>NC_083569.1:108304250-108904250 GCF_027579695.1 Neoarius graeffei | reverse complement strand
ATATTCGTCTCTTGTTTCACAGATCTGTTTGTGAATGTCAACCACAAATTACATCACTGCGATTCAGAACTCTTCAAGATCAATGCAGAGTCACAGTGCGTTTACATGCACATAGAGAGAATTGAATTTCTGCCGTTGTTCGACTGAAATCGAAGTTCAAAATGCCATGTATACACCTTAATTCGGCTGAAATTGAACCGAACTTGATTTCTCGGAATCGAGCTACATGACCTAGATTATGCGATTTTAGCTGAGCTACTTAGTGCATGTAAACTCTATCGAGCTACGTATTCGAGCTACTTACTTCAGCACTGCCCCTTCCGGAAGTGACGAGTGACGAGACCACAAGGGAAACACAACAGCCTCGGTCGGCATGACAACGAATCATGACAACGGCATGAATCTTTTCTTTTTGTGGCATTGTTTGCACTGTTAAAATTTAGCTCACTTACTGTATCACCAAATACATCTGTACAGCTGTTGCATAGCTGTGAATTGTGTACATAAACAAGTCATTGTATTTGTGTGTATATATGTGTGTATATATATATATATATATATATATATATATATAAAATGTGTGTGTGTGTGTGTGTGTGTGTATATATATATATATATATATATATATATATATATATATATATATATAAAATGTCCAACATCTGAAGAATGTTTATTAAGACATAAGTTAAATTGTAAGCAAAAAAAATATTTTTTGTAAGCAAAAAATGGACTTCAGAAAAATATTATTGTGCAAAATAAGTTGTCTTACAAAACAGTGGTCTGCGCCGGATAGTTTGTAGCCATACAGTATGTTAGAGCAAGCCGAACAGCTTGAACACGGAACTGCCAGTGTTGCCAGATTGGGGGTTTTAACTGCATTTTAGCGGATTTGAACATGTTTTGGGCTGGAATACGTCAGCAGTATCTGGCAACACTATAGCTCTTCTTCATGACAACAACCGGAAGTGTACCAACACGATGGGGCGTGTAGCGCCACGTGTGGCTCGGGTGCACAATGCACCTTGCACAATAGCCCGATTTCACTTGTGCATGTAGGATTGGATTTCTCTGGCACCCCTGCTGGGACCCTTTGCTCGATTACTGACAGTAGCTCGATTTGGATGTGCATGTAAATGTAGTGAATGTTTCCCGTGTATCGCCATCTTGGTGTGACCCAGTTCCATTGTTATGCTAATTAGTTCAAGCTCCTCGCATTTGGCTGTTGTTGGACCATACTGCTTGGCTTCAAGATGGGGAGGACATTCAGTTCCAAAACAGAGGAAAGCGACTCTCGGCACATCCAAATGAATCACATCTCATCCACATGTTCTTGCTGGACACAGGAAAATGCCATGCACAATTAAAATTAAAAATTTTACATTTTGCAGTCAATACCTTTCACGTTCTTAAAATTTAATATATTCTAGACTCGTGGAAACAAATATTTCAAGCAATTTTCTATTTTAATTTTGATAGTTATGACCTACAGCATAAAAACGTCACAAAATATTAGAATATTTCATTTTGAATTTGAATAAAACAGCATAGGCAAGCCAAGGCAAGTTTATTTATATAGCGCATTTCATACACAGTGGCAGTTCAATGTGCTTTACAGAAGTAAAAGCAAAACAGTAAACAATAGAAAATACAATTACATAAATAAATGGGGAAGAAAAATAAGAATTAAACAATAGTAGAAATAAAATAATAAAATGAAGTAAAAGTTCAGTAAAAAAAAACAGCAGAATAAAATAGAATAAAAGTTAAGTAAAGTTTAAAACATGTAAAGATGACAATCATTTAGCAGAAAGCATCTGAGAACAGCTTGGTCTTTAGTCTAGATTTGAAGCTGCCAACAGCAGGAGCATTTTTGATGTCCTCTGGGAGTTGGTTCCATAGCTGTACTGCATAGTAGCTAAAAGCTGCTTCACCACACTTTGTTTTAACAGCAGGTTTTACCAGTAAATTTTGCTGCTGCGATCTGGTAGATCTGATTGGGTTAGGCCGCTGCAACATATCAGAGAGGTAATTGGGCCCTGTACCATTTAGAGATTTGTACACCAGCAGCAATGCTTTAAAGTCAATTCTGTAGCTTACTGGAAGCCAGTGAAGGGACCTTAGAATTGGAGTAATGTGCTCTGTTCTTTTTGTTCGTGTGAGAACCCTAGCCACTGCATTTTGAACCAGCTGAAGTCGTTTGATGGTCTTTTTTGGCAGGCCTGTGAAAAGGCCATTGCAGTAATCAACCCTACTAGAGATGAAGACATGTATAAGTTTTTCCAGATCATTTTTTGACATAAGTCCTCTTAGTTTGGAAATGTTTTTTAGGTGATAAAATGCTGTTTTAGTGATTGCTTTCATGTGACTATCAAAGTTTAGCTCGCTGTCAATGAAAACACCAAGATTTTTAACCATATCTTTTGTTTTAATCCCCTTTGTGTCAAGAATAGTGGTAATCCTGAGTCTTTTCATCTTTTTTCCCAAATAGAATTACTTCTGTTTTATCTGTGTTCAGCTGAAGAAAATTTTGTGACATCCAGTTGTTGATTTGGTCGATACACTGGTTGATTTGGTCGATACACATTCAAGGGGGGCATAATCATTAGGTGATAGAGCAAAATAAATTTGGGTGTCATCTGCATAGCAGTGATACAAAATTGAGTTGTTCTTGATAATTTGTCCAAGTGGGAGCATATAAAGGTTGAATAGTAATGGTCCAAGGATCGACCCCTGGGGGACACCACAGGTCAAGGACATTGATGTTGACGTACAATTTCCCATGCTAACAAAGAAGCTTCTATCTTTTAAGTATGATTTTAACCAATTGATAACTTTACCAGTCAACCCAACCCAGTGTTCAAGTCGATATAGCAGTATGTTGTGATCAACAGTATCAAAAGCTGCACTGAGGTCCAGTAACACCAGGACCGATGTTTTGCCTGCATCAGTATTAAGACGTATGTCATTTATAACCTTAATCAGCGCTGTTTCAGTGCTATGATTGGCACGAAATCCTGACTGAAAGTTATCAAAACAGCTGTTTGATATCAAGAAGGCAGTTAATTGATTGAAGACAATTTTTTCAAGGATTTTCCCGATGAATGGTAGATTTGATATTGGCCTGTAGTTGTTTAATACTGAAGCATCCAGATTATTCTTTTTAAGTAGGGGCTTTACAATGGCCTTTTTTCAGGGACACAGGAACAATACCAGTCTCTAGGGATGTATTTATGATTTGAAGCACATCTGTAATTATAAGGTGAAGAACAGACTTAAAAAAGTTGGTGGGCAGAATGTCCAATTCAGATGTTGAGGAACTGAGATTTTGTACAGTTTTTTCAAGAGTCTCAATCAATTAAACAAAATTCTGACATTGTGTTGAAGTTATCTGTCTGTGTCACTGGTGATTGCAGCTTTTCAATTATTTGCAACTGAGATATATTATGAGCAATATTCTGCCGTATTTTATCAATTTTACCTTTGAAGAAGGATGCAAACTCATTGCATTTATTAACTGAGAGAAGTTCAGGTATCAATTGTGGTGGGGGATTAGTTAGCTTCTCTACTGTTGAAAATAGCACACGGGCTAATACCATTTATTACCAAGTACAGGAAATTAAAAACTGTTTTAAAGCATACTATGAAAAACTATATTCGCAACCTCAAGTCAATACCGACCAGAAAATGGAATCACTACTCAAATCCTTAAATCTACCAAAACTCACGGAGGAAGAAAAAAAATTGTTAGCTTCTCAAATTTCAGAAGAAGAAATCTATTCAGCTATCTCAGGACTCAAAGCTAATAAATCCCCAGGCGCGGATGGATTCAGCGCAGAGTGGTATAAGAAACTGAAGGAGGTTCTGACACCTATTTTACTAAAAACCTTTAACTGGGTCCTGACAAAAGGGGAAACCCCGACATCATGGAAAGAAGCAATTATATCAGTTATACCTAAAGGAAGCAAGGACAAATTAGACTGCGGAAACTATAGACCAATTAGTGTACTTAATGTGGATTACAAATTATTTACTTCAATTATCACAAAGAGACTTGAGAAAATTCTACCCCGAATAATCAACATGGATCAAACAGGCTTTGTCTTAACTCGTCAGACACATGACAATATTAGAAAATCCTTACAAATTATCAGACATATAAATCAAAATAAAATACAGGCCATGTTGGTTAGTTTAGATGCCGAAAAGGCTTTCGACTCGGTCAGGTGGAAATTTTTATTCAAGGTTATGGAGAAATTTGGTTTCAATCAAGTAACTATTAACACATTAAAAGCCCTCTATGATAAACCATCAGCTAAACTAAAAATCAACAGAGAGCTCACAGACTCATTCATGCTGGAGAGATCAACAAGACAGGGCTGTCCCCTGAGTCCAATCTTATTTGCGATTTTTATTGAACCTTTGGCACAGTGGATTAGACAAAACAAAAAAATCTCAGGTATAAACATGGCAGCAGGCGAACAAAAGCTGGCCCTGTTCGCGGATGACGTACTCGTTAGCCTTTCAAACCCAACAGAGTCTCTGCCGGAGTTGATGTCTGTTTTAGATGAATATGGGTCATACTCAGGTTATAAATTAAATAAGAAAAAAACTCAGGTTCTTAGTTTTCATTTTGATCCCCCTCAATATCTCTGCTTCATGTACCATCTAGACTGGGACAAAAGTTTTATAAAATATTTGGGAATTCTCCTACCTTTAGACATATCAAAACTAGAAGAGATCAATTATGGCCCCCTTAAAAAAGAAATTATAGTGGATATCAATAGATGGAATATAATTCCTTATTTGAATATCAGTTCTCGTATAGATTCTGTTAAAATGAACATTCTACCAAGACTTTTATATCAAATCAAATCAAGTTTATTTGTATAGTGCTTTTAACAATAAACATTGTCGCAAAGCAGCTTTACAGAATTTGAACGACTTAAAACATGAGCTAATTTTATCCCTAATCTATCCCCAATGAGCAAGCCTGTGGCGACGGTGGCAAGGAAAAACTCCCTCAGACGACATGAGGAAGAAACCTCGAGAGGAACCAGACTCAAAAGGGAACCCATCCTCATTTGGGCAACAACAGACAGCCTGACTATAATATTAACAGTTTTAACAGGTATAACCCTCAACTGTCCTCATGGGGCCGTCCTTCACAGGAGCGGTGCGATAAAACTCCGACCAGACACAGGGCACCAGGACGGACCAAGCAGGTCCGAGGGGCAGAAGAGGCCAGCATCTCAATCCCAGGATCAACATGCAACTCAGAGGGACAGATTGGGGGGAAGAGAGAGAGAAAGAAAACACAGGTTGTTAGGTATGCCCTAAAAATGACAAGTATTAAATCTGTGTGGTAGGCTCGCAGAGACGAGAGTCTTGACATCAGTCATAACACACAACAATGGCATGTTAATATGGTAAAATTATATCTATTCCATCAGCGCTCGAAACTAACGGTGTCCCGACGTCCCGGGGACCATAAAAAATGTCATCGGGACACAAAATTATCATATCTGGGACAATCCCGGGACAATGGAAAAAAATAGATCTAGAAAAAAAAGTTCTACATTAATATTATTTACAAAGCCGTAACACATACGTAGACATTCACCTAATTTGTCAATTTTAATTTTAAAACGTTAACAGCGAAAAATACATAGTAGCTACACTTTGGATGCACCTGCATCCGTAGGCTACAGAGCAGCGCATTCTGTTCTAGAATCTTCGGCCGGTGTCCGCATTATATGGACTTGGAATGGAATTGCTACCGCACACGCTGCGCCGACTCTTGCCAGAACAAAAATGCTGAAGTGGTTGAAGCGGACCGACCGCGGGGAAGAAACTGAAAGCCCAGACATAACGTCTCCGGGACCTTCAGGATCCAAAGCGTCATCGCCTGGTCTGCAGGCAACGCTAGCAACTGAATGAACTGAATGAACACTGTTAGACACGTTATAAAATACAACAGGAATGATGTGGATGATATTGACGGAAGATACCGTTCAACAGAATAAGTGAGTTTTCTTGGTGTCTTTCTAGTTCAGAAAGTTTAATCAGTCAGCAGCACAACTAGGCTCGGACCTGCCACTATGCTGATGTTGCTAACATTTGCACCCGGCAGCGAAAGTTCATAAAATGGATAACGGAAAGTTCATAAAAATGGATAACGGTAATGGTGAAAATTATAAGTTGGCCTTATAAGTGCCAACAGATATTCAAGGTATAAGTAGATGAAATGAACATAAAAGGGGTCTTATTTTCAACTAAAGTGTACTGCAGATGTAGTGAGTTGAAACATTTTCTGAATGAGCTAGTTGGCCCCTTTAAATAAACGGGTATCTATTCATACAGTGAGATCGCCAAAGTTTAATAAACTGAAAATGCAATAACTGTAATTTTGAAGTAGATGATGTATAGGACATGTGTCGCTTGTGTCTTGTGACTTATTGTAAAAATGATATAAAGGGTTCAAAATCGCATAGTTACAAATATAATAGTAACTTCATATGATAATATTAACCACTGGTTATTTCAGAGAGGAAAAAAATGGGGACACTATTGCTTCCATTCAGGACAATACAACACAGAATTCGGGACCACTGGGGGACACAAAGAAAAAAAGTTAATTTCAAGCCCTGTATTCCATTCAATACCAATAGAGAAATCAGAATTGTATTTTCGAGAGTGGGACAAAATTCTTTCCAGATTTATATGGGCAGGGAAGAAGCCAAGAATAAAATATAAAACTTTACAATTACCAAAGGAGAAAGGTGGACTAGCCCTCCCCTGTTTGAGAAATTATTATAGAGCGGCTCAAATTCGCCCGTTGGTGGGATGGTGTACTCCAAATTATAGATAAAAATGGAAAGAGATAGAAGTGGCAATGGGAAAGGGACTACCAATTAATCATTTAGTTGGAGATCCCTCATTAATTAGTCACCTCTCGGACCCTAACAACCCGTGGGTAATTGGCTCTTTGAAAGAATGGAGTGAAATAACTAAAAAATATCAACTGAGAAGAGGAACTGAAATGTTTAAATGGTTTTCATACGACTCAGATTTTGTACCGAGCAGGTATGACACAAGGTTCAAAAGTTGGACAGAAAACGGACTTACAGCATACTGCACACTCTTAGATCAGGATAAAGTTTTGAGTTTCCAGGACCTAAAAGAAAAATTTGGTCTTCAAAACCAAGATCATTTTAGATATCTACAAATCAGGGATTTTATGAACAAGAAATTGGACTTTACTTCAGGAAGGGATGAAATTCTTAATATTTTTAAGAGGGCTTACAATAATGCCACCCTCCAAAAGATAATATCTAAACTATACTCAGCTCTTCAAAATCTTAGAGGAGATCATACCCTAGAAATTAAGGAAAGATGGGAAGCAGAGGGAGGCCTCACAGTCTCACAAGAGGAATGGGACAGGGCCTGCAGACAGCAGTGGTCCGTGACAAGCTCTCCCTCCTGGAGGGAATTCAGCTGGAAAAACGTGACTCGATTCTTTCGTTCTCCAGCACAAAAGACCAACTATTCCGATCAGACTGCCTGCTGGAGGTCCTGTGGGAATACTTTAGCAAATCATTTTCACATTTTTTGGGGCTGCCCCTCTGTGGCTCCATTCTGGAGAGAGATTCTTGGGATCCTGGAGACAGTTTTTAAAAGGAAAATGGTTCTAAACTTCAAAGTCATGTACTTATGTGATCTAGATGGACTTGAATATGCAAAGCGGGATAAATACCTGCTGAGAGTGTTGTTAGTGGGGTGTAAAAAGGCTCTGACCCGAAAATGGCTTAAGAAAGCCAAACCAACAATAAACTAGTGGATTGATGTAATTTACGATATATATGTTATGGAGAGAATTACATTTAAACTAAGAAACCAAACTGATATTTTTGAAGAGAACTGGTCAAAATGGCTCAGCTATGTGTTAACTGTAAGACCTGATTTCATATAGACCGCAAAGACAAGGTCAAGCCCTCCATCAAGATTAATTTTATTTATTTATTTATTTTTCTTTCCCCTATTATCGAGCAGCATCCTTATATTTTTATATATGATGTGCTTATTTTGACTCTGCTGCCTTGCATAATGCACAATTCTCCCCTCGTCATGTTATGTTTTTTTTTTTTGTGCCCAATTGGCACATATGTGTGTGTTACTAAGAAAAAAACTAATAAAGAGTATATTAAAAAAAAAGAAAATAGCACACGGGCATTGTTCATATTCCTGTTGATATTGGAGAAGAAAGACTGTCTTGCTTTACGAATTTCATAATTATATTTACAAAGCATCTCTTTATGGATTTGATGATGGATGTGAAGTTTAGATTTGCGCCATTTTCTTTCAGTCTTTCTACATTCTCTCTTTAGCAATTTAACAGCTGGGTATTGCTTCCATGGTGCTTTCTGCTTGTCATTGACTTTTTTGATTTTGAATGGAGCAATATCATCCATAATTTGGGTCATATTTAAATTAAAAAAATTTCCAGTAAATCATCTACAGAGTCTGACATTTTGGTTGAGATCCGAGAGAGAGCTTGCTCAAAGAGAACACGTGTTGTCGTTTATGACTCTCCTACCCATAGTCGTTGAGCTGTTCTGAATGTGAGGAGACATAGAAACATCAGAGAAAACACAGAAATGATCAGATAAGGCCAGGTCAACAACAGTAGTAGAAACAGTAAGACCCTTTGTGATGACGAGGTCAAGGGTATGACCACGAGAGCGGGTCGGCCCCTGTACATGTTGTACTAGGTTGAAGTTGTCAATAAGTGCAAGTAGTTCTCTGGCATAAGTGTTTTCAGTATTATCTACATGCAAGTTAAAATCCCCAGATATAATAAGACAGTCAAACTCTAAGCAAATGACTGACAACAGTTCACCAAACTCTTCCAGAAAAACTTTGGCTGAATTTCTTGGAGGCCTGTAAATAGTTAATAACAATATGTTAGGAGAGCATGTAACAAGTGCACATAAGTGTTCAAAGGATGTAAAATCACCAAGTGAGGATTGTTTACATTGAAAAGAGACTTTGAATATATTTGCGATCCCTCCACCTTTCCCCTGTCGGGTAACATTCATGAAATTAAAATTTGGGGGAGCTGCTTCAATAAGGGTGGTAGCACTATTTGCTTGATCCAGCCAAGTTTCAGTTAGAAGCAAAACATCAAGATTGTGTTTGCAGATAAGATCATTAATTAAAAATGACTTGTTTGAAAGTGATCTAACGTTCAGAAGAGCTAGCTTTACAGAAAGTCTAGAAGTAATATCCGCTTGGGCACTCTGATGTTTTGAAACAGGAAGGAGACTAGACTGGGTTACCCCCTGGGTTAAATATGCTCTATGTTTTCTATTTCTTATCAACACAGGAATAGAGAATGGCATAGGCATACTGGGTCCCAGCTTGTTTTCAAAACTACACCCAATGCAGGGACCCACAGCACATCATACAAGACTCTCTGTATGTTCCATGAGGTTGGTAAGGGGAAGGATTGGAGATGTCATGTATTTTTAGATGGTGAAAAAGATTGGTAGCCAGCTGAAAGTCCTGGGCGAACACAGTTCAGTCTGTTGGTTGATTTTTGATGAACTGGGTACACTGCTTGTCGCGAATGATTTGGGCTGGAAAAAGAGAGTGCAGCCATTGGCAGCAGTCTCTGCATACTTTTAGGGAAATACATGCAGGGGGGAGACGGAGATGGTACAATAAAGTCAGAAGAGCGAGACTTTGGTGAGGTCTTTGTAAGTGTCTCCATGACTGTCTCTGTGGTGACTGTCTCCCTGACAGTCTCTGTGATACTTGCATGGGGTCGAGATGTGGATGATGCAGCCTTGGCATGATTGTCTTTGGTCAGGTCCTCAATCTGGATGGAATCGCATGATGGAATCGCATGCTCACATTCTCCATGTGATTGTTGATGTCCTTGGCAGTCTGCCCCAGATGGTTCTTGGCAGTCTGCCCCAGATGGTTCTTGGCAGTCTGCCCCAGATGGCTGTGTGTCCTTGGTGAAGACTTGCATGGATAATTGTTTTGGCTTTGCAGAGGTATTGTTGATATTTGTAACTAGGTCAGTCTGCGATATCTTATCAACTGTTTTCCTCAATGTTGGCTGAGAGAAAATTGCATGTTGTAGAGCGAGGCTATAATGATCAGCTAAAACTTTGGTCCCAATCCAGCTGAGTTCAGTACTATTTGGCTTGAAGAATTCTCTGTGATTCCAGAAAAGGTTAAAATTGTCTATGAAGTTCATACCAAATAAAAAACAAGTTTTTCCAAGCCAGGTGTTAAGACTGAAGAGTCGAGTAAATGCAAAGCTTCCCCTTGCAGGGAGTGGGCCACCAATAAAAGATTGTATTCCAGTCTTATAGAGATCAGAAAAAAGTTTTCTGAAATCATCTTGGACAAACAACTGTTCTCTGAAAACATCATTTGCTCCCACATGCACAACAATACGTTTGATAGTTTTATGCTTGGACATGAGTTTCAAAATGCTGTCTTTGGTGTCAGAGATGGATGCATTTGGAAGGCAGCAAATAATCATCCCATGTCCTTTTAAATGTCTTACAGTGGAATCACCAAGAACAAGGGTTGTGGGATCAGGTGGTGTTACGAGCTGCTTTTTGCCTCTTCCCACAGCTCTTCGGTTGTGGTGCGATCTCTTTCTATGATGTGTTTGTCTGCCTGAAAATTCCGCTTCCACATCCCTGAGGCATTCAAATTTGTTCTGAAGCCTTATGGGCTGTGGATTTTCCATAGGATTGTAAATCCTATTGTAGTTTGTAGACCTGGCTCTATTTCTAATAGCATGGCTGTGGAGCATGGGTTGCATAGTATCAGAACGAGCTGGTGTTGAGGTAATTACTCTTCTGTTTTTATTTTTGGGCCTGCCACCCATCATGTGCCAGTTTTCTGTACTCACATTTTGCCCTGTTAGATCGATGAATTCATCCACTCGATCTGCAATGCCATCGGCCTGTCGGGGTGCAATCTCTGCATTCTCAGCCACTGTTTCTGTACTCCTTTCCTGAGATATCGCTCTTAATTCGTCTGTCTTTGGCAGAGCATCAATCTTTGATTCCAGGATAGAAATCCTTCTAGTTCTGTGCATTTTCTGCAGGATCTCCTGGATTTTTTGCCCCCTGGCGTTTTGTTTTAAAAGCTAACTTATCTTATAAAGATGAAAAATAAAATGAAAAAATAGTGGAAATTAAATGAGAAAGTAAAGTAAAATAAAGATCAAGCAGGAGCAAAGCAAAGAAGCGTCCTACTCGCTTGAGTAGGACGCGAACTCGACCAAGAGATGCATAAACACCATGCATCTCTTGGTCGAGTTCAGTTCACGCAACCACAAGCATGGGAAAGACTGCTGACTTGACAGTTGTCCAGAAGACAATCATCACCCTCCACAAGGAGGGTAAGCCACAGAAGGCCACTGCTGAAAAGGCTGGCTGGAAAAGGCGCACAAGCAACAGGGATGACTGATCGTCAAGAAAAGTTGAATCATGTATGACCTGAAAAAGTTCATGCTAACTAAAACAAAAAGGTGTCAGCATTAACTTTTTCTGTAGTTTGTGCTATCGTAGCTCTTCTGTGGGATTGGACCATATGGGCTAGCCTTTGTGCCCCAAGCGAATCAGTGAGCCTTGGCTGCCCATGACCCCGTCACTGGTTGTCCTTCCTTGGACCAATTTTGATGGGTACTAACCACTGCATTCCAAGAACACTCCACAATATGTGCCTTCTTGGAGATGCTCAGACCCAATCATCAAGCCATCACAATATTTGGCCCTTGTCAGAGTCACTCAGATCCTTACGCTTGCCCATTTTTCCTGCTTCCAGCACATCAACTTTGAGAACTGATTGTTCTCTTGCTGCCAAATTCATCCTACCCCTTAACGTGCCACTGCAGCAACATAATCAATGTAATTCCCTTTACATGTCAGTGTTTTGAATTTTATGGCTTTTGTATGTGTGTGTGTGTGTGTGGTACTGTGTAAAATCTGAGGCTTGCATAAAGAAATGCTGTTGACCAAAAATGGCTTCAAAAATAATGTTTTAATGTTGCAACATTTAAAAAAATTATGAACAGCAGTAAACTATAAGAAATAAAACAGTCAATTTTTGGTGTGAGACGACCCTTTCGTTTGAAAAAAAAAAAACGCAGGTAAATGAGTGTAATTTTAGAAATGAGCCATAAGTTTGACTGAGTATCTTGCAGATCCAGACACAGTTCTTCTGGACACTTTGTCACACTTGCTTATTAATTTTGCACCTAAACCCAGGGACAGTCATTATGGTTTCTGTTTTATTCTGAAAAGTGCTCTCTTATGGAGTATGCTGCTCAGATACAAACCTTTTTTTTCTGTAACATTTTATTTTGTGCTGGGAAACAAATGTTTGGAACTCTAAAATGTTTGTGTAGTGACTCAATGCAGAAGTCATAAAATGGAAATCTATAACAAAGTTTGCATGGAAAAAAATGGGGTGGAGAACTACGACCATGACATATTTCTCAATATGTCACTCGTGAGGGTATCAATGAATTGTTTTGATAAATTTGAGTCCTTTTTGTTTGTCAATGTGTGTATATAATTAAAATCACATGTTGGCTTGAAGATATGAAGTTTATCTTCTCGTGTTGAAAAACTCGCATTTTTCATCCAAAATACATTGCGGAGCTGAGTGACATTTGCCAATATCTTTACTCCGATGATGACATGCCCTCTGTTTTCCCACCGATATGTTGACAATATGGTGACCTGGTTCAAAATTCAAATTGTTTCTATTAACTTGAATATTTTTGTGGATATGTCTCAATAATATTGACAACATTTTCATGGTGGTGTAATGAAGCTTGTTTTCTCATGTTGAAAAATATCACTTGTTCACTTCGCTCCGTTGTGATGTATACGTTCACCACTTGAAGATAAACTTAATATCTTTGTGCAACCATGTAATAGTCTGTGTGTGTATATGTATATACAGTGGATATAAAAAGTGTACATGCCTCGTAAAAATTACACGTTTTTCTGATGTAAAAAAAAAATGAGACCATGATAAATAATTTAAAAACTTTTCCCACCTTTAATGTGACCTATAACCTGTACAATTCAATTGAAAAACAAATAAATCTGTGTGTGTGTGGGGGGGGGGGCCATAAAAAAAACGTACAATAAGCTGGTTGTATCAGTGTGCACACTCTTAAATTAATAAGTTATTGAAGCACCTTTTGATTTGATTACAGCATTCAGTCTTTTTGAGTTCACACCTTCCATCAATTAAAATGACTCTGATTAACTCCAAATAACGTTCAGACATTTACTCAGTTGCATCCTCCAGCAAAAGCCAGGGTTCACAGAGAGCTTATAAAGCATCAAAGGGATCTCATTGTTGAAAGGTGTCAGTCAGGAGAAGGGTACAAAAAAATGTCCATGCCATTAGATATACCATGGAGCAAAGTGAAGACGGTCAAGAAGTGGAGAAAATATGGGACAACAGTGACGTTACCGACAAATGGATGTCCCTCCAAAATTGATGAAAAGATAAGACAAAAACTGGTCAGGGAGGCTGCCGAGAGGCCTACAGCAACACTGAATGAGCTGCAGGAATTCCTGGCAAGTACTAGTTGTGTACTGGATGTGACAACAATCTCCCGTATTCTCCATATGTCTGGACTATGAGGTAGGGTCAAAGAAAAACATCCAGGCTCGGCTAAATTTTGCAAAAAAAAATACATCAACTCTCCCAAAAGCATGTGGGAAAATGTGTTATGGTCTGATGAAACCAAGGGTGAACTTTTTGGCCACAATTCCAAAAGGTATGTTTGGCACAAAAACAACAGCATACATCACCAAAAGATGCAACCAGCTTATTGTACGGGGTTTTTTTTAATGTTTTTCCTCCCGAACGGATTTGTTTGTTTTTCAGTTGAATTATACAGGTGATAGGTTATATTAAAGGTGGGAAATGTTTTTCAATGATTTCTTGTGGTTTCATTTTTTTTTTTACATCAGAAAAAACGATTTTAACGGGGTGTGTACACTTTTTTTACCCACTGTATGTGTATATGTGAGTGAAGCATCTTGAATCATTTCGTTATGTTTTCCAGGTGTACCACTGCTCAGATTGTGGGAAAAGTTTTATGAAGAGTCACCAAATAAAATATCACCAGTGCATCCACACAGGAGAGAAGACGTATCACTGTGGACAGTGTGGGAGGAGTTTCACTTCTGAGAGTAATCTCCAACAGCATGAGCGCATCCACACAGGAGAGAAGCCGTATCACTGTGGACAGTGTGGGAAGAGTTTTATTCGTCGGAGCCATCTCCAACAGCATGAGCGTATCCACACAGGAGAGAAGCCGTATCACTGTGGACAGTGTGGGAAGAGTTTTATTCGTCTGAGTCATCTCCAACGGCATGAGCGTATCCACACAGGAGAGAAGCCGTATCAGTGTGGACAGTGTGGGAAGAGTTTTACTTCTAAGAGTACTCTCCAAAGGCATGAGCGCATCCACACAGGAGAGAAGCCGTATCACTGTGGACAGTGTGGGAGGAGTTTTACTTCCAAGCGTATTCTCCAAATGCATGAGCGCATCCACACAGGATTGAAGCCGTATCACTGTGGACAGTGTGGGAGGAGTTTTACTCAGCAGGGTGCTCTCCAAAAGCATGAGCGTATGCACACAGGAGAGAAGCTGTATCACTGTGGACAGTGTGGGAGGAGTTTTACTCAGCAACGTGCTCTCCAACAGCATGAGCATATTCACACAGGAGAGAAGCTGTATCACTGTGGACAGTGTGGAAAGAGTTTTATTTGTTGGAGTCATCTCCAACAGCATGAGCGTATCCACACAGAAGAGAAGCCGTATCACTGTGAACAGTGTGGGAAGAGTTTTACTTCTCAGAGTTATATCCAACAGCACAAGCGGATCCACACAGGAGAAAAGCCATATCACTGTGGACAGTGTGGGAAGACTTTTACTTCAAAAAGTAGTCTCCAACCACATGAGCGTATCCACACAGGAGAGAAGCCGTATCACTGTGGACAGTGTGGAAGGAGTTTTACTCATAAGAGTACTCTCCGACGGCATGAGCGTATCCACACAGGAGAGAAGCCGTATCGCTGTGGACAGTGTGGAAAGAGTTTTACTTCAAAGGGTGGTCTCCATCTGCATGAGCGTATCCACACAGGAGAGAAGCCCTATCACTGTGGACAGTGTGGGAAGAGTTTTACATCTCAGAGTTATATCCAACAGCACAAGCGGATCCACACAGGAGAGAAGCCATATCGCTGTGGACAGTGTGGAAGGAGTTTTACTTCAAAGAGTCGTCTCCAACTGCATGAGCGTATCCACACAGGAGAGAAGCCGTATCGCTGTGGACAGTGTGGAAGGAGTTTTACTTCAAAGAGCAGTCTCCAACTGCATGATCGTATCCACACAGGAGAGAAGCCATATCGCTGTGGGCAGTGTGGTAAGGGTTTTACTTGTTGGCGTTATCTCCAACGGCATGCGCGTATCCATACAGGAAAGAAGCCGTATCATTGTGGACAGTGTGGTAAGGGTTTTACTTGTCAAAGTTATCTACAACAGCACGAGCGTATCCACCGAGGAGAGAAGCCATATCGCTGTGGACAGTGTGGGAAGAGTTTTATTTGTCGGAGTAATCTCCAACGACATGAGCTTGTCCACTCAGGAGAGAAGCCACATCACTGTGGACTATGTGGGAAGAGTTTTACTCGTCAGACTCATCTCCAACTGCATGAGCGTGTCCACACGGGAGAGAAGCCATATCACTGTGGACTGTGTGGGAAGAATTTTACTCGTCAGACTCCGCTCCAACTGCATGAACGTGTCCACACAGGCGAGAAGCCATATTACTGTGGACAGTGTGGGAAGAGTTTTGTTTGTCAGAGTGGTCTCCAACTGCATGAGCGTATCCACACAGGAGTGAAGCCGTATTGCTGTGGACAGTGTGGGAAGAGCTTTACTCAGCAGGGTAATCTCCGACAGCATGAACGTATCCACACAGGAGAGAAGCCGTATCATTGTGGACAGTGTGGGAAGAGTTTTTCTTCTCAGAGTTATCTCCTACAGCATGAACGTGTCCACACAGGACAGAAGCCATATCACTGTGGACAATGCGGGAAGAGTTTTGCTCGTCAGAGTAGTCTTCCACGGCATGAGCGTATCCACACAGGACAGAAGCTGTATCATTGTGGACAGTGCGGGAGGAGTTTTACACATAAGAGTACTCTCCGACGGCATGAGCATATCCACACAGGAGAGAAGCCGTATCATTGTGGACAGCGTGTGGAAGAGTTTTCGTCACCCAAGTGCCTTCCACAGCCACCTGCAGATTCATAAAGAACAGAAGCTGTATCAGTATGGGCAATGTGGAGGGAGCTTTACTCATTCAAAGTTGTCTCGGGAACACGTGCTCGAACAATAAAACCAACAACTCTTGACATGGGAATTTGTCACATTAAGATATACATGTTTTTGTATTCCATTTATTTTAAGGTAATGGGAAATTTCAGCTAAAACTCTGACTATCCATTATTGCAGCAGTCACATGGGTCAGTTTTTCAAGATTGAAGGATTGTGTTTTCATGAAAGGCCTTTTAAAAAGTTTTCCAATAATGAATAGATCAAGAAATCCAACAAATACACTACTGAGATATGGATATTTGAAGTAGTCAGATTTAATTTTTTTCAGAAATGAAGAAATCTGCTTGGGAAGTTTACAAACCCAATTCCATAAAATTGGGACACTCTGAAAAATAAAAAACAAAATATGATTTGCAAATCATGGAAACCCTATATTTCTTTGAAAATAGTACGAAGACAACATATCAAATATGGAAACTGAGATTTTATTGTTCTTTGAAAAATAGATGCTCATTTTGAATTTGTCAGCAACACGTTTCAGAAAAGTCAGGACGGGGCAACAAAAGGCTGAAAAAGTTGTCATGCTTAAAAAAAACTTATTTAGTTAATTGCCAACAGGTCAGTCACATGTTTGGATATAAAAAGAGCATCTCAGTGAGGCTGAGTTTCTCACAAGTAAAGATGGGGAGGACTTCACTCTGGGAAAGACTGCATAGGCAAACATTGCAACACTTAAAGAATAACGTTCCTCAATTTAAAATTGCAAAGAATTTGGGGATCACATCGTCTGTGGTACATAACATCATTAAAAGATTCAGAGAATCTGGAGAAATCTCTGTATGCAAGAAACAAGGCTGAAAACTGACACTGGATGCTTGTGATCTTCAGGCCCTCAGGAGACACTGCATTAAAAGCAGACAGGTTTCTGTAGTGGAAATCACTGTATGGGCTCAGGAACATTTCAGAAAACCACTGTCTGTGAAAACAGTTCACTTCTGCATCCACAAATGCAAGTTAAAACCAGATATAAACAATATCCAGAAACACCGCCACCTTCTCTGGGCCCGAGCTCTTTTACAATGGACTGAGGCGAAGTGCAAAATTGTCCTGAGGTCTGATGAATCGGAAGTAGAAATTAGTTTTAGAAAACACGTCCTCCAGGCTAAAAAGGAGAGGGACCATCCGGCTTAGTGCGCAGTTCAAAAGCCAGCATCTGTGATGCTATGAGGGTGCATTAGTGCACATGACCTGGGTAGCTTGTACATCTGGGAAGGCATCATTAATGCTGAATGATATCTACATATTTCAGAGCAATATGGTGCCATCCAGACAAAATCTGTCTCAGGTAAGGCCAAACTGTTTTCTGCACATATTAAAACTCCATAGTTCTGTCGTAAAATATTCCAGGTGCTAAACTGCCCTGCCTGCAGTCCAAACCTGTCTCCCATTTAAAACATTTGGCGCATTACGAAGTGTGGTGATTTTATTTGCACATATGTAGTCACGAACAAACACATGCACATCTTAAGTAATCATAAATGTATTCTGATTCATATAACCCCACAGACACTTTTTTTTTTCTGCTGATTATATGCTCATTCAAAGCCGAGCGTGTTAATTTGCAGCAAAGAATAAATGAAGTTAATTCTATTAAAAGTAATAAATTGGTTAATGAATGATCATAATTACAGTAAAATACAACAAAGACATTGTTTATACTGAAGGTTGTTTTCTGCTAAATAACAGGCCTATTCACAAAGTGTGTTATTCTGACTCCAGCACCTGGAGCGTTACCATATGTGGGAATGAGTTGGCCAAGTTGAATTAACCAGTTGTTCATTCTGGAGAGCTTGCATGCTGACAGTACATTTTATCAAGCCATTCTAAATTGGGTGGTGTTAGAAGCTGCAGTGCGCATTTTTTTTTCCTTTTCCCAAATTATATGGTGTAACAGACTGATCAAGGCCACGAGTGGCTTGTTTGCGCACACCTGCAGCCTGTATTAGCCTTAAACTTGATTTGACCCCAGTCATTTTGAATCATGTATTGTATGCTCTGAATGCTGTGTTGTTTACACCATACCCCATGTTATTGTTTGTTTTGACTGTTTCTGAATTGACCATGCATACTGGAAAATTTGACTCAGTTGATAGAAAATATGAGAAGCGTGAGACGTATTGTCCAGTAGAAAATGAAGTGGTATGACGTGACATTAACCAATGAAATTATTTGTATATGCTGTTTTTTGTTTTTTTCTTTGGGACAGTATAAAATGAGAATTTTGTAATTTTGACTCTGTTCACTCTGCAGACCGAACACGGCTTTTATTTGATTTAATAAAAGTCTAAAACTTTCTGCAACCTCTTGGACTTTGAGTCATTTCTGCTTGGAGAGTTTGAGAGTTTCCACGACAGAAGCGCAAAATACAACAAAGGAGATCCTGAACTGTTGAGCAACAAACTGGAAATCAAGCAAGAATGGGACAACATTTCTCTTTTAAAACTACAGCAGTTGGTATCCTCAGTTCCCAAACGTTTGCAGAGTGTTGTTAAAAGTCAAGATGATGCAACATCGTGGTAAACATGCCCCTGTCCCAAATTTTTGAAACATGTTGCTGACATCGAATTTAAAATGAGCATATATTTTTCCAAAAAAATTAAATTTCTCAGTTTCAACATTTGATATGTTGTTTTTGTACTATTTTCAATGAAATATAGGGTTTCCAAGATTTGCAAATTGTTATATTCTGTGTTTTATTTACACTTTGCAGTGTCCCAAATTTACGGTAGCATAGTAGTAAGCACTCTCACCTCACAGCAAGAAGGTTCTGGGTTCGAGCTCAGTGGCCAACGGGGGCCTTTCTGTGTGGAGTTTGCATGTTGTCCCCATGTCTGTGTGGGTTTCCTCCAGGTGCTCCGGTTTCCCCTACAGTCCAAAGATTTGTAGGTTAGGCTAATTGGTGGCTCTAAATTCATCATAGGTGTGAGTGTATCTGGTTGTTTGTCTCTATGTGTCAGCCCTGCGATGATCTGGTGACTTGTCCAGGGTGTTCCCTGCCTCTTGCCCATGGTCAGCTGGGAAAGGCTCCAGCTTGCCCATGACCCTGCACAGGATAAGCGGTTACAGATAATGGATGGATGGATAGTGTCCCAAATTCATGGCATTGGGGTCGTACTATTGCTAAAGTCCTTAGCAACGCACATTTAAAAAAAAAAAAGATATCAAAATGAAATTTGGGGCACATATGATTGCTTCACAGATGTCCACAATTTTTTTACTGTACCTTTTTCCAAGCACGTTTACATATTTGAAACATAGATTTTTTTTTAAGCATGACTTTTCCCTCTTGTATCTTCCATGTATTTCAATCTCTCTGCTATGGCTATACCCATGACCATGCCCACATATGTGGCTTCACCCACGTCCTCGCCTGCACCTGTGACCTTGACTCTGTCCTTCCTCTCCATTGTCTCCCTGCATCTTTATTTCTTCATCATCTGCCCCATCTGGTTTCGGGCACATTATGTAGGGCTCAGAAGGCAAAGGCTTGGATGTGTTTGTAGAGATACTGTTGCTTAGCTAGCAGAAGTCCAGGTGAGGGAACTGTGACTGGATGACCACCTGGATGATTTCTTTGGGTGCTGTAAGAAATGGTGTTTTCATCCAATGAGCCCCTTGCCCTTCAAAGAGAAAGGGAACTCGTCACAGAGGTAGAAAGAGCAAGCAGAAGCATGAGAGACCGAAGAGGAACTACTGCTGTAAGATTACTCTTTTGAAGGCAGAGATAGCCCAGCTGAGAGGAAGCCTCCAGAAGGGGTGACTATGCCAGCAGCTTGATCGTATACTGAAGGAAATCTGATTGCACACACACACAAAATACCTTGATGTAATCACATGTATAGTGATTTATTTTATGTTGATTGTATTTTGATTTAAAGCCAATTATTTTAATTTTCAGTCAAGAGTAAATGAAGTCAATTCTACTTAAAAAGAAATTAAAAATAGATTTGTTAAAACATTCTTATGGGATGGAAGATGGCATCGTAAACAGCATCGCTGTAAGTGAGCTCCGGTGGCTTTGATCAGTTTATGTGTATATTTCCCATGTCTGTGCAGTAAAAGTGCAGCATTTTGAACAGGAGAAAACTTAGCATGAGCCTGGACAGTTATTTTCCGAAAACTCCAGACATGCCCATAAAACTGAAAAAATCTCTGAAGAAACTTCCTTCCAGTATTGATGATGGTGGTGAGCTCGATGTGAGCACAGAACTACCCAGTGTTGCTAATTTAGGTGTTTTGGACCCAGGTATTATTCAGGCTTTGAATCGGATAATGGATAACCTCACTCAAGTCATCAACACCAAAGTTGCCACGGTCTGGAGGCTATTAAAGAGCAGACCTCACAGCTACGAGTAGTTGCCGCTCTGCTTGAAGAAGCCAAGAAACATTGCTGAGGTAGAGGCGCCAGCGACAACCTCTGAGGCTAAGATAGCATCTCTTGAGAAACAAGTGCGTGACATAGAGCACATTGATGATCTCAACAACCAGGGTTGCAGATGTAATATACATGTAGTTGGCTTACCTGAGGGCTCAGAAGTCTGAGCTGTTGAAATTCTTTGAAAGGTGGATTCCTGATTACTTCCAAATGAGCACAAAAGCAGGCAGTTTGAACCTTTACTGGGCTCATCGGTCTTAAGCTTTTAATTTAATTTTAATTTAATTTCCACTTTTTTTTCCATCTTTATAAGTTAATTTTTAATACAAAATGCCAGGAAGCAAAAAATCCTGCAGAAAATGCATGGAACTAGAACAGAGGATTTCTATTCTGGAATCAAAGATTAATGCTCTGCCAAAGACGGACAAATTAAAAGCGATATCTCAGGAAAGGAGTACAGAAACAGTGGCTGAGAATGCAGAGATTGCACTCCGACAGACCGAGGACATTGCAGATCAAGTGGAAGAATTCATCAATCAAGCTGGGCAAAATGTGAGTACAGAAAACTGGCAAATGATGGGTGGTAAGCCCAAAAATAAAAACAGAAGAGTAATTACTTCAACACCAGCTCGTTCTACAAATTACAATAGGATCTACAATCCTATGGAAAATCCACAGCCCATAAGGATTCAGAACAAATTTGAATGCCTCAGGGATGTGGAAGAGGATTTTTCAAGCGGACAAACACATAGTAAAAAGAGATCGCACCAAGATCGAAGAGCTGTGAGAAGAGGCAAAAAGCAGCTCGTAACACCACCTGATCCCACAACCCTTGTTCTTGGTAATTCCACTGTAAGACAATTAAAAGGTTATGGGATGATTATTTGTTGTCTTCCAAATGCATCCATCTCTGACACCAAAGACAGCATTTTGAAGCTCATGTCCGAGCATAAAACTATTAAACATATTGTTGTGCATGTGGGAGCAAATGATGTTTTCAAAGAACAGTTGTTTGTCCAAGATGATTTCAGAAAACTTTTTTCTGAGCTCTATAAGACTGGAATTCAATCTTTTATCAGTGGCCCACTCCCAGCGAGAGGAAGTTTTGCTTTTTCTCGACTCTTCAGTCTTAACACCTGGCTTGGAAAAACTTGTTCTTCATTTGGTATGAACTTCATAGACAATTTTAACCTTTTCTGGAATCGCAGAGAATTTTACAAGCCAAATAGCACTGAATTCAGCTGGATTGGAGCCAAAGTCTTAGTAGACCATTACAAACTTGCAATCTTTTCTCAGCCAGCACTGAGGAAAACAGTTGATAAGATGTCGCAGACTGACATAGTTACAAAGCCTAAACAATCATCTTTGCAAGTCGTCATCAAGGACACACAGACATCTGACTTGCAAGACTCCCAACATTCAAAGACAGATGACTCCACTTCCCCTTGGATGGATTTCCCAAATAGCATGAAAAAATTGCTCCCAATGGCTACACTCTCTTTTTCCAGCCCAAATCTGTCGCGACAAGCAGTGTACCCAGTTCGCCCAGGACTTTCAGCTGGCTACAAATCTTTTTCACCATCCAAAAGATACATGTCATCTCCAATCCTTTCACCCTCAAACCAAATGGAACATTTAGAAAGTCTTGTTTGATGTACTCTGGGTCCCTGCAAATGGGTGTAGTGTTGAAAACCAGCTGGGACCCAATGTGCCTATGCCACTCTCTATTCCTGTGTCTATTCCGCAGCCGACTCCCCCCCCTTGACGGGAGAGGAAGTCCGCCACAACCATCTGCGCCCCCGGCCTGTGGACCACCTTGAAATTAAAGGGTTGGAGTGCCAGATACCAACGGGTGATCCGCGCGTTGGCATCTTTCATGCGGTGGAGCCACTGGAGGGGCGCGTGGTCCGAACAGAGGGTGAAAGGGCGCCCCAGCAGGTAGTACCGGAGGGCGAGAACCGCCCACTTGATGGCCAGACACTCTTTCTCTATGGTGCTGTAGCGCGCCTCACGCACCGACAGCTTCCTGCTGATATACAGGACAGGGCGGTCCTCCCCCTCCACCTCCTGGGACAAAAGCCCTCTGTCCGACGCATCGGTCTGCAACATAAAAGGGAGAGAAAAGTCAGGGGAGTGTAGAAGTGGCCCCCCACACAGTGCAGCCTTTACCTCTGAGAAAGCCCGCTGGCACTGCTCCGTCCACTGGACCGGATCTGGTGCCCCCTTTTTAGTGAGATCAGTCAGCGGGCTGGTGACGTCCGAATAATTAGGTATAAACCTGCGATAATAGCCAGCCAGCCCCAGGAACTGTCTCACCCCCTTTTTGGTCTTGGGCCTCGGGCAGGCCGCAATTGCTGCCGTCTTATTAATTTGGGGATGCACCTGCCCGTTGCCCAAGTGGAAGCCCAGATACCGTACTTCCACCCGCCCAATCGCACACTTCTTTGGGTTGGCTGTGAGCCCCGCTCACCTCAGCGACCTAAGGACGGCCCTCAGATGTTCGAGGTGCCGCTGCCAGTCATTGCTATAGATGATTATGTCATCTAAATACGCTGCCGCATACGTCGCGTGAGGGCGGAGGACTCTGTCCATCAGCCGCTGAAACGTCGCGGGCGCCCCAAACAGCCCAAACGGAAGGGTGACGAATTGATGTAAACCAAACGGTGTGGAAAAGGCCGTTTTTTCTCGGGATAGTGGAGTCAAGGGGATCTGCCAATATCCCTTCGTCAAATCCAGTGTCGAATAAAAGCGAGCAGTGCCGAGTCGATCGAGCAACTCATCAATACGAGGCATTGGGTACGCGTCGAATTTAGACACCGCGTTGACTTTTCTATAGTCCACACAGAACCGGACCGACCCGTCGGCCTTGGGTACCAAGACCACCGGGCTGCTCCAGTCACTGTGGGACTCCTCGACGATGCCCATTTCGAGCATGGTCTGAAGTTCTTCCTGAACCACCTTTTTTTTGTGTTCGGGTAGCCTGTAAGGGCGGCTACGCACTACCACCCCCGGGGGCGTCTCTATGTGGTGCTCTATGAGGTTAGTGCGACCGGGCAGGGGCGAGAACACATCCGAAAACTCAGTCTGCAACTGGGCGACCTCCGTGAGTTGGGTCGGGGAGAGGTGGTCTCTACAGGGGACCGGAGAGGTACGTGATGCCAATGTCCCTTTTTGAACCTCCGGCCCCAGCTCCGCCTTCTCCGGAACTACCGACACCAACACCACGGGGACCTCCTCGTTCCAGAGTTTAAGCAGGTTGAGGTGGTAAATCTGTAGTGCCCCACCCCTGTCCGTTCGCCTCACCTCATAGTTGACATCCCCGACTCGCCGTGTGACCTCAAAGGGTCCTTGCCACTTGGCGATCAATTTGGAGCTCGACGTGGGCAACAGTACGAGTACCTTATCTCCCGGAGTGAACTCTCTAAGGCGCGTACCCTTGTTGTACAGGCGGGCTTGCCGTTCCTGGGCCTGCCGCAAATTCTCCTGAGTTAGGTGGGTGAGCGTGTGGAGTTTTGCGCGCAGGTCCATAACGTACTGAATTTCGTTCTTACTTTGTGAAGGTCCCTCCTCCCAATTTTCCCGCAGCACGTCCAGGATGCCGCGCGGCTTACGCCCATATAATAATTCGAACGGGGAGAACCCCGTGGAGGCTTGGGGGACCTCTCGCACTGAGAACAGCAAGGGTTCGAGCCACTTATCCCAATTACGTGCGTCCTCACTTACGAATTTCTTAATAATATTTTTGAGGGTGCGGTTGAATCGTTCTACTAAACCGTCCGTTTGTGGGTGATACACGCTGGTGCGGATCGGCTTAATCCCCAATAACCCATACAGTTCGCGCAGTGTTCGTGACATAAACGTAGTGCCTTGATCAGTCAGAATCTCTTTCGGGATTCCAACTCGGGAGATGACGCGGAAGAGCGCCTCTGCAATACTGCGTGCTGAGATATTGCGCAGAGGCACGGCTTCCGGGTATCGCGTTTCATAGTCCACCAGAACTAATATAAAGCGGTACCCTCGTGCTGACCGATCTAATGGCCCGACGAGATCCATCCCAATTCTCTCAAACGGGGTCTCGATTAACGGTAGAGGGCGCAAAGGCACTTTTGGAATGGCCGCTGGGTTTACTAACTGGCATTCGCGGCATGCCGTACACCACCTACGGACATCGCCGCGAATCCCCGGCCAATAGAATCGGGCCATTATTCGGGCTAGTGTTTTATCCTGCCCCAAGTGTCCAGCCATGGGATTAAAGTGAGCCGCCCGGAATACCAATTCCCGGCGGCTTTTCGGAATTAAAAGCTGCGTGACTCGCTCTTTAGTTTGAGTGTCCTGCGTCACTCGGTATAATCTATCCTTCATAATCGCGAAGTAGGGGAAGGACGGGGTGGCGTTCGGCGGGAGCGTTTGACCATCGATTACTCTCACTTGGTCAAACGCATGCCGCAGAGTCTCGTCTCGCGACTGCTCTAATGGGAAATCCGCAAGGGATTCCCCAATAGAGAGAGGAGGGGCCGGCGGCTCCTCACTCTGACGCGGAGATGACGTAGATGGCTCTGTGACAGCTGCTCCTGCCAAAGCGACACCGGGACCTCCCCCTGTCAAATGGCAGGACCCACTCTCTACTAGGCATGTCATTAAACCCCGAAATCCCGGCCAGTCAGTCCCCAAAATTAAAGAGTGGGTAAGGCGAGGATTAACCGCTGCCTTCACTATAAATTTTTCCCCTCTGAAAATAATGTGGACCGACACCAAAGGGTAGCTGTGAACATCCCCGTGCACACAACACCTTCACCCCTTGTACTCCCCCCAATGCCTCGTTTTGAACCAGGCTTTGGCGAATTGAGGTCTGATTACAACCAGAATCCACCAACGCCTGATATGTAGCCCCTTGGATACTCACCGGTATGCGATACGCTCCGGCCCGATCGAGGGCGGCCTCTGGCACGTCGGGGATCCGAACCACCGCGCCCACTTCCATTGCTGTGCACTGCTTTTGAAGGTGGCCCGGGTCCCCGCAGCGCCAGCAAACCGGCCCAGGCTTTCCCTCTGCACCAGTGATCTGGGGCTCACTCACCTGAGGTGGGGGAGAGACAGACACAGAAGGGAGAAACGGGAGGGCACCGCGGGTGCGGCGGGCCGGCTGGGGTGGCGCCGGCCCCCGCCTCCGCGGTGGGGGAATGGGGCGAGGACAGGACACAGAAGGAGAGGGATAGAGAGAGAGAGATGAGGAGAGAAGAGACGATGCCATCTGCTGTCCTGCCGCCGGGACAGCCGCCAGATGATCCTCCGCCAGCTCGACTGCCTGATCCAGCGACGCCGGGCGGTGGCACTGGACCCACTCTGCGGTTCCGGCTGGTAAGCGGGCGATGAACTGTTCCAATACCACCTGGTCGACGACTCCCTCGGCGTCGCGATTGTTGGCCCTCAGCCACCGCCAGCAGGTGTCCCGGAGCTGCTGGCCGAACGCGAACGGCCGGCCGACTTCCTCCAGTCGCAGCGCGCGGAAGCGCTGGCGTTGTTGCTCCGGTGTGCGCCCCACGCGCTGCAGGACGGCCCGGCGGAGGTCCGCGTAGGCCAGCCGGCGGTCGGCGGGGAGCTGTAGCGCAGTCAGCTGTGCCTCTCCCGTGAGCAGGGGGAGGAGGCTCGCCGCGCGCTGCTCCATCGGCCACCCCAAGGCTTCGGCGACCTGTTCAAACAACGTGATGAACGCCTCGGGGTCGTCCTGCGGGCCCATCTTGGTGACAATGAGGGGAGACGGGCCCGCGGCCGGAGCGCTGGTGGACCCCGCCGACGCGAGGAGATGCCGGAACGCCTCGCGATCTTCCTGCTGGACCAGCACCAGGGCTTCGAAGCGCCGCTCCTGCTCCTTTCGGAGCGTGACGAGCGCCTGGTGCTGGCTTTGCTGAGCCGTGGCGAGGGCGTGGACCAGATCGGCGAACGGGGAGGATTCCATGGGGCTGCTGGTTTGGTGCTCCACGATCCCGGGTTTCGGCACCACTGTGGTATTTTCCCTGTGGGTGGGTGGAGCACAAAGGACGGCAGGACAGAGATCAGGTGAAACAAGGCTTTTATTGCCACACTTTTCAGTCTAACAATCTCGGACGCACAGAGACACACACATATATCAGCGTCTCGTCCAGGGATGAGCTCCTTCTGCTCTCGCTCTCCCTCCTGATATAGGGCGCAGTCACTGGGAAGACACACAAACACAGGTTAATTGCTCTCAGGTGACGTGATTCTGCCACTTACCTTCCCTGACTCCGCCCTCCTGTCACAGACCGGCACTTGACCACGCCCCCACTGCCACAGCTACATGTTGGAATATACCTTCTTTTTCTCAAAAAGTCCCGGCATGGAAGAACAGTTTAAAAAAACTACAGAAGCAAGAATACACAAAGAAAGTTATGACTTTTTCCCAACATCAGCTTTTGGGAACAGAATGTTGCGAAAGCCAAAGCCTTTACTCTCAAAGGACTCCTAGCTGAACTGTGGTCTCAGTGGTTCTCCGGCCCTGCATGTCTCATCAACCCCAAGGACATCTAGTTACACAGCTATTTGCACACTATCATTTATACAGTGGTGTTTATTATTGTTAAAATATCTGAAGTATTATTTGTAAAATAAAATATCTTGCTTTAGACTTTCAAACAATGTTGTAAGATTTTATTTGAATTTTATCTCATAGTGGATGGTACAATAATTACAAACACTAACAGAATCAGTACTTTCCAGTTGTAGCTGTAGTCATACAGTAACTATAAGCACCCTTGTAATAATTTCAATAAATGGTTAATGTTCAAGGGCGGCATGGTGGTGTAGTGGTTAACGCTGTCGCCTCACAGCAAGAAGGTCCGGGTTTGAGCCCCGTGGCCGGCGAGGGCCTTTCTGTGCGGAGTTTGCATGTTGTCCATGTGGGTTTCCTCCAGTTGCTCCGGCTTCCCCCACAATCCAAAGACATGCAGGTTAGGTTAACTGGTGACTCTAAATTGACTGTAGGTCTGAATGTTTGTCTGTGTCTATGTGTCAGCCCTGCGATGACCTGGCGACTTGTCCAGGGTGTACCCCGTCTTTTGCCTGTAGTCAGCTGGGATAGGCTCCAGCTTGCCTGCGACCCTGTAGAACAGGATAAAGCAGCTAGAGATAATGAGATGAGAGAGTTTTTTCCTGCCTCAATTGATTTATTTCCATTTAATGTGATTCAGGCTTTACAGCGAAGACAGGTTGATGGTCTAGTGCTTTCTTTGGATGCTGAGAAGACATTTGCCCGAGTCGAATGGGCATATCTATTTTACTGTTTGGACAAATGTGGGTGAGGAAATAATTTTATTAGATGGGTTAAGGTCCAACATAGTAACCACAAGACAGCTATTTTGGCGAATGGGCTTAAATCAGACAGCTTTCCAGTGCATAGAGGAACAAGGCAAGGTTGTTCCTTGTTTCCTCTTTTATTTGCCATTGTTATTGAACCAGTGGCAGAGGCCATAAGGACAACATTGTCTATACAGGGCTTACAAGTGGATAGTCTACATCATAAGATAAGCCTCAATGTTGATGATTTCAGCTTAATTTCTCTGGATAGAAAATTAACCTGATGAAATCAGAGGCCATGCCTCTTGGAAGCCTAAATTCAATACCTGCATTTTGAGAGATATTAGAAAGTATCAGCTTTATATGACATATATTTATGATTGGGTCTTAAATAGGATAACTTGTACCTGGCTGGATGTTGAAACCTTCCCTTCAGAATATCCATTGAGAGACTTGCTGTCAAGAAATTCAAAATGATTTGATTGACTTATAACAACCCTGTTACACTTAATACAATTAAGGCATGGCCATTAATGCATACAATTGAGGGAAGGTTGAGACTGACATGTTTTCACTCCTATTCTGATCGTTCCAGCCAGGACTACTTGATACTGGTTTTAGACATTGGTCTAATAATGGCATCAGTACACTGAAAGACTTGCTTGCTGATAACACACTACTGTCATTTGAACAAGTGGTTGAGAAATACAGTGGAAATAAAAAAGTGTCCACACCCCGTTAAAATGATAGGTTTTTCTGATGTTAAAAAAAAATGAAACCACAATAAATAATTTAAAAACTTTTCCCACCTTTCATGTGACCTATAATTTGTACAATTCAATTGAAAAACAAATCTGTTGGGGGAAAAACTTACAGAATAAAAAAAAAAAAAGTACAATAAGCTGGTTGCATAAGTGTGCACACCCTTAAACTAATACTTTGTTGAAGCACCTTTTGATTTAATTACAGCATTCAGTCCTTTTGGGTAGGAGTCTATCAGCCTGCCACATCTAGACTTGGCAATATTTGTCCACTGTAACTGTTCCTTGATGAGGGTGGAGTACAGAAGCACGGCAAGTGGACATTGATGTTCTCACCCACTCTTTATTTTCTGCTTTTCAGTGTCACACACTCACACTCTCCCAGTCTCTCTCTCTCTCTTACACACACACACACACACACACACACGCGCGCGCACGTATTCTGGTCGGGAGAGCTTCCTCCTCTCTGCTCTCTCCCTCCTTTTCTATCCTCTGTCACTGCAACACAAACACACATTAGACACAGGTGCATTGACTTTGCCACTCACCTTCCCTGGCCCCGCCCTCCATTCACAAACCAGTGCTAGGCCACACCCCTGCTGCCACATACCCCCACCTCCCGACTCAGGCTGGGGAGCCATCCAGCCTGCAGCAGACACACCCCCCCCCCCCCCCCCCCCCCCGATGGGACAGGAAGTCCACCACTACCATCTGTGCCCCTGGCAGAGATGTATAGTAACGAAGTGGAACTACTTAAGTACTGTACTTAAGTACTGAAATGCAGTATCTGTACTTTATTGGAGTATTGTTTTTTTCTCCTACTTCCACTTTTACTTCACTACATATTTTTGATGAACTTAATACTTTTACTCCGATACATTTTTCATGTGCTGAATCGTTACTCGTTACTATTATAAAAATGTTACGAATCATACCAAACCCATAGTATCAATGCCAGAGCGGTAGATGGCTCTGTCACCAGGTTTGATGAAGCTGGCTCATCATTGGGCGATTCAAGCGATCAAGCTGTTTATAAAAAGATCGCATGCTCCCCTTCCGCCTTTTGCACTACTGCCTGCATGCGTTGGGAACACTTAGCGTCAGTCTACTGCTCTATTTTGAGATGGAAGAAGACCCAGGAACACCACCATCAACACCAAGTTCTTCAACTTCGAATGATCGTGGCGAGGGTGATGAAAGCGACCACCCCTGGCCCTACTTAGAGTCCATGTTGTCCTTTGTCAGACCAAAAGACAATTCGTATCGAATGAAGTGCCTACTCTGCCTCCCAAAAGATTGCGAAATAATGGCCTTCAAAAATTCACCGTCGAATTTGAAGAAACATAAGTTACAAGTATAGCTCATGACACATCAGCTTGAGCTATCAGTAAGCGCTAGCAGCTAGCTAACTAGCTAACAGAGGTTTGGTTCTGCAGTGTTCACTTAGCACGTAGCAGCTAACGTTAACTCGAACAAGCCTGGCTGACTAGCTGTGCCACGCTGAATGGTGTTATTATTGACACATCACTCATGTCAACTTTCTCTTATTTTATGGCATATAGCCTACTGTTGCCAAATATAAATCGTGGACCATGTCTCTTTTCGTGCTGCCTAATCACATCCCCATAGCCCATTATTTTATAGTGTATAGGGTTAGTTAATGGTTGTGGCACTGGCATAACTAATGCTAGATGAATTTAACTGATTGTTGCAAAGTTGCTGTGGGTAAATGCAGGGCAGTAGGCCTATTAATGGATTTCTGTTTTTACTATTTGTAATGTAGCCTCTTGACTTGACATTATCCATTCGCGTGATCAGCATGCCCCGACATGCTGTGAATGTGACCTTGAACCTTAGCCTGCTAGCAGCTACATTCTGTTACTCTGCTATAATTTGCTATTTGGCTAATGGCTTGTTTGGGCATTTTGTGATGCATGTAGCCTAGGCCAATTTATGACCATTTCTCTTCCGACTTTTTTGGTAATGAAACCAAAGTGATGACGAACAAAGCATCTCAACTAGTCTGCATTTCAAGTGGTCCTTGCGCACTCCCGTTTCTCATGATGCATTGTTGGATGTATCAAGTTAGGCCTAGCACTACAGGGTTTTGCAAGTAGACAGATTATTAGAGTACCAGTGATGGATTTTTGGTTATGGGGTTGCTTGCTTAAGTCTTTTAATATAGAATTATAGTGGATAAATCCCTTTAAATTTAATAAATTTTGCTTTTATCAATAGTATCACAGCAGTCACTACAGTCACCTATGTTGCTCATGATATAATTCTGAGAAAGTAAAACTATATATGTTTGTCTTGTTTCAGAGCAAGCATGACTGCCACTTGAAAAGATATGAGGACCTCACATCAGTTAAATGAATGAGGAAGACTGCAATTCCCTCCCCCTCCATCAAGCAGCCCACGTTATTAGAGAACTGGACAGCGCCCCATAGATCCATTGACAAGGCCATTGTGAATTATGTTGTCCGAGGATTTCAGCCTTTCAGCATCATAGAGCAAGAACCTTTCCAGGACTTTGTGTTCGACCTGGTGCCAAATACCAAAATAATGTCAAGAATCGCACTTACATCTAGGATTGATGATGCTGCCAAACAAATGAAGATCAAAATGATTGAGGCCATGAAAACTGTGGACCACATCGCAACAACCACTGACTGCTGGTTATCCAGGCGGCGTAGTTTCATTGGGTTCACAGCTCATTGGCTAGACCCCGAAAGTTTAAAAAGGGTCTCTGTGGCCCTGGCCTGTAAAAGATTAAAGGCCAATTTATGCTGACAACACAGTCCTCGCAGATGGCGTCGCAGGTGGCATCTGCATAGCCCCCCCACCTTCACAGACGCTCTGCGCGCACCTCCCAAAAATTGTGACCACCGCAGAAGCCTCGCAGACAGCGGCGCAGACAAGAGGGCTCTGATTGGTCCACTCTACATCCGCTGTACACGCACTTCCGCTTCCCTACTTTCCCGGTTTGTTTTGTTTTCACGACCGCCATTTTTAAAAACACGAGCGAAGATGGAGCAGCACAAAGAGCGGTTGATCGAGGAAGTACGTACATCTATACAACTCCAGTTCTAGTCATTTATAAGTAACCGGAGGATAAACACTCCACTAACCACACCCACCAACTACTCCTAGCGATTTTGCGACTTCGCGCCCCCTTGCGTTATAGCAGTGAATAACATCGTGCACGCCTATTACTCCCCGCTCAACGATAAATTACAACTGTCTGTGAAAAGCTATCTGCGACAGCCTTGTCGCAAGAGCATGCAGAGGCCCTAAGAGGCTCTCACACTTTTGACCTTCTGGCAAATGCACTTAATGATATCCATGCTGAGTTTGAAATTCGGGGGAAGATAGTCACAACAACCACGGACAATGGCTCCAACTTCATCAAAGCCTTCAAAGTCTTCGCTGAAGATGAAAATAACAATGCTGGTGCTCAAGTTCAGGTGGAGGAGGAGGAGGAAGAAGCAGACCAAGATGAGGAGGAGGTAGAGTTTGTTGATGTATCTTCACTTTTGGATGAGGATGATGGTTTTGAGTTCCAGCTTCCAAAGCACCAGCATTGTGCATGCCACATTCTTAACCTAATAGCCACTGCCGATGCCAGCAAGGCAATGTCCAATGACACGTACAAGAAATTATACTATTCAACATTTGGCAAGTGCAATGCACTTTGGAATAAGTGGTCAAGATCCTCAATAGCAGCTGAAACTGTGGAAGATGCTTGCTCCCTCCAGCTTGTGCGACCGGTTGCAACAAGATGGAACTCTGTGTTCATGGCTGTGGAGAGACTGCTCAGGATCATCAAAGAGAAGGGAGAGGCAGCCATGAGAGTTGTCTACACAGATTTGAACGTTCCAATGTAAGTTTAAAAAAATAATATTGTACTCTTTCTCTCAAGCTCAATTCTGGTCCATATTGTCTACATGTACAACAATTGAATTGAATGATTAACATTGAATGATGAGCCATTCCATTGCATGATAATCAGCCGATCATGTAGCAATGCTGTTTTTTTGTCTCTTATTGTTACACCTAATCACCTAACACCTAATCCTATGTGTTAATGAAATATGTTCTTGTCTTCATCACAGGTTTAATCCAGCCGAACTTGCATTCCTGTCAGAGTTTGCTGTTGTGATGACTCCAGTCACCCAAGCAACTAACATCTTGCAAGCTGAAACCAATGTCCAGATGGGGTGGCTGCTCCCAACCGTCAAGCTCCTGAAAATTAAGCTGGACAGGATCAAGCTACTGCTAAAATACTGCAAGCCCCTTGTCGATGCTCTGCAGGTGGGCATTGAGGACCACTTTGGCCCTATGATGGAAGACCCAGAGCGGGTGGCCGCTGCTATTCTGCTTCCAAAGTTCCGGACAAATTGGACACAGGAAGATGAGACAATCAAAATAGTTAAGAAAGGGAACACTTTCAATTAAGATTCGCATATTAATCATACACCAAGTGCTTACTAACATGGATATTAGTAGTGCATTAGCCCTTTCTTAGCCTGTATAAAGCTGTTATTTCCATTAAAATCATTATTTCTTACTGACAATGTTGTAATGTTAAATCTGTCATTACTGTCATGACTGGTTGAAACTATTATTGTTTATAATGTACTCTTATATTTTAGGACTTTTTTTCTGGCATGAGGGGTTCAAAGGCACAAGACAGTGCCAAACAGCTAGATGTGTACTTGTCCTGTTCAGCAGACAACATGGACTTGCTCAAGTCTTTTCCAGCTGTGTGTAAGATGTCTGTTAGGTTAAACACACCCCTTCCAGCATTAGCAGCCTGTGAGAGGCTTTTTAGTATCGCAGGATTAGTCTTTAGCCAAAGAAGAGCGAGACTGAATGACTCCAATTTTGAAAGCCAAATACTTTTGAGATTAAACAAAAGATTTCTAACTCCCTAACTGACTGCTTTATGCATACCAGTTTAAGAAGGGAATACACTGTGGAGGGGAAAAAAGCACAAGCAAGGAAGAGAAGGGAGGGATGCTGTGGGGGGGGGGATCTGTTTTTGTTTACAAAGAGCTCAGGTGTTGTAAGGTGCTTTACTCGTGTGTTTTTACATGAGAAATACTTGTATGTGGCCTACTGGGGGGTATTCCAAGTAGTTGATTAAGAGACAAACCTGAGTAAGTTAACCTGGAGGCAGTGGTTAACCTGTTGATGGAAGAGCCCTTTGGCTTTGTGAGAATGATGCTTCCGGGCTGTTCTATTATAAGGTTTACCATTAGGCTTAACTTGCCCAGGTTTGTCACTTAGAGGGGTATTCTTGGAATACCCCTCTGGCTTTTTGAGATGTTTTAGTTGCCCTGACAAGTTAAGGTTGAAAAAATATCTATCTTCCAAAAAAAGACTGCTTTACTGTATGCACTAGTTTAAGAAGGGAATAAGTGGGGGGCAGCAGATAGTTGATTTGTGTGTTTACAAAGAGCTCAGTGTTGTAAGGTGCTCTACTCACGTATTTTTACATAAATACTTGTATGTGGCCTACTGGGGGCTATTGCAAGTAGTTGATTAAGAGACAAACCTGAGTAAGTCAACCTGGAGGCAGTGGTTAACCTGATGATGGAAGAGCCCTTTGGCTTTGTGAGAAGGATGCTTCCAGGCTGTTCTATTATAAGGTTAACCATTAGGCTTAACTTACCCAGGTTTGTCACTTAGCTGTATTCTTGGAATACCCCTCTAGCCTTTGAGATGTTTTAATAGTGTTTTTTTTTTCATAAACACTTGTATGGCCTTTTATGTCCTTGTACTGCTGCTTCAGCCAAAGAAATTGTGCCCTTAACTTTAAATGTTTGAAATAATATAAACAATATGATATTCAAACTTTTGACTGCTTTCTTTAATATACACAATACTTGTACTTTTACTTTCAGTACTTGAGTAGTAATTTTTAAAATACTTCTACTTGCAATACTTAAGTACAAAACATTTTGAATACTTTAGTACTTCCACTTAAGTATGGTGTTTAAAGAACACTTCAACTTCTACTCAAGTCACTTTTTTGATATCGTACTTGTGCTTCTACTCCACTCCTCTACTCCAGTACTTTATACATCTCTGGCCCCTGGCCTGTGGACCACCTCATGGACAATTTAAATGGCTGGAGGGCTAGATACCAACAGGTGATCTGCGCATTGGCATCTTTCATGCGGTGGAGCCACTGGAGGGGCGCGTGGTCCGAACAGAGGGTGAAAGTGTGCCCCGGCAGGTAGTATCGGAGGGTGAGGACTGCCCACTTCATGGCCAAGCACTCTTTCTCGATGGTGCTGTACTTACTCTCGCACATTGAGAGTTTGCAGCTGATGTACAGCACGGGGCGTTCCTCGCCTTCCACCTCCTGGGACAAAATGGCCCCCAGCCCTCTGTCTGATGCGTCCATCTGCAAAATAAAGGGGAGAGAGAAGTCAGGGGAATGTAAGAGTGGTCCCCCACACAGTGCAGCCTTTACCATGGTTAAAGTCTGTTGGCACTGCTCTGTCCACTGGACTGGATCTGGTGTTCCCTTTTTAGTGAGATCAGTCAGCGGGCTGGTGACATCTAAATAATTAAGTGTATGAACCTACGATAGTAGCCAGCCAGCCCCAGGAACTGTCTCACCCCCTTTTTGGTCTTAGGCCTCAGGTAGGCTGCAATCGCTGCTGTCTTATCAATTTGGGGACGCACCTGCCTGTGACCCAAGTGGAAACCCAGATACCGTGCTTCCACCCACCCAGTTGCACACTTTTTTGGGTTGGCTGTGAGACCCGCCTGCCTCAGCGACTCTAGGACGGCCCTAAAGTGTTCTATGTGCCGCGGTCAGTCACTGCTGTATATAATTGTCATCTAAATAGGCTGCCGCATAGGTGGCGTGGGGGCGGAGGATCTTGTCCATGAGCTGCTAGAACGTAGTGGGAGCCCCAAACAACCCAAAAGGAAGTGTGACAAACTGGTGTAATCCAAACGGTGTGGAAAAAGCAGTTTTCTTTCTGGATAGGAGTCCAGGGGATCTGCCAATATCCCTTTGTCAAATCCAGTGTTGAATAAAAGCGAGCCGCGCCTAACTGATCAAGCAACTCATCAATGTGAGGCATTGAGTACGCTTCGAATTTAGACACTGCATTGACTTTGATAGTTCACACAGAACCAGACCGACCCGTTGGCCTTGGGTGCCAGGACCACCGGGCTGCTCCAGTCACTGTGTGACTCCTTGATTATGCCTATATCGAGCATGGCCTTGAGTTCGTCCCGAACCACTTTTTTTTTGTGCTTCGATAAGCAGTGTGGGCGGCTACGCACCACCACCCCTGGGGGCATTTCAGTGTGATGTTCTATGAGGTGGGTGTGGCTGGGAAGGGGCGAGAACAAGTCAGAAAATTCCTCCTGCAACTTGGCTACCTCTGTGAGTTGGGCTGGTGAGAGGTGGTGGATCCACAAGGGACTGGAGCTGTTCGGATTGTGGTTTTGGTTATTTTTACCTCCGGCCCCAGCTCCGCCTTCTCCGGAACTACCAACGCCACAGGGACCCCCTCATTCTAACGCTTTAATAGGTTGAGGTGGTATATTTTTAAAGTCCCGCCCCTGTCCATTCGCCTCACCTCATAGTCAACATTCCCAACTCGCTGCATGACCTTGAAGAGCCCTTGCCACTTGGCGACTAATTTGGAACTCAATGTGGGCAATAATACGAGTACTTTGTCTCTCGGAGTGAACTCTCTAAGGCACATGCCCCTGTCGTACAGCCGAGCTTGACGTTCTTGTGCCTGCCACAAATTCTCCTGGGTTAAGTGTGTGAGTGTGTGGAATTTGGTGCGCAGGTTGAGAACGCATTGAATTTCGTTTTTACTAGGTGAAGGTAGTCCCTCTTCCCAATTTTCCTGTCACACATCCAAGATGCCACATGACTTTCGCCCATATAATAATTCAAATGGGGAAAATCCCATGGAGGCTTGCGGGACCTCTCGTACTGCAAATAACAGGGGCTCGAGCCATTTATCCCAGTTATGTGCGTCTTCACTTACAAATTTCCGAATGAGGTTTTTAAGAGTTTGATTAAACCTCTCTAGTAAATCATCCATTTGTGGTTGATAAACGCTGGAGTGGATGGATTTAATCCCCAATAACCCATACAGCTCACGCAGTGTGCGTGACATAAAAGAAGTGCCTCAGTCTGTCAGGATTTCTTTCGGAATCCTGACCCAGGCAATAGCACGGAAGAGCACTTCCACAATACTGCGTGCTGAGATATTGCGGAGAGGCACCGCTTCTGGATATCTCATTGCATAGTCCACCAGAACTAAAATAAAGCGATATCCTCATGCTGACCGATCTAATGGCCCAAGGAGATCCATACCAACTCTTTCAAAGGGGGCCTTGATTAGAGGGAGAGGGTGCAAAGGCACTTTTGGAGTGGCCACTGGATTTACTAATTGGCATTCACAGCATGCCGCACACCACCGACAAACGTCTCTGCGAATCCCTGGCCAATAGAACCGGGCCATTATTTGGGCTAGTGTTTTATCCTGTCCTAAGTGTCCGGCCATGGGATTAAAGTGAGCTGCATGGAAGATGAGTTCCCTGCGGCTCTTCTGGATTAACAACTGGGTTATTTGTTCCCTGGTTTGAGTGTCCTGCATCACTCGATACAGTCTATCTTTAATAGCGAAGTACAGGAAGACGGGTGCTGCATTTGGCTGGAGAGTTTGACCATCGATCACTCTCACTTGGTCAAATGCATCCCACAGAGTGTCATCACGTGACTGCTTTAAAGGGAAATCCTCAAGGGAATCCCCAAGGGTGGGAGGAGGGGAGGGCTGCTCCTCACTCCTCGTATCATCCTGATGCAGTGATGACGTGGATGGCTCTGTGACAGTTTCTCCAGTCAATGCCACACTGTGATCCCCCCGTGGCATTTTATGGCAGGGCCCACTTCCTACTACATGCTCCAATAATGTTTGAAACCCTGGCCCAAACCCTGTTCCCAAAATCAGTGAGTGGGTGAGACGGGGATTAACCACCACCTTACTGTAACTCTATGCTTTTGACCCCGAAATAGAATATGGACAGACACTAGAGGGTAGTTGTGAACATCCCCGTTCACACACAACACCTTCACCGCTTGTGCTCTCCCCAATGCCTTGCCTTGCACCAGGCTTTGGTGGATTGAGGTCTGATTACAACCAGAATCCACCAACGCGTGATATGTATCCCCTTGAACGCTTACCGGTATGTGATACATTCCGGACCAATAGGGGGTGGTCTCTGGTGCATCGGGGATGCAGATCACAGCTCCCACCTCCATTGCGGAGCCCGGGCTCGAGAGATGCTCCAGCTCCCTGCCGTGCCAGCACACTAGCCCAGGATTTCCCTCTGCACTGGCATTATGGGTGTCACTCACCTGAGGGGGAGAAGACACAGACACGGAAGAGGGAGATGGGAGGACTCCACAGGTGTGATAGGCCGGCTGGGGAGGAGCCAGCCGCCGCCTCCGCAGTAGGGGAACAGGGAGAGAGGGGGAAAGGGGGGGAAGAAGGGGAGAAAGAGAAAGAACATGAGGAGAGGCTCCTTGTCCACCTGCCATCAGAACTGCCTCCAGATGGTCCTTCGCCAACTCGATGGCTCGTTCTAGCGATGCCGGACGATGACACTGTACCCATTCTGCTGTTCCTTCTGGAAGTTGAGAGATGAACTGTTTCAGTGCCACCAGATCAATGATCCCGTCGGCATCGCGGTCTTCCGCCCTCAGCCACCACCGGCAGGCATCCCAGAGTTGCTGGCCGAGTGCAAATGGCCGGCCGACCTCCTCCAGCATCAGCGTCCAGAAGCGCTGGTGGTGTTGTTCCGGGGAGTGACCAACACGCTGCAGGATGGGTCTCTTCAGGTCAGTGTACCTAAGCTGGCTGTCAGCAGGGAGCTGCAGCACTGCGAGCTGTGCCTCGCCAGTGAGAAGTGGGAGGAGGCGCGCCATGCATTACTCGCTGCTCGAATGGCCACCCCCACATTTCGGCCGCTTGGTTGAAAAAAGCAAGGAAAGCTTCCGGATCATCCTGCAGGCCCATCTTCATGAGGGTGGCGTGAGGGTCCGCCATGGTGCTTGTCTGGTGCTGACGCAAGCAGATGCTGGAACACCTGGTGATCTTCCTGCTGGGCCAGCATCAAGGCTTTGAAGCATTGCTCCTGCTCCTTCCAGAGGGCAATCAGCGCTTGATGCTGGTTCTACTGGGTGGAATGAGGGCATGGATGAGCTCATGGAATGGGGAGGACTCCATGTGGTGGTTCCCTTCTGTACGTCCTGGGTTTCGGCACCACTGTAACCTTTCCTTGATGAGGGTGGAGTACAGAAGCACGGCAGGTGGGAATTGATGTTCACATTTACTCTTTATTTTCAATGTTTCAGTGTCACACACTCATACTCTCCCAGTCTCTCACTCTCTCTCTCTCACACACACACACACACACACACACACACACACACACACACGTTCTGGTCGGGAGAGCTCCCTCCTCTCTGGTCTGTCCCTCCTTTTCTATCCTCGGTCACTGCAACACAAACACACATTAATTAGACACAGGTGCATTGACTTTGCCACTCACCTTCCCTGGCCCCACCCTCCATTCACAAACCAATGCTAGGCCACACCCCCTCTGCCACACCCACACTTCCATGCAAACGCACTCCAAATCTGTCAAATTCTGAGGACATCTCTTGTGCACAGCCCTCTTCAGGTCACCCCACAGATTTTCAATTGGATTTAGGTCTGGGCTCTGGTTGGGCCATTTCATAACTTTTTTGTGGTCATTGTCATGCTGAAAGATGAAATTCCTCTTCATCATTCATTCCTTTCTAGCAGACATTTGAATATTTTGGAACAAAATTGACTGGTATTTAGAACTGTTCATAATTCCCTCCACCTTGACTAAAGCCCCTGTTCCAGCTGAAGAAAAACAACCCCAAAACATGATGCTGCCATCACCATGCTTCACCGTGGGTATGGTGTTCTTTTGCGCCAAACCTACCTTTTGAAATTATGGCCAAAAAGTTCAATCTTGGTTTCATCAGACCATAACACATTTTCCCACATGCTTTTGGGAGAATTGATTGTATTTTTTTTGCAAAATTTAGCTGAGCCTGGATGTTTTTCTTTGACCCTACATCGTAGTCCAGACATAGGGAGAATATGGGAGATTGTGGTGCATCAAGTGGTGCTTGAAAGTTTGTGAACTCTTTAGAATTTTCTATATTTCTGCATTCATATGACCTAAAACAACATCAGATTTTCACACAAGTCCTAAAAGTAGATAAAGAGAACCCAGTTAAACAAATGAGACAAAAAATATTATACTTGGTCATTTATTTATTGAGGAAAATGATCCAATATTACATATCTGTAAGTGGCAAAAGTATGTGAACCTTTGCTTTCAGAATCTGGTGTAACCCCCTTGTGCAGCAATAACTGCAACTAAATGTTTCCGGTAACTGTTGATCAATCCTGCACACCGGCTTGGAGGAATTTTAGCCCATTCCTCCGTATAGAACAGCTTCAACTCTGGGATGTTAGTGGGTTTCCTCACATGAACTGCTCGCTTCAGGTCCTGCCACAACATTTCCATTGGATTAAGGTCAGGACTTTGACTTGGCCATTCCAAAACATTAGCTTTATTCTTCTTTAACCATTCTTTGGTAGAATGACTTGTGTGCTTAGGGTCGTTGTCTTGCTGCATGACCCACCTTCTCTTGAGATTCAGTTCATGGACAGATGTCCTGACATTTTCCTTTAGAATTTGCTGGTATAATTCAGAATTCATTGTTCCATCAATGATGGCAAGCTGTCCTGGCCCAGATACAGCAAAACAGGCCCAAACTGTGATATTACCACCACCATGTTTCACAGATGGGATAAGGTTCTTTTGCTGGAATGCAGTGTTTTCCTTTCTCCAAACATGATGCTTCTCATTTAAACCAAAAATTTCTATTTTGGTCTCATCCATCCACAAAACATTTTTCCAATAGCCTTCTGGCTTGTCCACGTGATCTTTAGCAAACTGCAGATGAGTAGCAATGTTCTTTTCGGAGAGCAGTGGCTTTCTCCCTGCAACCCTGCCATGCACACCATTGTTGTTCAGTGTTCTCCTGATGGTGGACTCATGAACATTAACATTAGCCAATGTGAGAGAGGCCTTCAGTTGCTTAGAAGTTACCCTGGGGTCCTTTGTGACCTTGCTGACTATTACACGCCTTGCTCTTGGAGTGATCTTTGTTGGTCGACCACATTCCTGGGGAGGGTAACAATGGTCTTGAATTTCCTCTGTAGGTGCACAATCTGTCTGACTGTGGATTGGTGGAATCCAAATTCTTTAGAGATGGTTTTATAACCTTTTCCAGCCTGATGAGCATCAACAACACTTTTTCTGAGGTCCTCAGAAATCTCCTTTGTTCGTGCCATGATACACTGAAGATCACCCTGTTCTTTAAATAAAACAGGGTGCCCACTCACATCTGATTGTCATCCCATTGATTGAAAACACCTGACTCTAATTTCACCTTCAAATTAACTGCTAATCCTAGAGGTTCACATACTTTTGCCACTCACAGATATGTAATATTGGATCATATTCCTCAATAAATAAATGACCAAGTATAATATTTTTGTCTCATTTGTTTAACTGGGTTTTCTTTATCTACTTTTAGGACTTGTGTGAAAATCTGATGTTGTTTTAGGTCATATGAATGCAGAAATATAGAAAATTCTAAAGGGTTCACAAACTTTCAAGCACCACTGTAGTACACAACCAGTACTTGCCAGAAATTCCTGCAGCTCCTTCAGTGTTACTGTAGGCCTCTTGGCAGCCTCCCTGACCAGTTTTTGTCTTCATCAATTTTGGAGGGACTACTGAGAACTGGACATGTCTCTGTTGTCCCATATTTTCTCCACTTCTTGATGACTGTCTTCACTGTGTTCCATGCTGTATCTAATGCTGTGGAAATTTTTTTGTACCCTTCTCCTGACTGATAACCTTTCAACAATGAGATCCCTTTGATGCTTTGTAAGCTCTCTGTGAACCATGGCTTTTGCTGGAGGATGCAGCTGAGTAAATGTCTGAACTTTATTTAGGGTTAATCAGAGTCATTTTAATTGATAGCAGGTGTGTACCCAAAAATACGGAATGCTGTAATCAAATCAAAAGATGCTTCAACAAAGTATTAGTTTCAAGGTGTGCACACTGATGCAACCATCTCATCTCATTATCTCTAGCCGCTTTATCCTGTTCTACAGGGTCACAGGCAAGCTGGAGCCTATCCCAGCTGACTACGGGCGAAAGGCGGGGTACACCCTGGACAAGTCGCCAGGTCATCACAGGGCTGACACATAGACACAGACAACCATTCAGGCCCGGCGCCGTGGGGGGGCAAAAGGGGGCGTCGCCCCCTCGTGGCTACAGCCCCGCCCCCTCAATGGAGACTCAGATCACTCAATTGTTTTCTTATGAAAATATAATGTATTATAGACGTATTAATAATTTGCATTTTCAAATACGAAATATTAAGTGGTTGCGCATTGCACAAAAATACATTTCACATAAATCACTAATAAAACTGGCACGGTAGAACAAATCTGATTGGTTGTTATGATTCTTACGTTGCACATTGTTACTCTTTCATTGCTGACGCTGTACACGCAGGCAAAGGGTTTTGAGAGTGTTGGCGGTTAGCTCGTAGTTTGCTGCTGACCGTGTGTTAGATGGCATCAAAATGGATATAAGAAAATGAATTGTGTCAAAACACACTGTGGAGTATGCAGAGCCCAGCATATCGGCCACCTCAACTGACCAAGATGACACATGCAGGCTGGTGAAAGGATGTGAGAGTGCCGCAAATGTGACCCATCCACCAGGTGACCTGGGTAAAGAGTGTCCTGCTCAGCCATTGGTTTTGTGGTTGGCGCAGTTAATTGTTTGAAACACATTGTCAGACCTCCATCACTACTACACACACTATATGAAAAATATTTGCCCCCTTGTGATTTCTAATTGCCCCCTTAGTAAACTGTTCCTAGCGCCGGGCCTGCAACCATTCACACTCACATTCACACCTACGGTCAATTTAGAGTCACCAGTTAACCTAACCTGCATGTCTTTGGACTGTGGGGGAAACCGGAGCACCCGGAGGAAACCCACGCGGACACGGGGAGAACATGCAAACTCCGCACAGAAAGGCCCTCGCCGGCCACGGGACTCGAACAAGGACCTTCTTGCTGTGAGGCGACAGCGCTAACCACTACACTACCGTGCTGCCCCCTGATGCAACCAGCTTATTGTAAATTTTTTGTGTGTGATATATAAATAATGTACGTATGTGTGTATATACTGTATATATAATGTGTGTGTGTGTGTGTGTGTATATATATAATACAACCCCAATTCCAAAAAAGTTGGGACAAAGTACAAATTGTAAATAAAAATGGAATGCAATGATGTGGAAGTTTCAAAATTCCATATTTTATTCAGAATAGAACATAGATGACATATCAAATGTGTAAACTGAGAAAATGTAACATTTAAAGAGAAAAATTAGGTGATTTTAAATTTCATAAGACATCTCAAAAAAGTTGGGACAAGGCCATGTTTACCACTGTGAGACATCCCCCTTTCTCTTTACAACAGTCTGTAAACATCTGGGGACTGAGGAGACAAGTTGCTCAAGTTTAGGGATAAGAATGTTAACCCATTCTTGTCTAATGTAGGATTCTAGTTGCTCAACTGTCTTAGGTCTTTTTTGTCGTATCTTCCATTTTATGATGCGCCAAATGTTTTCTATGGGTGAAAGATCTGGACTGCAGGCTGGCCAGTTCAGTACCCAGACCCTTCTTCTATGCAGCCATGATGCTGTAATTGATGCAGTATGTGGTTTGGCATTGTCATGTTGGAAAATGCAAGGTCTTCCCTGAAAGAGACGTCGTCTGGATGGGAGCATATGTTGCTCTAGAACCTGGATATACCTTTCAGCATTGATGGTGTCTTTCCAGATGTGTAAGCTGCCCATGCCACATGCACTAATGCAACCCCATACCATCAGAGATGCAGGCTTCTGAACTGAGCGCCGATAACAACTTGGGTCGTCCTTCTCCTCTTTAGTCCAATTGACATGGCTTCCCTGATTTCCATAAAGAACTTCAAATTTTGATTCGTCTGACCACAGAACAGTTTTCCACTTTGCCACAGTCCATTTTAAATGAGCCTTGGCCCAGAGAAGACGTCTGCGCTTCTGGATCATGTTTAGATGCGGCTTCTTCTTTGAACTATAGAGTTTTAGCTGGCAACGGCGGATGGCACGATGAATTGTGTTCACATATAATGTTCTCTGGAAATATTCCTGAGCCCATTTTGTGATTTCCAATACAGACGCATGCCTGTATGTGATGCAGTGCCGTCTAAGGGCCCGAAGATCACGGGCACCCAGTATGGTTTTCCGGCCTTGACCCTTACGCACAGACATTCTTCCAGATTCTCTGAATCTTTTGATGATATTATGCACTGTAGATGATGATATGTTCAAACTCTTTGCAATTTTATACTGTCAAACTCCTTTCTGATATTTGTCGGCGCAGAATTAGGGGGATTGGTGATCCTCTTCCCATCTTTACTTCTGAGAGCCACTGCCACTCCAAGATGCTCTTTTTATACCCAGTCATGTTAATGACCTATTGCCAATTGACCTAATGAGTTGCAATTTGGTACTCCAGCTGTTCCTTTTTTGTACCTTTAACTTTTCCAGCCTCTTATTGCCCCTGTCCCGACTTTTTTGAGATGTGTTGCTGTCATGAAATTTCAAATGAGCCAATATTTGGCATGAAATTTCAAAATGTCTCACTTTCGACATTTGATATGTTGTCTATGTTCTATTGTGAATACAATATCAGTTTTTGAGATTTGTAAATTATTGCATTCTGTTTTTATTTACAATTTGTACTTTGTCCCAACTTTTTTGGAATCAGGGTTGTGTGTGTATATATATATATATATATATATATATATATATATATATATATATATATATATATATATATATATATAAAATGTTTTTTCCCCTAATAGATTTGTTTTTCAGTTGAATTGTACACATTATAGGTCACATGAAAGATGGCAAAAGTTTTGAAATTATTTATCGTGGCCTCATTTTTTTACATCAGAAAAACCTATCATTTTAATGGTTTGTGTACACTTTTTATTATCCACTGTAGCTCAGGGTGGTCTATCCTTGTATTAAGACAGTGCACTCTGGTCTTGGAAATATTGGGAGAGTGAGACTGGGATGTGTCTTTGGATAATGCAGTCTGGTATTGGAAATGTTGGTGTAACACTAAAAATGGATGATTTGTCACAGACTCCTCAATTGCTCCCATGTCAAGCATTGCCTTGAGTTCATCCTGAACCTCATTTTTCGTGTGCTCAGGGGGCCAGTTGGGGCGGCTACATGTGGTGCTCTATGAGGTCAGTGCGACCAGGGAGGGGCAAAACCACATCGCAGAATTCATCCTGCAACCTGATAAATTGTGCTCTCTGGGATGATGAGAGGTGGTCTCCACAGGGGACTAGGGTGAATTTGACCACACCTTCTGGACTTGCCTCCAGTCCCAGCTCTGTCCTCTCCAGAACTACCATTACTAGAGCCACAGGATCCTCCTCTCTCCATGGTTTCAGGAAATTGAAGTGGTAAATTTGATGTGCATCACCTCTATCTGTGCACCTGACCTCATAGTTGACTTCTCCAATTTGCCATGTAACCTCAAAGAGCCCTTGCCACTTGGTGCGTAATTGTGAGCTTGATGTGGGCAGTAAAATGAGCAGTTTATCTCCTGGTGCAAATTCTCTTTGCCATGTCCCTCTGTTGTACAGGCAGGATTGATGTTCTTGTGCCTGCAGCAAATTCTCCTGGGTTATGTGACTCAGTGAGTGGAATTTCGCTCTCAGGTTAAGAATGTACTGAATTTAATATTTACTTTGTGAAGATTCCTCCTCCCAATTTTCTTTCATGACGTCAAAGACACCGTGGGGCTTGCGCTGATACAGCAATTCAAACTGGGGAAAACCTGGTGGAGGCTTGTGAGTCCTTGCACACTGCAAACAGAGGGTCTAGCCACTTAACCTAGTTTCTTGTGTCCCCGTGAACAAATTTACGAATCATGTTTTTAAGTGTTTGATTAAATCATTCAACCAGCCCATCCGTCTTCAGATGGTAAACACTGGTATGAATCAATTTAATCCCCAATAATTTGTACAGTTCACGTAGTGTGTGTGTGACAATAATAATGCCTTGATCGGTCATGATTTCCAATCCCAACTCAGGAGATAATGCAGAAGAGTGCCTCTGCAACACTACATGCCGAGATATTGTGAAGAGGCACTGCTTCCAGATATTGAATTGCGTAATCCACTATGACTAATACAAAGCGAAACACACATGCAGATCGATCTCATGGCTTGACCAGATCCATGCCAATTCTTTTGAAGGGGATTTCAATTAACAGTAATGGGCACAGTAGCACTTTTGGTGTGGCTGCTGGGTTTTTCTGTCTTTCGCTTTCTCTATTCATCTTTAAACATTCCTGTGGCAACAGGGGCATGGCCAAGCAGCAGTTTGTGAATGGAGGGCGGGGTCAGGGAAGGTAAGTGGCAAAGTCATTACACCTGGTGTCAATTAGTGTATGTGTGTGTGTGTGTGTGTGTGTGTGTGTGTGTGTGTGTGTGTGTGTGTTGCAGGGATGGAGCATGAAAGGAGGGGGAAAGCAGAGAAGAGCTGACTCCTGACCAGAATGCATGTGTGTGGGTGGGAGGGAGGCCAAAAAGCTATATCTATAGAAATAAAGTTGGCACAAACTTCAGTTCTCGCCTGCCGTGCTTCTGTACTCCACCCACATCAGGGATTCACTACAATTCCGTTTTTCTGGTTAGTTTGCTAATCAGAGCAGAGAGGTAAATAAAATGAAAAATGTATTTAATTCTGCAAGAACTCTTTCTTTTTCGAAGCAATATCTCTCACCCCATAGCTTGTCTCTGGTCTAATGAGCTGTCTTCAGTTAAGTTATTTCAGTGCATGTGAGTGGACAAACCACAACACAGAAGCTGCTGGAGAAATTGCAATGGTTTATGCTTCGTGTCACTGAACTACGCCCCACCCCCCAATATGCTTATCAGCTCTTCTACAGTATTTTTTCCAAGTTCAATCCACTGAAATATTTTAGTGAGTCTACATCTAGACATTGGTACACCAGTTGACGATGTGCTTTATAAAAATATCATTTAAGTCATAATCACAGTTTTAGTTTCTCAGAGTTGGTGTCTGTCATAAATGTCTTCTGTGATTGAACTCTTGCTTCCTAACAGCTATATATTGCACAAGGCAAATTTGCTTTCCCTCAAACCCAAATGTTTGTGTTACATGGTAATGTGATCACATTACTGAGTCATGAATTTATTTATGGAAAACAATTATGATATTGTATTACTTGTATTATTTGTTGAAATTGACAAAATCAGAGCAAGCCAAAATTATTAGTGCCAGAAAATACCCTCAGACCTCAAAAGGTTAATGATGGACTATATCGAGTGATGCAGGACACTCTTGACTAAAGAAGATATTTTTTGGACCCAAAGAGTCAAAGGGAACTTTTTATTCCATGTGGCTCATCGTAATCCTTTGCCTGGGCACTTGGCTCTGGACAAAGTACTAAATCGTCTCATGGCTCATTTCTATTGGCCAAAGATCCGCACCGATGTCTACAGGTGGTGTGCAGCTTGTCGCAAATGCCAGCTGGTAAACCCAGCAGCCACGCCAAAAGCGCAGTTGTGCCCATTACATTTAGTTGAGATCCATGCCAATTCTTTACTCGGCAATTTGTCATTGCTTATATGCCTTGACTTTTTGACATTACCCACAACTTGCTGCATGCACAGAATTCCAAATTTGCTTATTTTGCTTCTCAGTCTGGAGAAGTTTGAGGCTTTGAAAATGACACAAAGTACCCACATCCCTCATTATGGATTTGTGAAAAGACATGGTACTTCAAGAATTAGGGACTGTAAATACCTTTCAGTGTCACATGTGCCAATGGCAATAGCCCCAAAATGGGATGAATGAAATTTTGGTCTGCAGGCATTTACAGCCTCCGAGTGATTACATTCAGAATAAACTGATGACCAATATGGTTCCAGAATTAAATTTAGGATTTGGGGTACAAAGCCATGCTTAATTTTGCCTTGTTTATACTAATGCTAGAATTAACAGAGCTGATGTGACATATAGTATCATTCTGAGAGCCCTGCATGTTTGCTTTACATTGAGACATCTCAAGGGGTGTTAAATTTTCAGAACATACACCTGTGTCTCCTTGGGCACTTGAAACTAGATGCGAAATCATGTGCTGTACTGGTTCAGGAGGTCTGGAACAACTGGAGATTAAGCCATCTGCTGTCTGATGTATACCTTTGGACATATTACGAAGTAGTTGTCCTATAAAAAGAACCAATTACATAGTCTCACCCACCCAGCATTTAGTCTTATCCTTGTTAAGCTCCCCTGCCATCTCATTATCTAGTGGCACATTGGCCCTGGTTGAATGTATGACTCGCTAATTAAAATATTGAAATAAAATCTCATCTCATTATCTCTAGCCACTTTATCCTGTTCTACAGGGTCGCATGGAAGCTGGAGCCTATCCCAGCTGACTACAGGCAAAAGGTGGGGTACACCCTGGACAAGTTGCCAGGTCATCAGAGGGCTGACACATAGACACAGACAACCATTCACACTCACACCTACGATCAATTTAAAGTCATCAGTTAACCTAACCTGCATGTCTTTGGACTGTGGGGGAAACCGGAGCACCCAGAGGAAACCCACGCAAACACGGGGAGAACATGCAAACTCCACACAGAAAGGTCTTCGTCAGCCACAGGGCTCGAACCAGGACCTTCTTGCTGTGAGGCGACAGCGCTAACCATTACACCACCGTGCCACCCCATTGATGTAAAATGGTGCACAAAACACACATTGCATGTTTTACTTGTCTATTAACATTGTACTTCATGAATGACAATAAAGATCTCAATTGACCGATTCAGGCTGACGTCACTTCTGCAAGACCAGCCCAAGCTACTGCTTGGCAACCAAAATGGGAAGTGAAAACAATCCAGTCATTTTCATTGGTGGTCAGTGTTTATCTTGCAATTTTGTGATGGATATATATCTCTTGAGTCAGTCAGAACCATTATGGAATTTGTAAATATAAGTAAAAGATTGTGCAGATGAATACTCCTTTGCAGATAACTGGCTTTTCCACTGCGTGAAACTTGGAATTATAAGTTCAATCTCACATGTAGCAGCAAATTTTTCTTGGAAAGTACAGTTAGGTCCATATATATTTGGACACTGACACAAATTTTGTTTTTTACCCGCTTACTGAAACATATTCAAGTTATAGTTATGTAATGGACATAAAGTCCAGACTTTCAGCTTTCATTTGAGGGTATCCACATTAAAATTGGATGAAGGGTTTAGGAGTTTCAGCTCCTTAACATGTGCCACCCTGTTTTTAAAGGGACCAAAAGTAATTGGACAATTGACTCAAAGGCTATTTCATGGGCAGGTGTGGGCAATTCCTTCATTATGTCATTCTCAATTAAGCAGACAAAAGGCCTGGAGTTGATTTGAGGTGTGGTGCTTGCATTTGGAAGATTTTGCTGTGAAGAAAACATGCAGTCAAAGGAGCTCTCCATGCAGGTGAAACAAGCCATCCTTAAGCTGCGAAAACAGAAAAAACCCATCTGAGAAATTGCTACAATATTAGGAGTGGCAAAATCTACAGTTTGTACATCCTGAGAAAGAAAGAAAGCACTGGTGAACTCATCAATGCAAAAAGACCTGGACGCCCACAGAAGACAACAGTGGTGGATGATTGCAGAATAATTTCCATGGTGAAGAGAAACCCCTTCACAACAGCCAACCAAGTGAACAACACTCTCCAGGAGGTAGGCATATCAATATCCAAATCTACCATAAAGAGAAGACTGTATGAAAGTAAATACAGAGGGTTCACTGCACGGTGCAAGCCTCAAGAATAAAAAGGCTAGATTGGAGTTTGCTAAAAAACATCTAAAAAAGCCAGCACAGTTCTGGAAGAACATTCTTTGGACAGATGAAACCAAGATCAACCTCTACCAGAATGATGGAAAGAAAAAAGTATGGTGAAGGCATGGTACAGCTCATGATCCAAAGCATACCACATCATCTGTAAAACACGGTGGAGGCAGTGTGATGGCTTGGGCATGCATGGCTGCCAGTGGCACTGGGTCACTAGTGTTTATTGATGATGTGACGCAGGACAGAAGCAGCCGGATGAATTCTGAAGTATTCAGAGACATACTGTGTGTTCAAATGCAGCCAAACTGATTGGTCGGCATTTCATAATACAGATGGACAGTGACCCAAAACATAAAGCCAAAGCAACCCAGGACTTTATTAAAGCAAAGAAGTGGAATATTCTTGAATGGCCAAGTCAGTCACCTGATCTCAACCCAATTGAGCATGCATTTCACTTGTGACATGAAACATAAAAGCACGCTATATCAGTTTCTTTCCATTAAAAATATGAATTAATTGCATCAACAAATACAAAATCATCTATTAAATTCAGCAAAATCGTTATATTCGTGATGATTATATGGCATTTCTGCTCGACTTCCGATATGCATTTTTTGCAACCGGAAGAGCCGCTGTCACGTGATCATACGTAACAAAAACTTTCGGGCACAGCACAAGCGGGTAGATGAATGGAGAAGTGGATGACAAGAAAATTTGTTTTTATAGTCTTTAAAGTACATTGTACATCATACATTGGACATCATGGTGTATTGTGCTGCTTATGGTTGCAATAATTCCAATGGGAAATGCCCTGGAGTAAGTTTTTTTGCATTCCCCAAGGACCCGAAGCTGAGGAAAGTGTGGGCTCACCTGCGCATGCGCAGTAGGCTTTGCAGGACAAATCCAAGAGGTAGGATAACTTTACAGAACACCTGTTGAAAAAACTTTGCACCTACAGGTACTGTTTCCCACAAACTGTGTTCGGACCATTTCACTGAGGATTCTTTCAACATTAATACTCAGGTACTGAGAGATATTAATTCATGAAACATGAAACAGGAAGTATAAGGATGAGAAAAAAAACAGTTTAAATCGGGAAGCTGCGCACATTTGCGCCAGGCTGCACAAATGTGCGCAGCTTCCCGATTTAAACTGTTTTTTTTTCTCATCCTTATACTTCATGTTTCATGAATTAATATCGCTATTTTTTTTTTAAAAATCGGATCTGCGCGATTCAGCCGTGAAAAAGGCGGCATCCAGCGAAAGGCGCGCTGTTTGCATCCCTGCACGGAGGCCGGGGGACAGGGCAGGAATATTTTTGTTGATATGAGTGATCCGGTGCGATTTCGCGACCCCCCTGTTGAAGGCCTCTGCGCTAAGCGACTGAAAGCCGAGGTAAGGATTAGTATTATAATTTTGGGTGTATCAATTATTGATTATCATAATTCTGACTCGTTTCGCCATTTTGAATGTTTTCATCTCGGACTCTGGAAGCATTGTATCTCAATCAATCTCGAAAAATATCAGCAAAAAAAAAAAACTAGCTTGCAACGGACTTTAGCTAGATCTATGATGAACTTTCAATGTATGATACAAAAATAATACTTCTTTCAACAGATCATTAGCCTTTGAGCAGAATGGTTTTTAACTTACCAGGAAGTGTTATTGAGCCGACCGCTTTCAGTTTCATGAGGGCTGAATGAACTCTCACTCTCAGAATCATCTGACCCGTCAGAGTAAAGACAAGATCTATGTTCATGTGAATTTCCAGCTATCGGTTCGAATTGATAGGGTCTAACTTCACATCTCTGTGAAATATCGGGAATATCACTGTCGATGGTGTCCATTTCGGTAACCTGTTTACATTAGATTCCCAAGCACTGGCTCCTTGGAAAGTTTTTGTTGCGTCATGGGTCACGTGACCACCTAGCTCATTAACGAATCCTTGTTTTACGCTGATGTATAAAAAAACTTGAATAATGTGATGATTTTCACATTTTTGATGCCCTGCAGTGATTTAGATGGCATTTCTTATGTCCTTTATACATAATTATGCCCAGGTAAAAATCCATGTCCCATATCCTTTAAAGACTAAACTTCAGACAGAAAGGCCCACAAACAAACAGCAACTGAAAACCGCTGCAGTAAAGGCCTGGCAGAGCATTAAAAAGGAGGAAACACAGCGTCTGGTGATGTCCATGAGTTCAAGACTTCAGGGAGTCATTGCCAACAAAGGGTTTTCAACCAAGTATTAAAAATGAACATTTTATTTACAATTATTTAATTTGTCCAGTTACTTTTGAGCCCCTGAAATGAAGGGATTGTGTTTAAAAATGCTTTAGTTCCTCACATTTTTATGCAATCATTTTGTTCAACCCACTGAATTAAAGCTGAAAGTCTGAACTTCAACTGCATCTGAATTGTTTTGTTCAAAATTCATTGTGGTAATGTACAGAACCAAAATTAGAAAAATGTTGACTCTGTCCAAATATTTATGGACCTAACTGTAAAACCAGGTAACTGCACCAATTGGGATGCAGACAGTGAACACTTTCACAGTGCTGCGTTTCTTTTTAGAATATATTTTGCATGTTCTTTAAGGTTCTTGGAACGTTTCAGGAAAATTTGAAACAATGCATAATACCTGTCAAATGCGGGGAATATGCTTTGAACACCTGTTGGATTGTTGCATGCACAATTTCATGGTCAGTCCACCTGAACAGAAATAAAAATTTGCTGTACATCAGTTCAACCCATTGCCAAAGTAGTTGCTGTACTGTATTGCGGCATGCGTCACCAGATCGCAGCAAGTAATATTGTTATGATTGCCTTTGGTATGACCCAACCATAAGTAGAACTCGTGATTTCCCAGTCGAGAAGCAGACACACTCACCACTACACCACCTCGTGGTACATTCCAGGATAATCCTTTATGACCTTTATTAAAATTATTCCCAAATATTATATACAAAACATTCAGTGTGTACACACATATATGCATGCATATGTACATCTATACCCATATACATTCATAAATAAATAAAATATATCTCAATACAAATACTGATATCAAATCATAACGAAATATACATATTCCCCATTTGCAGTTCAATAATGTAATTATAATTTGATTCTAAAAATTGGACTTCATTCATTATAAGGCTTGATGGCAGAGAGGGCAACAGCCTTAAAATTGTTTTTGTTTACTTAATTAAATATTGGTGAATTATTCCACGTTACTACTGTCCTTGGGTAAAAGGAATACTTATAAACATTATTAGATACGCTACGCTGGTGGAAAGGACAACTGTTTGGTAATCTGGTAGCTCTTGTTATTTGATGCACCTCAGGAGCAAAACTGATGACAACATGACCCATCAAACTATTGTAGAACATGCTTGCTTGGAAGAGGAGTCTACGATCTTCGAGGGAATACCAGCCAAGATGTTCAATCAATGGTGAAACCTGACTGAAATGCGAATAATCATTGAAAACAAATCTTGCAGCTCGATGTTGGACCATTTCAATTCGGCTGATGTTCTGTTTGGTGTAAGGATTCCAGGCACTGCAAGCATATTCCAGTTTTGGACGCACCAGGGTACAGTAGGTGATGTCCTTGACTTTTGGATTACAACCTCCCAGGATACGACGCAGGAGCCCAAGGGTAGAATTTGCCTTCTTACAGATGTTATTGACGTGTTCATCACAACACAACGTATCTGGTGTAGTAATTCCAAGATCTCATCTCATCTCATTATCTCTAGCCGCTTTATCCTGTTCTACAGGGTCGCAGGCGAGCTGGAGCCTATCCCAGCTGACTACGGGCGAAAGGCGGGGTACACCCTGGACAAGTCGCCAGGTCATCACAGGGCTGACACATAGACACAGACAACCATTCACACTCTCATTCACACCTACGGTCAATTTAGAGTCACCAGTTAACCTAACCTGCATGTCTTTGGACTGTGGGGGAAACCGGAGCACCCGGAGGAAACCCACGCGGACACGGGGAGAACATGCAAACTCCGCACAGAAAGGCCCTCGCCGGCCACGGGGCTCGAACCCAGGACCTTCTTGCTGTGAGGCGACAGCGCTAACCACTACACCACCGTGCCACCCAGTAATTCCAAGATATTTTGTTGAATTAATTCTAGAGATCAAATGGCCGTTTAGAAAATAACTGAATGTAGTTGGGCTTTTCTTGCACATTATCCTGTCTATATATGATGTGCATTACTATTTTATGAGTGAAATATGCAATTTCAATATCTCTGATTAACATGTGGAACATCATAAGTTGTGTGTGTGTGTTTAAACGACGACAATTCGAGAATTTCTAATCTACACTCCAGAACACTAGATGGCGGTGATGGACCTATTCGTTGTTTCCCAACCGCCAAAAAAAAAAAAAAAAGACTGACCGGGATACAGAGCTTTGTGAAAGAGTGCACGCTTTGTTTTTTCCACCGATTTTTTAAGTTCATCCTTTCTGTAACATCATTAAAGGTGAGTTAATGTGAAGCTTCCCACCTGAGCTGTTGGGTTAACAGGTAGTGGAGATTCTGGACTCCTGAGTCTCTGTGTTTTTCTTCTTCCAGTGTCCTGATTCTTTTCACCCGTTATAATGAACTCAGAGTCCACACGGCCCTCTTTAGGAAAATCTCCACAGACTCCTGCTGCTGCTGCCTCAAAGGTAAAGTTTATTCATGGGTCTGATTTCTCTTTTGTTTTATTTTTAAAACTCTGTGAATTTATTTCTAAATAAGTGATCATTACAGCAGCAGATGCAGCAAGCAGAACCCTTCAGGTCAGGGCTCACACTTTATGTGGCCTTCAGATTATTAATAAAGACATTGATTTCATTTTGGTTTATCAGTTTTGCTTCTCAATCTGGAGCAAGTTTGAGGCTTTGAAAATGACACGAAGTCCCCACAAACCTTCTTTTGGTTTTGTGGAAATACATGCTGCGCTGTAAATACCTTTCAGTGTCATGGACCAATGGCAATAGCCCCAAAATGGGTGATGCTTCAGGATGAACTTATTTGGGTCTCCAGGCTTTTACAGCCTCCGAGTGATCCGACTCCAAGTCACAAAGGCTACGTTCACACTGCAGGCTGAAGTGACTCAAATCCGATCTTTTCGCCCATATGTGACCTGTATCCGATCTTTTATTGACAATATGAACGACACAGATCCGATTTTTTCAAATCCGACCCAGGCCGTTTGGATATGTGGTGCTAATTCCGATTCCTATCCGCTCTTTTCATATGCGACTTCAGTCTGAACCGCCAGGTCGCATTCATCCGACTTTCACGTCATCAACAAGCCACAAACGTCACTATTCTGCGCTGAAGTAGGCGGCGGGTCTCTCAAAAAAGTTACAACAACATGGCGCATAATCACGGGCGCAGATAGAGGGTGGGACGAGTCATATTTAAATTCACCTCGTTCGGTCCCCCCCACTTATAGGGAGGAAAAAACGTCTATGCTGCCTTTCTTTGCATAAGGCAAACCTCACGGAAAAATCAAAAGACTAATTACCATTCGGTTTATTGAGGTGCACAGCAGTGTATACATAGTTGCAACAACTCACATAAAACAAAACAAAGACTGATGTTCGGTTGGTTGAGCTGCGCAGACTGCACAGGTTGCGAGCTCGAGCTTGGTTGCTATGGTTACTAACAACAAGTTTGACAGGCATATCGGGGTTGGGGTTGGTTTGCTGGCAGCTTTGTCCCCCCCCCCCCCCCCCCCCCCCCAGTTCAAAAAACGTATCTGCGCCCCTGCGCATGACATCAATGCGAGGGATGCTTCGGGCTGTGAAGGTTCTGAATCTTCTCAATGGAAGGACGCAGAGGTTAGGGAGCTGATTTCCATTTGGGGGGATGCAGCTATTCAAGCTAGATTGGATGAGTCATACCGCAACCGGGCGGTTTTACTTCCGTAAACACTGGCCATGCTCACTGCGTGTGACGTCGTCGTATCCTGCAGTGCGCATGCGGAACACTTTTAGGTCGCTTTTCGTTCATACTGAGGATCACATACAAGTCGCATATATTTGTTAATGTGAACGACCTCACAAAAAAATCGGATTTCACAAAAAAATCGGAATTGAGCATTAAGCCTTGCAGTGTGAACGTAGCGAAAGACTACGTTCAGACTGCACCCTGAAACGACCCATATCCGATTTTTTTGCCCATATGCGACCTGTATCCGATTTGTTATTGACAATCCGAACGACACAGATCCGATTTTTTCACATGCGACCCAGGCCGCTTGGATATGTGGTCCTAAATCCGATGCATATCCGATATTTTCACATGCGGCTGCAGTCTGACCGGACAGGTCGCATTCATGCGACCTACACGTCATCAACAAGAGACAAACGTCACTATTCTGCATTGGCTAATCCCGCCTCTTTGGTGGAAAACAACAACATTTGTACAGTTTTCAGAATTTAAATAGACTTTTATAGAATTGATCAAGCTAATGGTGGATTTGGTAGGGACCTGGATGTTTATCTGTTAGCCTGATTAAATAAAACAGTTTCTATAACTGATTTATAACTTAAACCATCCTGTCTGTACCACATCGCCAGGTCTCGCCTCATCTCCATCGCAAACTGCACTGGTGTTTCTGCACCTTGAGCCAGCGCTGAGAGAAGTTGCAGAATTCAGCTGGCTATAAACAGTCTAAATAAATATTTATAAAAATGTAGAAAAAGTTTATTAATATGACGAAATAAATATGTGCAAATTATTAAGCCTGAATTAAGAGTTTGGTAATACAGCGGCCGTATCCCAAATGACTGCCTACTGAAGCTCGAGTGCACTATATAGAGTTTAAAAATCCATTACTTCCTAGTAACATGTAGTGCACTTATATAGAAATTAGAGAGACATTTAGGAGTCAACCCTCGTTACCAGGCTACACGTTTTCATTTCAGTTCAGAAACAAAAACACACACGAGACCTCACACTTTAACACTAACCAGATAATTAAACAAAAAAAGAAAATCATTAAACTTGAAGAGTGCGCTTTTTTTTTTTTGCGTATTACATAGATGTGCTTATTACGTGTCAATTTGCGCATGCGGGACACTTTTGGGTCGTGTTCCGTTCATATTGGAGATCGCATACAAGTCTCATAATTGGTAATGTGAACGGCCTAACAAAAAAATCGGATTTCACAACAAATCGGATATGGGTCGTTTCAGGTTGCAGTCTGAACGTAGTGAAATTGTCCATTTTTTTTATAGTGTTTTTGCATCAATCTTGACAAGTGTAATGAATTCTGATTGGTTCACACATCTTAAAGGGCACATCTTGGGTATATTTAGGAGCAAGATCAATGTAATTCTCTTATTTTATATTAAACTGTGGTCAAATATCTGCCACATTTTGCGCAATTTTTTTTTTTTACCTTGCGCAATAGCAGAAAAATTCAGTTGAAATCAAGCCATTTGGGGCGAATTGGTCTGCCTCTGAAAAAACTTGGCATTTGGATTTCCTGGCAAACATTGATTTTCGTGATGTCATGTGCGGGACGCCTCCCTCTGAATCCTACGTCAGCGCTGGTTTGTTTATGAGAATACAACCTGTTGGTTTTCTGCAAATTTCTTCAACGTTATCACGTAATTATTAACAGATGTATCGTAGGAGGGTGTAGCAACACCAATCTTGATGGGATTAGTATTCATTGTTTTCCAAAAGATCGGGCAATGAGCGAGAAATGGGAGTGCTTTGTGCGAGGCACCTGGAAAAACTGGCAACATACAACAGACCACAACATCATATGCAGGGCTCACTTCATAAAGCCCGACGACTTTGAGAACTATTTGCAGTGGGAAATGGGCTTCAAGAAGCAACTTGATCTGAAAAAAGACGCAGTTCCATCTGTTAGAATGCCCAAAGCAACACCCTCTCCTTTTGTGTCAGCGTCACCAAAGGAGCCAGCCGTGTTCGTCTGCCCTGACAGAATACGAAGTGCCGCATCCACTGAGGCCCTCGAAGCTGAGGACCAAGCAGAGCCGAGAAAAAGAACAAGAAAATCGGCAATTCACAAGTTGACTCTTGCCAGGGTAAGAAAGAAATAAGAGAGACTATACTCTAAGTTAGGTGTTCCTGTGTTTGTCTCTCGGCCTGCTGGCGGATCTGCACGTGACGTAACGAATCTGGATCAATATGGCTCCAGACTCCCTTGGGATTTTTCCAGACGCGTTTTATTATTTTTTTTTTTTGCTGTAGACAGATGGCCTTGTGCAAAATGACCCTTCGGGATGAGTGTGGAAAGGGACCACGGGCGCAGATAGAGGGGGGGACGGGGGGGATTCGTCCCACCCAGATTTAAATTCACCTCGTTCGGTCCCCCCCACTTATAGTGAGGAAAAAACATCTATGCTGTCTTTCTTTGCATAAGGCAAACCTCACGGAAAAATCAAAAGACTAATTACCATTCGGTTTATTGAGGTGCACAGCAGTACATACATAGCTGCAACTGTGCAGACTGCACGGGTTGCGAGCTCGAGCTTGGTTGCTATGGTTACCCATAACAAGTTTGACAGGCATATCGGGGACAGTGCCTCCTAGTTCAGGACCCCAACACGGCATGATGAAGGGTGCCAAAAGGCAGAAAACGATTGCATCGTTTTTAAAAAAAAAAAAAAAAACGGCTGTAAGTAAACTGTGCCTTACTTTATCATATCACCTTGCAATTTTTTGATAGTCTGTTCAAAGTAATGTCGTAGTGAAAGTAAAATCGTACGGAGTAGAGATGCCTTTCTGGTAGCCTCCTTCTTTCGGTGGTAGCCTGTAGATATAGTGCTCAGAAGGCAGTTTTAATGTTTAATCTGGCGTTCCCTGCCATAATTTCAGCGAGCATATTGTTTCATAAGGAAACTTTGCGAAGAGTTGTTGACTGACTGCCGCTCACGCAACACACAGGCATAGTTAGAAAGCCAGGATGCACTGGTTTACACTTTACACACACACACGTAGCCCAGCCTCTCGCTATGTTTAACAGTTGGAACTTGGAGGTTTTAAAACTAGTTTTGCAGTTTTGCAATTTCTGTGCGTGATGATAATGTGCAAACTTTGGATTTCCATAGGCTATGTTAAAATGTTATGTCACACTTTTATTTACCACCATAAGTTGTAAAATGAATAGAAAATATAGTCAAGACATTTTTCTGGCCATTTTGAGCATTTAATCGACCCCACAAATGTGATGCTCCAGAAACTCAATCTGCTCAAAGGAAGGTCAGTTTTATAGCTTCTCTAAAGAGCTCAACTGTTTTCAGCTGTGCTAACATGATTGCACAAGGGTTTTCTAATCATCCATTAGCCTTCTGAGGCAATGAGCAAACACATTGTACCATTAGAACACTGGAGTGAGAGTTGCTGGAAATGGGCCTCTATACACCTATGGAGATATTGCACCAAAAACCAGACATTTGCAGCTAGAATAGTCATTTACCACATTAGCAATGTATAGAGTGGATTTCTGATTAGTTTAAAGTGATCTTCATTGAAAAGAACAGTGCTTTTCTTTCAAAAATAAGGACATTTCAAAGTGACCCCAAACTTTTGAACGGTTGTGTGTGTGTGTGTGTATGTATATATATATATATATATATATATATATATATATATATACACACACACACACACACAAAATGGAATCATTTGCTGACAGCTCAGTCCCCCCCAGTTCAAAATTCCTATCTGCGCCCCTGAAAGGGACATACTTTCATATAAAAAAAACCCAGTAAATTGGTCCAGGATATGCCCTTTAATATTCAAGACCATGTCTCCATCAATATTTTCAGCGTGGCATTGATGTCATGTTTTTTTTTGTTTGTTTGTTTCAGGGATGTGATTTTTCCACGAATTCGCGGAATTCCGCTTTTTTCACCTCAAAACTTGAAAAAAAAAATGTTTCCGATTTTTCCCTCAAATCCACATTCATATCTTATTCGTTCCGACTTTGTTTGAAAGATGGCAGCCTCGGATTTGCATCTTTACGCCTCGATCACGGAGGCTGCCATCTTTCAACTCTTTGTTTGAAGCGAGCGCGTTCATTGGTTGTTACAGAGCGATGGGCCAATCATGTACCTCGTTTCATCTCATTGACGCAATTACGTCATTGAGATGAAACGAGGTACGTGATTGGCCCATCGCTCTGTAACAACCAATGAACGCGCTTGTTAGATAGCTGTACGTAAGCTCGCTTCAGAGTTGAAAGATGGCAGCCTCCGTGATCGAGCGTAAAGATGCAAATCGAGTTAAAGAAATCGACAGAATAGTGAAAAACAAGTCCCGCTGGGAATGGTTGGAGAAAGAGGTTGCTACAGACGTTGGACATGAGACCGTGAGACATTTGTTCAGCGATTTCGTTCTTTGGGGAGAGGGCAGAGGTCTCTGGCTGTCAAGTTTGGGGATACTGGGACCTCCCCTGCCCGAGCTACGAGCGTCCAAAGTCGGGCTGGAGCCCGGGATAGAAACGAAACCTAAGCGGAGCGCCGCGGCTCGCCTCGGGGCGAATTACGTCCCAAGGCGCGGGGCTAGCGGGCCCTGCCGCGCTGGTTCTTTGGGGGGGGGGTGAGTGAGAGAGAGTGAGTGAGTGTGAGTGAGTGAGAGAGAAAGAGGGCGCGCGAGCGAGAGAGAGAGAGCGCGCGCGCGCGAGAGAGAGAGAGCGCGCGCGAGAGAGAGAGAGAGCGCGCGCGAGAGAGAGAGAGAGCGCGCAAGAGAGAGAGAGAGAGCGCGCGCGAGAGAGAGAGAGAGCGCGCGCGCGAGAGAGAGAGCGCGCGAGAGAGCGCGCGCGAGAGAGAGAGAGCGCGCGAGAGAGAGCGCGCGCGAGAGAGAGAGCGCGCGAGAGAGAGAGCGCGCGCGAGAGAGAGAGAGAGCGCGCGCGCGAGAGAGAGAGCGCGCGCGCGCGAGAGAGAGCGAGCGCGCGCGAGAGAGAGAGAGCGCGCGCGAGAGAGAGAGAGCGCGCGCGAGAGAGAGAGAGAGCGCGCGCGAGAGAGAGAGCGCGCGCGCGAGAGAGAGAGCGCGCGCGCGAGAGAGAGAGCGAGCGCGCGAGAGAGAGAGAGCGAGCGCGCGCGAGAGAGAGAGCGAGCGCGCGCGAGAGAGAGAGCGAGCGCGCGCGAGAGAGAGAGCGAGCGCGCGCGAGAGAGAGAGCGAGCGCGCGCGAGAGAGAGAGCGCGCGCGCGAGAGAGAGAGCGCGCGAGAGAGTGAACGAGAGTGTGTGTGTGTCAGAGTTGCATGTTGACCATTAAATTGGCTTGAATTTGTTAATCAAGACAAGTTTTTTCTTGTGTGTTTGCTTGCCATTTTAGTACAGTTTTTAAGTCAGAAAACCCCAAAACCCAGGAGCTTCGGGGGGCTTGTCCCCCCACCAGGGTGCTGCCCTGGACCAGCTGGGGGCCTGCGGCCCCCAGACCCCTGGCTAAAATTTTCAGATAATTTCACCAGCCCCAAATCACATCCCTGTTGTTTGTTTTTGTTTTGTTTTTTAATATAAATTTCAAAGGCCATACTGCACTATCCAAGGATTCATCCCAGTCTCGCTCTCGCAATATTCCCAAGATTATTCTGGTTTAAGATTATTCTGGTTTAACACATGTTTTCAAGGTTCTACAACAATATAATGCCTTGACCAATCTAGTTGTCATTTCTTTGTAAGTAAAATCAACTTCATTAATTCTTTTTACTGAAAATCAACTTGACTGGATTTGAATCAAAATACAAAGGATCAGTCAGCGTCTTCATTTTCTGAGGAGGTTGAGTGTGTTTGGCGTTGAGAAAGATATTATGATGGCCTTCTATAGGGCTTTCATTGAATCCATCATCAGATACGGCATCATAATATGGTTTGGGAAACTGTCTGTTAAACTGAAAGCTCAATTGCATACCCTTATTAAGAGAGCTGGGAAAATTATGGGCATGCCCCCTCCCACATCATTGCAAGCTTTATTTTGCCGCTTTTCCACTACAAACGCGGCTGAGCCGTGTCGGGCTGAGTCGAGCTGAGCGGGGCTGTTGGAGTTGCATTTCGACTACAACCGCGCTGAACCGTGCTGGCTGGAAGTGGGTGGACACATTGGGTGGAGTTAGCGAAAGTGGGTGGACGTCACGTGATGTCGTTAAGCAGCGCAAACAGTGACATCAGTGATCTTTTAAGCGGTAGTCTCACGACCCGGATAGTAAACAATAAACATGGAGGACATGGAGTCGTTAGTGTTGCTGGTCTTGGTTCTGTGGCTTGTTGTCACCGACAACGCCAACAGATACTGGCAAGAGCGTATAGATGAGGCGAGGCGCATAAGGCTTCAGAAATTCTCGTAATTCTTCTTCTTCTGGGTTTGCGGTGTTTACAGATCCCAGTGTGCTCGCGGGGCGTGTGTGGGCATGTGAGGACACTCCTCCTCACCAATCAGTGCACAGGGGAGTGTCTGCTCACGCCCCCAGCCTCACTCGGCTTGGTTTGGCTCGCTTCAGCCCCACTCCAAAACCGTGCGAGTTTTAGGGGCTAAGCAGGGCTGAAGCGAGCTGAGTCATGCTGTTTTTTGGTAGTCGAAACGCGAGCCGTGTCGGGCTGAAGTGAGCTGAAAAAGGGTAGTGGAAAAGGGCCATTTGATGAAGCAGTAAGGAGACAGGGACTGAAAATCTCAGTGGATAAAGAATATATTTTGCATGATGAATATGAAGTGCTACCCTCAGGAAGGAGATATAGGCTCCCAAACTGTAAAACAAATAGGTTCAAACTCTCAATGGCTCCTTGGTCAATTAAACTACGTAATAGTAGGTCTTAGTGTGGTGTGAGTGATAGTGTGTGTGTGTGGGGGGGGGGGATTGGGGGGTAGTATTTTTAGGTTGTGGTGTAATTTTATGCAATCATTTTGTTTTATGTGTAATATTTATTATTATAATGATATCTCTGAGCAATGTTTGTGCTAAGTAGCTCAGGGAAATGGCTGTGTGCAATACCTATGGACTGTAATACAAGTGGCTGTCTGTTTGGGTGTGTGTGGAGGCAGATGAACTAGGAGGTATCTATGTTTGCATGTTACTTGTTTAGTATGCTACATTTATGTTATATGGTTCTGTAAAATCACACTCTCTCTTGTTTGCCCAAAACAAATTTCTCTCAAGTAGAGATAATAAAGGCTTATCTAATCTAAGCTAATCTAATCTACAATCATCATTAAACAAATTATTGCTTGTGTGATTACATCAAGGTATGTGTGTGGTTACATATATGCATATAAAGTCACCACATTCCCCGTTTCTGACTTTAAAGCCAGACTGCAGTGATTAAAACAAAAATCACAGAGATTAACACACTGGCTCAGAACTAATGATTTGTAAATATGTACATCCATCTCAGTCCAATTAAGTCCAGATGTTTCCAGTGTCCTCTTCTGTCCCATGTGACTTTGCACCACGTAGAGGGACTGTTGCAGGCACAGAGAGAGGTTACTAGCACTTCATCTGTCCTCACTATCACTCCTCTTCCATCATTTCTATATCGCAGTTTCCAACATGGTAAACCTCACAAAACAGTCCCCAAGTCAAGTTTATTTTTATAGCGCTTTTAACAATAGACATTGTCACAAAGCAGATTTACAGAATTTTAATGACTTTAAACATGAGCTAGTTTTATCCGGAATCTATTCCCAATGAGCAAGCCTATGGCGAGGAAAAAAACCCTCAGACGAAATGAGGAAGAAACCTCAAGCGGAACCAGACTCAAAAGGGAACCCATCCTCATTTGGGTGATAACAGATAACATGATTATAACATTTTTAACAGTTTTAACATGAAGTCTGTTTTGTTGATGTTATAAACTGCTTGTTGATGGAAACTTGAGTGCAAAACTGTTCATGACAACTGCAGTCCTAAAGTTAGCAAGTCACCTGTAGTCCTCAGCCATAAAAGCATTATTGTAAATGTCCAGAGCGTCTTCCAAGTGTGACTTTCAACCGTCCATATGGGGTTGTCCTCCACAGGCGCAATGTGATGAGACTCCAACCAGACATAGGGCATCAGGATGGATCAGGCAGGTCCGAGGAGCAGAAGAGGTCAGCATCTCGATCTCAGGATTGACGTGTAACTCAGAGGGACAGACAGAGTGGGGAGGGGAGAAAAAGAGAGAGAGAGAGAGAGGGGTTGTTAGGTATGCCCAATGTCACCTGATGAGTAGAAACAGTATATATTTTGTGCTGAGTGCAAGCAGGGACTCTGGCAAAACTAACTATGACAGCATAACCAAAAGGGGAGAGCCAGAAGGCAACACAGGCATGAGGGAGCCCCGGGACATAAAGCAGCCAGCCACTACATCATCAACAAACTCGAGTGAGCAAATGAGTGGGGGACTGACAGCATCCATACATCCCAGTTTATTAAAACACTCTTTGCCTGAGGACCCTCCAGATCCACTCCTTTACCGCATAAACACTATTAACAAGAGGCTGGACTAAACAGATATGTTTTCAGCCTAGACTTAAATGCTGAGAATGTATCCGATTCCCAAACACTACTTAGAAGGCTGTTCCGTAACTGTGGGGCTTTGTAAGAAAAGGCTCTGCCCCCTGATGTAGCCTTCACTATACGAGGTACCAGCAGATAGCCTGCGCGTTTTGATTTAAGTAGGCATAGCGGGTCATAAAGGACCAGAAGTTCACTCAGGTACTGTGGCACAAGACCATTCAGTGCTTTATAAAATACTACCATTTACCTTTAAACAATAGGCAGGCCTTTCAATTTAGGGGTCGACCGATAATCGGCCTGGCCGATATATCGGGCCGATATTCTGCATTTTTAGGGTTATCGGTATCGGCCATAATTTCCACCGATATGCCGATAACATGCCTTTTTGCAGCCATTTCGTTCCTAACGTGACTGTCACTGCACGTCCTTTCCTGCACTCGCCTCTCTGAGTTCAAGAACACGGTCCCGCCTACCACAACATCTGATTTGTTTGGCACAAGAGATATAGCCAATCAACACGCGTAGCTAAACGCTTTGAACTGTTTCAAGGAAGCCGTACGGGCACTTGGGCAAAAGTGGCACAAGGGATACAGCCAATCAACACGTGTAGCTAAACGCTGTGAACTGTTTCAAGGCGGCCGTACGGGCACTCGGGCAGAAGCAGATCCCACTTCAAGGTAAGGACACGCTGCTTTTGCCGCAATAAGTCACAAACACACAAGTTGCAAAAGCACAACATCATTATATGTTTACATTCTTCATCTACTACTTGTTAAAATTGTCCATTTGCATCTGTGTAGCCAGGCAAACTTAGCTTACGGAAGGAAGCACTTGAATTAGCCTACAACCAACCAGTCTCGCTGAAACTACATGTAATGTTGTCCATAGTAAGCAGTCCCCAGCATAACGTAGGCTGCAGTCATTTTTAAATCCCCGTCTGGAAACGTTGTGAATGTGTCAGTAGTTCTACTCGAACAGTAGAATGACAGCCATACAGAGAGGTGGTCAAGGGAAGACGAAATAAAACGTAGTGTTTGTGTTCTGTAGGCTAGCGCAAGCCTACTGGCTATTTGTTATGGTGATGAGTAAACTTCATGACGTGACTCGTGCTCAAAAAGCGCATTGCACTTGTATATGTTAGGTAACTTTATAAAGCGCTATTTGAACATTTAAACAAGCCAGGTGTGATATGGTGCTAGTAGGCTATGTAATACTGTAGGAAGTTTGTCAGGACGCTTGTTGTGGGCTCAGTAATTAATTGTGTCGTGGATGCACACTTGCTTGGATAAACGGTAATGAACGAAATACATCAATTAAACTCTTGACTTAAATGTTCTTATGCTACTTCACATTGCGCTGTAATGTACTCCACTAGTATTTATAATTCTTGCGCAAGTGATTCTCCTCACTAGCGCTTCTGATTCGGAAAACGATATACTCTTAAAGGAGCAGAGCCGCGGCAATTTATACAAAAAACAGAAACTGCCTCAGTGGACAACATGCAGAGCAACTGTGCTTCCTTCACTACAATATAATCCTTCTAAATTGGGAATATTAGGCTTGGGCATTAAAAGCATTAGAATGTAGACGGTTACTTGTTAAGTTGTTACTACATAATAGGGAGTGATAGCCTACTTTGTTTGATTTTACTTTTTAAAAAATGCTACAGGCAGCTCCCTACACTTGATTTGTTATTTAAAAACTACTTGAAGTTGGTAAGTCTTACTTAGTTCTTAGTGTAAAAGAATCCAGAGTGTATTTTCATTTATTTTCCACTGAAAATGGTGAGCTGTAATATAGTAGGGAGTGATTTATTTTTTTATTGGTGAATATTTATTTTATTATTATTTTATTTCTCATTTTATTCTAACTAATGTTTGACTTTATTGTACAAATGCTGCTGACATCTCCCTGCACAAAATTTCATGTTCAATTTTACAATTAAACATACATTTCATGGATATGAAGGTCTGTGTCAGTGTGTGCTATGTTTAATTTCATGTGAATTATAATGTTTACATTTATCGGTTGCACATATCGGTTATCGGCATCCCAATTCCATAATAATCGGTATCGGCCCTGAAAAAAACATATCGGTCGATCCCTATTTCAATTACATGAAACCTGCGACGGACAACGTCGTAGGCGCCCAAATTAAGGTCAAGCGCCCAATATGTGCTGCCAGAAGGGAAAAAAAACCCAAATGTCGATTAAATAAACTTGGCTGCATAAAACCCAATGTCTTGACTTTCTTCTTTAAAAACGCAAAAATTAGCGAGAATTAGCATGCATTTCTCGTAATTGACGCAAAATCCGCACCATTCCCATATTGTTCTGGGTTTGTTGAACCAGCTGTCAGCCTCGTGCAGAGGACGAATTCTCCATCAACGGCAATTGGCACGCCATTATTTCATGGAGGAGCAAGAATTTGTCACTTGCGTACCAATGACCAGAGCAGGATTTCCACATTAGGTAAATCATCTTTCTTCTTCTTTTATGGCGGTTGGCAGGCAGCTTTTAGGTGCATTACTGCCACTTTCTGGACTGGAGTGTGAACCAGAATGTTTACTACCCTATTGTGCTACATTCTCCTCATAATTCCCTTTATCATTTCAAAACCTAAAAATAACCCTATATCCCACATTATCTGACCTCAACTGCAATATCTCTCTGATACCTAGTGTCGTATGATTTTATTCAGTCTTTGACCTGATTTAAAAAGAGAGCTATTCAGGACACAACTGTGCGTATTTAAGATACAGCTTGCATCTTAAAAATACACACACATTTGTGTAAGTGTGGGTGGAATCAGTGACTTGGAGCTTGGTCCTTTTGTTGATGATTGTCAATTGTCCAATTGAGCATGATGCCATAGATGAAGCCATGTTTTATCCAGGTTTGTATGGCATTGTTGGAAAGTGAAAGGACTACTGAACCAGATTGTGGTGATCCCTTTTATAAACATTGAGAGACTGCTGACATCGGCCTCCAAATCTGGCTGGTAAGTCTGGTCATGTTTAGCGGAGCTCTGCAGAGATAGGCAGAGCTCTGCTGACATCAGTCACTGTATCTGGCTGGCAAATGGAAGCTCAAATATGTGCTTCTAAGGGATAGTGATAAAAATCCTCCTGAATTTTGTGTTTTTTCAGTTTTTAGGCATCTCTGGATGCACCCAAGCAGATTATATGCCTCAAAACAGCTTTTCCGTCTATCGTAAAACATGCCATACTTGATACCTTAATATTTATAGTTTCGTTTAGGATACCAACTTCATTTTTTGTGCATTTGCTAATCAAAACAAGCTCTTTCCAGTGGTATAATTTTTATACATTTGCAATCTACATTTGAATTATAGGTGCAAAATGTTTTTTTTTTAAAGCCTAATAAATCAGAAAGTTTGATTTCTTTTGAACACATACCTAGTTGCCTAAAGAGTACTATAACAGGAGTAATAAATAAGAAAATCTGAAAGATCTGGTGTGCTTTTAATGTGGAGATATGGGGGGGTCAAAGTTGCTCCAAAGCACGAAAGAAGACATTTCTTTTTATGATTTTCAGCAAGCCATAACTTGGCAAATATTGAACTGTGAACTTTCTATTATAGTATTTAAAGGCGTCTGGCATTGAAGAGCAATCCTTGAAAATTTCATGTATCTTGCATGAATAGTTTAAAAGTAATGACTTATGGAAGTTAGGTCAGTTTTCTGTAGCACGCATTTCAACAGTGAAATTGGGGCCATGCCCCTTTTTTAAAGCCCCTGTATCTCAGAAACTAATGATACCTAAAATTTTGTACACTATTTATTGGGCACACTGACAATATTTTCAGAAAGTATGAATAAATCTGAGATGATCAGTGGCGAGGCCTCTGGTGTTTTCACATGGATTGACCCTGTTTTCCTCCCGAACAGATTTGTTTGTTTTTTAATTGAATTGTACAGGTTATAGGTCATATTAAAGGTGGGAAAAGTTTTAAAATGTATTTCTCGTGGTTTCTTTTTTTTTTTTAATCAGAAAAAACGATTTTAATGGGGTGTGTACTCTTTTTATATTCACTGTATGTGTATGTGAGTGAAGCATTTTGAATCATTTTGTTATATTTTCCAGATGTACCACTGCTCAGACTGTGGGAAAAGTTTTATGAAGAGTCAGCAATTAAAATATCATCAGTGCATCCATATCAGAGAGAAGCCGTATCACTGTGGACAGTGTGGAAGGAGTTTTACTTCTCGGAGTACTCTCCAACTGCATGAGCGTATTCACACAGGAGAGAAGCCGTATCACTGTGGCCAGTGTGGGAGGAGTTTTACTTCGAAGAGTACTCTCCAAAAGCATGAGCACATCCACACAGGAGAGAAGCCATATCACTGTGGACAGTGTGGGAAGAGTTTTGTTTGTCGGAGTTATCTCCAACGGCATGAGCGCATCCACACAGGAGAGAAGCCGTATCAGTGTGGACAGTGTGGGAAGAGTTTTATTTGTCGGCGTTATCTCCAACGGCATGAGCGCATCCACACAGGAGAGAAGCCGCATCACTGTGGACAATGTGGGAAGAGTTTTATTTGTCGGAGTCATCTCCAACAGCATGAGCGTATCCACACAGGAGAGAATCTGTATCACTGTGGACAGTGTGGGAAGAGTTTTATTTGTCGGAGTTATCTCCAACGGCATGAGCGCATCCACACAGGAGAGAAGCCATATCACTGTGGACAGTGTGGGAGGAGTTTTACTGATGAGAGTAATCTCCAAAAGCATGAGCGCATCCACACAGGAGAGAAGCCATATCACTGTGGACAGTGTGGAAATAGTTTTATTTTTCAGAGTCATCTCCAACTGCATGAGCGTATCCACACAGGAGAGAAGCCATATCACTGTGGACAGTGTGGAAAGAGTTTTATTTGTCGGAGTCATCTTCAACGGCATGAGCGCATCCACACAGGAGAGAAGCCGTATCACTGTGGACAGTGTGGGAAGAGTTTTACTTCTAAGGGTAATCTCCAATGGCATAAGCGTATCCACACAGGAGAGAAGCCGTATCACTGTGGACAGTGTGGGAAGAGTTTTACTTCTAAGAGTAATCTCCAACGGCATGAGCGCATCCACACAGGAGAGAAGCCACATCACTGTGGACAGTGTGGAAAGAGTTTTATTTGTCGGAGTCTTCTTCAACGGCATGAGCGCATCCACACAGGAGAGAAGCCATATCACTGTGGACAGTGTGGGAAGAATTTTACTGATAAGAATAATCTCCAATGGCATGAGCGTATCCACACAGGAGAGAATCTGTATCACTGTGGACAGTGTGGGAAGAGTTTTATTTGTCGGAGTTATCTCCAACGGCATGAGCGTATCCACACAGGAGAGAAGCCGTATCACTGTGGACAGTGTGGGAGGAGTTTTACTGATGAGGGTAATCTCCAAAAGCATGAGCGCATCCACACAGGAGAGAAGCCATATCACTGTGGACAGTGTGGAAATAGTTTTATTTGTCGGAGTAATCTCCAACGGCATGAGCGCATCCACACAGGAGAGAAGCCGTATCACTGTGGACAGTGTGGGAAGAGTTTTACTTCGAAGAGTAATCTCCAGTGGCATAAGCATATCCACACAGGAGAGAAGCCGTATCACTGTGGACAGTGTGGGAAGAGTTTTACTTCTAAGAGTAATCTCCAATGGCATGAGCGCATCCACACAGGAGAGAAGCCGCATCACTGTGGACAGTGTGGGAAGAGTTTTACTTCTAAGAGTAATCTCCAACGGCATGAGCGCATCCACACAGGAGAGAAGCCGCATCACTGTGGATAGTGTGGAAAGAGTTTTACTCGTCAGACTCATTTCCGACCCCCCACCCCCACCCCACCCCCCCCCACACACACACCTCTACTTAACGTTGTAGCCCAAAATAGAAAGGGTGTACATGGTCGTAATTGGTTCTGTTTGAACCAGAAATGGTTGTAGTTTTATGAGCGACTTAGTTTTGGAGGTGAATCCGAACAAATTCCTTGCGGTTGCGTGCCACCTGCTCCTGCAGCTCCAGCACTGAAAGTAAAAGTAATTTATTGCCATTATTGAGCCTTCCTTCAAGCAAGTGAGCTTACAAAGATGACAATTACAAAGAGACACTGCTTTATCATAACCGTGAAAGTTGAACACCAAATCAGTTAATCAGTTAACGCGCGTCACAATGCATTTTTAACCTGGAATGAAGTGGTGGGCTTTTTTTTCCTTCATACAAATTCGCCAAAATCACGCGAGATCAGCAGAGGTGAAACGTCCGCACAAAATGTTTCACTTCCTTTTCCTTTAGGCTAGTCAGACAGGAGAGAGAGATGAGTGAACCTGCAGCTGATCTAACGGCGGATAGCACATTCTCCAGATGGGCACACGCCCATTACTTTGTTTGTGAAAAATAAGGATGTGAAGAACATCGTAGTCAAATGCACTTTGTGTGCTAAAACTAAAGAACTGTCCACTTCCCGAAATAGCACCAGTAATTTAACTAAACATTTACAGAGGTGCCATAGTAACATGAAGTTAGCAAGGAAGCAAGCGGAGGATGAGAGTGGCGATAAAATCACAAAGCAGCCAGAATTAACGTTCTCCCGCTCTGAGATGCTCCTTCAGCCTCAAGAGGTTAGGAGACTTGTGGCGGAGTATGTTGTTGAAGATATGCTGACAGTTTGTTTACATTTTTGTCCTGTATAACTTTTTTTTTTTTCTGGTCGGAAGTCAGACTAAAGTGATTGAGCTGCCTTTCCTTCGAGGGCTAATATGCCTAAGCACTTCAATATCATTAAAAGCACTTTGATTTTGTTATTTCTAGTTCTGTTTTTCAAAATGTGACTGGGTAGCCTCATATAGCTAATAGTCATTGTCTAGCCGTGATTTATGCCGAATCCCATTTCACCCCTTGGACCAACCCCTTGGCCCTTCCCCTCCATTTTGCGCGTTCACGTGAAGGGGTAGGGGTATCCCAATCCCAGTTAACGCGGAGGGGTAGGGGAAGGGGTAGGGCTTCTGTACCCCTCCAAACGGAGATTTTCCTGGAGCTGACTCCGAACGAAGGGGTTTGAGTGATTTCCCACAATGCCATGCGGATTTCAGCGAGATTTCATGCGGATTTCAGAAAGATGGCGGTTCCCGCGGCGAAAGATTGTCATAAATGTATTTTCTCCATTATTTACGTGTTTTAAGTTGTTATCCAGAGGAAACACGCCGCTTGATTCGCTTTCGAGCTGAGAATGAGCGGCGATTTCTGAAATCCAAGCTGCTGCTAAAAAGCTTTGGGAGTGAGTATTGTTTTCGGTTGCTTTACTGCGTACGTTTTGTTCTGTTATTCTCGCTTTTATTGTTTACATGAGTGTTCTGACACCTCATTCTGTCGGATGTGGTGCACGAAGCGCCAAAGATATCCAATTCAGTGGTGTTAGTTAACAAATCACACCCTGCCAGCAGAGATTTCTGGCTCTGACTGTAGCGGCTGGTCGCAGCCAATGACGCGTCGCGTTTTGCTAACGTAAACGCTGACGGAGGTACGCGATGACGTATGCGATCGTTGAAGGGCTATCCCAATACGTAAGGGTTGAATTTCAAGCCCTATCCCTTGTAGCTCAGTTTCAAGGGGAAGGGCCAAGGGGAAGGCGGAGGGGAAGGGGTAGAAATTAGAATTGGGATTGGGCCTTAAAAGGCTTGTGGGTTTTTTTTTCAGGCCAGTTTTATTGTAGGCTACGATTTGCCATAATATGTTCATTTTTGTTACATTTCTGAAATGGAGTCATATCCCTTAGGGCTAATCTTTTTTTTTTTTTTTAATGAAGCATAAACTATGCTTAATGCTGTAAACTTGAAAACAATAAAGGCATAGAAATGCTAATTTTGTATCCTGTCATATCTTTAGACATTACAATACAATACAGTTCAATTAATGTTAATATGAATAGGCCTAAAGTTACAGTATTTCTATCACAATTTGCCAGACTTTCACCTTTTGTCTGTTCTTGCGATGATTGTTCCTTGTATTGTGCCATGAGCCGTCACTGTGGCTATTATATTCTACTGTTTTTAACCATAAGCCTAGCTCAGTCAGATACCACATCACCTTCCACTGGATGTGTGATGAGCTAATTGAGCGTCTTGAGCTACATTTAGATTGCCAAATCCATACTTCCAGTTATTTTGGTGAGAGTAACTTAAAAGTAATGCAATAGTAGTGTAATGCCTTACATTTTAAATACAGTAATATTGTAACTAATTACTTAAATAATGCAAAACAGTTTTGAAGTAACTTGCCCAACACTGATGCTCTATGCACTCACTGACTGGTCGATAGGTTCGGGATGAAGATTGCTCGCTTGCACTAGATTCCGTGAGATTGTATGTAATTTGCGGGCATCAGGGTGCCGCTATCAATATGTGGGAGACTTCCGGAACTTCCGGGAAACTTGGGATGTCTGTCACTGTATGGGCTCAGGAACACTTCAGAAAACCATAGTCTATGAAAGCAGTTCATTACTGCATCCACAAATGCAAGTTAAAACCAGATATAAACAATATTCAGAAACGCTGCCACTTTCAGGCCTTTCAATAACATGAAACCTGTGACAGATAACGTCATAGGTCAAGTGCCCAAAATGTGCTACAAAAAAAAAAAAAAGTTGATTAAATAAACTTGGCTGCATAAAACCCAATGTCTTGACTTTCTTCTTTAAAAACACCAAAATTAACGAGAATTAGCATGTATTTCTCGTAATTGACACGAAATCCACACCATTCCCATGTTGTTCTGGGTTCGTCAAACTAGCCCTAAGCCTCGCGCAGAGCACAAATTCTCCATCAATGGCGATCGGCATGCCACGATTTCGTGGAGGAGCGAGACTCGCGTACCAGTTACCAGAGCGGGATTTCCACATGGTAAATCATCTTTCTTTTTCTTTTATGGTGGTTGGCAAGCAGTTTTTAGGTGCATTACGCCACCTTCTGGACTGGAGTGTGAACCAGAATGTTTACTACCCTATTGTGCTAAATTCTCCTAATAATTCCTGTATCGTTTAAAAACCTAAAAATAGCCCTATATCCCACATTATCTGACCTCAGCTGCAATATTTCTCTGATACCTAGTGTCATATGATTTCAATCAGGTCAAAGACTGAATAAAAAAGAGCTATTCAGGACACAACTGTGTGTATTTAAGATACAGCTTGCATCTTAAATACACACAGTTGTGTAAATGTGGGTGGAATCAGTGACTTGGAGCTTGGTCCTCTTGTTATTGATAGTCTTAGACACTGGCCTTTCATTTAAACTAAGATCTTTTACCTGATTACATACTGTGAATTGCACTGCCAATTCTTGTGATGTGACTGAAAAACCTTTTGTGTCACAGGTCTGCTACAGGTTTGTCTTTTTGCTTTTTCATTCACAGGCTCCTTTCCTCCAGGCTCTCCTCAGGCCCCAACACATCTTTTAAATACTAACTAACTGTATCCTAATTATTTTTGTCATGTACGTGTCATCCCTCTTGATGTAATGCTGTAGACATTTTTCAGTAAAGGTAAAAATAACATTCATGGATTTCATTTATTCATAACTTTGCAGCTAAAAAAGCAGCAGCAGGTTTAAACACAGAGCCCTGGGAAAACAGCACTTTGTGTGTGCAGAAAAGCCCAAATAACCTTGTATCATGACAGAAAGAGCCCAAATTATGTAATTGAAAGGCCTGACGACCTCTGGGCCCGAGCTCTTTTACGATGGACTGAGATGAAGTAGAAAACTGTCCCAAGGTCTGATGAATTGCAAGTTGAAATTGTTTTGAGAAAACATGGACACCAGGTCCTCCAGGCTAAAGAGGAAAGGGACCATCCAGCTTATCAGTGCACAGTTCAAAAGCCAGCATCTGTAATGGTATGAGAGTGCGTGAGTGCACATGACCGGGGTAGCTTTTACATCTGGGAAGGCATCATTAATGCTGAATTATATATACACGCTTCAGATCAATGTGGTGCCATCCAGACAAAATCTGTTTCAGGGAAGGCCAAACTGCTTTCTGCACAAATTAAAACTGCATAGTTCTGTAGTAAAAGAGTCCGGGTGCTAAACTGCCCTGCCTGCAGTCCAGACCTGTTTCCCATTTAAAACGTTTGGCGCATTACAAAGTGTGGTAATTTTTTTTTTTTTAAATGCACATATGTAGTCACGAACAAACACACACATCTTAAATAATCATAAATGTACTAGTGCATCTCAAAAAATTAGAATACCATGAAAAAGTTCCTTTTTTCATAATTTAATTAAAAAAGGTAAACTTTCATATATTCTATATTCATTACATGTAAAATGAAATATTAAAGCCTTTTTTGTTTAATTTTGATGATTATGGCTTATAGCTCATGAAAATCAGAAATCCAGTATCTCAAATTATTAGAATATTCCCTAAGATCAATCAATCAAAAAAAAAAAAAAGGATTTACAATACAGAAATGTCCAACTTCTGAAAAGTATATTCATTTATACACTCAGTACTTGGTTGGGGCTCCTTTACCATGAATTACTGTATCAATGTGGTGTGGCATGGAGGTGATCAGTCTGTGGCACTGCTGAGGTGTTATTGAAGCCCAGATTGCTTTGATAGTGGCCTTCAGCGTATCTGTATTTTTGGGTCGGGTGTTTCTCATCTTCCTCTTGACAATACCCCATAGATTCTCTATGGGGTTCAGGTCAGGCAAGTTGGCTGGCCAATCAAACACAGTAATATCATGGTCAGCAAACCATTTGGTAGTAGTTTTGGCACTGTGGGTAGGTGCTAAGTCCTGCTGGAAAAGGAAATCAGCATCTCCAAAAAGCTCGTCAGCAGATGGAAGCATGAAGTGCTCTAAAATCTCCTGGTAGATGGCTGTGTTGACTTTGGACTTGATAAAATACAGTGGACCAACACCAGCAGATGACATGGCACCCCAAATCATCACAGACTGTGGAAACTTCACACTGGGCTTCAAACACCTTGGATTCTGTGCCTCTCCACTCTTCCTCCAGACTCTAGAACCGTGATTTCCAAATTAAATGCAAAATGTACTTTCATCTGAAAAGAGGACTTTGGACCACTGAGCAACAGTCCATTTCTTTCTCTCCTTAGCCCAGATAAGACACTTCTGACATTGTCTCTGGCTCAGGAGTAGCTTGATATTAGGAATGCGAAAGTTGTAACCCCTTTCTTGAAGATGTCTGTTCGTGATGGGTCTTGATATACTGACACCAGCCTCAGTCCACTCCTTGTGAAGCTCTCCCAAGTTCTTGAATCAACTTTTCTTGACAATCCTCTCAAGACTGTGGCCATCCCTGTTGCTTGTGCACCTTTTCCAGCCACCCTTTTCAGCAATGACCTTTTGTGGCTTACCCTCCTTGTGGAGGGCATCAGTGATCATCTTCTGGACAACAGTCAAGTCAGCAGTCTTCCCCATGATTGTGGTTATGTGTACTGAACTAGACCGAGAGATACACTGTGTTCATACTGTTTTACTCAAACTCGAAATGAAATAGTCTAATATTTTACGATGTTTTTTTTAATGCTTTTGTACTGTATGCCATACTGATTAAAATTAAAACAGAAAAATGCTTGAAACATTTTAGTTTATGTGTAATGAGTCTATAATATATAACATTTTCACTTTCTTAAATAACTGATGGAAAATATTGAACTTTTTCACAATATTCTAATTTTTTGAGATGCACTAGTATTCTGATTCATATAATCACACACACACTGATTTCTTTTACTGCTGATTCTATACTAATTCAAAGCCAAGCATGTTGATTTTTGCAGAAAAGAATAAATGAAGTTAATTCTATTAAAAATAATAATAAATTGGTTTCTGAATGATCATAATTACAGTAAAATACAGCAAAGTCAAGTCAACTTTGTCAAATATGCTATACATGCTCGACAGACAGCACAGATGAAATTTCAGTCCTCTCTGACCCACGGTGCAAACAGGCAATGCAATAAATAAAAATAGAATAACTGAAATAAACAATATAAACAGTATAAACACTCTAGATAAGAAATACACATAGACTAAACACTCACAGGTATATATACATACATACATACATACATACATACATGCACACAAATTGGAGCAAAAGGACATAAAATAAGACATTTGGTTATACTGAAGTTTTTTTTTTCTGCTAAATAACAGGCCTATTCACAAAGTGTGTTATTCTGACTCCAGCACCTGGAGCGTTATCATATGTGGGAATGAGTTAGTCGAGACCATGTTGAATTAACCAGTTGCTCAGGGTGTGGGTTGTTTATTTTTTCAAAAAAAATTATATGGGATTCGCCTTAAAGTTGATTTGACCCCAGTCATTTCGAATCATGTACTGTACGCTCTGAATGCTGTGTTGTTCATACCATACCCCATATTATCATATGTTTTGACTCTTTCTGAATTGACCATTCATACTGGAAAATTTGGCTCAGTTGATAGAAAATATGAGAAGCGTGAGATGTATTGCCCAATAGAAAATGTTGATGTGGTATGACGTGACATGTTAACCAATGAAATTATTTGTCTACACCATGTTTTTTTTCTTTCTTTGGGACAATATAAAATGAGAACTTTGTAATTTTGACTCTGTTCACTCTGCAGATGAGCACAGCTTTTATTATTTGATTTAATAAAAGTCTAAAACTTTCTGCAACCTCTTGGACTTGGAGTCATTTCTGCTTGGAGAGTTTGAGAGTTTCCACGACAGAAGCACAAAATACAACAAAGGAGATCCCAAACTGTATATCAGGCAAGAAGGGGACAACATTTCTCTTTCAAAACTACAGCAATTGGTATCCTCAATTCCAAAACGTTTGCAGACTGTTGTTAAAAGTCGAGATGATGCAACATCGTGGTAAACATGCCCCTGTCCCAAATTTTTGAAATGTGTTGCTGACATCGAATTTAAAATGAGCATATATTTAAAAAAATTGTTTTAATTTCTCAGTTTCAACATTTGGTATGTTGTCTTTGTACAATTTTCAATGAAATATAGGGTTTCCAAGATTTGCAAATCATTATATTCTGTTTTATGTTTTGCGCAGTGTCCCAAATTTGCAGTGGTGTAGTGGTCAGCACTCTCGCCTCACAGCAAGAAGGTTCTGGGATCGAGCTCAGTGGCCAATGGGGGCCTTTCTGTGTGGGTTTCCTCCAGGTGCTCCGTTTTCCCCTACAGTCCAAAGACTTGCAGCTTAGGCTAATTGGTGGCTCTAAATTGACCGTAGGTATGAATGTGTTTGTGTACCTATGTCAGCCCTGAGATGACCTGGTGACTTGTACAGGGTGTACCCTGCCTCTTGCCCATGGTCAGCTGGGATAGGCTCCAGCTTGCCCATGACCCTGCACAGGATAAGCGGTTACAGATGATAGATGGATGGATGAATGGATGGACAGTGTCCCAAATTTATGGAATTGGGGTTGTACTATTGCTAAAGTCCTTAGCAACGCACATGTTAAAAAACAATTACTAAAATGAAATCAAAATGAAATTTGTGGCACATATTCATGATTGCTTCACAGATGTCCACCATTATTTTTTTTAATTATTTTTTTTTTACTGTAACTTTTTCTGAGCATGTTTACATATTTGCAGCATGTAGATTTTTTTAATTTATTTTTTTTAAGCATGACTTTCCCCCCTTGTATCCTCCATGTATTTCAGTCTCTCTGCTATGGCTATACCCATGACCATGCCCATGTTTGTGGCTTCACCCACGTCCTCACCTGCACCTGTGACCTCGACTCTGTCCTTCCTCTCCTTTGTCTCCCTGCATCTTTATTTCTTCATCTTCTGCCCCATCTGGAGGCAGCATATCTGGTTTTGGGCACATGATGTGCTTGTAGGGCTCAGAAGCAAAGGCTTGGATGTGTTTGTAGAGATACTGTTGCCTAGCTAGCAGAAGTCCAGGTGAGGGAAATGTGACTGGATGACCACCTGGAGCATTTCTTCAGGTACTGTAAGAAATGGTGCACATTATGAGGATGGGTTCCCTTTTGAGTCTGGTTCCTCTCGAGGTTTCTTCCTCATGTCGTCTGAGGGAGTTTTTCCTTGCCACCGTCGCCACAGGCTTGCTCATTGGGGATAGATTAGGGATAAAATTAGCTCATGTTTTAAGTCGTTCAAATTCTGTAAAGCTGCTTTGCGACAATGTTTATTGTTAAAAGCGCTGTACAAATAAACTTGATTTGATTTGAAATGGTGTTTTCATCCAATGAACCCCTTGCCCTTCAAAGAGAAAGATAACTCGTCACAAAGGCAGAAAGAGCAAGCAGAAGCATGAGAGACCGAAGAGGAACTACTGCTGTAAGATTACTCTTTTGAAGGCAAAGATGGCCCAGCTGAGAGGAAGCCTCCAAAACGAGTGGCTATGGCAGCAGCTTGATCGTATATTGAGGTCACTGCAGGAAAGCCGATTGCATGCCAGTGAGGGCAGATCTACACACAGAATATATGTGTAGAATCTATCAATTATTTTGATTTTCAGTTGAGAGTAAATGAAGTCAATTCTACTTAAAAAAAAATTAAAAACATTTGTTCAAACATATTCTTATGGGGACCTGGCGACTTGTCCAGGGTGTACCCCGCCTTTCGCCCGTAGTCAGCTGGGATAGGCTCCAGCTTGCCTGTGACCCTGTAGAAGGATAAAGCAGCTAGAGATGATGAGATGAGATATTCTTATGGGAGGGAAGATGGCATCGTAGACTAAACATTGCTGTAAGTGAGCTCCGGTGGCTTTTATCAGTTTATGTGTATATTTCCCATGTCTGTGCTGTAAAAGTGCAAAATTTTGAACAGGAGATAGCTTAACATGAGCCTGGACAGTTGTTTTCCGAAAACTCCAGACATGCCCACAAAACCAAAAAAATCTTCAAAGAAACTTCCTTCCAGTATTGGTGATGGTGGTGAGCTCGATGCTAGCACAGAGCTTCCCAGTGTTGTTAATTTATATCCAGGTATTATTCAGGCTTTGGATCGGATAATGGATAACCTCGCTCAACTCATCAACACCAAAGTTGCCACGGTCTGGAGGCTATTAAAGAGCAGACCTCACAGCTACAAGCAGTTGCCGCTCGGTATGAAGAAGCCAAGAAATGCATTGCTGAGGTAGAGGCACTGGCTAACAACGTCTGAGGCTAAAATAGCATCTCTTGAGAAACTTAATGTGTGACATGCTAGAGCACATCGATGATCTCGACAACCAGGGTCGCAGATGTAATATACGTGTAGTTGGCTTGCTTGAGGGCTCAGAAGTCTCTGATTCATTGAAATTCTTTGAAAGGTGGATTCCTGATTACTTCGAAATGAGCACCAAAGCAGGCAGTTTGAACCTTTACTGGGCTCATCGGTCTTTAGTACCAAAACTCAGCCCTAATCAATGTCCCAGACCAGTGCTCAAAAAAACGCATGTCCAATCGTCCAAGATGACTAAAGTATGTGCAAGGACAAAGAAAAGAAAGCACAACTTTATTCATCACACTAATCTCATCTCGTCTTCATGGAAGCCCAAACTTCCCTTTCCCCAGACACCTCGGCCAGCTCCTCGGGAAGAACACCGAGACATTCCCAGGCCAGCCGAGAGACATAGTCCCTCCAGCATGTCCTGAGTCTTCCCCGGGGCCTCCTCCCAGGGGGACATGCCTGGAACACCTCCCCAGGGAGGCGTCCAGGAGGCATCCGAAAGAGATGCCCGAGCCACCTCAGCTGATTCCTCTCGATGTGGAGGAGCAGTGGCTCTACTCCAAGCTCCTCCTGAGTGACTGTGCTTCTCACTCTATCTCTAAGGGAGCGCCCAGCCACCCTGCGAAGGAAACTCATTTCGGCCGCTTGTATCTGCGATCTTTTTCTTTCAGTCATTACCCAAATCTCATGACCATAGGTGAGAGTTGGAACGTATCAGTTGGAACGACCAGTAAATCGAGAGCTTCGCCTTTTGGCTCAGCTCCTTCTTCACCACAACAGACCGGTAAAGTGACGGCATCACTGCGGAGGCCACACCGATCTGCCTGTCGATCTCACGCTCTATCCTTCCCTCACTTGTGAACAAGATCCCGAGATACTTAAACTCCTCCACTTGAGGCAGGACTTCTCCACCAACCTGGAGAGGGCAAGCCACCCTTTTCTGGTCGAGAACCATGGCCTCGGACTTGGAGGTGCTGATTCTTATCCCAGCCGCTTCACACTCGACTACAAATCACCCCAGTGCATGCTGAAGGTCCTGAAGAAGCCAACAGGACAACATCATCTGCAAAAAGCAGAGATGAAATCCTGTGGTTCCCAAACAGGATTCCCTCCGGCCCCTGGCTGCACCTAGAAATTCTGTCCATAAAAATTATGAACAGAACCGGTGACAAAGGGTAGCCGTACCGGAGTCCAACATGCACTGGGAACAGGTCTGACTTACTGCTGGCAATGCGGACCAGACTCCTGCTCCGTTCGTACAGGGACCGGACAGCCCTTAGCAAAGAGCCCCGAACCCCATACTCCTGAAGCACCCCCCACAGGATACCACGAGGGACATGGTCGAGTGCCTTCTCCAGATCCACAAAGCACATGTGGACTGGTTGGGCGAACTCCCATGAACCCTCAAGCACCCTATGAAGGGTATAGAGCTGGTCCAGTGTTCCACGACCAGGACGAAAACTGCATTGTTCCTCCTGGATCCAAGGTTCAACTATTGGCCGAATTCTCCTCTCCAGTACCCTGGAGTAAACCTTCCCGGGGAGGCTGAGAAGCGTGTTTCCCCTATAATTGGAGCACACTCTCTGGTCCCCTTTCTGAAAAAGAGGGACCACCACCCCGGTCTGCCACTCCAGAGGCACTGTCCCCAACCGCCACGCGATGTTGCAGAGGCATGTCAGCCAAGACAGCCCCACAACATCCAGAGACTTGAGATACTCAGGGCGGATTTCATCCACCCTCGGTGCCTTGCCACTGAGGAGCTTGTAAACCACCTCAGTGACTTTGGCTTGTGTAATGGACGAGTCCACCTCTCAATGGAAGACGTGGTGGTGGGATTGAGGAGATCCTTGAAGTATTCCTTCCACCGCCCAACAATATCCCCAGTTGAGGTCAACAGCTCCCCACCCGCACTGTAAACAGTGTTGGCAGAGTACTGCTTCCCCCTCCTGAGGTGCCGGACGGTTTGCCAGAATTTCCTCAAAGCCAACCGATAGTCCTCCTCCATGGCCTCACCAAACTCCTCCCAGTTCCGAGTTTTTGCCTCCACAACTGCCCAAGCTGCGGCACGCCTGGCCTGCTGATACCCGTCAGCTGCCTCAGGAGTCTCGGAGGCCAACGTGGCCCAATAGGACTCCTTCTTCAGCTTGACGGCATCCCTTACTTCTGGTGTCCACCACCGGGTTCGAGGATTGCCGCCACAACAGGCACCGGAGACCTTGCGGCCACAGCTCCGAACAGTCACATCGACAATGGAGGCAGAGAACATGGTCCACTCAGACTCAATGTCCCCTGCTTCCCTCAGAAGCTGGGAGAAGCTCTCCTGGAGGTGGGAGTGAAAGACCTCCCAGACAGAGTGCTCGGCCAGATGTTCCCAGCAGACCCTCACCATACGTTTGGGCCTGCCAGGTCTGTCCGGCTTCCTCCTCTGCCAGCGGATCCAACTCACCACCAGGTGGTGATCAGTTGAAAGCTCAGCCCCGCTCTTCACCCGAGTGTCCAAGACATAGGGCCGGAGATCAGATGAAACAACAACAAAGTCGATCATCGACCTCCGACCTAAGGTGTCCTGGTGCCACGTGCGCTTATGGACACCCCTATGCTCGAACATGGTGTTTGTTAAGGACAAACTGTGACTAGCACAGAAGTCCAATAACAAAGCACCACTCGGGTTCAGATCGGGGAGGCCGTTCCTCCCAATCACACCCCTCCAGGTGTCACTGTCGTCACCCACGTGAGTGTTGAAGTCCCCCAGTAGAACAATGGAGTCCCCAGTCTGAGCACCTCTCAGTACCTCTCCCAGGGACTCCAAGAAGGCTAGATACTCTATACTGCTATTCAGCCCGTAGGCACAAACAACAGCAAGAGCCCTCTCCCCAACCCGAAGGCACAGAGAGGCGACCCTCTCATTCACTGGGGTAAACTCCAACACATGGCAGCTGAGCTGGGGAGCTATAAGCAAGCCCACACCAGCCCGCCGCCGCTCACCGTGGGTGACTCCAGAGAAGTGGAGAGTCCAGCCCTTCTCGAGGAGCTGGGTTCCGGAGCCCAAGCTGTGCATGGAGGTGAGCCCGACTATCTCTAGCCAGTACCTCTCAACCTCCTGCACAAGCTCAGGCTCTTTCCCCCCCAGTGAAGTGACATTCCATGTCCCAACAGCTAGCTGCTGTGTTCGGGGATCAGGCCGTCGAGGCCCCTGCCTTCGACTGCCGCCCAATCCACACTGCACCGGCCCTCTACGGCTACCTCTGTGGGTGGTGAACCCACAGGAGGTCAGGCCCACGTCACCGCTTCGGACTGAGCCTGGTCGGGCCCCGTGGGCAAAGGCCCGGCCACCAGGCGCTTGCACATGAGCCCCAACCCCGGGCCTGGCTCCAGGGTGGGGCCCCGGCTGTGCTATACCGGGCAACGTCACGGTCCTTGATTTTTTTTATTTCCATAAGGGGTTTTGGTGAACTGCTCTTGGTCTGGCCTGTCACCTAGGACCTGTCTGCCTTGGGAAACCGTAATAGGGGCGTAATGCCCCTGACGACATAGGTCCTAGGATCATTCAAGCACACAAACCCCTCCACCACAATAAGGTGGCAGTTCTAGGAGGGGATGAAATTTCAAACGAGCCAGTGTTTGACATGAAATTTCAAAATGTCTCACTTTCAACATTTGATATGTTGTCTATGTTCTATTGTGAATACAATATCAGTTTTTGAGATTTGTAAATTATTGCATTCCTTTTTTATTTACAATTTTTACTTTGTCCCAACTTTTTTGGAATTGGGGTTGTACTTTTGAAACAGTGGGTAAATAAACTTTCAAAAAAGCACTCGTGATTTGTGTAAAAAAAAAAAGTGTGTTACACTTGTGGCGGAAAAGTGTAATAAAAAAACCTCCAGGCTGTTAGGAAGGAACAAACAGAAATTAATTCATTGAAAACATGAATTAAAAGTATACACCTTGCAAGGGGGCTTTCTCAAGTGAAAGAATTTCACCCAGAGAGAGCACCCTTGCTTTCCCACACCCATCGTTATATACTTGTCAAAATGACAATAACACAACAGGTATCTTCTCAGTGTCAGTGTGTCCAGCCTTGGCACCCTCTCTATCACAAAACACGGTCTCTGCATGTACGCATGTTTTACTAACCTAGAAAATAGAACATAAACAGCATTCTTCATCTTACATAAACATGAGACACAGTGTCTGACCTTCCAAATGTCTAAGAGACATGAGTTCTCTAAAAAATTATATTCTTCCCCTACACAGTGTCTTTTAAAGCTTACTTTTCTAAAGATCACTAAAAGCATAAGAATACATCTAAAAATGTGTTTCCTCTACACATTCCCCCTTTTATCAATTCTTTCATAACTATAATAAAGCAAAAAGTCTTTTCCTCATGCAATCTTCTGTTTCCTGTCTTTCCTATACAGGTACAGTGGAGCAAAAAAGTATTTCATCAGCCACCAATTGTGCAAGTTCTCCCACTTAAAAAGATGAGAGAAGCCTGTAATTTTCATCATAGGTACACTTCAACTATGAGAGACAGAATGGGGGGAAAGAACCCAGGAAATCACATTGAAGGATTTTTAATGAATTAATTGGTAAATTCCTCGGTAAAATAAGTATTTGGTCACCTACAAACAAGCAAGATTTCTGGCTCTCACAGACCTGTAACAACTTCTTTAAGAGGCTCCTCTGTCCTCCACTCGTTACCTGTATTAATGGCACCTGTTTGAACTCATTATCAGTATAAAAGACACCTGTCCACAACCTCAAACAGTCACACTCCAAACTCCACTATGGCCAAGACCAAAGAGCTGTCAAAGGACACCAGAAACAAAATTGTAGACCTGCACCAGAATGGGAAGACTGAATCTGCAATAGGTAAGCAGCTTGGTGTGAAGAAAATCAACTGTGGGAGCAATTATTAGAAAATGGAAGACATACAAGACCACTGATAATCTCCCTCGATCTGGGGCTCCATGCAAGATCTCACCCCATGGGGTCAAAATGATCACAAGAACGGTGAGCAAAAATCCCAGAACCACACGGGGGGACCTAGTGAATGACCTGCAGAGAGCTGGGACCAAAGTAACAAAGGCTACCATCAGTAACACACTACGCCACCAGGGACTCAAATCCTGCAGTGCCAGACGTGTCCAGGCCCGTCTGAAGTTTGCTAGAGAGCATTTGGATGATCCAGAAGAGGATTGGGAGAATGTCATATGGTCAGATGAAACCAAAATAGAACTTTTTGGTAAAAACTCAACTTGTGTTTGGAGAAGAAAGAATGCTGAGTTGCATCTAAAGAACACCATACCTACTATGAAGCATGGGGGTGGAAACATCATGCTTTGGGGCTGTTTTTCTGCAAAGGGCCCGGGCCGACTGACCCGTGTAAAGGAAAGAATGAATGGGGCCATGTATCGTGAGATTTTGAGTGAAAACCTCCTTCCATCAGCAAGGGCATTGAAGATGAAATGTGGCTGGGACTTTCAGCATGACAATGATCCCAAACACACCGCCCGGGCAATGAAGGAGTGGCTTCGTAAGAAGCATTTCAAGGTCCTGGAGTGGCCTAGCCAGTCTCCAGATCTCAACCCCATAGAAAATCTTTGGAGGGAGTTGAAAGTCCGTGTTGCCCAGCGACAGCCCCAAAACATCACTGCTCTAGAGGAGAACTGCATGGAGGAATGGGCCAAAATACCAGCAACAGTGTGTGAAAACCTTGTGAAGACTTACAGAAAACGTTTGACCTCTGTCATTGCCAACAAAGGGTATATAACAAAGATTGAGATGAGCTTTTGTTATTGACTAAATACTTATTTTCCACCATAATTTGCAAATATATTCTTTAAAAATCAGACAATGTGATTTTCTGGATTTTTTTTCTCATTTTGTCTCTTATAGTTGAGGTATACCTATGATGAAAATTACAGGCCTCTCTTATCTTTTTAAGTGCGAGAACTTGCACAATTGGTGACTGACTATATACTTTTTTGCCCCACTGTACATCATTTACAGGGAAAATAGAAATGGTTATACTGCTGGTTTTATGAGACATGGACATCTCTACACAAATGGCAAATTAACAGATAAGAAAATATGCAGATTTACATTATATAAATCAAACATAACTATCATTATGGGGCGGCACGGTGGTGTAGTGGTTAGCGCTGTCGCCTCACAGCAAGAAGGTCCTGGGTTCGAGCCCCGGGGCCGGCGAGGGCCTTTCTGTGCGGAGTTTGCATGTTCTCCCCGTGTCCGCGTGGGTTTCCTCCGGGTGCTCCGGTTTCCCCCACAGTCCAAAGACATGCAGGTTAGGTTAACTGGTGACTCTAAATTGACCGTAGGTGTGAATGTGAGTGTGAATGGTTGTCTGTGTCTATGTGTCAGCCCTGTGATGACCTGGTGACTTGTCCAGGGTGTACCCCGCCTTTCGCCCATAGTCAGCTGGGATAGGCTCCAGCTTGCCTGCGACCCTGTAGAAGGATAAAGCGGCTAGAGATAATGAATGAATGAACTATCATTATAAGCATTACATTTCATAATAAACATCACTATTCAGCCAACAATAAGCAAAAGTAAAAACATTCACAGTTCATAATCATCCACATTCAGAAAAGGGAGCTCATAACTGTCACAAAGCCTCTGAGGCCAAACCATGAGCTCATCTGGATACATCTTCACCATGTGGTCATTTTTCATGACAGCATGTATCATTTTCATCATCATTTCTCTCATACATTGTAGAACACACAGTATAGTCATACATGTCAAAAGCAATACACATGCGTCACCAGATAGCAGCAAGTAGCATTTTTATGATTGCCTTTGGTATGACCCAACCGTAAGTAGAACGCATGATTTCCCAGTCGAGAAGCAGACACACTCACCACTACACCAACTCGTGGTACATTTCAGGATAATCCTTTATGACCTTTATTGAAATTACTCCTAAAAACAGTTTACACTATACTAGGGGGAAATATTATATACAAAACACACAGACACACAGTGTGTGTACACATATATGCATGCATATGCACATATACTGTATACCCATATACATTCATAGATAAATAAAATATATCTCAATAAAAATACTGATATCAAATCATAACGAAATATACATATTCCCCATTTGCAGTTCAATAATGTAATTATACTTTGATTCTAAAAATTGGACTTCATTCATTATAAGGCTTGATGGCAGAGAGGGCAACAGCCTTAAATTTTTTTTTGTTTACTTAATTAGTTATTGGTGAATTATTCCACGTTACTACTGTCCTTGGGTAAAAGGAATATTTATAAACATTATTAGATACGCTACGCTGGCGGAAAGGACAACTGTTTGGTAATTTGGTAGCTCTTGTTATTTGATGCACCTCAGGAGCGAAACTGATGACAACATGACCCATCAAACTATTGTAGAACATGCTTGCTTGGAAGAGGAGTCTACGATCTTCGAGGGAATACCAGCCAAGACGTTCAATCAACGGTGAAACCTGACTGAAACGCGAATAATCATTGAAAACAAATCTTGCAGCTCGATGTTGGACCATTTCAATTCGGCTGATGTTCTGTTTGGTGTAAGGATTCCAGGCACTGCAAGCATATTGCAGTTTTGGACACACCAGGGTACAGTAGGCGATGTCCTTGACATTTGGATTACAACCTCTTTCTTACAGATGTTATTGACGTGTTCATCAACGTATCTAGTGTAGTAATTCCAAGATCTCATCTCATCTCATTATCTCTAGCCACTTTATCCTGTTCTACAGGGTCGCAGGCAAGCTGGAGCCTATCCCAGCTGACTACGGGCGAAAGGCGGGGTACACCCTGGACAAGTCGCCAGGTCATCACAGGGCTGACACATAGACACAGACAACCATTCACACTCACATTCACACCTACGGTCAATTTAGAGTCACCAGTTAACCTAACCTGCATGTCTTTGGACTGTGGGGGAAACCGGAGCACCCGGAGGAAACCCACGCGGACACGGGGAGAACATGTAAACTCTGCACAGAAAGGCCCTCGCCGGCCACGGGGCTCGAACCCGGACCTTCTTGCTGTGAGGGGACAGCGCTAACCACTACACCACCGTGCCGCCCTAATTCCAAGATCTCTCATCTCATTATCTCTAGCCGCTTTATCCTGTTCTACAGGGTCACAGGCGAGCTGGAGCCTATCCCAGCTGACTACAGGCGAAAGGCGGGGTACACCCTGGACAAGTCGCCAGGTCATCACAGGGCTGACACATAGACACAGACAACCATTCACACTCACATTCACACCTACGGTCAATTTAGAGTCACCAGTTAACCTAACCTGCATGTCTTTGGACTGTGGGGGAAACCGGAGCACCCGGAGGAAACCCACGCGGACACGGAGAGAACATGTAAACTCTCCACAGAAGGGCCCTCGCCGGCCCCGGGGCTCGAACCCGGACCTTCTTGCTGTGAGGCGACAGCGCTAACCACTACACCACCGTGCCGCCCTAATTCCAAGATATTTTGTTGAATTAATTCTAGAGATCAAATGGCCGTTTAGAAAATAACTGAATGTAGTTGGGCTTTTCTTGCACATTATCCTGTCTATATATGGCGTGTATTACTATTTTATGAGTGAAATATGCAATTTCAATATCTATGATTAACATGTGGAACATCATAAGTTGTGTGTGTGTTTAAACGACAATTCGAGAATTCCTGATTTACACTCCAGAACACTAGATGGCGGTGATGGACCGATTCGTTGTTTCCCAGCCGCCAAAAAAAAAAAAAAAAAAGACTGACCAGGATACAGAGCTTTGTGAAAGAGTGCACGCTTCGTTTTTTCCACCGATTTTTTAACTTCATCCTTTCTGTAACATCATTAAAGGTGAGTTAATGTGAAACTTCCCACCTGAGCTGTTGGGTTAACAGGTAGTGGAGATTCTGGACTCCTGAGTCTCTGTGTTTTTCTTCTTCCAGTGTCCTGATTCTTTTCACCCGTTATAATGAACTCAGAGTCCACACGGCCCTCTTTAGGAAAATCTCCACAGACTCCTGCTGCTGCCTCAAAGGTAAAGTTTATTCATGGGTCTGATTTCTCTTTTATTTTATTTTTAAAACTCTGTGAATTTATTTCTAAATAAGTGATCATTACAGCAGCAGATGCAGCAAGCAGAACCCTTCAGGTCAGGGCTCACACTTTATGTGGCCTTCAGATTATTAATAAAGACATTGATTTCATTTTGGTTCATCAGTTTTGCTTCTCAATCTGGAGCAGGTTTGAGGCTTTGAAAATGACATGAAGTCCCCACAAACCTTCTTTTGGTTTTGTGGAAATACATGCTGCGCTGTAAATACCTTTCAGTGTCATGGACCAATGGCAATAGCCCCAAAATGGGTGATGCTTCAGGATAGGGCTGCGTACCTAAACGTAACATCAGGTACAGGTACCGGTACAGAGGTTTAGGTCCAGGTCCGGACCTGTACCTGAACAATTTGACAAATTCTTCTGAACTTCTTCAATAATAACAGAAACATTAATAAACTGTTGACAACTTGTCAGTATCTTTATTCAAAGAAACCCGAACATAACTAGGTTTCCTACCTCACTTCTCAGTCACCCTATAGTCAGTGGTGTAGTGGAGATTTTTAAAGTGGGGGTACGCGATTCATGACGTCTCCCCTTCTCCCCTCCCCTCTCTCTCTCTCCTTCTGTTCCTCTCCCTCACCCCATTCCCCCACCGCTGAGGCGAGGGCTGGCTCCACCCCATTCATTTCTATGGAATTAATTGAAAAAAAAAGCACTTTTTCAAACATCCGCTGCTCTGGCATGCTTTCACCTAGAGACCTGATTCAAACTCTAAAACGTAGGAAAACTTCTCCTCTGTGGATCTGGCATCCAACTTTTCTGCTAGGTTCTACACTTTCGGATCAGTCCCGGCTCAAACGCCATGTGGGTTCCGGGAGAAAATCCGGCTTTATAATGGGTGTCTATTGCGTTACACACCAGTGGAGCTCGTTTAGTTAGAGAGTAGAGAGCTTGAAAAAATAGCTCAAACTTTCTTGCTTAAACTGTGTTTTCAGCCACAAATTTCACTCTACAGACATGATTTTCTCCAAAGTAGTAGTCACACTTGTCCTGATTCACACAATGTGTCTACCTAACCGATAGGATTTACAGTTTTTGAATGAGAAGCCTCAAACTGAGGAGAGTGCAGCCGAGAGGCCTCATTGACACCCATTATAAACGTGACAGAGTCACTCATTTTTAACTCGCTCTAGCATCCTCACTTTTAACACTATAGACAAAAAATTACAACAGTGTATTCAGGAGACCCTTGTAGCGCTCACTGTGAAAGAATTTTGTGAATAGCTGCTTTCGTTTTCGAGTTATTCGTCGTTGTTCGAGGCCTGCTCCTGAGCAAAAAACAGCAGAAAACTGACAGGATCTTGTGTGACTCAGCGCTCCTGCTCAGGCCCGTCGCCATGCCGACTGGGGCCAGTGAGGGAGCAGAGAGGGGAGGGGCTGCTGTCTCAAGCACACACATAATCATTGTAGCGTCATAGCAGGTCACACATTCACGGCCAGCAAACATGTGTGACCAAATTGCTTCGCGCACTGCATCCTCTCACAATTTCCCCCGGGGAATTGTCACCTCGGGAGAAGTGGGTGGACGGCGTACCCCCGCGTACCATGCCCAGTACACCCCTGCCTATAGTTAACTTGGGACAAAAAGTCATAAGTTGTCTCACAGCGAGAAGTGACTACACTAGAGTGCTACAGACTACGCGCAGTCCGCGGCCTTTAACTTACCAGGGATGAGAATTTTCTGCCGATTGGCGGATTTCCGACTTTTTCAGACCAAAATGATCGTTTTTGAGATTGATGTAAATCCGTTGAGATTTTTTTTTGGGGGGGGTATGATTAATGATCTGTGGTCACCTTATAACGCAGACATCCCGAGTGTCCCGGAAGTTCCGGGAGTCTCCTGCGTATTGATAGAAGCGAGCAAGAGCGTGCGTGCGCGCGCGCGCGCGCGCGCAACATTAAGGTCTGCATCATGCATCTTAGAATGTGCGCGCGCGAGGGCGACTGTGTGCAGTGTTGCCAGATACTGCTGACGTTTTCCAGCCCAAAATATGTTCAAAACCCGCCAAAATGCACTTAAAACTACCCAATCTGGCAACACTGCCTGTGTGCCTGTTCATGTAGCGCATGCCAGACAAAGGGCATCTTGATTGGGTTACTCAGCAAAATAAGCCAATCAGCTTTCAGTGTGGGCGGGCTTTTATCTCTTTTCTCGAGGACCGGAGTTTTCAGTTGTATTGAGTCAGTGCAGCCTACAGGATCGGCATGGCAGAGAGAGAGCGCGCGCCCCAAAAAATCAATTACATGTCATATATAAGTGTGTATCTTTTATAAACGGGGTTAGCTTATCTAATGTAGCATGTTGGGGAGACTCATAGTATCATATCTATATTTCTGATAAAATTTTAAGTATGATAGCATGTATAACTCTCCTACTTATTGCTCATTTCATGGGGGGGAATTGCTGGCGTGTGCTGCGCGGGAGCGTCTGCCCAAACTTTTTAGGCCGAGATGAGCTTATAGTTTTTGATTTAAAAAAAATGTCCAGTATGTAATGCCCATTGTACATGCCTGTTCTTTAATTCAAACTCACCATCTTGATCTTCAAATTGACCATATGGTATATGTATTACATTACACAACATCCTGTCCAGATAAAACCTAGTTAGTACACACAACAGTTGAAAGGGAAGTGATGAGTGATGTTCATAGCTGCCAACTACTACGAATAAATCGTATTTATTACGATTTGTCGTTTTGATTACGAAAATACGAATTTACTACAATAAAATACGATTTTGCCAATTTTCATGGGTCATTTTCAAAGTCTATCACCGGTGGGATTCGTATTTGAACCCGCTCTGACCAATCAGCGCAACAGTGACTGTGACGTAGTCAGAGCGACAGAAAGCAGTGGGGGAGGGTAAACCATAGACATATAAACATAGATGTTGGATTCTGCGTAGAATCATACGTCATCCTCGCCACCATATTGACTGCGTTTAACTGTACCAACAGGTTTACCGTCCAAACGAGATCACATGGGATTACCTTTCACAGGTGAGACTGGAAAAATACTTTTCAATACTGTTCCTTCAGTTTCCCAGCTCATCTCCACCGGGTAGGTGTAGAGTTATAAGCAGTGAGAATTAGATAATACAGTGCCACGCTATAATGAGCGTTTTTGAACGTATGATGAATGTTTTTAACCTTTCTGAATGTGAAGGAATCAGTGATGTATTTTGTTTTGGTATGACGTGAGAACCTGGCCGAACTCAGTTTGGCGGTCATTCAGCTCACTTTGTGGCCTCAGGTTTTGGTAGCTTGCTACGGTATGCTGACTGATTAGCTTACCTGAGCTATCTATCGCGTCTCTGTCGCTAGTTTGGAGTGTACAGGGTATTTCGCACACCATTTATAACCATCACATTAAAAGTTATACGTGTTGTTTTGATGCCTGTTTGTTTCCCAAATATATACGTGTGTGTCTTAATGGGTGAATAAAAGGCATGGAGTTAAATATTATTGTAGAAAGGGGCTTTATGAAGTTCAGTCCATTTACTTGCATTGGTTTACGGGGAAGATTTGCGACATCCAATATGGCGGACACTCTGACGTATCCCAGCAACGGGACACCAGCTCAATGTGGCGTCTGTTTATATGTCTATGGGGTAAACAAACAGCATGTGGAGAGGGACACCACTGGAGTGTCGAGTGTTTTGGTGAAGATTCAGCGATCATGGAATGAGCGGAGAGCCTCTTCCTGCTCATGTTTCAACGAAAACTCCAAGTCTAATTCTTCTAAAACTGATTCCAAAGCGGAGTCAAACGAGCGCTGTTCACTAGCGCTTTCTCCAGCGTCGCGCAGCTTTGTCGTCACTCCTGCAAAAGCCCGCCCAAAGAATCCAAACAAAAGCCTTGCGTTGTGATTGGCGGGTACGATTTGATGCCCGGGGTGTGTTGTTGATTCTGTTCTTTTTGATTTGTAGTCATGTGAAGAAGCAAGTTGAAACTGACACTTTTTTGAGCTGTTTCACTTTGTGCCAAGCATGTTTTGAGGCATTTTTATGTTTGGTGTTGATTACAAGAGGTTCCTTTTATGTTTGATCTGTGCCAAATTGCTTTGATGATATGTATTCTAGTTCCAGGTAAATTTGTTTCCATTGTTGAAAAGAACTTTGCAAATTAATGTAAGATGATAGTTTAGTTTGTAGAATAAATTTTGTCAAACTATTGTTTGTGTGATTTTTCAGGGTAGTTTTGCTAGAAAGCTTTGGCGGCGGGGTGGGCGACCCCCCACCGAGACTCAGTACCCAACCTTGTATTACTATTTACAACTTCAGAATGTTGGCAGCTATGGATGTTGAATGTTGCCTGCTTAATATGCAAGACCTCCTGCTACCATGATAACATCAGAAGAAAGCTTAAGAGAATTATATGATAGAACTTTTTTCTGGTTTGCACTTCATTTTAAAGGATTAGAGTATTCAAAGACATGAATAGCTAAAATGCAGAAATATAATACTGTAGAGCTCGTTTATATTAAAAGGTGCATTGATTTTTTGAAATCATCAAATGTGAATTGATTAAAAACAAGTCTCTTGTACCATATTAATCATTTTCACCTGGTAGTCCACCAAGAAGGGGAATTTATTTCCAAATACATTGCAAATTTTTGCTGATAAAATTAATGGTTTTGGGGTTAAAAAAAAAAAAAGCCAAAAATCATTAGTCCCATGGGCCCCGCCCCGTTTTTTTCAGACTTTTAAAATATTTTTCATTCTCATCCCTGACTTGCGCGGCAAAATTACACAAAACAACAAAGGAAATTTATATCGGTACAGTACCGGTACTTCATGATCCGGTATTTTGGACCTCTACCAAATCGATTTTTCACGGTACAGTACCAGTACACAGTACCGGTACGCAGCCCTACTTCAGGATGAACTTATTTTGGTCTCCAGGCTTTTACAGCCTCCGAGTGATCTGACTCCAAGTCACAAATTGTCCACTTTTTATAGTGTTTTTGTATAAATCTTGATAAGTGTAATGAATTCTGATTGGTTCACACATCTTAACATTCAAGACCTTCTCTCCACCAATATTTCCAGTGTGTCACTGATGTCATGTGTGTGTTTTTTTTTTTTTTTTTAAAAAGATAAATTTCGAAGCTCATACTGCACTATCCAAGGAGTCATCCCAGTCTCGCTCTCGCAATATTCCCAAGACCACCCTGGTTTCATTCTGGTTTAAGATTATTCTGGTTTAACACATGTTTTCAAGGTTCTACAACAATATGATGCCTTGACCAATCTATCTGTCATTTCTTTTTAACATGTATGCATATAAAATCACCACATTCCCTGTTTCTGACTTTAAAGCCAGACTGCAGTGATTAAAACAAAAATCACAGAGATTAACACACTGGCTCAGAACTAATGATTTGTAAATGTGGACATCCATCTCAGTCTAATTAAGTCCAGATGTTTCCAGTGTCAGGGTGGCACGGTGGTGTAGTGGTTAGCGCTGTCGCCTCACAGCAAGAAGGTCCGGGTTCGAGCCCTGTGGCCGGCGAAGGCCTTTCTGTGCGGAGTTTGCATGTTCTCCCCGTGTCCGCGTGGGTTTCCTCCGGGTGCTCCGGTTTCCCCCACAGTCCAAAGACATGCAGGTTAGGTTAACTGGTGACTCTAAATTGACCGTAGGTGTGAATGGTTGTCTGTGTCTATGTGTCAACCCTGTGATGATCTGGCGACTTGTCCAGGGTGTACCCCGCCTTTCGCCTGTAGTCAGCCGGGATGGGCTCCAGCTTGCCTGCGACCCTGTAGAACAGGATAAAGCAGCTAGAGATAATGAGATGAGAAATAATGTTTCCAGTGTCCTCTTCTGTCCCATATGACTTTGCGCTATGTAGAGGGACTGTTGCAGGGACAGAGAGAGGTTACTAGCACTTCATCTGTCCTCACAGTCACTCCTCTTCCATCATTTCCATATCGTAGTTTCCAACATGGCAAACCTCACAAAACAGTCCCCAAGTTAAGTTTATTTTTATAGCGCTTTTAACAATAGACATTGTCGCAAAGCAGCTTTACAGAATTTTAATGACTTTAAACGAGCTAATTGGGTCAATCCATGTGAAATCACCAGAGGCCTCGCCACTGACCATCTCAGATTTGCTTCATACTTTCTGGAAATATTGTCAGTGTGCCCAATAAATAGTGTACAAAATTTTAGGCTTGTATCTTCATTAGTTTCTGAGATGTTGAGGCTTTTAAAAAGGGGCATGGCCCCAATTTCACTGTTAAAACGCGTGCTACAGAAAACGGACCTAACTTCCATAAGTCATTACTTTTAAACTATTCATGCAAGATACATGAAATTTTCAAGGATTGCTCTTCAATGCCAGACGCCTTTAAATACTAAAATATAAAGTTCACGGTTCAATATTTGCCAAGTTATGGCTTGCTGAAAATCATGTGTGCTTTGGAGCAAATTCGATGCCCCATATCTCCACATTAAAGCACACCAGATCTTTCAAATTTTCTTACTTATTACTCCTGTTATAGTACTCTTTAGGCAACTAGGTATGTGTTCAAAAGAAATCAAACTTTCTGATTTATTAGGCTTTAAAAAAAAAAACATTTTGCGCCTGTAATTCAAATGCATATTACAAATGTATGACGAGGTCTACCATAAAAACAATTATACCACTGGAAAGAGCTTGTTTTGATTAGCAAATGCACAAAATATGAAGTTGGTACCCTAAACCAAACTATAAATATTAAGGTATCAAGTACGGCATGTTTTACGATAGACGGAAATGCTGTTTTAAGGCATATAATCCACTAGCAGACAAACTAGCAAAACATCATTTCATTGCTAAACACCAGAGTGGATATTTGAAGAATTTTTTTTTTTTAAAGGGATTTTTTCACCTTTATTGGATAGGACAGTGTTAGAGACAGGAAATGAGTGGGAGAGAGAGACGGGGAGGGATCGGGAAATGACCTCAGGTCGGAATCGAACCCGGGTCCCCAGATTTATGGTATGGCGCCTTATCCACCTGAGCCATGACGCCCCCATTTGAAGAATTTGAAGGAAAATCTGTTTAGCGGATTAATGTATTATGCTTTTGGATTTTGCCGAAAACTATTCATTCTGTGTACAGGATTCTGCCCAGGGATACCACTGGGACAACAGCCAATGCACTCTTCATCCATTTGCAGTGTATATTAGAGCAAAGAATGAAGATGGTACAAAAGTAACGAAATGCATCTCTATCTGCATAATAAGTGACTGCCTTAAGCATGATACAGTGGCCGTGCATGCATTCTTAAAGGTTTTACCATATGTATGCCGTTTACATCCCCAGCTGAAAAAGGTCATTTACTTCAGTGACGGATCAGTAGCCCAATACAAAAACTATAAAAATTTCACAAATCTAATAAAGCATGCAGGCAATTTTGGACTTTTAGCAGAATGGCATTTCTTTGCCACTTCTCATGGTAAATCACCCTGTGATGGTATTGGAAGCACTGTAAAGCGGTCAGCGGCTCGAGCTAGCTTACAGGCAGTCACGAGTGATCACATACTAACCCCATCTGATCTGTTTTTGTGGGCAGAAAAACATATCAAGAACATCCATTTCATCTGGGTTGGTACAGGGGAAGTTATGGAGAGTGGAAAAGCATTGGAGACAAGGTTTTCAAGGTCAGCTACTATTCCTGGAACAAGAGAGAGCCACTCATTTGTTCCAATCATGTCCAACCAGTTGCAGGTCAGCAGGGTGTCAGGTGGTCCTAGCTTCAATGTGGATATGAGTGAGAATCGGCCACAAGTAATGCATAAAACCCCTGTTAAATCAGCAGTCTCTCTGTCAGATACAGTTCCTGGTAAATATGTTGTATGTTTGTATGACAGACAGTGGTGGATAGGCAACATTCGTGCATTATGAGAGGAGGAACAAGATGTACAAGTAACATTTATGCATCCTCATGGTCCCTCTCAGACTTCCAGCTGGCCCAGGAGAGAGGATAACTGTTGGGTCCCTCTGGTGCATGTCATGAAAATCCTTGATGCCCCACTTGCATCAACTGGCAGGCAGTATAAACTTCCATCTGACGTGGAAAAGCAAATCAATACACTGTTTTAAGCTCTTCAAATAAAGTATTTTTAAGGTTGTTATTTTTCCTACACTGGAGGTTTGTAATTGTATTGTAATATGCCTTAAAACAGCATTTCCGTCTATCGTAAAACATGCCGTACTTGATACCTTAATGTTTATAGTTAGGTTTAGGATACCAACTTCATATTTTGTGCATTTGCTAATCCAAACAAGCTCTTTCCAATGGTATAATTGTTTTTATGGTAGACCTTGTCATACATTTGTAATATGCATTTGAATTATAGGCGCAATTTTTTTTTATTTTAAAGCCTAATGAATCAACGTTTGATTTCTTTTGAACACATACCTGGTTGCCTAAAGAGTACTATAACATGAGTAATAAATAAGAAAACTTGAAAGATCTGGTGTGCTTTAATATGGAGATATGGGGTGTCAAATTTGCTCCAAAGCACATTTTTTTTTATGATTTTCAGCAAGCCATAACTTGGCAAATATTGAACTGTGAACTTTCTATTTTAGTATTTAAAGCCATTGAAGAACCATCCTTGAAAACTTCATGTGGGGGCGTCGTGGCTCAGGCGTATAAGGCGCCATACCATAAATCCAGGGACCCGGGTTCGATTCCGACCCGAGGTCATTTCCTGATCCCTCCCCGTCTCTCTCTCTCCCGCTCATTTCCTGTCTCTACACTGTCCTATCCAATAAGGGTGAAAAAAGCCCAAAAAATATCTTTAAAAAAAAAAAAGAAAACTTCATGTGTCTTGCATGAATAGTTTAAAAGTAATGACTTATGGAAGTTAGGTCCGTTTTCTGTAGCACATGTTTCAACAGTGAAATTGAGGCCATGCCCCTTTTTTAAGCCCCTATATCTCAGAAACTAATGAAGGTACAAGTCTAAAATTTTGTACACTATTTATTGGGCACCTCTGACAATATTTCCAGAAAGTATGAAGCAAATCTGAGATGGTCAGTGGCAAGCATTTTTCTAAATCTGGTGATTTGGGGCAGAATTACCCAATTTTATCCCGAACCTATCCCCAGTGAGCAAGCCTATGGCAAGGAAAAACCCCCTCAGACGAAATGAGGAAGAAACCTTGAGAGGAACCAGACTCCGAAGGGAACCTATCCTCATTTGGGTGATAACAGATAACATGATTATAACAGTTTTAACATGAAGTCTGTTTCGTTGATGTTATAAACTGCTCGTTGATGGAAACTTGAGTGCAAAACTGTTCATGACAACTGCAGTCCTAAAGTTAGCAAGTCAACTGTAGTCCTCAGCTGTAAAAACATTACTGTAAATGTCCAGAGCGTCTTCCAAGTGTGACTTTCAACCATCCATATGGGGTTGTCCTCCACAGGTGCAATGTGATGAGACTCCAACCAGACATAGGGCATCAGGATGGATCAGGCAGGTCCGAGGAGCAGAAGTCGTCAGCATCTCGATCTCAGGATTGACATGTAACTCAGAGGGACAGACAGAGTGGGGAGGGGAGAAAAAGAGAGAGAGCGAGAGAGAGGTTGTTAGGTATGCCCAATGTCACCTGATGAGTAGAAACAGTATATACAGTATTTTGCGCTGAGTGCAAGCAGGGACTCTGGCAAAAAATAACTATGACAGCATAGCCAAAAGGGGAGAGCCAGAAGTAGGGCTGAACGATCTATCGTTTTCGACCGAAAATCGCGATCTCAGATAGCACGATTTTGGGATCGTCAAAACCGCGGTTTTTCTCAGTGCTCCTAAACTGACCCATGTTTTGTTTCGTCAATAAATTGTCCTCATTTTTTACACTACAGACAAAAAAAATTACATCTGTGTTCAGGAGAGCCTTATGGCACTCAATGTGAAAGAATTTTGTGAATATCTCCTTCCGTTTTCGTGTAAATCCCTGTTGTTTGGAGGGAGCACTCTTAGGAAAAACTGCCCTTTCTGTGTCTCTGTGCTCAGCGCGTGGGTGGGGGAGGGGATGCTCACTCTCTCTCTCTCTCTCTCACACACACACACACACACACACACACACACACACACACAGGAGGGACGGGCTGCTCCCTCTCAGAGAGACACAGGCTTGAAGCCTCATGGCAAATCATACATTCACACAGTACAGCTCAGCTCCTGCAATAGCGACTGCTACGCGCACTGCATCACTCTCACAATTTCCCCCAGGGGAGTTGTTGGCTCTAGCTATAATTTATAATGCTTATGTACATTCTTTTACAAAAGTGCAATATTTTGATGCTGCTGAGCCATTGATCAACCTTTTTTTATGTCTGATATGTTGTAGATGGGAAAAGTAAAAGAAGCAAAAGTTTACTTAAGAAAGATGGCTCTCTTTTTATTTTTAAGTTATTATAACTTGTTCCTCAGGCACTCAATGTTAATAAGCAGGCCTACATTTGAAATCTGTTGACCTCAGTTTTCATTCTTGCATTAGCTTTATAGACTTCATTGTATTTAATTAATTTGCGCTGAAACTCGATTTAAAGAAAAATAATCGTGGTTTAAATCAAAATCGCAATATCTGCCAGAAAAATCGCAATTCAATTTTTTCTTAAAATCATTCAGCCCTAGCCAGAAGGTGTAACAGGCATGAGGGCGCCCCAGGAGATAAAGCAGCCAGCTACAACACTGTCAACAAACTCGAGTGAGCAAGCGAGTGGGGACTGACAGCGTCCATACATCCCAGTTTATCAAAACACTCTTTGCCTGAGGACCTTCCAGATCCACTCCTTTACCGCATAAACAATATTAGCAAAAGGCTTGACTAAACAGATATGTTTTCAGCCTAGACTTAAACACTGAGACTGTGTCTGAGTCCCAAACACTACTTGGAAGGCTGTTCCATAACTGTGAGGCTTTGTAAGAAAAGGCTCTGCCCCCTGATGTAGCCTTCACTGTACAAGGTACCAGCAGATAGCCTGCATCTTTTGATCTAAGTAGGCATGGTGGGTCATAAAGGACCAGAAGTTCGCTCAGGTACGGTGGCACAAGACCATTCAGTGCTTTAAAGGTCAATGGTAGTATTTTATAAACAAAAGGCAGGCCTTTCAATTACATGAAACCTGCGACAGATAATGTCGTAGGTGCCCAAATTGAGGTCAAGTGCCCAATATGTGCTGCCAAAAGGGACCCCCCCCCCCCCCCCCCCCAAATGTTGATTAAATAAACTTGGCTGCATAAAACCCAGCATAAAACCCAATGCCTTGACTTTGTTCTTTAAAAACACCGAAATTAGTGAGAATTAGCATGTATTTCTCATAATTGACGCGAAATCCGCACCATTCCCATGTTGTTCCGGTTTCATCGAACCAGCCGTAAGCCTCGTGCAGAGCACGAATTCTCCATCAACGGTGCTCGGCATGCCATGATTTCGTGGAGGAGCGAGACTCGCATACCAATGACCAGAGCAGGATTTCCACATTAGGTAAATCATCTTTCTTCTTCTTTTATGGCGGTTGGCAAACAGCTTTTAGGTGCATTACTGCCATCTTCTGGACTGGAGTGTGAACCAGAATGTTTACTACCCTATTGTGCTAAATTCTCCTGATAATTCCCTTTATCATTTAAAAACCTAAAAATAGCCCTATATCCCACATTATCTGACCTCAACTGCAATATCTCTCTGATGCCTAGTGTCATATGATTTCAATCAGGTCAAAGACTGAATAAAAAAGAGCTATTCAGGACACAACTGTGCAGGGCTCGATATTAACGCAAGTGATACTTTATGTCGGACGAGTTCATCGTCTCAGTTACTTGTCCAATCGGACAAGTGCCAAAATACGCTGATATTCGGGTTACATATCAAATTTATCAGTTTATTCACATGATTTCCGAAGCATCTCACTCGACGTATTGTTTTGATGAATTGCCGGATGTTTCTATTCGGAAAGAGCGATGTGCTCATGCTCCAATATTCCACTTGTGAAACCGGCAGTGTTGCCAGATTGGGCGGTTTTGAATTCTACTTTGCGGGCAAAATATGGCTTGGGCCGGTTGACAAAAATTGGGCGGGTTTGACGTTAGTTCAGCGGGTTTTTATGAGATGTTTATAAATATTTTGCACCAATGTTCTGTGTGAGAATGCAGCCAGAGACACTTGTATAGCCTTAGAAAGACTTTGATGCAGCACATGATATAGTTTCACTACCACTAGAAAGCAGAGATGGGAGAGAATGTAAACACCTAAGCCGAATGATGTTCTTGAATATGCGAAGGAAATCAGGAAAAACAGCTCTCTTTGGTCAGCTGAGGCAAGTCATAGACCTAGTTTACCCAGCACCCCTTAGGTATTTTAAACAGCCAAAATCGAGCATTGGCCTAAATTAATCATTAACAATAAACATTAATCTCATTAAGTATTATTTAAACAAAAAAAGTCGATGTAACTGTAAGACTAATATGAATGTGTGTAATGTAGTGCAGAAACTGAACTCATAAACTAATAAATAAGAATGACGCAATCCATTCTCCATTTTCTCTTCTCATGTTACATTCAGCCATGCATCGTTGCCTAACATTTTTTTTTTTAATTGAAGTATATAAAACCAGTACAATCTAACAAATCCACAAAAATCAGGATAACAGATGAAAAAAATACATGGATGTAGACAAAAATAAATTAAGCAGAATAACTAGGCCTATAAAATTAATAAAACAAACAGGATAAATAAAAAGATAAATAAAGGACAAATAAAAAATAAATAACCTCAGCAATGCAGATGTTAGATATGCATCGTAGCCTAACATAGCCTACACACTGTAATGCGTGTGCGTCACCTACTGGTGCATGTAGGATTCAGAACACAGCAGATGATTGCAGAGTTATAATCTGATTCAACCACACGGAGCCGAGTACCAGACAGCAGATTTTTCACCTCCAGCACTGACGGGCTCATGTTGCCATTTAGAAGTTGTTTGCATTGTTGTTCGATTTACAAATAGTATACTTGTCTTTAGCTGCATATTTTTACTTTACAAGATAGGCATCAAGTACATTTTTACAATTTGGGCGATTTTAAGTGCATTTTGGCTGGTTTTGAACATATTTTGGGCTGGAAAACGTCAGCAGTATCTGGCAACACCGGCCAATACCGCTTCGTGTATTTGAGCTGAAAAGTAAACGGTCGTTTATGATTGGTTTTAATCGTGTCATACACGTGCATTTGTTGACATTTCTGTTGGCGGGACCATTATTCAACTGTATATTTACATTGAGTATGTGGTAATTTCCAAATCTTTGAGTTGTTGTTGATGGTGTTCATTATATAGCTGAGCGTGTGTGCCGAGGTGTGCTGGGCTTGGAATGTGCGCCTGCATGCGTGTGGATTGACAGGGAGTGAGGTAGGAGTGGGGAAAGTTATCTATGAAATACCAAGCTGTCAAATGGCTGCTAATTAGGTTACCGGCTGTATTAATTAACTAATTAGTAATGGGAGTTTAGGGATTTGAAACATAGGGCTCTATAATTTAGATATAATTATGGATTATTTGAAATTATTAATTATCTTTTTTTTTTTTGACCATTAAATACCATTCAGATGCCACACTGAATAATTGGACAACAACAATTAATCCGTGGAGGATATATATATTCAAAGTTAATAATTAAAAAATGAAAATGTATATAATTTTTAATTTTCTGGTTTTCAATTTCTCATAAATAAATTAATGATTGATGGAGTCCAATTTTTTTTCTGAATTATGGTATCAGTCTGTTTTACTATATTTTTGAACTTTTGCCTCAGTATATCAAGTATTGATTACTTTTGATTCATAGATATTATGCATATGTTGTGAATTCGGAAACAAATGCAATAAAGATTGTTGGGTTACAAATAGTTTGTGTTTTTTTTTTTTTTCTCAAATATTTCTTCGGCCAAGTCAACTTCATATTCGGACAAGTAAATTTCCTTTCAACTTGCCCGACAGGACAAGTAGTTTCAAAAGTTAACGTAGAGCCCTGCAACTGTGTGTATTTAAAGCCTCGGTCACAACCGGCCATACGTGCTCCTACGGCTGGTCTACGTGCAAAAAACGCAAGAAACGCACAGAGGGCGCGCGTATGACGTGCTGATTTTCGAGCTGTAGACTGGCCGCAGACCGGCCGCAGAGGTTCTTTGTCATGTCAAACAAACTCTACGGGCGCTTATGTTTTTTTCAGGTTGCAAGACAAACTTACGGCCAACATGCGTCTTTCTCCACGAACAAAAAAACCCACAGCGATTTGGGAAACGCCAAAAATCGCACGGCCAAAAAATCGCACGTCCGGTTGTGACCTAGGCTTAAGATACAGCTTGCATCTTAAATACACACAGTTGTGCAAATGTGGGCGGAATCAGTGACTTGGAGCTTGGTCCTTTTGTTGATGATAGTCTTAGACACTGGCCTTTCATTTAAACTAAGATCTTTTACCTGACTACATACTGTGAATTGCACTACCAATTCTTGTGATGTGACTGAAAAACCTTTTGTGTCACAGGTCTGCTACAGGTTTGTCTCTTTGATGGCAACAGTGCATAACTTGCTTTTTCATTCACAGGCTCCTCTCCTCCAGGCTCTCCTCAGGCCCAAACACAACTTTTTAAATATGAACTGACTGTATTCTAATTATTTGTCATGTACATCAAGAGGGATTAATGCTGTAGACATTTTGCAATAAAGGTCAAAAATAACATTCATAGATTTCTTTATTTATTCAAAACTTTGTAACTAAAAAAGCAGCAGCAGGTTTAAACACAGAACCTTGGGAAAACAGCACTTTGCGTGGGCAGAAAGCCCAAATAACCCTGTATCATGAAGGAAAAAGCTCAAATTCAGAAATACAGGTTGTAGCCCAAATTAAGTAATTGAAAGGCCTGATAGGAAATTTGATTGGGAGCCAATGCAGTGTGGATATGACTGGGTAATGTGGTCATATTTTCTAGTTCTAGTAAGGACTCTTGCTGCTGCATTTTGAACTAACTGGAGCTTGTTTATGCATTCATTGGAACATCCAGACAGTAAGGCATTACAATAATCCAACCTGGAGGTAACAAAAGCATGAGCTAGTTTTTCTGTGTTGTGTAGTGACATTAAATTTCTCATCTTAGCAATATTTCTGAGATGAAGGAAAGCTATCTGGGTAATTTTACTGATACGAGTTTCAAATGAAAGACTGGGGTCAGCAATCACCTCGAGGTCTTTTACTGCTGCATGCATGGGTGCAAGTTTTCCGGCATGTGCCGGAAGCTCTGTTTTTTTCGGTTCTGAAAAAGTCATTTTTCCAAATCGTGTAAATCCGTTAAGATTTTCGGGGGGGGGGTGGCCCTCTCACTGTCTCACTCTCATAGGGCCAATGATTTTCCGCGATTGTGGAAAACGGACGGAAATTACAGAATTTTTATAGTGAAACATTGCTCGCGTGTCAAAGTGTAACTGCCGCAGAAGGCTTCTGCGTAACTGCCGCTAACGCCCAAGCAGACATGCCTTTCCGGTCAAGGCAGCTTTGTTGGTGATTGTGATTGGCTTGTGGCACACCTAGCCAGCCAATGAGCTGCTTGCTTACAGATTCGCTCCCCGCGTCGCACCCAGAATGGCGACCGCGAAAAAGAAACGAATGCATCTGGTGGCCAAGGACGCCATATGGTTGCCAATGGCGAGTGTGGACGTTGAGTGCTCCTTTTCCATGTATAAACATCTTCTAAATGACAGAAGATTCAGTCTCACAGAGACCAACACGAAACAACTTCTGATGCTCTATCATAATAGCAATATCGAGCAGCGTTTCTAGGTACTCAGAGTGCTCAATGATTGATCTGCAAGGAATATTCAGGACTGTCATTACAATCAAAGTTAAACTATTCTAGTCTGTTTCAGAGTGTGTTCTGTGTTTTGTGAGGAAACATTGTTTCATGAGTTTGTGGTGTACTAAAAAAGATGGATATAGAGTAATATTTTTAAACAGTCAGTTATGAGTATTGTCATTACAGGCTCAGTAAGTATTACTGAATTAATTTATCCCTATTAATTTATCAGTACTCTCAGTATTGTATTGAGATGTTATATATGCTATTATATTGCATATATTATATATGAGGGCGGCACGGTGGTGTAGTGGTTAGCGCTGTCGCCTCACAGCAAGAAGGTCCTGGGTTCGAGCCCCGGGGCCGGCGAGGGCCTTTCTGTGTGGAGTTTGCATGTTCTCCCCATGTCCGCGTGGGTTTCCTCCGGGTGCTCCGGTTTCCCCCACAGTCCAAAGACATGCAGGTTAGGTTAACTGGTGACTCTAAATTGAGCGTAGGTGTGAATGTGAGTGTGAATGGTTGTCTGTGTCTATGTGTCAGCCCTGTGATGACCTGGCGACTTGTCCAGGGTGTACCCCGCCTTTCGCCCGTAGTCAGCTGGGATAGGCTCCAGCTTGCCTGCGACCCTGTAGAAGGATAAAGCGGCTAGAGATAATGAGATGAGATATTATATATGAGATGGGTTTTTAGTTAACGGTGATCCTAGTTTCTTGATTTATCTGTTATCAGTATGTCAAGTAAAATATTTTGAGTTGTCTCAATCTGTGATCCCACTTTAATTTTTTTTATTAATGCAATTTATCAGCTTACTGTCAGTGTAATTGTTTTATTATATATTTTTTTTCATGAATGACTTCATCATGCAAAGGACCATTTGTGTCTAGAGATGCAATACTTTGAAACCCAAGTAAAATTATTCCAGCCAGAATTACTAAATTGGAGCCAAACAGAACAATTTTGAACTGAAATTGTGAAACAGAATTTAAACGGAATTTTTAATTGTCTGAAACGGAAAAAGCCAGATTTTGAAACGGAAAATCATTGGCTCTACTCTCAGCGTATTATCAGGTTACCGCGGTACAGTCTCTGCATGAGACAGATCTTTTCATCTCGTCTTCGCCACAAACCTCATTCAATTTATACGCCGCTCACCGACAAGCGGTCCTGACTAGCCCGTTGTTTCACGGTGTTATACATGTGTGATATGTTTCACGCATGTAGCACGTTGTTCGACCAAATCAACACAGCTATTCCAGTGTATATATTGTAAAAAAGGTATCACAGCAAAAGCATATTAAAAATGGTTGTTTCAACATTTAAATTAGTAGTTGCTAGATGTTTTGAAATATCAAGCCTTGTACTTGAAATATTATTTCAGATGAATTGATGAAATGTATTAAACCTGTGATGTAAATATGCAAATCATATAACTATTAATATTATAAATGTTTGCATGAGCTTGCATGAGAGACAACCATTTTGACTTGTAATTTAAATTTTTTTTCGAGCCCTAAGGGGGGGCTCACCTCCCTTTGTAATCCCCCCCCGCATGGCTGCGCCATGCACGTCTTCAGGTTTTTGAAAATTTTATACTTGCACCCATGTGCATGTGAATAAACAGAAAGGCCATCCAGAGTCACTGTGTAATCAGAAAACCGACATGTAGCTGCATGTGGTCCTAGTACAAGTACTTCAGTCTTGTCAGAGTTAAGCAGAAGGAAGTTCATAAGCATCCAGTGTCTAATGTCCTTTACACATTCCTCAATTCTGGTAAGCTGGTGTCTCTCGTCTGGTTTTGCAGAAACATACAACTGTGTGTCATCAGCATAACAGTGGAAACTAATACCATGCTTACGAATAATATCACCCAGAGGCAACATAAAGGAAAAAAAATCAGTGGGCCCAAGACAGAACCTTGTGGAACACCAAACTTTACCTCAGTATGTCGAGAAAAATCGCCATTTACGTCAACATACTGATAGCGATCAGTTAAATAAGAACTGAGGCAGGAGAGTCAAGTCAAGTTTATTTGTATAGCACTTTTAACAATAAACATTGTCACAAAGCAGCTTTACAGAATTTGAACGACTTAAAACATAAGCTAATTTTGTCCCTAATCTATCTCCAATGAGCAAGCCTGTGGCGATGGTGGCAAGGAAAAACTCCCTCAGACGACATGAGGAAGAAACCTCGAGAGGAACCAGACTCAAAAGGGAACCCATCCTCATTTGGGCAACAACAGACAGCCTGACTATAATATTAACAGTTTTAACATGAAGACAGTTTTGTTGATGTTATAACTCTTCATTGATGGAAACTTGAGTGCAAAACTGTTCATGACGACTGCAGTCCTAAAGTTAGCAAGTCAACTGTAGTCCTCAGCCATAAAAGCATTATTGTAAGAGTCCAGAGCATCCTCCAGGTATAACCCTCAACTGGCCTCATGGGGCTGTCCTTCACAGGAGCGATGCGATAAAACTCCGACCAGACACAGGGCACCAGGATGGATCAAGCAGGTCCGAGGGGCAGAAGAGGCCAACATCTCAATCCCAAGACCAACATGTAACTCAGAGGGACGGGGGAGAGAAAACACAGGTTGTTAGGTATGCCCTAAAAATGACACAAGTATTAAATCTGTGTGGTAGGCTCGCAGAGACGAGAGTCTTGACATCAGGCATAATACACAACAATGGCATGTTAATATGGTTAAAAAATACATTGACCTGCTCTGGCTGGATGCTTGATTGGGTGATGGGAGCACACTCCTCAGCAATGATGAGATGCAGATGGGACCCTTAGGGCTGGCCAAGACAATTCAGTTACATTTCACCGGGTCTGGGACATGCGACAGAATGTCTGACGGCCGATTCCCTGCAGGCTACGATAGCCAGTCGAGGTCTCCACCCTCTCCACCAAAAGATTTCCTGTTGACTCCATGTAACTCAGAGGGACAGATTTGGGGGGGAGGGAAAGAAAATGCAGGTTGTTAGGTATGACCAATGTCACCTGAATAAGTAGGAACAGTATACATATTGCACTGAGTACAAGCAGGGACTCCGGCAACTAACTATGACAGCATAACTAAAAGGGGAGAGCCAGAAGCTAACAGGCATGAGGGAGCCCCGGGACATAAAGCAGCCAGCCACTGCACCGTCAACAAACTCGAGTGAGCAAGCGAGTGGGGACTGACAGCATCCATACATCCCAGTTTACCAAAACACACCATGTGTGAGGACCCTCCAGATCTACACCTTTACCTCATAAACACCATTAACAAAAGGCTTGACTAAACAAATATGTTTTCAGCCTAGACTTAAACACTGAGACTGTGTCTGATTCCCGAACATTACTTGGAAGGCTGTTCCATAACTGTGGAGCTTTGTAAGAAAAGGCTCTGCCCCCTGATGTAGCCTTCACTATACGAGGTACCAGCAGATAGCCTGCACCTTTTGATCTAAGTAGGCGTGGCGGGTCATAGAGGAGCAGAAGTTCACTCCGGTACCGTGGTGTGAGACCATTCAGTGCTTTAAAGGTCAATAGTAGTATTTTATAATCAATACGAAATTTGATTGGGAGCCAATACAGTGTGGATAAGACAGGCGTGATGTGGTCATATTTTCTAGTTCTAGTAAGGACTCTTGCTGCTGCATTTTGAACTAACTGGAGCTTGTTTATGCACTTATTGGAACATCCAGACAGTAAGGCATTACAATAATCCAACCTGGAGGTAACGAAAGCATGGACTAGTTTTTCCGCGTCATGTAATGGCACTAAATTTCTTATCTTTGCAATATTTCTGAGATGAAAGAAAGCTATCTGGGTAATGTTATCAATGTGAGTTTCGAATGAAAGACTGGGGTCAATAATCACTCCGAGGTCTTTTACTGCTGCACATGAAGAAACAGAAATGCCATCCAGAGTCACTGTGTAATCAGAAAACTTACTTCTTGCTGTATGTGGTCCTAGTACAAGTACTTCAGTCTTGTCAGAGTTAAGCAGAAGGAAATTAATAAGCATCCAGTGTCTAATGTCCTTAACACATTCCTCAATTCTATAAAGCTGGTGTCTCTCATCAGGTTTTGCAGAGACATACAACTGTGTGTCATCAGCATAACAGTGGAAACTAATACAATGTTTACGAATAATATCACCCAGAGGTAACATATATAGAGAAAAAAGCAGTGGACCCAAGACAGAACCTTGTGGAACACCAAACTTTACCTCAGTACATCTAGAAATATCACCATTTATATCAGCATACTGATAACGATCAGTTAAATAAGACCTGAGCCAGGAGAGGGCCGTTCCCTTAACTCCCACAACATTTTCTAGTCTATCCAGAAGAATGGAATGATCAATGGTATCAAATGCTGCACTAAGATCAAGCAACACAAGCAGCAAGACACAGCCCTGACCAGACGCCAACAGTGGGTCGTTTACTACTTTAACCAGTGCTGTCTCTGTGCTATGATGAGGTCTAAATCCTGACTGATGCATTTCATGGATGTTATTCCTATGTAAATATGAGCATAACTGCTGTGCCACAGCTTTTTCAAGGATCTTGGAGATAAAGGGGAGGTTTGATATTGGCCGATAATTGGACAGCTGACCGGGATCAAGGTCAGGTTTTTTAATCAGGGGTTAGATAACTGCTAGTTTTAAAGGATTTGGGTACATAGCCAATCGTAAGAGAAGAATTTATTATTTTTAGAAGCGGTTCAATTACTTCAGGTATTATCTGTTTGAATAGATGTGTAGGTAAGGGATCTAGTACGCAAGTTGAGGCTTTTGATGCAGAGATTAATGAAAGTAATTCAGTTTCTTTAAGGGGAGTAAAACATTCTAACTGATGATCTGATACATATAGTTAACTACAAGGTCACTTTCATTGTCTGACCTTAAATTAGTAGTTTGAATTTTTTTGTCGGATATTCTCAATTTTGTCATTAAAAAAGTTCATGAAGTCGTTGCTACTACATACTGCAGGTGTGCATGTGTCTATAGTGGACTTATTCCTGGTTAATTTTGCTACAGTATTAAATAGGAATCTAGGATTATTTTTGTTATCTTCTATTAGGGAGGAGAGATATGTTGATCTCGCAGCACTAAGAGCTTTTCTATACTTCAGGAAGCTCTCCTTCCACGCTAATTTGAACACTACCAGTTTTGTTTGACGCCATTTACGTTCCAATTTTCGAGTGATCTGTTTTAATGTGCGAGTGTCATCATTATACCAGGGTGCTAATTTTTTGTCTCTGACCATTTTCCTTTTTAGAGGAGCTACATTATCTAAGGTATGGTAGAATGTTGACTAAGCATTCAATTGCCTGATCAAGTTCTGCAGGGGCTGACAGCGACCCAATCAAAGTTGATAACTCTGGGAGATCATTTATAAGCTCTGTGCAGTAGTTGACGTGAATGTACGTTTAATACAGTAGAGGGCTGTTCCCTTAACTCCCACAGCATTTTCTAGCCTATCCAAAAGAATGGAATAATCAATGGTATCCAATGCTGCACTAAGGTCAAGGAACACAAGCACAGGGTCTCCGCGGATCCTTAAAAAGTCTTAAAAAAAGTCTTATTTTTAATATGTGTTTTTTAAGGTCTTAAAAAGCATTATATTTTGCTATTTTTTGAGCTATGGTATTAAATTTCACATGGGAGGTATTAAATGTCATCCGGGTAGCCTATGGTAAATGAAAAAAAAAACATATGTCTGGATTTTTTTTCCGCGCTAACGTTATTTATTCAACCAGCGTCGTTTGTTATCAAGATGCTGAACAAGTAGCACAAGAGCCATTGTGTGTCTAGCACTAGTTCTAATAGCGCAGGAACCACGCCACAGGGGGCAGTGTGTTCTTTTATCCATGTAGTAGAACCATTGAGAGTAGAGCAGACGAGGAAGAAGTGGTTGAACTTGAACATGAGCGGAGATGGGGAAGTGTAAGTTTAGTAACAAGTGGCTTGAGGAGCCAAAATACAAAAGTTGGCTAACAACAGCAACTTCAGAATATGAAGCGAGATGTAAGGTATGTCGGAAAGACATCAAGTTAACAACAATGGGCTGTAAAGCCCTTGACGCTCACTCGAAAGGGGAAAAGCATATGCGCTATGCTGCTAGTCGGGCAACAACAGTCCCCATGCCAATGTTCGCCTCTACGGTCACAAAAAGTGCAACGCCAGCTTTAGCGTCTCCGGCAGCGCTCGAAACTAACGGTGTCCCGACGTCCCGGGGACCATAAAAAATGTCATCGGGACACAAAATTATATCTGGGACAATCCCGGGACAATGGAAAAAAATAGATCTAGAAAAAAAGTTCTACATTAATATTATTTACAAAGCCGTAACACATACGTAGACATTCACCTAATTTGTCAATTTTAATTTTAAAACGTTAACAGCGAAAAATACATAGTAGCTACACTTTCGATGCACCTGCATCCGTAGGCTACAGAGCAGCGCATTCTGTTCTAGAATCTTCGGCCGGAGTCCGCATTATATGGACTTGGAATGGAATTGCTACCGCACACGCTGCGCCAACTCTTGCCAGAACAAAAATGCTGAAGTGGCTGAAGCGGACCGACCGCGGGGAAGAAACTGAAAGCCCAGACATAACGTCTCCGGGACCTTCAGGATCCAAAGTGTCATCGCCTGGTCTGCAGGCAACGCTAGCAACTGAATGAACACTGTTAGACACGTTATAAAATACAACAGGAATGATGTGGCTGGATAACGGAAAAAATGGATAAAATGGATAACGGAAAGTTCATAAAATGGATAACGGTAATGGATAACGGAAAGTTCATAAAATGGATAACGGTAATAGTGAAAATGATAAGTTGGCCTTATAAGTGCCAACAGATATTCAAGGTATAAGTAGATGAAATGAACATAAAAGGGGTCTTATTTTCAACTAAAGTGTACTGCAGATGTAGGGAGTTGAAACATTTTCTGAATGAGCTAGTTGGCCCCTTTAAATAAACGGGTATCTATTCATACAGTGAGATCGCCAAAGTTTAATAAACTGAAAATGCAATAACTGTAATTTTGAAGTAGATGATGTATAGGACATGTGTCGCTTGTGTCTTGTGACTTATTGTAAAAATGATATAAAGGGTTCAAAATCGCATAGTTACAAATATAATAGTAACTTCATATGATAATATTAACCACTGGTTATTTCAGAGAGGAAAAAAATGGGGACACTATTGCTTCCATTCGGGACAAAACAACACAGAATTCGGGACCACTGGGGGACACAAAGAAAAAAAGTTAATTTCGAGCCCTGGTCTCCGGGTCCCAGCACAAGTGCTTTCGCGGCATTCGCCCCAACCGCTACGCTGAAGGCAGAAATACTGTGGGTTCTGCAGAAGATGCACTTATTTATTTAAAAAAAATGCTTTGAACTTAACCTAGAGTGTGCTTTTTTTTTTTTTTTTTACTGTACGTATTTGTTCCGCGGTAGTGGTCTTATTTTTTATACTCAGTGGTCTTAAAATGGTCTTAAAAAGTATTATTTTTGCTGGTCAGAAATGTGCAGAGACCCTGAAGCAGCGAGACACAGCCCTGTTCAGATGCCAACAGTAGGTCTTTTACTACTTTAACCAGTGCTGTCTCTGTGCTATGATGAGGTCTAAATCCTGACTGATGGATTTCATGGATGTTATTCCTATGTAAATATGAGCATAACTGCTGTGTGACAGCTTTTATGAGGATGTTGGCAATAAAGGGGAGGTTTAATATTGGCCGATAATTGAACAGCTGATGGGGATCAAGGTCAGGGTTTTTTTTTTAATCAGGGGTTTGATAAATGCAAGTTTAAAGGATTTGGGTACATAGTCAATCCTAAGAGAATAATTTTTTATTTTGAGAAGTGGTTCAATTACCTCAGGTATTATCTGTTTGAATAGTCATGTAGGTAAGGGATCTAGTACACAAGTTGAGCATTTTGATGCAGAGATTAATGAAATTAGTTCAATTTCTCTAAGGGGAGTAAAACATTCTAATTGTTGATCTGATATATATTGTTAACTCCTGGGTGGTGTAAATTGTTACTCAAGTTTGTCTGACCATAGATTAGTCGTTTGAATTTTTTTGTCAGATATTTTCAATTTTGTCATTGAAAAAAAATTCATGAAGTTGACTAAGCATAGTTGACTAGGGTGCAGATTTTTTCTCTCTGATCATGTTCCTTTTAAGAGGAGCTATATTATCTAAAGTATAGGGTCATTCCATGCCAAATCAACAAGAGGTTATGCTCGACCATCTCAGATTTCAATGAAATTTGGAGGGCTCAGAGATACTATTAAAAGAAGTTCAGCCCCAAAACTTGAGCTTCCTATCACCAGTAATTTCAGAGATACAGGCATTTGAATTTTTCAATTTTTTTGTTTTTTGCTCAAAACATACATATTTCAAAGTGCAATGTAATCTTTATTATGCAAGATAGAAACCTAAAATTTTGCACAGAGAGACTCAATGTCTTGTACTACAAGCTTCAACTTAGAATTTCAATGGTAATTGTATATTAGATGGTGATTTTAACAAGGAAATTAAAAAGACAAATTTGCATTTTTAACTCATTCTGGAAGCTTGCCTGTGGCAGTAATGCTTAAACTAAGAATGTTATTCAAATCTACACAGAAATATCTACCAATTTCAGTTTTACCAAGTCTCCACTATTCCTAGTTTGTCTGTAATAGGGTTTTGAATTTCGCCGATTTCTAGAACGTGCCATTTTCAGTAGCAAGAAATCCAATGTGGGATAGCAGTTAGGAACTTGTAAATATTTTTCAGTAATCCCCAAGACCCATATTTTATATTTCCAAATTTTTTGTCCTGTGTCTCTCAAGTATTTTTAAACTACAGGGGTTTAAAAAAATCAATTTTCACCAAATTCGAATTTTTGATATATTTTCATATAACTGATATTTGAGGGTTAATAAATGCTTCAATAAGGCTCAAGTAGGTTAGGAGACACGTTTCTTCCTCAATTTTAAATAAAATTTCAATTAATGCTCGGTATTAATTATTTGTAAATTGATTTTAATCTAAGACTGTGTAACATTAGCAATCAATGACCAGCTATTGTGTACCAGTCAACAGCCAGCCTTATCAATATCAACACAGCACAATAGGGGACCTTTGATACCAGAACAGGTGGCTCATATCTTATAGTTTTAGAGTCTTTAAACTGCATACTTGTTCAGATAACATTATATTGCTTGGATTATATTAAATACATTGTAATACAGAGCACTGAGAAAATTTCCCAATGTTATTAACTGAATGTGTTTCTTTGCAAGGATTGGATATTTTGAATAGTTGACTAGGGAATTTAATTGTAGTTGCTTTCAATTTGAGATCGGTATAAATGAGTTTGTTCTTAGTCATCTAGAAATGGCTGAACTTCCTCCCTGTTCTATAGGAATTGGACTAAAGAAAGATTCTGACTGCCATAAACTAACGTACAACAGAAATTGTAAGTTAAATACATGCATACATAAACTTTATTTCAGACACCAGAAGTCCATATGGCATTTAAATATATTAAAAGCAGTATAAATGATAAATTGGGACAAAAAATGAAAGCAAAGAAATAACAAGCACATACGTAAGGACAGTTAGCTCTCTTCTGCGCGCTTCCACAGCGCATTGATACCTTCAAAGTATCAATGCGCTGTTGAAGCACGCAGAAGGTGTTAGTACGCCTGTCATTATAGTGCGGACTTTCCATAGCATAGAAAATCGCCACGTTTCAATTTGTGTAACTGAACTTTGTTTCATGTCACTGGTCATATAAACCTATGTAAACAGGAAAAATGTGGAAGAGTTTGGTCGCATCTAACTACAGCCCCAAAAAATACCATTGGCCATGCTGAGCCTAGCTACATTGCTAACAGGAGTAACAGCGCGTCTGACTGACTGGGAGGTCGCACAAAGCTTGGAGAGGTACGGATCAGCTCGTCTCAATTCAGAGAAGAACATATTTCATTATGGAAGTACGGTGGACTGTTCCTTTAAGCATTACTGCCACAGGCAAGCTTCCAGAATGAATTAAAAATGCAAAAAATGCAAATTTGTCTTTTTAATTTCCTTGTTAAAATCACCATCTAATATACAATGACCATTGAAATTCTAAGTTGAAGCTTGTAGTGCAAGACATTGAGTCTCTCTGTGCAAAATTTTAGGTTTCTATCTTGCATAATAAAGATTATATTACACTTTGAAATATGTATGTTTTGAGCAAAATGCAAAAAAATCGAAAAATTTAAATGCCTGTATCTCTGAAACCGTTGGAGATAGGAAGCTTAAATTTGGGGGCTGAACTTCTTTTAATAGTATCTCTGAGCCCTCCAAATTTCATTGAAATCTGAGATGGTCGAGCATAAATTTGTCAGATATTTGTTGATTTGGCATGGAATGACCCTATAGCGGAATGTTGACTGGGCCATAGGGCTAGAGTTCAATTACAATGAAAAGAAATTCACTGTTTTGAATGTCTACACACCATATGAAGCATATGAGCATGAGGATGAATTTCTGAATAGATTAGCTCTTATCCAGTCTTTTGTAGAGGATAACAGCTCATCCTGTGTTTATGTTGTGGGCGATTTTAATGCTGACATGTCAGACAGCAAGTCTCTGTTTGCTAAACACCTGCAGAAGTTTTGTAATGAGTCTAAATTAATATTATCAAGTACATCTATGTTGCCTAGCACTAGTTTTACCTACATAAGTGAAGCTTGGCACACAACATCATGGTTAGACCACATTGTGACAACAGCTGATGCCCATGCCTCTCTGGAAAATGTGGAGATTTGTTATGATCTTGCCACTACTGATCATATACCTTTAGTTGCACTGTTAAATGTTGAGAATGTCCCCCTGCTGGCCAGCAATAATAACACTGCTCCCTCAAGTAAACTGGACTGGTCAAAACTGTGTGATGAGGATATGGCTGGGTACTTAAACCTTACAGATAGTTGTCTAAATAATATTGTCTTGCCCAAAGAGGCTTTAATGTGCACAGATATCAACTGTAAGAATGTACAACATACTGATGAACTGTGTGTCATGTATGATGAGATTGTTAAATGTCTTAATACCTCCAGTGTATCTTTAATAGTAAGTGTAAAGTTCCAAACATTGGACCTGGGTGGAATGAGTTTGTGGCTGAACAGCATGCTGTGGCAAGAAAGGCATTTAGAAATTGGGTTGAGGCTGGTAGACCTAGACAGGGAGATTTGTTAGAGTTGAAAAAACGTACCAATGCTAGATTTAAAGGAACAGTCCACCGTACTTCCATAATGAAATATGCTCTTATCTGAATTGAGACGAGCTGCTCCGTACCTATCCGAGCTTTGCGCGACCTCCCAGTCAGTCAGACGCAGTCAGACGTGCTGTCACTCCTGTTAGCAATGTAGCTAGGCTCAGTATGGCCAATGGTATTTTTTGGGGCTGTAGTTAGATGTGACCAAACTCTTCCACGTTTTTCCTGTTTACATAGGTTTATATGACCAGTGATATGAAACAAGTTCAGTTACACAAATTGAAACGTAGCGATTTTCTATGCTATGGAAAGTCCGCACTATAATGACAGGTGTACTAACACCTTCTGCGCTCTTCGGCAGCGCATTGATACGGAGCTCAGATATCAATGCGCTGCCGAAGCGCGCAGAAGGTGTTAGTACGCCTGTCATTATAGTGCGGACTTTCCATAGCATAGAAAATCGCCACGTTTCAATTTGTGTAACTGAACTTGTTTCATATCATTGGTCATATAAACCTATGTAAACAGGAAAAACGCAGAAGAGTTTGGTCGCATCTCACTACAGCCCCAAAAAATACCATTGGCCATACTGAGCCTAGCTACATTGCTAACAGGAGTGACACTGCGTCTGACTGACTGGGAGGTCGCACAAAGCTCGGATAGGTACGGAGCAGCTCGTCTCAATTCAGATAAGAGCATATTTCATTATGGAAGTACGGTGGACTGTTCCTTTAAATATGCCCTCCGTTTTATTAAGAAAAATGAGGACACAATGAGAGCAGATTCACTTGCTAGAAAGCTACAGAGTAGTAACCCTACTGAATTCTGGAAAGAAGTAAAAGTCATGAACAATAGTAAAACGCCCCTGCCCTCAGACATTGAAGGTGTCAGTGGCCCAGAAAAAATAGCTGATCTTTGGCGTGAGCATTATTGTAACCTTTTTAACTGTGTGAAAAGTAACTCTGTTCATATCCGTCTTGAACATGGCATCTCTGCTGATATGGTAGTAAGGGCAGCTGATGTCACTGATGCCATTAACATTCTGGATAATAATAAGGCCTGTGGTTTGGACTGCATTACTGCAGAGCATTTAAAATTTGCCAGCTATAAGCTCTGTCACTTATTGTCTATGTGCTTTACTGGCTGTATAGTTCATGGAGTCCTACCCAAATCTATTATGGCCGTAATGTTAGTGCCTGTACTTAAGGATAAAGCTGGTAAGCTTAACGGTATTAGCAATTACAGACCTATCGCACTAGCCAGTATCTTGTCCAAAGTCTTGGAGAGAATACTGCTAGTTAAGATAGAAATGTATGTGTATACTCATGATAATCAGTTTGGTTTTAAAAGAAAGCATGGGACTGACCTATGTATATATGCTCTCAAAGAGATTGTAGCAAGATACACTAGCCTGAACTCAACTGTTTTCCTGTGCTTCATTGACGCATCTAAAGCATTTGATAGACTCAATCATAAAAAATTATTTTTAAAGTTGTTAGATCGAGGTGTCCCTAAGCCTTTAGTGAGAATATTAGTGTTTTGGTATGCTCATCAAATGTTTCAGGTTAAATGGGATAATGTTGTGTCGGCTCCATTTTCTGTCAGTAATGGAGTGCATCAAGGTGGGATTTTGTCTCCTATTTTATTTAATGTGTATATGGATTATCTCTCTGATCAGTTAAATGGATTAAAAACTGGCTGCCTTGTGGGCAACACTATTGTTAACCATTTGATGTATGCAGATGACTTGGGCCTAATCCCATTTCACCCCTTGGACCAACCCCTTGGCCCTTCCCCTCCATTTTGTGCGTTCACGTGAAGGGGTAGGGGTATCCCAATCCCAGTTAACGCGGAGGGGTAGGGGAAGGGGTAGGGCTTCTGTACCCCTCCAAACGGAGATTTTCCTGGAGCTGACTCCGAACGAAGGGGTTTGAGTAATTTCCCACAATGCCATGCGGATTTCAGCGAGATTTCATGCGGATTTCAGAAAGATGGCGGTTCCCGCGGCGAAAGATTGTCATAAATGTATTTTCTCCATTATTTACGTGTTTTAAGTTGTTATCCAGAGGAAACACGCCGCTTGATTCGCTTTCGAGCTGAGAATGAGCAGCGATTTCTGAAATCCAAGCTGCTGCTTAAAAGCTTTGGGAGTGAGTATTGTTTTCGGTTGCTTGACTGCGTACGTTTTGTTCTGTTATTCTCACTTTTATTGTTTACATGAGTGTTCTGACACCTCATTCTGTCGGATGTGGTGCACGAAGCACCAAAGATATCCCATTCAGTGGTGTTAGTTAACAAATCACACCCTGCCAGCAGAGATTTCTGGTTCTGGCTCTGACTGTAGCGGCTGGTCGCAGCCAATGACGCATTTGGTCGCGTTTTGCTAACGTAAACGCTGACGGAGGTACGCGATGACGTATGCGATCGTTGAAGGGCTATCCCAATACGTAAGGGTTGAATTTCAAGCCCTATCCCTTGTAGCTCAGTTTCAAGGGGAAGGGCCAAGGGGAAGGGGGAGGGGTAGGGGTAGAAATTAGAATTGGGATTGGGCCTTGGTCCTGCTGTGTCCTTATAGTACTGGACTACAGCAGATGTTAAAGGTGTGCTCTCAGTATGGCCTGGATCATGATATACAGTATAATGCTAAGAAGAGCCAAATAATGATAGTTAGAAGCGTTGGGGACAGGAAATCAAATTTTCCCACGTTTTCCTTGGCAGGCGGTCCTCTTGCTGTGTGTGATGAAATAAAATATCTTGGACATGTCATATTCGATGATTGGTCAGATGACAAGGACATCTATCGACAGAGATGTAAAATTTATTCCCAAGCTAATATGCTTATACGTAAGTTTTCTATGTGCTCCAGTGATGTGAAATGCTCCTTGTTCAGAACGTACATCACACCTTTATACACTTCTCAATTGTGGTCCTGCTTTAAAAAGGGTAGTATGCAGCGACTCAAGGTTGCATATAATGATGCAATGAGGCTGCTACTCAGGGTCCCTAGATGGCATAGTGCCAGTGAATTATTTGTGTCCTCTGCAGTGCCAACTTTTGAGGCACTTTTAAGACATTTAATGTATAGTTTTATGTGTCGTATAGATAGGTCTGGGAATGCTATAATTGAGGCCTTGGCTAGTCCGCTAAAAAGTTGTTACCGTTTTACGTCTAGGCTTAGGAGGCCATTGGTGCAAGAGTTTATATTTTTTATAATTGTTTTTACGTTTGTGCTTGTTCTTATTTCTTTGCTTTTATTTTTTGTCTTAATTTATCATTTATACTGTTTTTTTTTTTTTTTTTTAATTAAATGACATATGGACTTTTGGTGTCTGAAATAAAGTTTATGTATGTTTATGTATATTTTCTATATTTAACCCAAATGTTAGTATTCGATCGAGAGTGTGACCACCATTATAGGTCGGTCCTAAGACATTCTGATTAACCCCTACTGAATCTAAAATGGAGACAAACGCTGTTTTCAAAGGGTCTTCTGGGTTATCGAAGTGAATATTAAAATCTCCGACAACTAAAGCTTTTTCCAGGGAAATAGCCAGGTCTGAGAGAAAATCCACAAATTCAAAAAGAAACTCAGAATATGGCCCAGGGGGCCTTTAAATAATAGGTAACGGAATTCACTGGGTAGACTTATTTTTTGAGCCTACACGTTATATTCGTATGAAGAACTTCAAATGTATTAAATTTATAGCCAGGTGTTTGTGTTACACCTAGATAATTATAAATAACCGCAACGCCTCCTCCTCTGCCAGCTAGACGAGGCTGGTGTATATCACTGTCACCAGGAGGACTAGCTTCATTTAATGCTATATATATTCATGAGGCTTCATCCATGTTTCTGTTAAAGATAGTACGTTAAACTCCTGATCAGTAATAAGTTCATAAACAATTAGCATTTTAGATGTAAGAGATCGAATAGTTAATAGCCCCACCTTTAGATCAAAGGTGGGGCTAAAAGCTTTTACAGAAAACGAAAACTAAAAGCTATTACAGATAAATACAACCTGCAGCAATTGATTAAAGGACCAACAAGGATAACAAAAAGCTCAAGCACAATGTTGGATCTTCTCCAATAAACCAGAGAGGATAACAAAAAGTTACAATCTCCTCACTGGGCTGGCTGATCACAATCTAACATTAGTAGCAAGAAAATTAACTAAAAATAGATTTCAGAATACACCACATCACACAGAAATCATGGCGCACATACCTAAAACTAAACAACTTGCATATGAGAGTGAGATAAACAGCCTGGACTGGGAGAATGTTCTGTCCACAGAGGACTTGGATCTTGGCTGTGACTTGTTTACAGCAAAATTGAAATCTGTTAGAGAGAAGTTTACTGTGGAGTCCAAGAGAAAACGGAGAAAGAGAGTAACCCTCCCCTGGTTTAGTGACACCTTGTGGCAAATGATGAAACATAGAGATCTAGCCTTAAAAAAAGCCATTAAATCTAAGAGATACAGATATTTTAATTTATAAAGGTTTGAGGAATAAAGTGGTTAATGAAATGAGATTAGCAAAGTCACGTTTTTATATTCAGGTAATAAATGAGGCTAAAGGAAATAGTAAAGAAATTTGGAAAAATATCAACTTCATAGGGCGAGAAGGACATCACACAGAAGATATACAGCTCAAATCTCAGGGCAAGATAATAAAAGATAATGTTTCCATTGCAAACATTTTTACTTCATTTTTTGTTGAGTCTGTCTATGAGTTAGGCAATCATTTTAAGAAAAATGACATTAAGCCTATAGTAGGCCTACACACTAAAAATGACCAGGGCTTTAGTTTGAACATCATTGATGAAGCACGTATTAAAAAGATTATTGGTTCCTTAAAAAGTTCTAAAAGTAAAGATGCTTTTCATATGGATAGCATACTCATTAAGAAACATCTGAACACTCTAAGGGCCAATTTATGCTGACAACCCAGTCCTCGCAGATGGCGTCTGCGAAGCCCCCCCCTTCGCAGACGCTCTGCGCGGACCTCCCAAAAATTGTGACCACCGCAGACAGCCTCGCAGAGAGCGTCGCAGACAAGAGGGCTCTGATTGGTCCACTCTACATCCGCTGTACACGCACTTCCGCTTCCCTACTTCCCCGGTTTGGTTTCACAACCGCCATTTTTAAAAACACGAGCGAAGATGGAGCAGCACGAAGAGCGGTTGATCGAGGAAGTGATTTCTAGATCCTTCAGCTGCATCTCGATCAAAGTGCGAACTCGTCCAGTCGCCATTGTTGTTGGTGTTGAATGACCTGTTGCTCAGTAACCGGAGGATAAGCACTCCACTAACCACACCCACCAACTACTCCTAGCGACTTCGCGCCCCCTTGCGTTGTGGCGGTGAATAACATCGCGTACGCCTATACATGCCTATACTCCCCGCTCAACGATAAATTACAACTGTCTGCGAAAAGCTATCTGCGAAAGCCTTGTCGCAAGAGCATGCAGAGGCCTTTACACTCCCAATCACACATTTAATCAATCTCTCAATAACACAAAGTCGCTTTCCTGATAGCTGGAAGCATGCAGTAATTACACCCATTTTCAAGTCTGGAGATTGCTATGAACCAAATAATTATAGGCCGATAAGTTTACTACCAGTACTCTCAAAGGTTGCAGAGAAGGTAGTTATAGAGCAGCTAACAACACGCCTAAATACCTGCAACCCTGGTCTAAACAGTATGCAATTTGGTTTCAGAGAGAACTACTCTACCGAAACAGCTGTTTTACATTTTACTGAAAAAATCAGAGCACAGCTCGAAAAAGGTGGAGTTGTTGGTGCTGTATTCTTAGACTTACGTAAAGCCTTTGATACTGTTAATCATAATGTTCTCATTTCCAAGCTTTCTTATTTTAATTTTTCAACACAAACATTGACATGGCTTTCCTCATATGTTTCAAATAGGGTGCAGTGTGTCAGAGTCAAAGATGCATACTCTAGTTATGTAAGAAATACAATGGGCGTGCCCCAAGGATCTGTGTTGGGACCTCTTCTTTTTAGTTTATACATCAATGACCTTCCACAACACTGTAAAGGAGTTGATGTACAACTGTATGCAGATTACAGTCTTGTATGTACATGGTAAAAGTGCTTTGGTAGCAGCGAAGAAATTAACCAATGCTATGCAAGGTGTGGCTGAGTGGCTTGAGCAGTCCTGTCTTACTCTGAACATCAGTGACTACGTTTACATGCACATCCAAATCGAGCTGCTGAAGGTCCCAGCAGGGGTGCCAGAGAAATCCAATCCTACATGCACACAATGAAATCGAGCTATTGTGTGAGGTGCATTGTGCACCCGAGCCACAGGTGGCGGTACATGCCCCATCGTGTTGGTACACTTCCGGTTGTCATCATGAAGAAGAGCTATTCAAGAGTATAAACAAAGTTATCGCAGGGTTGCCAGATACTGCTGACGTTTTCCAGCCCAAAACATGTTCAAATCCGCCAAAATGCACTTAAAACCGCCCAATCTGGCAACACTGGCAGTTCCGTGTTCAAGCTGTTAGGCTTGCTCTAACAGACTGTATGGCTACAAACTGTCCTGCGCAGACCACTGTTTTGTAAGACAACTTATTTTGCACAGTTGTATATTTTTCTAAAGTCCATTTTTTGCTTACAAAAAATATTTTTTTTGCTTACAATTTAACTTGTGTCTTAATAAACACACAAAAAGTTCAATTGTTTTGTTTTTGACATTCTTCAGATGTTGGACATACACATATATACAGGGGCATTTTGAGTTATTGACAGATTCAGAAAGTACAGTTTCTAAGCTTTCCAATGATGCCTTCCATGTGGAGATCTGACAATATTTGAAGAATGTGTGGCCTTTTGAAAGTGTATACCTCTTAAAACAGAAAAGGGAGAAAATTGCCCTCAAAGTTTTCCATCTCAGCTACTCTGGGTGTAGGGCGGGCACATAATGGTGCTCATCTGCATGATATTAAGGAAAGCCCTACCCCCTACGAGCTAGCACAATGCTACTTTCATGTAAACAAAGATCACCACGTCAATTTTCCTTCCATGCAAAGTATGCCCAACACAATTATGAAGTACAAAAATAAGTCCTAAAGTATACTTTAACGTTTTGTGGTTGAAAAATTACTCACACCGTAAGAAAGAAAGATAGCACAATGATGAGACAACTAATACAACACTAGTTTCATGTAAAGCCTCGGTCACAACCGGCCGTACAGTACGTGCTCCTACGGCCGGTCTACATGCAAAAAACGCATGGAGAGCGCGCATGAAACGCACGAGAGCGCGCGTGTGATGTGCTGATTTTCGAGCCGCAGACCGGCCGCAGAGGTTCTTTGTCATGTCAAACAAACTCTACGGGCGCTTGCGTTTTTTTCAGGTTGCAAGACAAACTTACGGCCAACGCGCGTCTTTCTCCGTGAACAAAAAAAAAAACGCAGCGATTTGAGAAACGCCAAAAAATCGTACGTCCGGTTGTGACCTAGGCTTAACCAAACCACAACACACTCCGTTACATGCAAAAATAACCACACAGCCTTAGATTAATAAACTTACCCCATCAGAAAGAGAAACGGCGCCTTGCACACACCAATGCCTCCGATGGAATGTAATCCTAGAACGGTCCGTGTATCATCCGATCATTCAAGTATTCCATTCAATCTGGAAAACGAGGTTGCGTTTTTTTTCTTTTTGCTAGAAATGGTTATCTCCGATGTAAATACCGTGTTTCAGCTCCTCTGCGCTCTGTTTAGCTTCCTCATTCCATAGTGAAATTACATGCCTGTATGCAGTTAAGTAGCCATGCGCTCAGCCCGTATCATACAGCTGATTCGCGAAAAAACAAAAGACTTTAAATCATCATGTGAATGGCCCATATGGTAATTTACCCACACCCCCCAGCAGGCTACAGTCCTGACAAAAACGAGACAATTTGCAACAAAAAATGTATGCTTTTCCAACAAAACAATCTATTATCTGAAATACTGATTGCATTCTTCAAGATCTCAACTTGCACATGATGGAAAAAAACAAAAATCACAAATTTCGAAAAAAAAATGCTTCTTTTGCGATTATCTCGGATTCGTTTTGGCCGACGTGTCCCTGGATTCGGTGAGGGGTCATACATATATATATATATATATATACACACACACACACACACACACACACACACACACAAATACAATGACTTGTTTATGTACACAATTCACAGCTATGCAACAGCTGTACAGATGTATTTGGTGATACAGTAAGTGAGCTAAATTTTAACAGTGCAAACAATGCCACAAAAAGAAAAGATTCATGCTGTTGTCATGATTCGTTGTCATGCCGACCGAGGCTGTTGTGTTTCCCGCTTGTGGTCTCGTCACTAGTCACTTCCGGAAGGGGCAGTGCTGACGTACAGTGGTGCTTGAAAGTTTGTGAACCCTTTAGGGTTTTCTATGTTTTTGCATAAATATGACCTAAGACAACATCAGATTTTCACACAAGTCGTAAAAGTAGATAAAGAGAACCCAGTTAAACAAATGATACAAAAATATTATACTTGGTCATTTATTTATTGAGGAAAATGATCCAATATTACATATCTGTGAGTGGCAAAAGTATGTGAACCTCTAGGATTAACAGTTAATTTGAAAATGAAATTAGAGTCAGGTGTTTTCAAATCAATGGGATGACAATCAGGTGTGAGTGGGCACCTTGTTTTATTGAAAGAACAGGGATCTATCAAAGTCTGATCTTCACAACACATGGTTGTGGAAGTGTATCATGGCACGAACAAAGGAGATTCCTGAGGACCTCAGAAAAAGCATTGTTGATGCTCATCAGGCTGGAAAAGGTTACAAAACCATCTCTAAAGAGTTTGGACTCCACCAATCCACAGTCAGACAGATTGTGTACAAATGGAGGAAATTCAAGACCATTGTTACCCTCCCCAGGAGTGGTTGACCAACAAAGATCACTCCAAGACCAAGGCATGTAATAGTCGGCAAGGTCACAAAGGACCACAGGGTAACTTGTAAGCAACTGAAGGCCTCTCTCACATTGGTTAATGTTAATGTTCATGAGTCCACCATCAGGAGAACACTGAACAACAATGGTGTGCATGGCAGGGTTGCAAGGAGAAAGCCACTGCTCTCCAAAAGTAACATTGCTGCTCGTCTGCAGTTTGCTAAAGATCACATGGACAAGCCAGAAGTCTATTAGAAAAATGTTTTGTGGACAGATGAGACCAAAATAGAACTTTTTGGTTTAAATGAGAAGCGTTATGTTTGGAGAAAGGAAAACACTGCATTCCAGCATAAGAACCTTATCCCATCTGTGAAACATGGTGGTGGTAGTATCATGGTTTGGGCCTGTTTTGCTGCATCTGGGCCAGGACGGCTTGCCATCATTGATGGAACAATGAATTCTGAATTATACCAGCGAATTCTAAAGGAAAATGTCAGGACATCTGTCCATGAACTGAATCTCAAGAGAAGGTGGGTCATGCAGCAAGACAACAACCCTAAGCACACAAGTCGTTCTACCAAAGAATGGTTAAAGAAGAATAAAGTTAATGTTTTGGAATGGCCAAGTCAAAGTCCTGACCTTAACCCAATCGAAATGTTGTGGAAGGACCTGAAGCCAGCAGTTCATGTGAGGAAACCCACCAGCATCCCAGAGTTGAAGCTGTTCTGTACAGAGAAATGGGCTAAAATTCATCCAAGCCGGTGTACAAGACTGATCGACAGTTACCGTAAATGTTTAGTTGCAGTTATTGCTGCACAAGGGGGTCACACCAGATACTGAAAGCAAAGGTTCACATACTTTTGCCACTCACAGATATGTAATATTGAATCATTTTTCTCAATACATAAATGACCAAGTATAATATTTTTGTCTCATTTGTTTAACTGGGTTCTCTTTATCTACTTTTAGGACTTGTGTGAAAATCTGATATTGTTTTAGGTCATATTTATGCAGAAATACAGAAAATTCTAAAGGGTTCACAAACTTTCAAGCACCACTGTAAGTAGCTCGAATACGTAGCTCAATAGGGTTTACATGCAGTATGTAGCTCGGCAGAAATCGCATAATCTAGGTCGTGTAGCTCGATTCCGAGAAATCAAGTTCGGTTCAATTTCAGCCGAATTAAGGTGTATACATGGCATTTTGAACTTCGATTTCAGTCGAGCAACGGCAGAAATTCGATTCTCTCTATGTGCATGTAAACGCACTGAGTAAGACAAAGGGCATGTTCTTCTGTAAAACTAAGGGGCAGACTCCAACTGCCAACATTAAAATTAGACATGAATCCATTGACATAGTTACCGAATTCAAATATCTTGGTGTTACACTGGACTCTAATCTCAACTTCAAAAAGCATATTAAAAAAATGACAAAAACAATTAAATATAATTTGGCAAATTTTAGACATATAAGATCGTTGCTTCCTATGGATGTAGCCAAAACATTTATGCATGCTCTAATTTTTTCACACATTTCATATTGTATCACCTGTTGGGGGCAGGCCAATGAATCTACCATTAGACCGCTACAATCACTATATAAACAAGCTATAAAAATTCTTGATAAAAAACCACTTCAGCACCACCATTGCAATATTCTAGAGAAACATCATTTATTAAGTTTTGAAAATTTTAGACTTTTTTCAAGCTTGTGTCTAATGTACAAGATCCTACATGGTCTGGCCCCAGCTTGTCTATTGGAGTTTGTCTGTTATCGTCCTGCTAGTTCCATACGATCCTCCAGAATAGCCTCTGTCCATGACTGTAACATACCTTTTTATCGCACAACTTTTGGACAATCTTCTTTTTCTTTTAAAGCCACTACACAGTGGAATGCACTATCAGGGGATTTAAAGAGCTGTCTCTCCATCAGGAGCTTCAAATCACAACTGAAATGTTTCCTAAAAACCAGTCAAAACTGTAATCACTGATTCATGGTGCTGACAGAATGTGTTTATGTTGGATGTGTGTGTGTGCGCGCGAGTTTGGGGTGTAGGGGATTTGGACACTCGTGAGTGATTTGTTTACTGTATGTTTGCTATTTGGGTGAGGTAGGAGGTCTGGAAATTTATTTTGTATGTTTTTATGTATTGTTGTTTTTATGTCTTTCCTGGGACTGCAGATGTAAATTAGCCTGAGGCTAACTCTGGTACGATGCATTAAATGGCAACATTTATGTTTTAATTGTACATGGTCCCTTAACTGAAACTGAAGGTGCTGGCAGTGGCTGTACAGTCAGTATGATCTAATTTTATATTGATTAGGTTACTGGAACAAACTCTCTGAATATTTCTACCTTTTTGTTTAGCTTGGGGAACAGACACAGTCTCGATGTAGTGGACCCTGAGTGACGACTCTGTGCAGCTAGCAGACAGTTTGTTTAGCCTGTTCGTCTGCTACCTGGCCTTGGCTCTGGATTGTCAGAAGTTAACTAGGCCTGTTCTGAGATTATGAGCTATGCTGCAAGAAATGAGAGCAGCACCTTCCCGAGTGGGATGGATACCGTCCCATCCTAACAGGCCAGCAGTGCCCTAAAAATTAGTCCAATTATCTGTAAAGCCCACACTGTTTTCAGAGCACCACCTGGACAACCAGCAGTTCAGCGATCATAACCTGCTGTAAACCATATCGCCACACCGCATTGAGATGGGTCCAGGGCATACTACAGCATCGGACATTGCTTTCGCTAATTTAAACACCTCTACAAAGTTACTCTTAGTAACCTCAGACTGACAAAGGCGGATATGATTAGCTCCAACATGGATAACTATCTCTGAGAACCTGTGCTTGCCTAGGACCCTAAGATTACCTGCTATGTCTGGCGCCCTGGCTCTCGGTATACACCTGACCAAAGCTGCTGGTGCCCCTGAAGGCCTAGCTAATTTCACATGCCGTATAATAGACTCCCCTATAACCATAGCTCTTTCAGATTTCTCAGCGGGTGTATCGCTGAGGAGGGCAAACCTGTTTGACACGTGAAGCGGAGAGGAGTGGTGCTCCCGTGGGCAAGCCTCAGCGGTAGCTTTGGCTCTAGGCTTATGCTGCTGAATCGTTGCCCATTTGCCCTGCTGTGAGGGTTCTAATGCCGGAGTTGAGGGATTACTAACTCCACCTAGGGCATCCGGACTTTCGCCTGCAGAAACTACACTGTTCTCATTCTCACTAACCCTCTCTGATGTCTGGATATGCACCTCCAAAGCTGCAATCTTCTCCGTCAGACAACTAACTAATCTGCACTTATCACAAATAAAGCCATCACTAGCAATGGAGGAAGAATGACTAAACATCCTGCACTCGGCACACTGAACAAGCTGAAGGTGTGCCATGATGAATGGATTCACGTACCTTAATCGAGGATCTGTTGATATTAAAGCAGATCTGATGTGGATGGTCTCCGCTTGCGGTCTTTACGCAGGAGGAGGAGGGGGGGGAGGGAAGAGAATTTTCGGTCTTGGCGTTTTTCTGAAAAAAATTTTAAAATGCGGGAATAGACTAGTGGCAAAATCTGAAAAGAGGCCTAGAAATCACTTTAGGGAGGACGGAATGTTAGCTTGTGGCACCTATGTTAGGTGGTTAATATGACCCTTAATGGACACATTTTTGGTGGATGCCACTTGAATTAGGCTTTTAATAATTTTGTATGTGGAAAAACATAATTACCACCCCAAGTAATTTTTTGGTCAATTTGATCAACGAAAAAATTGGGGGGTACCCATAATTTTACTTCTCCCATTTCAAAAGTAGAAAAGGCACATGTTAATTAGTCAATTAGTCATTTTGAATCCTTTCTATGGTGTGGAAGTTGTCCACGTCGTTGTACTTTTTGCGTTCCGCTGCAGCTTGACGAACTCGTTCAAATCCAGTGTCTCCAAGTTTTCTTGTGTCCTTTTTCAGGTTTTTTCTCTGACAGAACAGACACAGATCCCAGTCAGAAGTAGTGTCAGAACTTCTCTTTTGGCTATACATGACAGATTCCATCGTGCTTGTTTAGCATTTGTCACAATATCCTGCCAAAGAAAAGCACATATTCAGAAATTGTGCTATTTTGTATTTATCCTTACCCTAAGCTTATCCTAAGTGAAAATTGACTTAATTAAGAGTCAGTGGTATCCATGGTTCATGAAGCAACTGTCATCTATGTTTACTCCAGACAAAGCAAGATTAATCATAATTTTACAATCTGCAGGGTACCTGGTGAAAGAGAGATGTTACAATACTTAACTAAATTAAGAATGACTTGTTTTGGTTTCCGTTCAATCATTCCAGTCTGTTACCATGAATAACAAGATACATATCATAAAATAGAGAAGTATTGTTTATAAGTTTCATATATAGTGGGTGTATATACATAATAAATACGTTTATCACTTTAGAAATCATAAAAGATTTTGTGTGGTCGCCTTAATTTTCCATTGACAAAATCTGTTGAACTGATGCAGGTGGACTGTCGCAGTATAGCTTATTATGCAATCCATCTTATCCAAGTTTACAAGGCATTTTCGTATTCTGGGAGCATTCAGGTTCCATTTGACATGCTTAAATATGTGGTATTGGTGCATTGGGTGTAGTGAAGATATTTAGAAATAAAAGCAGAAATACATGTAGTTTGATTGAAATTGGTTAGTTTCAGTTTTTCAACACAATGTTTGATGAATCTCATACCTCCTTCTGAAACATGTATATCTGAGTGTTATATTTAAAAAAAGCTCTTTTTATCAGCTTTCATACAATATGAGTCATTAACATATGCCATTTTTTATTTCTGACATGGGAGAAGATGCATTAGGAGTAACCCTTATTTTTCAGCCAACAAAACTGGCCGAAAATTGAGTGGGGTGGTGGCCATTAAGTTTTTGGTGTAAAACAATTTTTAGAAAGCCTACTTTAGGTGGCATCCACACTAAATGAGTTCAGTAGGGGCCATATTAACCCCCTGACATGGATGCCACAAGCTAACATTCCATCCTCCCTTAAGTGAAATTTGGAAATTTGGCCACCAGTCTAGAAAAGGAAAGTGAAATTACAATCAAAAATGAAAAGGATCCTGGAAAATTATTTGTAGAGAAAATAAAAAAGGTTAGTGTTTAATGCCAACCCTCGCCAAGCCTTTCAATTACATAATTTGGGCTACACCCTTTATTTCTGAATTTGGGCTCTTTCCGCTGTGATACAGGGTTATTTGGGCTTTTCTGCATGTACAAAGTGCTATTTTCCTAGTGCTCCGTGTTTAAACCTGCTGCTGTTTTTTTAGCTACAACATTATGAATAAATAAAGAAATCCTTGAATGTTGTTCTTGCATCTGACCAGGTGGGTGGAGCACAGGAGCACGGCAGGCTAGAACTGAGTTCACAAAAACTCTTTTTAGTCTTAGCTTTTCAGCTTTCCACACACTCCCAGTCATGCATGCACGCACGTGTTCTGGTTGGGGAGAGAGCTCCCTTTCTCTGCTCTCTCTCCTTTTAAAGGGCGTGGTCACTGGGGAAGACACACACACACAGGCTAATTCTCATCAGGTGCAATGATTCCACCATTTACCTTTTCTGACTCCCCCCCCCAATGAGAGAGGAAATCCGCCACGACCATCTGTGCCTCCGGCCTGTGGACCACCTCGAACTTAAATGGCTGGAGTGCCAGATACCAATGGGTGATCTGCGCGTTGGCATCCTTCATGCAGTGGAGCCACTGCAGGGGTGCGTGGTCTGAACAGAGGGTGAAAGGGCACCCCAGCAGGTAGTAGCGGAGGGTGAGGACCGCCCACTTGATGGCGAGGCACTCCTTTTCGATTGTGCTGTACCTGCCCTCACGCACCGACAGCTTCCGGCTGATGTACAGCACTGGGCGGTCCTCCCCCTCCACCTCCTGGGACAGAACAGCCCCCAGGCCTCTATCCGATGCGTCCATCTGCAAAATAAAGGGGAGAGAAAAGTCAGGGGAGTGTAACAGTGGCCCCCCACACAGTGCAGCCTTCACCTCCGAAAAAGCCCGCTGGCATTGCTCCATCCACTGGATCGGATCTGGTGCTCCCTTTTTAGTGAGATCAGTCAGCGGGCTGGTGACGTCTGAATAATTAGGTATAAACCTACAATAGTAGCCAGCCCCAGGAACTGTCTCACCACCTTTTTGGTCTTGGGCCTTAGGCAGGCCACAATCGCTGCTGTCTTATTAATTTGGGGACACACCTGCCCATTGCCCAAGTGGAAACCCAGATACCGTACTTCCGCCCACCCAATCGCACACTTCTTTGGGTTGGCTGTGAGACCCGCTTGCCTCAGCGACCTAAGGACGGCCCTTAGGTGTTCCAGGTGCCGCGGCCAGTCATTACTGTAAATAATAATGTCGTCCAAATAGGTGGCGTGGGGGCGGAGGACCCTATCCATGAGCCGTTGGAACGTAGCGGGCACCCCAAACAGCCCAAAAGGAAGTGTGACGAAATGGTGTAAGAAAAGGCCGTTTTGGTGTGGAAAAGGCCGTTTTCTCTCGGGATAGCGGAGTCAAGGGGATCTGCCAATATCCCTTTGTCAAATCCAGTGTCGAATAAAAACGAGCCATGCCTAGTCGATCGAGCAACTCGTCAATATGAGGCATTGGGTACACGTCAAATTTAGACACCGCGTTGACTTTTCTATAGTCCACACAGAACCGGACCAACCCGTCGGCCTTGGGAACCAGGACCACCGGGCTGCTCCAGTCACTGTGGGACTCCTCGATGATGCCCATTTCGAGCAAGGCCTCGAGTTCTTCCTGAACCACCTTTTTTTTTTGTGTGTGTGTGTGTGTGTGTGTGTTCGGGCAGTCTGTAAGGGTGGCTGCGCACTACTACCCTCGGGGGTGTCTCAATGTGGTGTTCTATGAGGTGGGTGCAGCCGGGCAGCGTCGAGAACACGTCAGAAAATTCTGTTTGCAACTGAGTGACCTCAACGAGCTGGGTCGGGAAGAGGTGGTCTCCACAGGGGACCAGAGCGGTGGGCGATGTCAGTTTTCTTTTTTGAACCTCTGGCCCCAGCTCCGACTTCTCCGGAACAACCGACACCACCAACGCCACAGGGACCGCCTCGTTCCAAAGTTTTAGTAGGTTGAGGTGGTATATCTGTAACACCCCACCCCTGTCTGTTCACCTCACCTCATAGTCGACGTCCCCGACTCGCCGTGTGACCTCAAAGGGACCTTGCCACCTGGCGATCAAGTTGGAGCTTGACGTGGGTAACAACACGAGTACTTTATCTCCCGGTGTAAATTCCCTAAGGCGTTTGCCCCTGTCGTACAGACGGACTTGAGGTTCTTGGGCCTGCCACAAATTCTCCTGGGTTAGGTGCGTGAGTGTGTGGAGTTTGGCGCGCAGGTCGATAAAGTATTGAATTTTGTTTTTACTGGTCGTAGGTCCCTGCTCCCAATTTTCCCGTAGCGCATCCAGAATGCCATGCAGCTTACGCCCGTATAATAATTAGAACGGGGAGAACCTCATGGAGGCTTGTGGGACCTCTCACACTGCGAATAACAGGGGCTCGAGCCATTTATCCCAGTTGTGTGCGTCTTCGCTTACAAATTTTCTAATTATGTTTTTGAGGGTGCGATTAAACCGTTTGATTAAGCCATCCGTTTGTGGGTGATAAACACCGGTGCGGATCGGATTAATTCCCAGTAACCTATACAGTTTGCGCAGTGTGTGTGACATAAACGTAGTGCCTTGATCAGTCAGAATCTCTTTGGGGATTCTGACTCGGGAGATGATGTGGAAGAGCGCTTCTGCAATACTACATGCTGAGATATTGCAAAGAGGCACTGCTTCCGGATATCGCGTTGCATAGTCCACCAGAACTAAAATAAAGCGATACCCTCATGTTGACCGATCTAATGGCCTGACGAGATCCATCCCAATTCTTTTGAATGGGGTCTCGATTAATGGCAGAGGGCGCAAAGGTGCTTTTGGAATGGCCGTGGGATTTAGTAACTGGCATTCGCAGCACGCCGTACACCACCTACGGACATCGCCGCGAATCCCTGGCCAATAGAACCGGACCATTATTCGGGCTAGTGTCTTATGCTGCCCCAAGTGTCCAGCCATGGGATTCAAGTGAGCCGCCTGGAATATAAATTCCCGGCGGCTCTTTGGGATTAAAAGCTGTGTTATTTGTTCCTTAGTCTGAGTGTCCTTCGTCACTCGGTATAATCTATCCTTAATAACGGAAAAATAGGGGAAGGACAGGGTGGCATTTGGCTGGAGAGTTTGGCCATCGATTACTCTCACTTGGTCAAACGCATGCCGCAGAGTCTCGTCTCGTGACTGCTCTAACGGGAAATCCGCGAGGGAATCCCCGAGAGAGGGAGGAGGAGCATGCTGCTCCTCACTCTGACACGGTGATGACGTAGACGGCTCTGTGACAGCTGCTCCCGCCAATGCCACTCTGGGACCTCCCCCCGCTGAACTATGGCAGGCCCCACTCTTCACTAAATGCGTCATTAATTCCTGAAATCCCAGCCAGTCAGTCCCCAAAATTATCGAGTGGGTAAGGCGAGGATTAACCGCCGCCTTTACTCTAAATTTTTTCCCCCTCAAAATAGAATGTGGGCTGACACTAAAGGGTAGTTGTGAATATCCCCGTGCGCGCGCGCACACCTTCACCAATTGTGCTCTTCCCAATGCCTCGTCTTGCACCAGACTTTGGTGGATTGAGGTCTGATTACAGCCGGAGTCTACCAAAGCCTGATACGTATCCCCTTGGATACTCACCGGTATGTGATGTGCTCTGGCCCGATCGAGGGCAGTCCCTGGCGCGTCGGGGATCTGGACCACCCGGTGCCCCGGTTCCCTGCAGCGCCAGCATACTGGCCCAGGCTCTCTCTCTGCACCGGTGTTCCAGAGATCACTCACCTGGGGGGGGGGGGAGACAGACAAGGAAGTCGGAAACGGTAGGGCACCGCGGGTGAGGCAGGCCAGCTGTGGTGGAGCCGGCCCCCGCCTCTGCGGTGGGGGAATGGGGCGAGGGTAAGGAACAGAGGGAGAGAAGGGGAGACACGCTGTCCTGCTGTCGGAATGGCTGCTATGTGGTCCTCCGCCAGCTCGATGGCCTAATCCAGCGACGCCGGGCGCTGGCACTGGACCCACTCCGCTGTTCCTTCCGGAAGTCGGGCGACAAATTGTTCCAGTGCCACCAGATTGATGATTCCCTCGGCGTCGCGGTTGTCGGCCCTCAGCCACCGCGGGCAGGCATCCCGGAGTTACTGGCCAAACGCAAGCGGCCAGCTGACGACCTCCAGGCGCAGCGCGCGGAAGCGCTGCCGTTGTTGTTCCGGGGTGTGACCCATGCGTTGGAAGACGGCCCTGTGGAGGTCTGCGTAGACCAGCCGGCTGTTAGCAGGGAGCTGTAGCGCGGCCAGCTGCGCCTCACCCGTTAGCAGGGGGAGGAGGCGCGCCGCGCGCTGTTCCACCGGCCAACCCCACACCTCTGCTGCCTGCTCAAAAAGAGCGAGGAAGGCTTCGGAGTAGTCATGCAGACCCATCTTCATTAGGCTGAGGTGGGGAGAGTCCGTGGCACTGCCGGACCCCACTGACGCGAGCAGGTGCCGGAATGCCTGGCGATCTTCCTGTTGCGCCAGCACCAGGGCTTCGAACCGTTGTTCCTGCTCCTTCCGGAGGGCGATCAGCGCCTGGTGCTGGCTCTGTTGGGCCGTGGCGAGGGCATGGACCAGGTCCTTGAAGGGGGAGGACTCCATATGGCCGTTCCCTTCTGCACTCGTTCCCGGGTTTTGGCACCACTGTTGCATCTGACCAGGTGAGTGGAGCTAGGGCTGTGCAATATATCGAATATACTCGATATATCGCCGAAAATTCTGTGCGCAATACATAAAATTATAATATCGTAACTGTCGAGTATTTTATGGTCATCTTCCGACTTGCGTTCGTTTCATGTTTAAAACATTTCCCGGTGGTTTTCTCCCTGTCCCTCAGGCAGTAACGTGAGAGGCTGCCTAAGGGTAAAGAAAACAATAACGTCACACACTCGCCAACCAATCCCGGGCGACATCTCAATGCTGAAAAGAACTTCCGGGAAGATTTTCTAGTTTCGGTTGTGTTGCCAGATTGGGTGGTTTTAAGTGCATTTTGGCAGGTTTTGAACATATTTTGGTCTGGAAAACGTCAGCAGTATCTGGCAACACTGCGGAAGATTTCCTGGTTCCGGTTTACAGCGCTGACTCAGTTCGTGCAATCGCTGGTGCTGCATAGGCTACCGTGTAAGCTCTGGCAATTTCAGCGACAAATTAAAAATGGAAGCGGACGAATTGGTTCCTAAAAGAACTAGTAAGGGGTCAGTCATCTGGCGTTTTTTTTGGATATCGCGAGGAGGACGTGGAACAGCAAATGCCAGTTTGTAAAGCGTGCAAAAAAACCCTGTCATCACGAAAGGTAGCAGCCGGAATTATACACATCTGAGAGGCAGAGCCAGAAAACATTCAGTTCAAAAGTGTGCAAAGAGAAAAATGATGTTTTGCAGATCTCTCTCTTCTCTCCCTCAATCTCTCTCTCTCTATTGTGAATGTTCCAGTGGTTCTCAGTAGTCAGGTTAATAGCTTGGAGATCTATTTTTTTTTTTAAATAATTTAATGAATGAGCAATTTTTTTATTTAGGCTAAATGTCTTTCTCAGTGTTGAGCTTGCACTTTATTGATTTGAGCTCTGAGCAGCTCTGTATTGTATTGCCCCTTTGTTGCAATTTTCAAGATTGTTTTTCCAGTTTGTGCGACATCTTTGTTGAATAAAAATACTCTTATTTCAATTCAATTGTGATTAATCACTAACATGAAAATTTAAAATGTGTTGTTGAAAACCACCTGTAAAGTTAACCAAGAATGTTATTTAATCTGCAGGGATTGTAGTGAAAACAGTAAAGAGTAAAAGTTAGATTTCATGGGGTCCTTTAGAGATTTAAATATATCGAGATATATATCGTATATCGTGAAATGGAGAAAATGTATCGGGATATTCATTTTTTTCCCATATCGCACAGCCCTACGTGGAGCACAGAAGCACGGCAGGCTAGAACTGAGTTCACAAAAACTCTTTTTATTCTTAGCTTTTCAGCTTTCCACACTCTCCCAGCCACACGCGCGCACACACAGGTGTTCTGGTTGGGGAGAGAGCTCCCTTTCTCTGTTCGCTCTCTCTCTCTCTCTCTCTCTCTCTCTCCTTTTAAAGGGCGTGGTCACTGGGAAAGACATACAAACACAGGTTAATTCCCATCAGGTGCAATGATTCCACCAGTTAGTTCTCCTGACTCCGCCCTCCATTCACAGACCAATGCTTGGCCACGCCCCCGCTGCCACAGTTGTTTTTACCTTTATTGCAAAATGTCTACAGCATTAATCCCTCTTGATGTACATGACAAAAATGTTTCGAATACAGTTAGTATTTAAAAGTTGTGTTTGGGCCTGAGGAGAGCCTGGAGGAAAGGGGTCTGTGAATGAAAAAGCAAGTTATGCACTGTTGCCATCAAAGAGACAAACCTGTAGCAGACCTGTGACACAAAAGGTTTTTCAGTCACATCAGAAGAATTGGCAGTGCAATTCACAGTACGTAGTCAGGTAAAAGATCTTAGTTTAAATGAAAGGCCAGTGTCTAAGACTGTCATCAATAAAAGGACCAAGCTCCAAGTCACTGATTCCGCCCACGTTTGCACAACTGTGTGCATTTAAGATATAAGCTGTATCTTAAATACACACAGTTGTGTCCTGAATAGCTCTCATATGACACTAGGTATCAGAGAGAGATTGCAGTTGAGGTCAGATAATGTGGGATATAGGGCTATTTTTAGGTTTTTAAATGATACAGTAATTATCAGGAGAATTTAGCTCAATAGGGTAGTAAACATTCTCAGGGTTTCCCATAAATAGACCATTGTGTGGCGCAGCGCCACACAATGGATTCCTATCGCCACACAATCAGACTCGTGATTTTGAAAAAAAAAATCCATTACGTATCATTCCGTTCATTCATAGTGCTCTTTCTTCTCGTTCACGCGCACACACAGAGAGAGAGAGAGAGACAGAGAGGCGTGTACACAGGCCTGCCGTTGCGCATATACCCGGACTGCAAGTAGGCCTGTTAGGCTAATTAAAAATAATGCAGCCTTCCCGAGTCACCTTCCGACCCCTTATTTTAAAAGGTAGCCTACGTCGTGCTCGTGATGAGCTTTATCATAGCCTTCTTGGCTTCATGAAACGGACATCCCTGAGTCAGGCTATAAACCAATTTTGATGCATACAGTAGCAGCTTGACGCAAGGAACCGGCCTTATTGCATTATCCCGTTTATCCCGCTTCAGCAATGACTTCCCTTATGATAGGGCACTTGAGTTTTTTTTCAGGAAGCCACGCAGAATTAAGTGTTCTGATAGGGCATGCAGGCTTTGCACCAATTAGGGTAATGCTTTTTCATTATTGTTAGTTGCCTTGGCGTTACCTTAAGTGGTTTCTTACATCTAATTATGATATTTTATTATTTTGTTACATTATACTATTTATTTCATTTTATTATTGGTTGAGGTAAGTGTTGAGTTCAATATTTAAAATAAAAACCTCCAGCTTGTTTTTTGCAATTTATTCCTTGAATGTCAATTAAAGAATGATTGATTGCCATCAAAAAGGCAAAAAGCTAAGGTAAAAACCAGAGATGCGCCAATTTGACCGGCTGCCGATCGGAATCGGCCGATTTTTCACGTGATCGGCCATGACCGGCGACCGGCTGGTCAAAATTAAAATATGCCGATTTTCTGCCGATCAAAACTTGTGTATCACATAGAGATGAAAGTGGAAATACTCGTAATTCGCAACTAAAAAGACTGCAGCTACACTGGCAGCTTGAACATGTTTTCTAGTGCGATTGTGTTGCGCTTGCGCAGAACAGTGTCAGTCCTACGCGCCTAACGAGCTCAGGCATGCACGCCGTTAACAAAAATTAAAATTCACTATATTTGTATATATTATATATCCAAATACAGTGATTTTTTTGTGCCAGATATTGGATGTGAAAAGAAGAAAATGTTTGTGGTTGTGTGAATTTCCCATTACAGGAATTAATACGTTAGCCTATTACATCTAGTTAGATTTGTACAAAGAGAGAGAGGAAAAAAAAGTATTTTTGTTTTACAACCTTGGTTGCACTTGATTCCATTGGAAATTACGCTACAAGTACACATTTGACAAAGATAATCGAATGGCTAAGGTATCAAATCAAGTTTATTTGTACAGCGCTTTTAACAATAAACACAGGTATAAGTATGACTGGAAATTATTTTTGTATTTTGATACTGAATGAAGAAATGGGTTGTTCCATAAGGCACAAGTTTTCAGATCTAAATAGGCTTATGAAAGTGTGTTCCATAGCAGTAGGCAAATAAGGGGAAGTTGTTTTTGTGCCAGATATTGGGTGGGAAAAGAAAAAAATGTTTGTGTGAATTTCCTATTTCAGGAATTATGTTAATACCAAACATGAAGAAAGATTTTACAAAAAACAATGTCTTTGTTTGTTTTCAACCTTTGAGGTGTTGAAATTTTATTACTGAAATCTGGCAGAATGTCCTATTAAAGAAAAGATACAAAGAAAATAGTGTTTGTGTGTGCTGTGAAGTGGTTTGAAAAAATGAAATTGGAATCGGCCAAAATCGGTATCGGCAGGTCACACTCCATGGGAAAACGGAATCGGCCCAAAAAATTGCAATCGGTGCATCTCTAGTAAAAACTAAACTTTAACTTCAATTTTGGTGAGTAATTTTCATAAATTTAAAAGACAGGTTTTCCACCAACATCAAGCCCAGCAAACTAATGGCCTGCCCTGTAATGTAAAGTTGGGTCGAGGAATGAAACCAGGCAGGGTTCTGGTAAAAATTGTTTTAGCTGTCTTTTCTTAAAGAACTTAAAAGAATTTAGATTGAACTGAATAATCTCAAATGCTTCTTGGAGCTTTAAAATAGTCCCAGCAGATGACGCTGAAGAAAAATACTGTGTGTTTGAACACCGCCCGCTGTAAACACTTTGCATACACCCCAATGACCAACTCCACCAACCGCCACGACACCACTGCGCACGATTCCCTCATTGGCACAGTGGAGCACCACAAATTGCTACCTGGTCTGTGGGAAACACTGATTCTGATTCACACTCCAGTCCAGAAGGTGGCGGTAATGCACCTAAAAGGTGTTTGCCAACCGCCATAAAAGAAGAAGAAAGATGATTTACCTAATGTGGAAATCCTGCTCTGGTCATTGGTACGCGAATCTCGCTCCTCCACAAAATCATGGTGTGCCGATTGCTGTTGATGGAGAATTCGTGCTCTGTGCGAGGCTTACGGCTAGTTCGATGAACCCAGAACAATATGGGAATGGTGCGGATTTCGCGTCAATTACGAGAAATACATGCTAATTCTCGCTAATTTCAGTGTTTTTAAAGAAGAAAGTCAAGACATTGGGTTTTATGCAGCCAAGTTTATTTAATCAACATTTCGGGGGGAGGTTTGGTAGCATATTTTGGGCGCTTGACCTTAATTTGGGTGCCTATGCCGTTATCCGTCGCAGGTTTCATATAATTGAAAGGCCTGCTCACAGAAAAGTCTCGTCACAAACAACTCGGAAACCAGGAAGTACAACCCCGATTCCAAAAAAGTTGGGACAAAGTACAAATTGTAAATTCACAGTAGAACATAACATATCAAATGTCGAAAGTGAGACATTTTGAAATTTCATGCCAAATGTTGGCTCATTTGAAATTTCATGACAGCAACACATCTCAAAAAAATTGGGACAGGGGCAATAAGAGGCTGGAAAAGTTAAAGGTACAAAAAAGGAACAGCTGGAGGACCAAATTGCAACTCATTAGGTCATTAACATGACTGGGTATAAAAAGAGCATCTTGGAGTGGCAGCGGCTCTCAGAAGTAAAGATAGGAAGAGGATCACCCATCCCCCTAATTCTGCACCGACAAATAGTGGAGCAATATCAGAAAGGAGTTCGACAGTGTAAAATTGCAAAGAGTTTGAACATATCATCATCTACAGTGCATAATATCATCAAAAGATTCAGAGAATCTGGAAGAATCTCTGCACGTAAGGGTCAAGGCTGGAAAACCATACTGGGTGCCCATGATCTTCAGGCCCTTAGACTGCATCACATACAGGCATGCTTCTGTATTGGAAATCACAAAATGGGCTCAGGAATATTTCCAGAGAACATTATCTGTGAACACAATTCAACGTGCTTTCCGCCGTTGCCATTCTATAGTTCAAAGAAGAAGCCGTATCTAAACATGATCCAGAAGCGCAGACGTCTTCTCTGGGCCAAGGCTCATTTAAAATGGACTGTGGCAAAGTGGAAAACTGTTCTGTGGTCAGACGAATCAAAATTTGAAGTTCTTTATGGAAATCAGGGACGCCGTGTCATTCGGACTAAAGAGGAGAAGGACGACCCAAGTTGTCATCAGCGCTCAGTTCAGAAGCCTGCATCTCTGATGGTATGGGGTTGCATTAGTGCGTGTGGCATGGGCAGCTTACACATCTGGAAAGACACCATCAATGCTGAAAGGTATATCCAGGTTCTAGAGCAACATATGCTCCCATCCAGACGACGTCTCTTTCAGGGAAGACCTTGCATTTTCCAACATGACAATGCCAAACCACATACTGCATCAATTACAGCATCATGGCTGCATAGAAGAAGGGTCCGGGTACTGAACTGGCCAGCCTGCAGTCCAGATCTTTCACCTATAGAAAACATTTGGCGCATCATAAAACGGAAGGTACGACAAAAAAGACCTCAGACAGTTGAGCAACTAGAATCCTACATTAGACAAGAATGGGTTAACATTCCTATCCCTAAACTTGAGCAACTTGTCTCCTCAGTCCCCAGACGTTTACAGACTGTTGTAAAGAGAAAAGGGGATGTCTCACAGTGGTAAACATGGCCTTGTCCCAACTTTTTTGAGATGTGGTGTTGTCATGAAATTTAAAATCACCTAATTTGTCTCTTTAAATGATACATTTTCTCAGCTTAAACATTTGATATGTCATCTATGTTCTATTCTGAATAAAAAATATGGAATTTTGAAACTTCCACATCATTGCATTCCGTTTTTATTTACACTTTGTACTTTGTCCCAACTTTTTTGGAATCAGGGTTGTAAATAAAACGGTCAGTATTTGATGTGAGACGACCCTTTGTTAAAAAAAAAAACCGCAGGTAAAATGAGTGTAGTTTTAGAAGGAAATGAGCTGTAGGTTTGACTGAGCATCTTGCAGATCCAGACACAGTTCTTCTGGACACTTTGTCACACTTGCGTCTTAATTTTGCACATAAACCCAGGGACTGTCATTATGTTTTCTGTTTTATTCTGAAAAGTGCTCTCTTATGGAGTATGCTGCACAGATCATCATCTCCTTTTGGCTGCTCCCGATTAGGGGTCGCCACAGTGGATCTTTCATCTCCATTGCTCCCTGTCTTCTGCATCCTTCTCTACCACACCTGCCACTTTCATATCCTCTCTCACCACATCTATGAATCTCATCTTTGGCCTTCCTCGTTTTCGTGTGCCTGGCAGCTCCATCCTCAACATTCTCCTTCCAACATGCTCTGCATCTCCTCTCAGGATGTGCCCATATCATCTCAGTCTCATCTCTCTTAGCCTAATTCCCAAGTTCTCCACATGTGCTGTCCCTCTGATGTGCTTGTTCCTTATCCTGTCCAACCTTGTCACTCCCATCACAAACCCTAACATCCTCAACTCCGCCACCTCCAACTTTGCCTCCTGTCTCTTCGTTAAGGGAACTGTCTCCAATCCATACATCACAGCTGGTCTCACTACTGTCTTATACATCTTACCTTTCACTTTTGCTGGGAGTTTCCTATCACAAATGACTCCCGAAATCCTTCTCCAACTGCTCCACCCTGCCTGCACTCTCTTTCTCACCTCACTATTGCAGCCCCCATTTTCCTGCACAGTTGACCCCAGGTACTTGAATTCACCAACTAACTTTATGTCTCCTCCATGCATCTTCACTACACTCTCATCCCCATTCTCATTGATGCACATGTATTCTATCTTGCTACTGCTCACCTTCATTCCTCTTTGTTCCAATGCATACCTCCATCTCTCCAAACCCAGCTCAACCTCCTTTCTACTTTCACCACATATCACAATATCATCCGCAAACATCATGTTCCATGGTGACTCTTGCCTCACTTCGTCCATCAAGCTATCCATCACTATGGCAAACAAGAAAGGACTCAAAGCCTTGATGAAGTCCCACCTTCACCTTGAACCATTCAGTTGTTCAAACTGCACACCTCACTGCTGTTTCACTGTTCTCATACATGTCTTGCACCACTCTAATATACTTCTCATTCACTCCACTCTTTCTCATACAATACCATAACTCATCTCTTGGCACTATCGTATGCCTTCTCCAGGACTACAAACACAGTGTAGCTTTCTCTGGCCTTCTCTGTACTTCTCCATTAACCTTTTTTTAAAGCAAAAATTGCATCCGATGTGCTCTTCCTTGGCATAAACCCATACTGCTGTTCACAGATTGCTACCTCTCTTCTCAATCTCGCCTCCAATACCCTTTCCCATAGCTTCATGGGGTGGCTTATCAGTCTTATTCCTCTGTAATTACTGCAGCTCTGTACATCTCCCTTATTCTTGTATATTGGGACGAGCACACTCTTTTTCTCCATTCATTTGGCATCTTCTCATTCTCTAGGATCTTATTAAACAATGTAGTTAGGAACCCCACAGCCGTCTCACCCAAACATCTTCAAGCCTCAATCAGGATACCATCTGGTCCGACTGCTTTCCCAGTCTTCATTCTTTTCATGGCTGCCCTCACCTCATCCTTACTAACCAACTCTGCTTCCTGATTTGCTGTCTCCAATTAATCTGACCTTTTCTCTCTTGGATTTTCCTCATTTAATAAATCCTCAAAGTACTCTTTCCACCTTCTTAATACACTCTGTTTGTCAGCACATTTCCATCTTTCATCACTCTTACCTGCTGTACATCCCTCGCTTCCCTGTTTCTCTGCCTAGCTAGTCTGTACAGGTCTTTCTCTCCTTCTTTGGTCTCCAGTCTTTTGTACAACTCCTGGTATGCATCTGCTTTCACCTTCGCTACCGCTCTTTTTGCCTTCTGTCTCGTATCTCTGTATAACCGCCTGCTTTCCTCTTTCTCTGATCATCCCAATTCTTCTTTGCTAGCCTCTTCTCTTTTATAATTTCCTGCACTTCTTTGTTCCACCACCATGTCTCCTTGTCTTCCTTCCTTCTTCCCAATGACCACCCTAGCACCTTCCTTGCTGCCTCTCTTAAGAGTACAGCAGTAGTATTCCAATCTTCTGGCAGACTTCCATGACCACTCAATGCTTGTCTCATTTCTTTACAAAACTCCTTCTGATGTTCAACCTCTTTTAGTTTCCACCACTTAATCTTCGGCTCCATTATTTCACGCTTCCTCTTTTTCACTTTCAAACTCATCCTGCAGACGTCCACTCGATGCTGTCTAGCTACACTCTCCCCTGCCATCAGTCTCCAATCTCCTTCAGGTTACCCCTTCTGCAGAGTATGTAGTCCACCTGTGTAGATCTTCCTCCACTCTTAAACGTCACACTGTGCTGCTCTTTCTTCTCGAAGTATGTATTGACTATTGCCAAATTCTGCTGCTCAGATACAAACTTTTTTTTTTTCCCTGTCACATTTTATTTTGTGTAGAAAATTCTAAAGGGTTCACAAACTTTCAAGCACCACTGTATAATATGTGTATGTGAGTGAAGCATCTTGAATCATTTTATGTTTTCCAGATGTACCACTGTTCAGACTGTGGGAAAAGTTTTATGAAGAGTCACCAATTAAAATATCACCAGTGCATCCATATCAGAGAGAAGCCATATCACTGTGGACAGTGTGGGAGGAGTTTTATTTCTGAGAGTCATCTCCAATGGCATGAGCGCATCCACACAGGAGAGAAGCCGTATCACTGTGGACAGTGTGGGAAGAGTTTTACTTCTAAGAGTACTCTCCAAAGGCATGAGCGCATCCACACAGGAGAGAAGCCATATTGCTGTGGACTGTGTGGGAGGAGTTTTACTCGTCGGACTCATCTCCAACGGCATGAGCGCGTCCACACAGGAGAGAAGCCGTATCACTGTGGACAATGTGGGAAGAGTTTTACTTGTCAGAGTCCTCTCCAATACCATGAGCGTGTCCACACAGGAGAGAAGCCATATTGCTGTGGATTATGTGGGAAGAGTTTTACTCAGCAGCGTTATCTCCGACACCATGAGCGTATCCACACAGGAGAGAAGCCGTACCATTGTGGACAGTGTGGGAAGAGTTTTGCTCTGAAGATTACTCTCCAACGCCATGAGCGTATCCACACAGGAGAGAAGCCGTATCACTGTGGACAGTGTGGAAAGAGCTTTACTCGTCTGAGTATTCTCCGACACCATGAGCGTATCCACACAGGAGAGAAGCTGTATCATTGTGGACAGTGTGGGAGGAGTTTTATTTCTGAGAGTCATCTCCAACGGCATGAGCGCATCCACACAGGAGAGAAGCCACATCACTGTGGACAGTGTGGGAAGAGTTTTACTTCTAAGAGTACTCTCCAAAGGCATGAGCGCATCCACACAGGAGAGAAGCCATATCACTGTGGACAGTGTGGGAAGAGTTTTACTTCTCAGAGTACTCTCCAACGGCATGAGCATGTCCACACAGGAGAGAAGCCATATTACTGTGGATTATGTGGGAAGAGTTTTACTCAGCAGCGTTATCTCCGACACCATGAGCGTGTCCACACAGGAGAGAAGCCGTACCATTGTGGACAGTGTGGGAAGAGTTTTACTTCCAAGAGTATTCTCCAAAGGCATGAGCGCATCCACACAGGAGAGAAACCATATTACTGTGGGCTGTGTGGGAGGAGTTTTACTCGTCGGACTCATCTCCAACTGCATGAGCGCATCCACACAGGAGAGAAGCCGTATAACTGTGGACAGTGTGGGAAGAGTTTTACTTCCAAGAGTATTCTCCAGAGGCATGAGCGCATCCACACAGGAGAGAAGCCATATTACTGTGGACTGTGTGGGAGGAGTTTTACTCGTCGGACTCATCTCCAACGGCATGAGCGCGTCCACACAGGAGAGAAGCCGTATCACTGTGGACGGTGTGGGAAGAGTTTTACTTGTCGGAGTACTCTTCAATACCATGAGCGCATCCACACAGGAGAGAAGCCGTATCACCATGGACAGTGTGGGAAGAGTTTTACTTGTCAGAGTCCTTTCCAACACCACAAGCGGACCCAGATAGGAGAGAAGCCATATTACTGTGGACAGTGTGGGAAGAGTTTTGCTCATGAGCGTACTCTCCAACGGCATGAGCGCGTCCACACAGGAGAGAAGCCGTATCACTGTGGACAGTGTGGAAAGAGTTTTACTTGTCGGAGTACTCTTCAATACCATGAGCGTGTCCACAAAGGAGAGAAGCCATATTGCTGTGGATTGTGTGGGAAGAGTTTTACTCAGCAGCGTTATCTCCGACACCATGAGCGTATCCACACAGGAGAGAAGCCGTACCATTGTGGACAGTGTGGGAAGAGTTTTGCTCTGAAGATTACTCTCCAGCGCCATGAGCGTATCCACACAGGAGAGAAGCCATATTACTGTGGACTGTGTGGGAGGAGTTTTACTCGTCGGACTCATCTCCAATGGCATGAGCGCGTCCACACAGGAGAGAAGCCATATCACTGTGGACAGTGTGGGAAGAGTTTCACTTCTAAGAGTACTCTCCAAAGGCATGAGCGCATCCACACAGGAGAGAAGCCGTATCACTGTGGACAGTGTGGAAAGAGTTTTACTTGTCGGAGTACTCTTCAATACCATGAGCGTGTCCACACAGGAGAGAAGCCATATTGCTGTGGATTGTGTGGGAAGAGTTTTACTCAGCAGCGTTATCTCCAACACCATGAGCGTATCCACACAGGAGAGAAGCCGTACCATTGTGGACAGTGTGGGAAGAGTTTTGCTCTGAAGATTACTCTCCAACGCCATGAGCGTATCCACACAGGAGAGAAGCCATATCACTGTGGACATTGTGGAAAGAGCTTTACTCGTCTGAGTATTCTCCGACGCCATGAGCGTATCCACACAGGAGAGAAGCCGTATCACTGTGGACAGTGTGGAAAGAGTTTTACAAGTCGGACTCATCTCCAATGCCATGAGCGTATCCACACAGGAGAGACGCCATATCACTGTGGACAGTGTGGAAAGAGTTTTACTCGTCCGAGTACTCTCCAACACCATGAACGGATCCATACAGCAGAGAAGCTGTATCATTGTGGACAGAGTGGGGAAGAGTTTTCGTCACCCAAGTGCCATCCACAGCCACCTGCAGATTCATAAAGAACAGAAGCTGTATCAGTATGGGCAGTGTGGAGGGAGCTTTACTGATTCAGGGTTGTTTTGGAAACACGTGCTCTCACAATAAAACCAACAGCTCTTGACATGGGACTTTGTCACATTAAGATATACATGTTTTTGTATTCATTTTTTTTAAAGGTAATAGGAAATTTCAGCTAAAACTCTGACCATCCATTATTGCAGTCGTCACATGGGTCAGTTTTTAAGAACAGTCAGAAATGAAGAAATCTGTTTGGGAAGTTTACAAACCCAGTTCCATAAAATTAGGACACTGTGTGTAAAACAATTAAAAAACAAAATATGACTATTTTCAAATCGTGGAAACCCTATATTTCTTTGAAAATAGCACAAAGACAACATATGTTGAAACTGAGAGATTTTATTGTTCTTTGAAAAATATATTCTCGTTTTGAATTTGTCACCGTGTTTCAGAAAAGTAGGGACAGGGCAAAAAAATGACTAAAAAAGTTATGTAATGCTTAAAAAAACCTAATTTAGTTAATTTTCAACAGGTCAGTAACATGTTTGGGTATAAAATGAGCATCCCAGTGAGGCTGAGTCTCTCACAAGTAAAGATGGGGAGAGGGTCATCACTCTGGGAAAGATTGCATGGGCAAATATTGCAACACTTAAACAATAATGTCCCTAAATATAAAATTGGAAAGAATTTGGGGATCATCATCTAAGGTACATAAAATTGTTAAAATAATCAGAGAACCTGGAGAAATCTCTGTATGCAAGAGACAAGGCTGAAAACTGACATTGGATGCCTGTGAGCTTCAGGCCCTCAGGCGACACTGCATTAAAAGCAGACGTGTCTGTTGTGGAAATCACTGTATGGGCTCAGGAACACTTCAGAAAACCATCGTCTGTGAAAACAGTTAATTACTGCATCCACAAATGCAAGTTAAAACCAGATGTAAATAATATCCAGAAACACTGCCATCTTCGGGCCTTTCAATAACATGAAACCTGCGATGGATAACATCATAGGCGCCCACATTAAAAAGAGCCCAAATTAAGGTCAAGCGCCCAAAATGTGCAACCAATAGTTAAAAAAAAATGTTGATTAAATAAACTTGGCTGCATAAAACCTAATCTCTTGACTCTCTTCTTTAAAAGCACAGAAATTAGCTAGAATTAGCATGTATTTCTCGTAATTTACATGAAATCCGCACCGTTCCCGTGGTGTTCTGGGTTCGTCGAACTAGCCGTAAGTCTAGCACAGAGCACTAATTCTCCATCAACGGCGATTGACATGCCATGATTTCGTGGAGGAGTGAGACTCGCGTACCAGTGACCAGATCAGGATTTCCACATAAGGTAAATCATCTTTCTTCTATTATAGTGGTTGGCAAACAGCTTTTAGGTGCATTACCGCCACCTTCTGGACTGGAGTGTGAACCAGAATGTTTACTACCCTATTGTGCTAAATTCTCCTAATAATTCCCTTTATCATTTGAAAACCTAAAAATAGCCCTATATCCCACATTATCTCAAGTCAAGTTTATTTGTATCGCGCTTTTAACAATAAACATTGTCGCAAAGCAGCTTTACACAATTTGAACGACTTAAAACATGAGCTAATTTTATCCTTAATCTATCCCCAATGAGCAAGTCTGTGGCAATGTTGGCAAGGAAAAACTCCCTCAGATGACAAGAGGAAGAAACCTCGAGAGGAACCAGACTCAAAAGGGAACCCATCCTCATTTGGGCAACAACAGACAGCATGACTATAATATTAACAGTTTTAACATGAAGTCAGTTTCGTTGATGTTATAAACTCTTCATTGATGGAAACTTGAGTGCAAAACTGTTCATGACAACTGCAGTCCTAAAGTTAGCAAGTCAACTGTAGTCCTCAGCCATAAAAGCATTACTGTAAGAGTCCAGAACGTCCTCCAGGTGTAACTTTCAACTGTCCTCATGGGTCCGTCCTCTACAGGAGCGATGCGATGAGACTCCAACCAGACACAGGGCACCAGGATGGATCAGGCAGGTCCGAGGAGCAGAAGAGGTCAGCATCTCGATCCCAGGACCAACATGTAACTCAGAGGGACAGATTTGGGGGGGAAGGGGGAGAGAGGGGGAGAGAAAACACAGGTTGTTAGGTATGCCCAATGTCACCTGAATAAGTAGGAACAGTATACATATTGCACTGAGTACAAGCAGGGACTCCGACAACTAACTATGACAGCAGAACTAAAAGGGGAGAGCCAGAAAGTAACACAGGCATGAGGGAGCCCCAGGACATAAAGCAGTCAGCCACTACACCGTCAACCAACCCAAGTGAGCAAGCGAGTGGGGACTGACAGCATCCATACATCCCAGTTTACCAAAACACTCTATGCCTGAGGACCCTCCAGATCGACAGCTTTACCTCATAAACACCATTAACAAAAGGCTTGACTAAACAGATATGTTTTCAGCCTAGACTTAAACACTGAGACTGTGTCTGATTCCCGAACACTATTTGGAAGGCTGTTCCATAACTGTGGTGCTTTGTAAGAAAAGGCTCTGCCCCCTGATGTAGCCTTCACTATACGAGGTACCAGCAGATAGCCTGCACCTTTTGATCTAAGTTGGCATGACGGGTCATAGAGGAGCAGAAGTTCACTCAGGTACTGTGGTGCGAGACCATTCAGTGCTTTAAAGGTCAATAGTAGTATTTTATAATCAATATGAAATTTGATTGGGAGCCAATGCAGTGTGGATAAGACAGGGGTGATGTGGTCATATTTTCTAGTTCTAGTAAGGACTCTTACTGCTGCATTTTGAATTAACTGGAGCTTGTTTATGCACTTATTGGAACATCCAGACAGTAAGGCATTACAATAATCCAAACTGGAGGTAATGAAAGCATGAACTAGTTTTTCCGCGTCATGTAGTAACATTAAATTTCTTATCTTAGCAATATTTCTGAGATGAAAGAAAGCTATCCGGGTAATGTTATCAATGTGAGTTTCGAATGAAAGACTGGGGTCAATAATCACTCCGAGGTCTTTTACTGCTGCACGTGAAGAAACAGAAAGGCCATCCAGAGTCACTGTGTAATCAGAAAACTTACTTCTTGCTGCATGTGGTCCAAGTACAAGTACTTCAGTCTTGTCAGAGTTAAGCAGAATGAAATTAATAAGCATCCAGTGTCTAATGTCCTTTACACATTCCTCAATTCTATTAAGCTGGTGTCTCTCATCAGGTTTTGCAGAAACATACAACTGTGTGTCATCAGCATAACAGTGGAAACTAATACAATGTTTACGAATAATATCACCCAGAGGTAACGTAAAGAAAAAAGCAGTGGACCCAAGACAGAACCTTGTGGAACACCAAACTTTACCTCAGTACATCTAGAAATATCACCATTTATATCAACATACTGATAACGATCAGTTAAATAAGAGCTGAGCCAAGAGAGGGCCGTTCCCTTAACTCCCACAACATTTTCTAGTCTATCCAGAAAAATGGAATGATCAATGGTATCAAATGCTGCACTAAGGTCAATTAACACAAGTAGCGAGACACAGCCCTGATCAGACGCCAACAGTAGGTCATTTACTACTTTAACCAGAGCTGTCTCTGTGCTATGATTAGGTCTAAATCCTGACTGATACATTTCATGGATGTTATTCCTATGTAAATAAGAGCATAACTACTGTGCCACAGCTTTTTCAAGGATCTTGGAGATAAAGGGGAGGTTTGATATTGGCCGATAATTGGACAGCTGACAGGGATCAAGGTCAGGTTTTTTAATCAGGGGTTTGATAACTGCTAGTTTAAAGGATTTGGGTACATAGCCAATCCTAAGAGAAGAATTTATTATTTTTAGAAGCGGTTCAATTACTTCAGTTATTATCTGTTTGAATATTATCTGACCTCAACTGCAATATCTCTCTGATGCCTAGTATCATATGATTTAAATCAGGTCAAAGACTGAATAAACAAGAGCTATTCAGGACACAACTTTGTGTATTTAAGATACAGCTTGCATCTTAAATACACACAGTTGTGTAAGTGTGGGTGGAATCAGTGACTTGGAGCTTGGTCCTCTTGTTGATGATAGTCTGAGACACTGGCCTTTCATTTAAACTAAGATCTTTTACCTGATTACATACTGTGAATTGCACTGCCAATTCTTCTGATGTGACTGAAAAACCTTTTGTGTCACAGGTCTGCTACAGGTTTGTCTCTTTGCTTTTTCATTCACAGGCTCCTTTCCTCCAGGCTCTCCTCAGGCCCCACACATCTTTTAAATACTAACTAACTGTATTCTAATTATTTTTGTCATGTACATGTAATCCCTCTTGATGTAATGCTGTAGACATTTTGCAATAAAGGTAAAAATAACATTCATGGATTTCTTCATTTATTCATAACTTTGTAGTTAAAAAAGCAGCAGGTTTAAACACAGAACCCTGGGAAAACGGCACTTTGCTTGTGCAGAAAAGCCCAAATAACCCTGTATCATGACAGAAAGAGCCCAAATTATGTAATTGAAAGGTCTGATCTTCTCTGGGCCCGAGCTCTTTTACGATGGACTGAGATGAAGTAGAAAACTGTCCCGAGGTCTGACGAATCGCAAGTAGAAATTGTTTTTAGAAAACATGGACACCATGTCCTCCAGGCTAAAGAGGAAAGGGACCATCCAGCTCATCAGTGCACAGGTCAAAAGCCAGCATCTGTAATGGTATGAGAGTGCGTTAGTGCACATGACTGGGGTAGCTTTTACATCTGGGAAGGCATCATTCATGCTGAATTATATATACACGCTTCAGAGTAATGTGGTGCCATTCATACAAAATGTTTCAGGGAAGGCCAAACTGCTTTCTGCACATATTAAAACTGCATAGTTCTGTAGTAAAAGAGTCTGGGTGCTAAACTGCCCTGCCTGCAGTCCAAACCTGTTTCCCATTTAAAACGTTTGGCGCATTACGAAGTGTGGTAATTTTTTATTTTTTTTTTAAATGCACATATGTGTCACCTCACGGAATCCAGGGACACGTCAGCCGAAACGAATCCGAGAAAATTGCAAAAGAAGCATTTTTTTTCCGAAATTTGTGATTTTTGTTTTTTTCCATAATGTGCAAGTTTTATTTTTTTATATTTTATATTATTCTTTTAACAGGGACAATGCATATTAATAAAAACATTTACATGTAAATACGCAAGATTATAGCCAACGGCTAATTTGCATCTTAAGTTGAGATCTTGAAGAATGCAATCAGTATTTCAGATAATAGATTGTTTTGTTGGAAAAGCATACATTTTTTGTTGCAAATTGTCTCATTTTCGTCAGGACTGTAGCCTGCTGGGGGGTGTGGGTAAATTACCATATGGGCCATTCACGTGACGATTTAAGTCTTTTGGTTTTTTTTTCGCCAATCAGCTGTATGATACGAGCTGAGCTCGTGGCTACTTAAGCTGCATACAGGCATGTAATTTCACTATGGAATGAGCAAGCTAAACAGAGCGCAGAGGAGCTGAAACACCGCGAAGCAAACAGACGCATGGTATTTACATCGGAGATAACCATTTCTAGCAAAAAAAACCCAACCAAAAGGAAGTGTTCTAGGACTACATATTCCATTGGAGGCATTGATGTGTGCAAGGCGACGTTTCTCTTTCTGATGGGGTAAGTTTATTAATCTAAGGCTGTGTGGTTATTTTTGCATGTAACGGAGAGTGTTGTGGTTTGGTTACATGAAACTAGCGTTGTGTTAGTTGTGTTATCATCGTGCTATCTTTCTTTCTTACGGTGTGAGTAATTTTTCAACCACAAAATGTTAAAGTATACTTTAGGGCTTATTTTTGTACTTCATAATTGTTTTGGGCATACTTGGCATGGAAGGAAAATTGACGTGGTGATCTTTGTTTACATGAAAGTAGCATCGTGCTAGCTAGTAGGGGGTAGGGCTTTCCTTAATGTCATGCAAATGAGCACCATTATGTGCCCGCCCTGCACCCAGAGTAACTGAGGAGGAAAACTTTGAGGGCGATTTTCTCCCTTCCCTGTTTTAAGAGGTACGCACTTTCAAAAGGCCACACATTCTTCAAATATTGTCAGATCTCCACATGGAAGGCATCATTGGAAAGCTTAGAAACTGTACTTTCTGAATCTGTCAGTAACTCAAAATGCCCCCGGGCCGACATGTGTCCCTGGATTCCATGATCTGACACATATGTAGTCACAAACAAACACATCTTAAATAATCATAAATGTATTCTGATTCATATAAACACACACACACACACACTGATTTCTTTTTATGCTGATTCTGTACTAATTCAAAGCTGAGCATGTTGATTTCCAGAAAAGAATAAATGAAGTTAATTCTATTAAAAGTAGTAATAAATTGGTTTATGAATGATCATAATTACAGTAAAATACAGCAAAGACATTTGTTTATACTGAAGGGTTTTTTTCTGCTAAATAACAGGCCTATTCAAAGTGTGTTATTCTGACTCCAGCACCTGGAGCGTTATCATATGTGGGAATGAGTTAGCCAAGACCATGTTGAATTAACCATTTGTTCAAGCTGCAGTGTATGGTTTTTTAGGGGGTTTTTTTCCAAAAAAAATTATATGGTATTAGCCTTAAACTTGATTTGACCCCAGTCATTTTGAATAATGTACGCTCTGAATGCTGTGTTGTTCATACCATACCCCATATTATCGTATGTTTTGACTCTTTCTGAATTTACCTTTCATACTGGAAAATTTGGCTCAGTTGATAGAAAATATGAGAAGCATGAGATGTATTGCCCAATAGAAAATGTTGATGTGGTATGGCGTGACATGTTAACCAATGAAATTATTTGTATATATTGTTTTTTTTTCTCTTTGGGACAATATAAAATGAGAACTTTGTAATTTTGACTCTGTCCACTCTGCAGACCGAGCACAGCTTTTATTATTTGATTTAATAAAAGTCTAAAACTTTCTGCAACCTCTTGGACTTGGAGTCATTTCTGCTTGGAGAGTTTGAGAGTTTCCATGACAGAAGCACAAAATACAACAAAGGAGATCCCAAACTGTTGAGCAACAAACTGTATATCAGGCAAGAATGGGACAACATTTCGCTTTCAAAACTACAGCAATTGGTATCCTCAGTTCCCAAACATTTCCAGACGGTTGTTAAAAGTCGAGATGATGCAACACTGTGGTAAACATGCCCCTGTCCCAAATTTTTGAAATGTGTTGCTGACATCAAATTTAAAATGAGCATATATTTTTCCAAAAAAATTAAATTTCTCAGTTTCAACATTGGGCGGCGCGGTGGTGTAGTGGTTAGCGCTGTCGCCTCACAGCAAGAAGGTCCGGGTTCAAGCCCCGTAGCTGACAAGGGTCTTTCTGTGTGGAGTTTGCATGTTCTCCCCGTGTCCGCGTGGGTTTCCTCCGGGTGCTCCGGTTTCCCCCACAGTCCAAAGACATGCAGGTTAGGTTAACTGGTGACTCTAAATTGACCGTAGGTGTGAGTGTGAATGGTTGTCTGTGTCTGTGTGTCAGCCCTGTGATGACCTGGTGACTTGTCTAGGGTGTACCCCGCCTTTCGCCCGTAGTCAGCTGGGATAGGCTCCAGCTTGCCTGCGACCCTGTAGAACAGGATAAAGCGGCTAGAGATCATGAGATGAGATTTACGTTTTGCATAGTGTCCCAAATTTACGGTGGTGTAGTGGTTAGCACTCTCGCCTCACAGCAAGAAGGTTCTGGGTTCGAGCTCAGTGGCCGATGGGAGCCTTTCTGTGTGGAGTTTGCATGTTCTCCCCGTGTCTGTGTGGGTTTCCTCCAGGTGCTCCGGTTTCCCCCACAGTCCAAAGACTTGCAGCTTGGGCTAATTGGTGGCTCTAAATTGACCGTAGATGTGAATGTGCGTGTGAATGGTTGTTTGTCTACATGTGTCAGCCCTGAGATGATCTGGTGACTTCTACAGGGTGTACCCTGCCTCTTGCCCATGGTCAGCTGGGATAGGCTCCAGCTTGCCCATGACCCTGCACAGGATAAGCGGTTACAGATGGATGGATGAACAGATGGACAGTGTACCAAATTTATGGAATTGGGGTTGTACTATTGCTAAAGTTCTTAGCAATACACATGTTAAAAAAAATTACTCAAATAAAATCAAAATGAAATTTGGGGTACATATTCATGATTGCTTCACAGATTTCCACAATTTTGTTTTAACTGTACCTTTTTCTGAGCATGTTTACATATTTGCAGCATGTGGTTTTTTTTTTTTTTTTTTAAATTTAAGCATGACTTTTCCCCCTTGTATCCTCCATGTATTTCAGTCTCTCTGCTATGGCTATACCCATGACCATGCCCATGTTTGTGGCTTCACCCACGTCCTCGCCTGCACCTGTGACCTCGACTGTGACCAGGGACTGCAGGTGAAAATTAGCTAATTAGCTAACCCTGGTATAGAAGCTACTCTATGCATGGTCCCTGTCAAACAAACTAATAAACTAAACTAGACTCTGTCCTTCCTCTCCTTTGTCTCCCTGCATCTTTATTTCTTCATCTTCTGCCCCATCTGGAAGCAGCATATCTAGTTCTGGGCACATTATGTGCTTGTAGGGCTCAGAAGCAAAGGCTTGGATGTGTTTGTAATACTGTTGCCTAGCTAGCAGAAGTCCAGGTGAGGGAAATGTGACTGGATGACCACCTGGATGAATTCTTCGGGTACTGTAAGAAATGGTGTTTTCATCCAATGAACCCCTTGCCCTTCAAAGAGAAAGGGAACTCGTCGCAGAGACAAAGCGCAAGCGGAAGCATGAGAGACAGAAGAGGAACTACTGCTGTAAGATTACTCTTTTGAAGGCAAAGATGGCCCAGCTGAGAGGAAGCCTCCAAAAGGAGTGGCTATGGCAGCAGCTCGATCGTATATTGAAGTCACTGCAGGAAAGCTGATTGCATGGCAGTGAGGGCAGATCTACACACAGAATCTATGAGGAAGTGTGCATTTGGATTTTGTGGTGATTTTGTGCATAAGGAAACAAACACACACACACACACACACACACACACCTTGATGTAATCGCATGTATAGTGATTTGTATTTTGATTTAAAGTCAATTATTTTGATTTTCAGGTGAGAGTAAATGAAGTCAAGTCTACTTAAAAAGAAATTAAAAACATTTGTTCAAACATCTTCCCTCTTATGGGAGGGAAGATGGCATCGTAGACTAAACATCGCTGTAAGTGAGCTCCGGTGGCTTTTATCAGTTTATGTGTATATTTCCCTTGTCTGTGCTGTAAAAGTGCAAAATTTTGAACAGGAGATAGCTTAACATGAGCCTGGACAGTTGTTTTCCAAAAACTCCAGATATGCCCACAAAACCGAAAAAATCTTTGAAGAAACTTCCTTCCAGTATTGATGATGGTAGTGAGCTCGATGGGAAGCTCTGTGCTAGCAGTGTTGTTAATTTAGGTGTTTTGGAGCCAGGTATTATTCAGGCTTTGGATCGGATAATGGATAACCTCACTCAACTCATCAACACCAAAGTTGCCATGGTCTGGAGGCTATTAAAGAGCAGACCTCACGGCTACAAGCAGTTGCCGCTTGGCATGAAGAAGCCAAGAAATGTATTGCTGAGGTAGAGGTACTGGCTACAACCTCTGAGGCTAAGATAGCATCTCTTGAGAAACAAATGTGTGGCATACTAGAGCACATCGATGATCTCGACAACCAGGGTTGCAGATGTAATATACGTATAGTTGGCTTACTTGAGGGCTCAGAAGTCTCTGATCCATTGAAATCCTTTGAAAGGTGGATTCCTTATTAGTTCAAAATGAGCACCAAAGCAGGCAGTTTGAACCTTAACTGGGCTCATCGGTCTTTAGTACCAAAACTCAGCCTGAATCAATGTCTCAGACCAGTGCTCGAAAAATCACGTGTCCAATCGTCCAAGACAACTAAAGTATGTGCAAGGACAAAGAAAAGAAAGCACAACTTTATTCACCACACACTTGTGAAATTCCTCTCTACATTTAACCCATCTGAAGCAGTGAACACACACATGCGTGCACACATACCCAGAGCAGCGGGCAGCCATGCTAACAGCACCTGAGGAGCAGTTGGGAGTTAGGTGCCTTGCTCAAGGGCACCTCAGCCCAAGGCTGTCCCATATTAACCTAACCGCATATCTTTGGACTGTGGGGGAACCAGAGCACCCAGAGGAAACCCACGCAGACACGGGGAGAACATGCAAACTCCACACAGAAAGGCCCCCGCCAGCCGCTGGGGGCCAGAACCTTCTTGTTGTGAGGCGACCGTGCTAACAACTTACACCACCCGTGCCGATGAGTAAAACTTTAATGGTAACCGTCCAATTGGATGACAAAAGTTAGTTCTGGCAACTTAAGCAACACAGGCAACTGCTCTGTGATGCAGGTCCGAACTGTCAGTATGGCAGTAGCATATTTCAATTATTATTCTGCAAAGTGAATAATTCCCATCGTGGCATCTGACTCCTCGTCAAAACAAAGTTCACCTGTGTCTATCGAAAATCTTGTTTTCCTGGACCGGTTCCTATATAAAATTAATCTGACCAAGCATCAGAAACATTGACTGTATGCTCACTCTGCACTAAGAGAGCAGGGAACCAGTCTAAAGTAGCTCATCTCGTTTCACGGGAAATGCATTAAAAAGTTTTATTCATCAACACGGCAATATATCATCATCTTTTGGCTGCTCCCGATTAGGGGTCGCCACAGTGGATCTTTCATCTCCATTGCTCCCTGTCTTCCACATCACACCTGCCAATTTCATGTCCTCTCTCACCACATCCATGTATCTCCTCTTTGGCCTTCCTTGTTTTCGTGTGCCTGGCAGCTCCATCCTCAACATTCTCCTTCCAACATGCTCTGCAGGTCTTCTCAGGATGTGCCCATACCATCTCAGTCTCATCTCTCTTAGCCTAATTCCCAAGTTCTCTACATGTGCTGTCCCTCTGATGTGCTTGTTCCTTATCCTGTCCAACCTTGTCACTCCCATCGCAAACCCTAACATCCTCAACTCCGCCACCTCCAACTTTGCCTCCTGTCTCTTCGTTAGGGGTACTGTCTCCAATTCATACATCATAGCTGGTCTCACTACCGTCTTATACATCTTACCTTTCACTTTTGCTGGGACTTTCCTATCACAAATGACTCCTGAAATCCTTCTCCAACTGCTCCACCCTGCCTGCACTCTCCTTCTCACCTCATTATCGCAGCCCTCATTTTCCTGCACAGTTGACCCCAGGTACTTGAATTCACCAACTTTCTTTACATCTACTCCTTGCATCTTCACTACACTCTCATCCCCATTCTCATTGATGCACATGTATTCTGTCTTGCTACTGTTCACCTTCATTCCTCTTCGTTCCAATTCATACCTCCATCTCTCCAAACCCAGCTCAACCTCCTTTCTACTTTCACCACATATCACAATATCATCCGCAAACATCATGTTTCATGGTGACTCTTGCCTCACTTCGTCCATCAAGCTATCCATCACTATGGAAAACATGAAAGGACTCAAAGCAGATCCTTGATGAAGTCCCACCTTCACCTTGAACCATTCAGTTGTTCCAACTGCACACCTCACTGCTGTTTCCCTGTTCTCATACATGTCTTGCACCACTCTGATATACTTCTCGTTCACTCCAAACTTTGCATCTGACATGCTCTTCCTTGGCATAAACCCATACTGCTGTTCACAGATTGCTACCTCTCTTCTCAATCTCACCTCCAATACCCTTTCCCATAACTTCATGGTGTGGCTCATCAATTTTATCCCTCTGTAATTACTGCAGCTCTGTACATCTCCCTTATTCTTGTATATTGGGACTAGCACACACTTTCTCCATTCATTTGGGATTTTCTCATTCTCTAGGATCTTATTAAACAATGTCGTTAGGAACTCCACAGCCATCTCACCCAAACATCTCCAAGCCTCAATCAGGATACCATCTGGTCTGACTGCTTTCCCAGTCTTCATTCTTTTCATGGCTGCCCCTCACCTCATCCTTACTAACCAACTCTGCTTCCTGATTTGCTGTCTCCAACGAATCTGACCTTTTCTCTCTTGGATTCTCCTCATTTTAATAAATCCTCAAAGTACTTTTTCCACCTTCTTAATACACTCTCTTTTGTTCGTCAGCACGTTTCCATTTACATCTTTCATCACTCTTACCTGCTGTACATCCCTCGCTTCCCTGTTTCTCTCTCTGGCTAGTCTGTACAGGTCTTTCTCTCCTTCTTTGGTCTCCAGTCTTTCGTACAGCTCCTGGTATGCATCTGCTTTCGCCTTCGCTACTGCTCTTTTTGCCTTCTATCCCATCTCTCTGTATAACCGCCTGCTTTCCTCATCTCTCTGATCATCCTAATTCTTCTTTGCTAGCCTCTTCTCTTTTATAATTTCCTGCACTTCTTTGTTCCACCACCATGTCTCCTTGTTTTCCTTCCTCCTTTCCGATGACCACCCTAGCACCTTCCTTGCTGCCTCTCTTACTTAGTATAGCAGTAGTATCCCAATCTTCTGGCAGATTTCCATTATCACTCAATGCTCATCTCATTTCTTCCCTAAACTCCTTCTGATGTTCAACCTCTTTTAGTTTCCACCACTTAATCTTCGGCTCCACTATTTCACGCTACCTCTTTTTCACTTTCAAGCTCATTCTGCACACAACCACTCAATGTTGTCTAGTTACACCCTCCCCTGCCATCACTTTACAGTCTCCAATCTCCTTCAGGTTACCCCTCCTGCAGAGTATGTAGTCCACCTGTGTAGATCTTCCTCCACTCTTAAACGTCACTGTAGAGCACTCTTAGGTGTGGGGGGAGCACAGAGGACGGCAGGACCAAGCTTCAGGTAATAACAGGCTTTATTGCCAGAATTTTCAGTATAACAATAGTTCTATTGGGTAAATACACACACACACGCAGTGTTCTTGTCCCGGGAAGAGCTCTCCTCTGCTCTCCCTCTGCCTCCTTAAATAGGGTGCGGTTACTGGGAAGACACACAAACACAGGTTAATTACCGTCAGGTGTAGTGATTCTGCCACTCACCTTCCCTGGCTCCGCCCTCCTGTCACAGACCGGCGCTTGACCACGGACCCGCTGCCACATACCCCCACCACGCCCAACTCAGGCCGGGCGGCCGTCCGGCCCGCAGCCGACTCCCCCCCCCCCCCCCCCCCCCCCGATGGGAGAGGAAGTCCGCCACAACCATCTGCGCCCCGGCCTGTGGACCACCTTGAAAGTGAAGGGTTGGAGTGCCAGATACCAACGGGTGATCCGCACGTTGGCATCTTTCATGCGGTGGAGCCACTGGAGGGGCGCGTGGTCCGAACAGAGGGTGAAAGGGCGCCCCAGCAGGTAGTAACGGAGGGCGAGGACCGCCCACTTGATCGCCAGGCATTCTTTCTCAATAGTGCTGTAGCGCCCCTCACGCACCGACAGCTTCCTGCTAATGTACAGGATGGGGCGGTCCTCCCCCTCCACCTCCTGGGACAACACCGCCCCCAGCCCTCTGTCCGACGCGTCGGTCTGCAACACAAAAGGGAGAGAAAAGTCAGGGGAGTGTAATAGTGGCCCCCCACACAGTGCAGCCTTTACCTCAGAGAAAGCCCGCTGGCACTGCTCCGTCCACTGGACCGGATCTGGCGCCCCCTTTTTAGTGAGGTCAGTCAGCGGGCTGGTGACATCCGAATAATTAGGTATAAACCTACGATAGTAGCCAGCCAGCCCCAGGAACTGTCTCACCCCCTTTTTGGTCTTGGGCCTCGGGCGGGCCACAATCGCTGCGGTCTTATTAATTTGAGGACGCACCTGCCCGTTGCCCAAGTGGAAGCCCAGATACCATACTTCCACCCGCCCAGTCGCACACTTCTTCGGGTTGGCAGTGAGACCCGCCCGCCTCAGCGACCTAAGGATGGCCCTCAGGTGTTGCAAGTGCCGTTGCCAGTCGTTACTATAAATGATTATATCATCAAGATATGCAGCCGCATAGGTGGCGTGGGGCCGGAGGACCCTGTCCATCAGCCGCTGAAAAGTAGCGGGCGCCCCAAACAGCCCAAAAGGAAGTGTGACAAATTGGTGTAAGCCGAACGGTGTGGAAAAGGCCGTTTTCTCCTGGGATAATGGAGTCAAGGGGATCTGCCAATATCCCTTCGTCAAATCCAGTGTCGAGTAAAAGCGAGCCATGCCTAGTCGATCGAGCAGCTCGTCAATACGAGGCATTGGGTACGCGTCGAATTTAGACACCGCGTTGACTTTTCTATAGTCCACACAGAACCGGACCGACCCGTCGGCCTTGGGTACCAAGACCACCGGGCTGCTCCAGTCACTGTGGGACTCCTCGACGATGCCCATTTCGAGCATGGTCTGAAGTTCTTCCCGAACCACCTTTTTTTTGTGTTCGGGTAGCCTGTAAGGGCGGCTACGCACTACCACCCCCAGGGGCATCTCTATGTGGTGTTCTATGAGGTTAGTGCGACCGGGCAGGGGCAAGAACACATCCGAAAACTCGGCCTGCAACTGGGCGACCTCCGTGAGTTGGGTTGGGGAGAGGTGGTCTCCACAGGGGACCGGAGAGGTACGTGATGCCAATGTCCCTTTTTGAACCTCCGGCCCCAGCTCCGCCTTCTCTGGAACTACCAACACCAACGCCACGGGGACCTCCTCATTCCAGAGTTTAAGCAGATTGAGGTGGTAGATCTGTAGCGCCCCCCCCGTCCATTCGCCTCACCTCATAGTCGACGTCCCCGACTCGCCGTGTGACCTCAAAGGGTCCTTGCCACTTGGCGATTAATTTGGAGCTCGACATGGGCAACAGTACGAGTACCTTATCTCCCGGAGTGAACTCTCTAAGGCGCGTGCCCTTGTTGTACAGGCGGACTTGCCGTTCCTGGGCCTGCCGCAAATTCTCCTGAGTTAGGTGGGTGAGCGTGTGGAGTTTTGCGCGCAGGTCCATAACGTACTGAATTTTGTTTTTACTCTGTGAAGGTCCCTCCTCCCAATTTTCTCGCAGCACATCTAAAATGCCTCGCGGCTTACGCCCGTATAACAATTCAAACGGGGAGAACCCCGTGGAGGCTTGGGGGACCTCTCGCACTGCAAATAACAAGGGTTCGAGCCATTTATCCCAGTTACGTGCGTCCTCACTTAGGAATTTTTTAATTATATTCTTGAGGGTGCGATTGAACCGTTCAACTAAACCGTCCGTTTGTGGGTGATAAACGCTGGTGCGGATCGGCTTAATACCAAATAGCCCATACAGTTCGCTCAGTGTTCGTGACATAAATGAGGTGCCTTGGTCAGTCAGAATCTCTTTCGGGATTCCAACTCAGGAGATGACGCGGAAGAGGGCCTCTGCAATACTGCGTGCTGAGATATTGCGAAGAGGCACCGCTTCCGGGTATCGCGTTGCATAGTCCACCAGAACTAATATAAAGCGGTACCCTCGTGTTGACCGATCTAATGGCCCGACGAGATCCACCCCAATTCTTTCGAACGGGGTCTCGATTAATGGTAGGGGGCGCAAAGGCGCTTTTGGAATGGCCGCTGGATTTACTAACTGGCATTCGCGGCACGCCGTACACCATCTACGGACATCGCCGCGAATCCCCGGCCAATAGAATCGGGCCATTATTCGGGCTAGTGTCTTATCCTGCCCTAGGTGTCCAGTCGTGGGATTAAAGTTAGCCGCCTGAAATACCAATTCCCGGCGGCTCTTTGGAATTAACAGCTGTGTGACTCGCTCTTTCGTCTGAGTGTCCTGCGTCACTCAGTATAATCTATCCTTCATAATAGAAAAATAGGGGAAGGACGGGGTGGCGTTCGGCTGGAGCGTTTGACCATCGATTACTCTCACTTGGTCAAACGCATGTCGCAGAGTCTCGTCTCGCGATTGTTCTAATGGGATTCCCCAACAGAAAGAGGAGGAGCCAGCAGCTCCTCACTCTGTTGTAGAGATGACGTAGATGGCTCTGCGACAGCAGCTCCAGCCAAAGCGACACCGGGACCTCCCCCTGTCAAATGGCAGGACCCACTCTTTACTAGGCGCGTCATTAAACCCCGAAATCCCGGCCAATCAGTCCCCAAAATTAAAGACTGGGTAAGGCGAGGATTAACCGCCGCCTTCACTAATAGATTTTTCCCCTCTGAAAAATATGTGGACCGACACCAAAGGGTAGCTGTGAACATCCCCGTGCACACACAACACCTTCACCCCCTGTGCTCCCCCCAATGCCTCGTCTTGCACCAGGCTTTGGCGGATCGAGGTCTGATTGCAACCAGAATCCACCAACGCCTGATATGTAGCCCCTTGGACACTCACCGGTATGCGATACGCTCCGGCCCGATCGGGGGTGGCCTCTGGCGCGTCGGGGATCCGTACCACCGCGCCCACCTCCATTGCTGCGCACTGTTGTTGCAGGTGGCCCGGCTCCCCGCAGCGCCAGCAAACCGGCCCGGGCTTTTCCTCTGCACCGGTGCTCTGGGGCTCACTCACCTGAGGGGGGGGGGGGAGAGACAGACACAGAAGGGAGAAACGGGAGGGCACCACGGATGCGGCGGGTCGGCTGGGGTGGAGCCGGCCCCCGTCTCCGTGGTGGGGGAATGGGGCGAGGACGGGACACAGAAGGGAGGGGAGAAAGAGAGAGAGGAGAGAAGAGAAGACGTCGTCGGCTGTCCTGCCGCCGGAACAGCTGCCAAATGATCCTCCGCCAGTCCTACTGCCTGATCCAGCGACGCCGGACGGTGGCACTGGACCCACTCCGCGGTTCCGGCTGGTAAGCGGGCGATGAACTGCTCCAGCACCACCTGATCGATGATTCCCTCGGTGTCGCGATCGTTGGCCCTCAGCCACTGCCAGCAGGCGTCCTGGAGCTGCTGGCCGAACGCGAACGGCCGGCCGACTTCCTCCAACCGCAGCGCGCGGAAGTGCTGGCGCTGTTGTTCTGGTGTGCGCCCCACGCGCTGGAGGACGGCCCGGCGAAGGTCTGCGTAGGCCAGCCGGTGATCGGCGGGGAGCTGTAGCGCGGCCAGCTGCGCCTCTCCTGTCGGGAGGGGGAGGAGGCGCGCCGCGTGCTGCTCCATCGGCCACCCCGAGGCTTCGGCGACCTGTTCGAACAATGCGAGGAACGCCTCGGGGTCGTCCTGCGGGCCCATCTTGGTCACGGTGAGGGTGTGACGGGCCTGCGGCCGGGGCGCTGGTGGACCCCGCCGACGCGAGGAGATGCCGGAACGCCTCGCGATCTTCCTGCTGGGCCAGCACCAGGGCTTCGAAGCGCCGCTCTTGTTCCTTTCGGAGCGTGGCGAGCGCCTGGTGCTGGCTTTGCTGAGCCGTGGCGAGGGCGTGGACCAGGTCCGCGAACAGGGAGGATTCCATGGGGCTGCTGGGTTGGTGCTCCACCTTTCCGGGTTTCAGCACCACTGTAGAGCACTCTTAGGTGTGGGTGGAGCACAGAGGACGGCAGGACCAAGCTTCAGGTAATAACAGGCTTTATTGCCAGAATTTTCAGTATAACAATAGTTCTATTGGGTAAATACACACACACACACACACACACACACACACACGCTGTGTTCTTGTCCCGGGAAGAGCTCTCCTCTGCTCTCCCTCTGCCTCCTTAAATAGGGCGCGGTTACTGGGAAGACACACAAACACAGGTTAATTACCGTCAGGTGTAGTGATTCTGCCACTCACCTTCCCTGGCTCCGCCCTCCTGTCACAGACCGGCGCTTGACCACGCCCCCGCTGCCACAGTCACCCTGTGCTGCTCTTTCTTCTCGAAGTATGTATTGATTTTGCCAAATTCATCCTCTTTGAAAAATCAACCACCATTTGCCCTTCCACATTTCTCTCTCTTACACCGTATCTGCCCATCACACCCTCATCTCCTCTGTTTCCCTCGCCAACATGTCCATTGAAATCTGCTCCTGTCAGCACGTGCTCCTCCCTCGGTATACTTTCTGCCACTCCATTCATCTTTTCCCAGAAAGACTCTTTCTCTTCATTCTCACATTCAACCTGTGAGGCGTTCGCACACAACATTGATTACCACTCCTTGAATCTCCAACTTCATGCATATCACTCTATCTGACACCCTCTTCACATCAATCACACTGTTGTCCAACTCTCCCCTCAAAACAATACCAACACCATTTCTCTTTCCATCGACTCCATAATAAAACAACTTGCATCCACCTCCAATGTTCTTGGCCTTGCTTCCTTTCCACCTCGTCTCCTGCACACACAAAATGTCCAACTTCCTTCTTTCCATCATACCTGCTAACTCTCTCGCTCTGCCAGTCAGTGTTCCCACATTCAGTGTTCCTACCCTCAATTCTAAGCTCCTTCCCTTCCATCTTTCACGCGCTCTCCTAATACGCCCCCCCCCTTCCTCCTTCTCCGTTTTGATGCAACAGTAGCCTACTTTCCACCGGCACCCTGTTGACCAACAGTACCAGAGACGGTCGTTGTTAACCCGGGTCCCATCCTATCCGGTATGGTATTTCTCTTTTCAATCCGCATGTTAGATTTGGCACAGTTTTACTCCGGATGCCCTTCCTGATGCAACCCTCTCCAATTTATCCGGGCTTGGGACCGGCACCAAGAGTATGCTTATGCACCCCAGTGGCTGGATCAACATGGCAGTATATAAAAGTACAAAATATATTTTGAGGAAATCATTCAAATTTCCTTGTTTTTGGTTATAATTTGTCAAAGTATGCATGTGTTCGAGTGCACTGGAAAAACTCGGCTCAGAGAGGTCCATGTAATGACGTAATTATACCAATTGGCTAAGGGTGATGAGGGTCAAGGACATTGTGTGCCAGCAGCGTGGTTGAAGTGGACAGGTGTCAAACTTGGAACTTTTATATCACAATTGGAGTTAATAATAAATGATATCACTGAATTCCTTACCTCTAACCTGTGTGTGTGTGTGTGTGTGTGTGTGTAATTTTATTTATATATATATATATATATATATATATATATATATATATATATAAATAAAATAAAATATAGCAATTTTTTATTGCTTTTGATGGTTTCATATATTTTGTAATGAAATCATTTTTATTTTCTAAATATTTATCAACATACTGCCATTGTGGCACAGGAGCCTGTGATTGGTGGACAGCCGACAAAGGGTGTCTCCCATCAGTTGTAAATCATGACAAAAAAATCGTAAACACATATGGGATCTTCTGACTGGCAGTTCACATACTGAAGCCAAGCGGAGCTCTCCAGCGTCTGTTACTGTTGTCTGAAGAAAACTACAGCTAAAAAAGCTCTACTACCAGAATACTTGGATAAAATTAGTCAGAAAGAAGTGAAGGATAGATATACAGTGGGGCAAAAAAGTATTTAGTCAGCCACCAATTGTGCAAGTTCTCCCACTTAAAAAGATGAGAGAGGCCTGTAATTTTCATCATAGATACACTTCAACTATAAGAGACAGAATGGGGGGAAAGAATCCAGGAAATCACATTGTAGGATTTTTAATGAATTAATTGGTAAATTCCTCGGTAAAATAAGTATTTGGTCACCTACAAACAAGCAAGATTTCTGGCTCTCACAGACTTGTAACTTCTTCTTTAAGAGGCTCCTCTGTCCTCCACTCGTTACCTGTATTAATGGCACCTGTTTGAACTCGTTATCAGGATAAAAGACACCTGTCCACAACCTCAAACAGTCACACTCCAAACTCCACTATGGCCAAGACCAAAGAGCTGTCAAAGGACACCAGAAACAAAATTGTAGACCTGCACTAGGCTGGGAAGACTGAATCTGCAATAGGTAAGCAGCTTGGTGTGAAGAAATCAACTGTGGGAGCAATTATTAGAAAATGGAAGACATACAAGACCACTGATAATTTCCCTTGATCTGGGGCTCCACGCAAGATCTCACCCCGTGGGGTCAAAATGATCACAAGAACGGTGAGCAAAAATCCCAGAACCACACGGGGGGACCTAGTGAATGACCTGCAGAGAGCTGGGACCAAAGTAACAAAGGCTACCATCAGTAACACACTATGCCGCCAGGGACTCAAATCCTGCAGTGCCAGACGTGTCCCCCTGCTTAAGCCAGTACATGTCCAGGCCCGTCTGAGGTTTGCTAGAGAGCATTTGGATGATCCAGAAGAGGATTGGGAGAATGTCATATGGTCAGATGAAACCAAAATAGAACTTTTTGGTAAAAACTCAACTTGTCGTGTTTGGAGGAGAAAGAATGCTGAGTTGCATCCAAAGAACACCATACCTACTGTGAAGCATGGGGGTGGAAACATCATGGTTTGGGGCTGTTTTTCTGCAAAGGGACCAGGACGACTGATCCGTGTAAAGGAAAGAATGAATGGGGCCATGTATCGTGAGATTTTGAGTGAAAACCTCCTTCCATCAGCAAGGGCATTGAAGATGAAACGTGGCTGGGTCTTTCAGCATGACAATGATCCCAAACACACCGCCTGGGCAATGAAGGAGTGGCTTCGTAAGAAGCATTTCAAGGTCCTGGAGTGGCCTAGCCAGTCTCCAGATCTCAACCCCATAGAAAATCTTTGGAGGGAGTTGAAAGTCTGTGTTGCCCAGTGACAGCCCCAAAACATCACTGCTCTAGAGGAGATCTGCATGGAGGAATGGGCCAAAATACCAGCAACAGTGTGTGAAAACCTTGTGAAGACTTACAGAAAACGTTTGACCTCTGTCATTGCCAACAAAGGGTATATAACAAAGTATTGAGATGAACTTTTGTTATTGACCAAATACTTATTTTCCACCATAATTTGCAAATAAATTTTTTAAAAATCAGACAATGTGGTTTTCTGGATTTTTTTTTCTCATTTTGTCTCTCATAGTTGAGGTATACCTATGATGAAAATTACAGGCCTCTCTCATCTTTTTAAGTGGGAGAACTTGCACAATTGGCGACTGACTAAATACTTTTTTGCCCCACTGTACACAGAAATGAGTTTATTAGTGGTTATGATCGGTTTAAAATTCCTTGAAACAACTGGCGTGACGGTGCAGATTTGTGGCCTAGCATTAGCTACATGTTGGAATATACCTTCTTTTTCTCGAAAAGTCCTGACACAGAAAAACAGTTAAAAAAAAACTACAGAAGCAAGAATACACAAAGAAGGTTATGACTTTTTCCCAAAATCAGCTTTTGGGAACAGAATGTTGCAAAAGCCAAATCCTTTACTCTCAAAGGACTCCTAGCTGAATTGTGGGCTCGATGGTTCTCTGGCCCTGCATGTCTCATCAACCCCAAGGACATCTAGTTACACAGCTATTTGCGCACTATCATTTATACAGTGTTGCTTATTATTGTTAAAACAATATCTGAAGTATTATTTGTAAAATAAAATATCTTGCTCTAGACTTTCAAACAATATTGTAAGATTTAATTTTAATTTTATCTCATAGTGGATTACAAACACTAATAGAATCAGCACATTCCAGTTGTAGCTGTAGTCATACAGTAACTACAGAGGTAATTGAAAGTTTGTGAACCCTTTTGAATTTTCTATATTTCTGCATAAATGTGACCTAAAACATCATCAGATTTTCACACAAGTCCGAAAAGTAGATAAAGAGAACCCAGTTAAACAAATGAGACAAAAATATTATACTTGGTCATTTATTTATTGAGGAAAATGATCCAATATTACATATCTGTGAGTGGCAAAAGTATGTGAACCTCTAGGATTAGCAGTTAATTTGAAGGTGAAATTAGAGTCAGGTGTTTTAAATCAATAGGATGACAATCAGGTGTGAGTGGGCACCCTGTTTTATTTAAAGCAGGGGTTTTCAAAGTGTGGGAGAGTCAGCCCCCCCTCGGAGAGCAAATAAACAACAGCGCCCCCCTTACAATTTTTGTTGTTGCTATACTTAATGTTCCATTCGTATTTAAAAAAAATGGTTGTTGTACACATTTTTTTCTTTTTCACATTTTAAACATCTGTGCTTTTTAAAACATCTTGTTTTACACATTTTAAACATCTCATAGCATCGTTAGCTAGCACCTCTTGGCAGACAACACACTGTGGCAGTGGAGCATCTTCAGATCCAGTCCATGAAAATCCAAACTTTAAATAATCGTGGTCATACTTCCTTCTTTTTCCAGTCCCCCAGGATTCCGCGGGCCTTTTTTGTGATTGTTGCGGGCTAAAATGTCTGATGTTGCGGGGGTTTCCAAAAAAATTGCGATGAAAGTTGCGGAGTTTAGGTTTTTGTATATTGCGGGAGGAAGTGAAAGTTGCGAGAAATTGTTGCGATTTTCTCTTTTTGTGATTAAAATTGAGTGATATGTTAAATATTAAGTTATTACTGAAAAACTATTGATTAAAAAAAAAAAACAAAGACACTGAGAAATGGTCCTATAAACAACTTTACCAATATAAAAGATTACCAGGACTACAAAAATGCAGAAAAATAGGCTTTACTGATCCAAATGCACCTGTTGGTTCAAAAGTTAAAGTGCATAGAACCTCACAGCACAATATGAAGTTACCTTAAAATATAATATAAATGCCTCAGCTTTCATGTAAGAAAAAAAAAAACTATTAATACTAGTACCGTGTGCAGGCAGTCTCTCCTGAATACTAAATTAAACAGTAATTATAAACTAATAAAATAAATGGCTCAGGCTTCATAGAAGAAAAAAAAACAATTTGAACAGAATCTCACAGTATGATGCTGAAGCTGCCCAAACAATGGAAAATAAAATACCATTTTGGCAAAAATGTTGGCATCCATTAATTTCTTGTATTAAGTAAAAAAAAATAAAGTGCACACAGTCCTTCACTGTAAACATAACACACTTTCAGCAACAAAATTTAAGCCTATATAAACATTGTCTCGCACATCATGCAATGTTGCCAGATACTGCTGACGTTTTCCATTCCAAAATATGTTCAAAACCCGCCAAAATGCACTTGAAACCGCCAATCTGGCAACACTGCGGCGCATGCTGCTTCTCTTGAACATAGACATCCGGAAGTAAGGCGGAAGGTAGTTTGTTGATGTCACCTCAAGACGATGCCAACGATTGGTCAAATTTGTGGGAAAGTTGTGGTGATTGGATATAATTGCAACACCGCCCTGAATTCGCGGGGATTGGTTGAATTTGCGCTGAAGTTGCAAATCGCAACATCCTGGAGGCTCTGTTTTTTTGCTTGGCTGTCTCCTCACTCCCTGTAGCTTCAGGTACTAAAAATCGATCCATTTTGTCTCTCACGTTGCGCCCCCCTGAAGAACTCTGGCGCGCCCCACACTTTGAAAAGCCCTGATTTAAAGAACAGGGATCTATCAAAGTCTGATCTTCACAACACATGTTTGTGGAAGTGTATCATAGCACGAACAAAGGAGATTTCTGAGGACCTCAGAAAAAGCGTTGTTGATGCTCATCAGGCTGGAAAAGGTTACAAAACCATCTCTAAAGAGTTTGGACTCCACCAATCCACAGTCAGACAGATTGTGTACAAATGGAGGAAATTCGAGACCATTGTTACCCTCCCCAGGAGTGGTCGACCAACAGAGATCACTCCAAGAGCAAGGCATATAATAGTCAGCAAGGTCACAAAGGACCCCAGGGTAACTTCTAAGCAACTGAAGGCCTCTTTCACATTGGCTAATATTAAGGTTCATGAGTCTACCATCAGGAGAACACTGAACAGCAATGGTGTGCATGGCTGGGTTGCAAGGAGAAGGCCTCTGCTCTCCAAAAAGAACATTGCTGCTCATCTGCAGTTTGCAAAAGATCACGTGGACAAGCCAGAAGGCTATTGGAAAAATGTTTTGTGGACGGATGAGACCAAAATAGACTTGTCCAGGGTGTACCCCGCCTCTCACCCATAGTCAGCTGGGATAGGATCCAGCTGGCCTGTGACCCTGTAGAACAGGATAAAGCGGCTAGAGATGAGATGAGAGAGATATTGACATTGTTCTTTTGTGAGAAACGTACCTGGATGATGCAGCACATTTAAAACTGCAAAGGGAAGGGTTTGATCAAGTGATCTTTTTTTTTGGGGGGGGGATTTGCTGATGTATGGAGGAGAATTCATCCTGCAGATAAAGCATATTTTTTCTGCACCTCATGGGTGTCATACTAGAATTGATTACTTTTTTCCATCAGGGCTTTCTTTACACATAGTTTTATCTTGTCTTACTGGCAGTATTCTGACTTTGTACTGTCAGTGTAGTATTGGCTCTCTCCCTCAAGGGTATAAACAAGAGAATGAAACATTGGAGACTGAACACATCTATTTTGAAAGATTATACATTTTGTAACTTGGTGTACTACTGAATTTAGATATCTTATTTCTACTAATAACTCTGCCCTGCGCGGCACGGTGGTGTAGTGGTTAGTGCTGTCGCCTCACAGCAAGAAGGTCCGGGTTCGAGCCCCATGGCCGGCGAGGGCCTTTCTGTGTGGAGTTTGCATGTTCTCCCCATGTCCGCGTGGGTTTCCTCCGGGTGCTCCGGTTTCCTCCACAGTCCAAAGACATGCAGGTTAGGTTAACTGGTGGCTTTAAATTGACCGTAGGTGTGAATGGTTGTCTGTGTCTATGTGTCAGCCCTGTGATGACCTGGCGACTTGTCCAGGGTGTACCCCGCCTTTCGCCCGTAGTCAGCTGGGATAGGCTCCAGCTTGCCTGCGACCCTGTAGAACAGGATAAAGCGGCTAGAGATAATGAGATGAGATGAAATGAACTCTGCCCTGCTTTGGGAAACTGCTAAATCATATGCTTGAGTGTTGATTATTTCGTTTTCATTTTATGAATGGATAGTATAATTATTTTAAAGTGTGTTAAAAGTGTTAGCGTGAAAGCGTGATGTTAGTATACATTGTATATATTTACAAAAAGTACAATTTGTGTAAGTACATTTTCAATATACTATTGAAAATATGAATATACTTTAAATACAATAAAGTACTTTTTTTTTTTTCACCAGGGATGCTGATGACACACAGTTGTATGTTTCTGCAAAACCTGATGAGAGACACCAGCTTAATAGAATTGAGGAATGTGTAAAGGACATTCAACACTGGATGCTTATTAATTTCCTTCTGCTTAACTCTGACAAGACTGAAGTACTTGTACTCAGACCACATGCAGCAAGAAGTAAGTTTTCTGATTACACAGTAACTCTGGATGGCCTTTGTTTCTTCACTTGCAGCAGTAAAAGACCTCGGAGTGATTATTGACCCCAGTCTTTCATTCAAAACTCACATTGATAACATTACCCAGATAGCTTTCTTTCATCTCAGAAATATTTCTAAGATAAGAAATTTAATGTTACTACATGACGCGGAAAAACTAGTTCATGCTTTCATTATCTCCAGGTTGGATTATTGTAATGCCTTACTGTCTGGATGTTCCAATAAGTGCATAAACAAGCTCCAGTTAGTTCAAAATGCAGCAGCAAGAGTCCTTACTAGAACTAGAAAATATGACCACATTACCCCTGTCTTATCCACACTGCATTGGCTCCCAATCAAATTTCGTATTGATTATAAAATACTACTATTGACCTTTAAAGCACTGAATGGTCTCACACCACGGTACCTGAGTGAACTTCTGCTCCTCTATGACCCGCCACGCCTACTTAGATCAAAAGGTGCAGGCTATCTGCTAGTACCTCGTATAGTGAAGGCTACATCAGGGGGCAGAGCCTTTTCTTACAAAGCCCCACAGTTATGGAACAGCCTTCCAAGTAGTGTTCGGGAATCAGACACAGTCTCAGCATTTAAGTCTATGCTGAAAACATATCTGTTTAGTCAAGCCTTTTGTTAATGGTGTTTGAGGTAAAGGTGTAGATCTAGAGGGTCCTCAGACATAGAGTGTTTTGGTAAACTGGGATGTATGGATGTTGTCAGTCCCCACTCGCTTGCTCACTCGAGTTGGTTGATGGTGTAGTGGCTGGCTGCTTTATGTCCCGGGGCTCCCTCATGCCTGTGTTACCTTCTGGCTCTCCCCTTTTAGTTATGCTGTCATAGTTAGTTGCCGGAGTCCCTGCTTGTACTCAGTGCAATATATATACACTGTTCCTACTTATTCAGGTGACATTGGCCATACCTAACAACCTGTGTTTTCTCTCTCTTCCCCCCCCCCCCCCCAAATCTGTCCCTCTGAGTTACATGTTGGTCCTGGGATCGAGATGCTGACCTCTTCTACTCCTCGGACCTGCCTGATCCATCCTGGTGCCCTGTGTCTGGTTGGAGTCTCATCGCATCACTCCTGTGGAGGGCGGCCCCATGTGGACAGTTGGGGGTTGCACCTGAAGGACGCTCTGGACTCTTGCAGTGGTGCTTTTGTGGCTGGGGACTGCAGTTGACTTGCTGACTTTAGGACTGCAGTTGACTTGCTGACTTTGGGACTACGGTTGTCGTGAACGGTTTTGCGCTTGGGTTTCCGTCGGTGGGGGGGTTATAGCATCAACAAAGCTGACTTTATGTTAGGACTGTTAATGTTATAGTCATGTTGTCTGTTGCTGCCTGGATGGGGATGGGTTCCCTTTTGAGTCTGGTTCCTCTCAAGGTTTTTTCCTCATGTCATCTGAGGGAGTTTTTCCTTGCCACCATCGCCACAGGAGTGCTCATTGGGGACAGATTAGGGATAAAATTAGCTCATATTTTAAGTCATTCAAATTCTGTAAAGCTGCTTTGCGATAATGTTTATTGTTAAAAGCGCTATACAAATAAACTTGACTTGACTTATTTGGTGTATACTGAAGTCACTTTTTTTTTTTTGGCCATGTGAAGTGTGGCAGGCCAGAATTATAATGTGGCGGTGCACCACTTTAAAAGGGCCCGAGGAGAACAATGGATTGAGGCGAAGTGGAAAATTGTTCTGAGGTCTGATAATTCAGAAGTAGAAATTCTTTTTAGAAAACATGGACACCATGCCCTCCAGGCTAAAGAGCAGAGGGACCATCTGGCTTGTTATCAGTGCAAAGTTCAAAAGAGTGCATTAGTGCACATGACCTGGGTAGATTGTACATATGGGAAGGCATTGTTCAAAAAAAAAAGAGTCCAGGTGCAGAGGCTCCAACTTGGGAAATTGCAAAGAGGGAGATTCTCCCTCTCTGCAAGTAGCTCGGAGGGAGACAAGTTTGAGCGCCATAGGCGTGAAGGCAAGTTTTATACAACCCCGATTCCAAAAAAGTTGGGACAAAGTACAAATTGTAAATAAAAATGGAATGCAATGATGTGGAAGGTTCAAAATTACATATTTTATTCAGAATATAACATAGATGACATATCAAATGTTTAAACTGAGAAAATGTATCATTTAAAGAGAAAAATTAGGTGATTTTAAATTTCATGACTAACAAATCTCAAAGTTGGGACGAGGCCATGTTTACCACTGTGAGACATCCCCTTTTCTCTTTACAACAGTCTGTAAACGTCTGGGGACTGAGGAGACAAGTTGCTCAAGTTTAGGGACAGGAATGTTAACCCATTCTTGTCTAATGTAGGATTCTAGCTGCTCAACTGTCTTAGGTCTTTTTTGTCATATCTTCCGTTTTATGATGCACCAAATGTTTTCTATGGGTGAAAGATCTGGGCCCTGTACTACGAATGGAGGTCAACCTACCCAGAAGTAACCCAGGGTTCCCCCGCTAAACCGGGGTTGACAAAACCTGGTTATCTTGTTTGGGGTTAAACGGTACTACGACGCCAGTTATGAAGTTGATTTGTTGAACCTGTGTTAACCTAATCAGGGTTAATGCGCGTTCACATTAAAGGGGAGGTTATCAGCGCAAATCACCACTGTTCACAATGGCACGGTCGCCGTACTTCACGGAGGAAGAATGCGCTGTCATAATGCAAAGCTACGAGGAGTTCAAAACAACATTAAGAGCAAAATCTAACACAGCGGCTGCCAATAAGGAGCGGCAAGCATGTTGGCAATGAATTGCCGATCGGGTAAATGCGTAAGTACATTCTCCCTTCTACATGTTCCAGAACAGAAGTATAGGATGAGAGAAAGCTTCATGATCAATCACAAGTCACAGAAAATGGTCCTTTGACGTGGCCCCAGTCTTGTTTAATGTCCGAAAAATCCTGAATAAAATTTGGTATGGTAAATTCATGGAGTAGCCTACTTAAGCTGATATGTGCATATGAGTCACATGAATTAGGATGGCTGACTGTTCAGTCCCTTTGACTAAGTTGGTGTATGTCCTGTGAACATTTCAGAGGCAACAGCAGTGCCAAACGCACCTGGCAACAGATGAAAATGAAATATAAAAACATCATTCATAATGGTGTGTGTGTGTGTGTGTGTGTGTGTGCGTGCAAGCAAGCATTCATTTGCCTTTTATTTATTCAAGTTTTATCTGTTTGCCTAATAGTTCAAATTGTTTTGTATATAGTTTATAATGTTGTTGTGTGATATTAATGATAATATTGTGGGAAAACTACTTTGCATGGACGTTCATTTAATTTATTCTATCGTCATTTTGTTTGTTCTATTTTTGTGTATTTTATTTATTTATCTGTTTGTCTACTTGTATCTATTTTTCTAATATATTTTTTGCATTAATAGTTTGTTTTTTCCTATTAAAATAATCGTGTTCTTGTTATAACTTTATTTATCTGACTGTTTAGTTGTATCTATTTTTGTTACAATTTCAATATTTTTAATATAGAAAGTTTGTTTTTTTCTATTAAAATGTTCTTGTGTGATAACTAGTTCGTTATATTTATTGTAGTTGTATCTATTTTGTATCTCAGACTTAAATATTTTTGTAAAACAAGTGTTTTTCTATAAAATATTCTTGCGTTCTTGATAACTATGTTCTTGAGTGGGTTCTTTTTTTTACAGAAAAGCCGTTCTGCATGGACATTCATTGAAGCCCTCATTGTTTTTTAATGGTTATTTATGAGTGTTTAGGGGTTACAATAATGTAAGTCTAGGTTGCTTTATATAAAAGGTATGTCCAGAAATATTGATGTCACTGTCTAAGCAGAGGGATCTGGCTTCTTTAGACGCTGTCTTCTTAAAACTGAATAAATATTTAAAAAGAGCCAAATGAGCCAGTCTTTTGAATGGCTCTTTTCAAAGAACGGATCACAAAGATGCGGATCCCATCAAAGAGCCATAAATCCCATCTCTAATCTGCGCTCCGATATCGCACGGGTCATCCAGGTACGCTGGCATTGTCTCTAGAGGAAATGTCGGTGGAGAGGTGGTGTTTAAAAAGGGTGTGGTTAATCGGAAACCTCGGGTTAACCAAGAACATAACCTGAGATGAGCAGGTTTGAGATGCAGCGTAAATTGCCATGGCAGCATACCTCGGTTTGAACATAGCCAACTTTCGTAGTATGGGTTAATCGGGAAGTTACGCTGCACGTGATCAAGTTACTCTCAAAGTTACCCTGGTAAGCCAGAAAACCTGCTTCGTAGTACAGGGCCCTGGACTGCAGGCTGGCCAGTTCAGTACCCGGACCCTTCTTCTACGCAGCCATGATGCTGTAATTGATGCAGTATGTGGTTTGGCATTGTCATGTTGGAAAATGCAAGGTCTTCCCTGAAAGAGATGTCATCTGGATGGGAGCATATGTTGCTCTAGAACCTGGATATACCTTTCAGCATTGATGGTGTCTTTCCAGATGTGTAAGCTGCCCATGCCACACGCACTAATGCAACCCCATACCATCAGAGATGCAGGCTTCTGAACTGAGCGCTGATAACAACTTGGGTTGTCCTTCTCCTCTTTAGTCCGAATGACACGGCGTCCCTGATTTCCATAAAGAACTTCAAATTTTGATTCGTCTGAACACAGAACAGTTTTCCACTTTGCCACAGTCCATTTTAAATGAGCCTTGGCCCAGAGAAGACGTCTGCGCTTCTGGATCATGTTTAGATACGGCTTCTTCTTTGGACTATAGAGTTTTAGCTGGCAACGGCAGATGGCACGGTGAATTGTGTTCACAGATAATGTCCTCTGGAAATATTCCTGAGCCCATTTTGTGATTTCCAATAGAGAAGCATACCTGTATGTGATGCAGTGCCGTCTAAGGGCCCGAAGATCACAGGCACCCAGTATGGTTTTCCGGCCTTGACCCTTACGCACAGAGATTCTTCCAGATTCTCTGAATCTTTTGATGATATTATGCACTGTAGATGATGATCTGTTCAAACTCTTTGCAATTTTACACTGTTGAACTCCTTTCTGATATTGCTCCACTATTTATCAGCACAGAATTAGGGGGATTGGTGATCCTTTTCCCATCTTTACTTCTGAGAGCCGCTGCCACTCCAAGATGCTCTTTTTATACCCAGTCATGTTAATGACCTATTGCCAATTGACCTAATGAGTTGCAATTTGGTCCTCCAGCTGTTCCTTTTTTGTACCTTTAACTTATCCAGCCTCTTATTGCCCCTGTCCCAACTTTTTTGAGATGTGTTGCTGTCATGAAATTTCAAATGAGCCAATATTTGGCATGAAATTTCAAAATGTCTCACTTTCAATATTTGATATGTTGTCTATGTTCTATTGTGAATACAATATCAGTTTTTGAGATTTGTAAATTATTGCATTCCGTTTTTATTTACAATTTATACTTTGTCCCAACTTTTTTGGAATCGGGGTTGTGTGTGTGTGTGTGTATATATATATATATATATATATATATATATATATATATATATATATATATATATATGTATGTGTATGTATATATATATATAGTGACATCACGAGAGGTTGGCTGGCTCTCAGCGGGACCCTTCAATCAGTGCAAGGACACAAAGGTTAGAATAAATCAAGATTTTTAATGTTATGCCAGGAGATTAAACAGAAAAGGTATCTCAAAGTCCAATGTTCAAACGAAGATGGATTCCCAAAAGTCAAACTCAAACAATGTCTCTGGCTTTAGAATAATAAAATTATAGGCAGGTTTCCTTCAGTCCAATATCCTTTTCACGGAACAAACAAAATCTTCTGCCTTACTTGGAGTCCAGTCAACAATCCCTGTAGTCTTCAGCCTGGTGGCGGTCCAGTAGCAGGCGTTCATAACACAGGCAAGTATTTCAGTGAAAAATCCCTCAGGTAAGAATTCCAGATAAGCATTTCAATGAATACTCCACCCAGCAGGATACACTCAGCAGGAGAGTCCATGAACCTCACTCCTCTCTCCTCCACCTTCACACAGAGTTTTGAGCTCTCACAAAGCCCTCTTACTCATTAGGCCCTCATTGGCCACAGGTGTGTTGCCATGTTGTGTGCTGGGGGGGGGTGTGAAGTTCCCAACTCCACCATCAGATGGAGTTATAGCTGCCAGTGGTTGGAGCCATCTCCGTGGAATATAGCGCCCCTCCAAGACACAGCCTCTCGGGATGTCACACATTCCCCCCCGGGACCGACATCCTCGTCGGGCTGAAGGTCGCGAAGAGGGCATCTCGCCGGGACGGGGCGTCCGCATTGCCATGGCGCCTGCCTGTCCTGTGGACAACAGAGAAGTTAAACGCTTGCAGGCTTAAAAAACATCTGGTAACCCTACTGTTTGTTTCCTTGTTCTTGGCCATCCACTGCAGAGGGGCGTGGTCAGAGATCACCGTGAATCGCCGGCCCAGGTAATGGCGAGACACTCCTTTTCAACTGTTGAATAGTTCTTCTCTCTTGGGAGTAGTTTTCTGCTTAGATATAGGATGGGATGTTCCTCATCTTCATGCACTTGAGCGAGTACAGCCCCTGCCCCACCTCTGAAGCGTCTGTCTGGACAACGAACTCACTCTTGAAGTCTGGTGCCACCAGAACCGGACTGGAACTGAGGGCCTGCTTCAGGTTGATGAAGGCTGCCTCCGCCGCGGGATTCCACTTCACCATCCTTGAGTGCCGTTTGGCTGTCAGATCTGTCAGGGGTGCAGCAATGGAGGCAAAATTGGCAATAAAATGCCAGTAGTAGCCAGCTAGGCCCAAAAACGACCTCACCTGTTTCTTTGTGAGGGGTCGCGGCCAGTCCTGTATGGCCCGCAGCTTCGCTTCCTGTGGCTTGACCAGTCCCCGGCCCATGGTGTACCCCAGGTAATTGGTTTCACTGAAGGCCAGCCTGCATTTTTTTCGGATTTGCCGTCAGACCTGCATCTCTGAGGGAATCAAGCACAGCTTGTACAGAGGGTAAATGACTGTCCCAATCCAGACTTTGAATGACAACATCATCTAAAAATGCAGCTGCATACCTCTTGTGGGGAGCAAGGACCCGATCCATTAAATGCTGGAACGTGGCCGGCGCTCCATGCAGACCAAATGGAAGCTGTGTGTATTGGTAGAAACCTTCTGGTGTGGCAAAGGCCATCTTCTCCTTTGACGCTGGGGTCAGGGGCACCTGCCAGTAGCCTTTTGTAAGGTCCAGAGTGGTGAGGAACCGGGCATGTCCTAAGGAGTCTACTAAGTCATCGACACGGGGCATAGGGTATGAATCAAACTCTGACACCTCATTCAATTTGCGATAATCATTGCAGAATCTCACTGACCCGTCTGGTTTGGGAACCAGGACGATGGGGCTTGCACAGGCACTTTTGGACTCTTCGATGACTCCCAGCTCTAGCATCTTTCTCACCTCCTCCTGGATAGCCACCTTGCGAGCCTCCGGCACACGAAAGGGACGCTGGGTCACTGTTCGGCCCGGGACGGTGCGGATCTCATGTTGGACCACCTCTGTGTGCCCAGGGAATGAGGAGAAGACGTCTCAGTTGCGGTCCACCAGCTCTAGGGTTATCTGCCGCTGGTGTGGGGATAGGCCTGGCCCCACCTGAATCTCCTCTCTGGCGGGTTCTTTGGGTTTTGTCGGGGGCAAACAACTGAACAACGCCTCCCTGGCATGCCATTTTTTTTCAAGAGGTTAACATGATATATCTGCTCAGGTTTTCTTTTATCAGGCTGTCTCACCTTATAATTCACTTATCCTACCTGCTCAATGACATCATACGGTCCTTGCCAGGTTGCCAGGAACTTACATTCCATGATCGGCACCAGGACCAGCACTCTGTCCCCCGGCTTAAACTCTCTCGGCTGGGCAGGTCGGTTGTAGGAGGCCTGCTGTTGCCATTGAGCAGTCTCCATGTGTTCCCGCACTATCAGGTAGACGGCCCTCATTCTCTCCTTCATGGCCCCGACATGCTCGATCAGAGTCCACTGTCTGCAGGGTTGCTCCTCCCAAGCCTCCTTGGCAATGTCCAGCAGCCCTCTGGGTCTGTAAGAAAGCAAAAGTTCAAAAGGCGAAAAGCCAGTAGAAGATTGGGGTACCTCTCTCACTGCAAACAGCAGGTATGGCAGCAGCTGGTCCCAGTTCCGCCCATCCTCTTCAACCGCCTTCCTCAGCATTGATTTCAGAGTCCTGTTAAAACGTTCGACCAATCCATCTGTCTGGGGGTGGTAGGCATATGTTCACAACTGTTTGATCTTCAACAGGGTGCACAGTTCTTTCATCACCCTGGACATGAACGGGCTGCCTTGGTCCGTCAATATCTCCTTTGGAATTCCTAGACTGGTGGAGAGGAGGAACAGCTCCTTGGCTATTTGTTTGGAGGTTGCCTTCCTCAGGGGGATGGCCTCAGGGTACCGGGTCGCATAGTCCAGGATGACCAGGATGTACTGATCCCCCCCCCGGAGCTTTTTGGCAAAGGACCAAGTATATCCAGTCCAATCCTCTCAAAAGGAGTTTCGATAATTGGTAAGGGGATGAGCGGGTTACGGTATGGGGGCTTAGGCGCCACCTTCTGGCATTCTGGGCAACTACGACAGTAATTCTCTGTTTCCTTGTGCACTCCAGGCCAGAAGAAACGCTGTAAGATCCTCTCTTTTGTCTTCTCTACACCTAGGTGGGCCCCCAGTGGATGTGTGTGTGCCAGATTGAGCACAGTCGCCCAGTGGGGCTGTGGTACAAGGAACTGTTCATGCACTTCATCATTTTTCTTCACTACCTGATACAGTAGGCCACGTATAATTGTGAAATAGGGGTTTGTAGGGCTTGCTCTATCCCCTAGCAGTACACCCTCTAGCACCTGCACATTTCTTAAGGCATTTGCAAGCGTGGGATCCTGCAACTGGGCAGTACCATACTGGCCTGTGAGAGGGGGAAGCTCCTTGATGCCTGGGGCGTCTTCCTCATTTGAGCTCAGGGAGCTTTCTGGGGCCACATTCTCTTCTCCAGTGTCCGGGCCAGTCTCTGTGTCAGCCTGGGTGCCTGTCATCCCTGCGAGGGCAAACGCGGGGATGAGTGGTTGTGCGGGTTGCACTTGCGTGTTTGCAGGACGAGTCTTACCCCTCTGACTGTGGGGTACCCAGGCTGGCCTCTGCTGGGTCTCTCTCCACAGCAGGTGGAAGGCTGGGCAATCTTGCCCAATCAGAACAGGAACAGGGAGGGAATCAACCACTTCCACCCTCGTGTGTATAGTCCCCCTGGTGGTGGTCACTTTTAGTTCAGTGGTGGGGTACTCTTTGGTGTCTTCATGGATGCAGGAAACTGGGAGAACTTTGTCAGTGGTCAGACATGATGGATCCACCAGGTCCTTATGCACCAAGGTGACCCGACTACCCGAATCTAACAATGCTTCTACATCACAGCAATTCACCATCACTGGGCAGGTGGGGGGGTCGATCTGGGGGCCCATCTGTAGCCCCGACGAGTGATGCAAACAGCTGGGCAGATGGTGAGCTGAAGGACCCTGCAGTGGGCATAGGCTCATCCACCGGTTTCCCACACTGCCAAGACATGTGTCCCATATCCCCACACCGGAAGCATTGTTGGGTGTCATCATCACAGGGAATTCTAACCGGACCCGGCTGCCTTCTGGCTCCCCCTGGAGCATAGCCAGGTCCTGCTGTGGCTGGGCTGGACACCTTGGGGTTTTTGGGGTGGCCTCCCCCTGTCGACAGTGGGGGCGCAGTCCTGGGGTCCTTCCTGGAAGCACGGAGCATTTCTGTTGTGGCCTGGTATTTTTCCACAGCTTCAACAGTCAGTTCAGCTGTGGTTAGGGCTTGTTGGCTGACGAAGCGCTTCGTCTCGTATGGCAGGGCTTGTATGTAGTGATCCATGACAATGGCCTCCACTACTGCAGCCGCTGTGGTCTTTTCAGGTTCCAGCCATTTCCTCGTGATTCTGGAAAGTTCGTGCATCTGCGCACGGGGAGCCTGGTCTGCTTGGAAGGTCCAGCTGTGGAAGCGTTGAGCCATACCGAACTTGGTGAGCCCATGTCTGCTGAGGATCTCCATCTTCAGAGCATCATAGTTCGTAGTCTTGTCTGGGGGTAGGTCTCGGACAGCATTCAATGATTCTCCTGTTAAGAATGGGGCTAACAGTCCAACCCATTGTGCCCTGGGCCATCCTTCCCTAGTGGCCATGGCTTCAAAGGTGTGCAAGTATGCCTCAACATCATCTGTGGCCCCCATTTTGGAGATAAAGTTACTTGCCTTTATTGGGCCCACACTCCGAACAGCCATCCTCTTCTGTAGCTGCAACTCCTCTGCCTTCAGTTGGCTGGCTTTCCTTTGTTCTTCCAGGAGGGCCGCACTCGCCAGTATTTGGGCTTGCTGGCCTGCAATGAGGGCTTTCAAAATTTCCTCCATCTTGCTGTGTGGAGGGACTATGGCTAACGGGGAAATTAAGCAATCAAATGCTCAGTGTCCTCCTCGTACACACACTATTATTGATGATTGAACTGCCCACATTCTCCACCATATGTGACATCAGGAGAGGTTGGCTGGCTCTCAGCGGGACCCTTCAATCAGTGCAAGGACACAAAGGTTAGAATAAATCAAGATTTTTAATGTTATGCCAGGAGATTAAACAGAAAAGGTATCTCAAAGTCCAATGTTCAAACGAAGATGGATTCCCAAAAGTCAAACTCAAACAATGTCTCTGGCTTTAGAATAACAAAATTATAGGCAGGTTTCCTTCAGTCCAATATCCTTTTCACGGAACAAACAAAATCTTCTGCCTTACTTGGAGTCCAGTCAACAATCCCTGTAGTCTTCAGCCTGGTGGCGGTTCAGTAGCAGGCGTTCATAACACAGGCAAGTATTTCAGTGAAAAATCCCTCAGGTAAGAATTCCAGATAAGCATTTCGATGAATACTCCGCCCAGCAGGATCCACTCAGCATGAGAGTCCATGAACCTCGCTCCTCTCTCCTCCATCTTCACACAGAGTTTTGAGCTCTCACAAAGCCCTCTTACTCATTAGGCCCTCATTGGCCACAGGTGTGTTGCCGTGTTGTGTGCTGGGGGGTGAAGTTCCCAACTCCACCACCAGATGGAGTTATAGCTGCCAGTGGTTGGAGCCATCTCCGTGGAATATAGCGCCCCTCCAAGACGCAGCCTCTCGGGATGTCACATATATATCATCTCATCTCTAGCCGCTTTATCCTTCTACAGGGTCGCAGGCAAGCTGGAGCCTATCCCAGCTGACTACGGGCGAAAGGCGGGGTACACCCTGGACAAGTCGCCAGGTCATCACAGGGCTGACACATAGACACAGACAACCATTCACACTCACATTCACACCTACGGTCAATTTAGAGTCACCAGTTAACCTAACCTGCATGTCTTTGGACTGTGGGGGAAACCGGAGCACCCGGAGGAAACCCACGCGGATACGGGGAGAACATGCAAACTCCGCACAGAAAGGCCCTCGCCAGCCCCGGGGCTCGAACCCAGACCTTCTTGCTGTGAGGCGACAGCGCTAACCACTACGCCACCGTGCCGCCTATATTGTATATAAAAAAACCCAACTGGAAATCTGGAGCCCCCGACGAATACCGAAGCTGAGTTGCCAAGTACCTTCAGAAGATCTACTAGTAGATGTGAATGCTGCTCTGAAGACAATCTCCACAAGAACCATCACTGAGACCAACAAGCTGATACACAGTATAGCATCAGTAATCATGGAGATGCTTGGACACAAGGTGGGCTCGGGACATAAACAGTATCCACCATGGAAGAGATGATTAGAGGCCAAGATAAACGCAGCACGGAGAGAAGTTAGCCAGCTAGCTGAACTACAGAAAGGGAACATGGTGAATAAAGGGGCACCCAGGAAGTACAACTCACTCTCCATACCAGAGGCACTCGAAACTGCCAAACAGCGACTAACAGCTCTGGCCACCCGGTTGAAGAGATACACCAAGGAGGGAGAGGCCAGGAGAATAAACAAGCTGTTCTCCACTGAACCAGCCAAGGTGTACTCTCAGTGGCAGGGGAACAACAACCGGTCAGACCCACCAAGAGCTGAGGTGGAAAAATACTGGAAAGACATATGGGAAAGAAAGGCATCACACAACACCGATGCCCAATGGTTAGTGGACCTAAGAGCTGACCACAGCAACCTCCCAGAACAAGAACCAGTAACCATCTCAACAGCAGACGTCCAAGAAGAGTGTCAAAGATGAAGAGCTGGACAGCACCAGGCCCCGATATGATCCATACGTACTGGCTGAAGAAGCTAACTGCACTCCATGAACGCCTAGCAGCACAGATGACCCAGCTGCTGAGGGATGGGAAGGGATGGGACCCACCCAGAATGGCTAACCCAAGGCAGGACAGTCCTAATCATGAAGGACCCCCAGAAGGGACCCATCCCATCCAACTACCGGCCAATTACCTGTCTCTGCACAACATGGAAGGCCCTGTCAGGCATCATTGCAGCAAAAATGAGTAAGCATGTGGCTCAATACATGAGCGAGGCACAGAAAGGAATTGGCAGTAACACCAGAGGAGCCAAGCACCAGCTACTGGTCAATAGAACAGTCGCCCGAGACTGTAAGAAGAGACAGACCAACCTGTGCACTGCCTGGATTGACTACAAGAAAGCCTATGACTCAATGCCACACACATGGATACTGGAATGTCTGGAACTGTATAAGATCAACAGGAACCTAAGGACCGTCATCCAGAACTCAATGGAAATATGGAAGACAACCCTAGAGGCCAACTCAAAACCCATTGCCCAAGTCAACATCAAGTGCGGCATATACCAAGGAGATGCGCCATCACCACTGCTGTTCTGCATAGGCCTGAACCCCCTCAGTCAGATCATCACGAAGAGTGGCTACGGGTACCGATTCCGTAGTGGGGCAACAATCAGCCACCTGCTCTACATGGATGACATCAAGCTGTATGCCAGGAACGAGCGAGAAATAGACTCGCTGATCCACACCACCCGGATCTACAGCGATGACATAGGGATGTCATTCGGATTGGACAAGTGTGGCCAGATGGTCTCAAAGAGAGGCAAGATGATCTGGACTGAGGGGATTGACCTACCAGAGGGCAACATAGGTGATATCCAAGACAGCTACAAGTACCTTGGCATCCCACAGGCTAATGGAAACCATGAAGAGGCCACAAGGAAGTCAACCACAGCCAAATACCTCCAGAGAGTAAGGCAAGTCCTGAAAAGTCGGCTGAATGGTAAGAACAAGGTCCGAGCCATCAACATGTACGCACTACCAGTCATCAGATACCCCGCTGGTATCATAAACTGGCCAAAGGAGGAGATAGAAGCCACAGATATCAAGACTAGAAAGCTCCTCACCATGCATGGAGGGTTCCACCCCAAGTCCAGCACCCTGAGACTATACACTAAGCGGAAAGAGGGAGGCCGAGGGCTAGTGAGCATCAAGACCACGGTCCAGGATGAAACATCGAAAATCCGAGAATACATCAGAAAGATGGCCCCAAAGGATGAACTGCTAAGTGAATGTCTCAGGCAGCAGAACCCTGATGAGAGTGCAGAGGAGGAGGAGGAGGAACAGACAACCTGGAGGGACAAACCCCTACATGGCATGTACCACCGTCAGATAGAGGAAGTGGCTGATATCAAGAAATCCTACCAGTGGCTGGATAATGCAGGACTGACAGACAGCACAGAGGCACTAATCATGGCAGCACAAGTACAGGCCATAAGCACAAGAGCCATAGAGGCCAGGATCTACCAGAGTAGATCAGACCCAAGAATCAGACTGCGCAAAGAAGCCCCTGAAACAGTCCAGCACATAGTAGCAGGGTGTAATATGCTAGCTGGATCAGCGTACATGGAGAGGCACAACCAAGTGGCTGGGATAGTATACAGGAACATCTGCAACCAGTATGGAATAGAAGTACCCAAGTCCCAATGGGCCATACCACAGAAGGTGGCTGAGAACAACAGGGCCAAGGTTCTGTGGGACTTCAGCTTCCAGACTGACAAACAGATCCTGGCTAACCAACCGGACATAGTGGTGGTGGACAAAGAGCAGAAGAGGGTGGTGGTGATAGATGTGTCGATCCCAGCTGACGCCAACATCAGGAAGAAGGAACATGAGAAACTTGAGAAGTATGAAGGGTTGAAAGAGCAGCTGGAACAGATGTATAAGGTCAAGGGTTGCGTGGTCCCCGTGGTAGTGGGGGCACTTGGGGCAGTAACCCCCAAACTGGGAGAGTGGCTCCAGCAAATCCCAGGAACAACATCTGAAGCCTCAGTCCAGAAGAGCGCAGTCCAAGGAACATCGAAGATACTGCGCAGAACCCTCAAACTCCCAGGCCTCTGGTAGAGGACCTGAGCTTGAGGATGACATGGATACCAACCCCCCCACCCCCCCGCTGGGGGTGAGAAGGAGAATTTTTTTTTTTTATAAAAATAATGTGTATGAATGATTCACCACATTTCGTGTCAATTCAATTAATAGTAATGGATCTAGATATATCCAATGAATATAGACCAAACTCTAATATGCCTAAAATCAATGTTAATGTCAATAATGACAATTATAAATTGCCAATGGTAGACCCTCTGATGATAATGTTCTTCTTATAATATTCTAAGTCTAAGTTACTAAAAGCCAGACAAGTTCGTTAGAATCTAACGTCTGGTCTGGTGATCTAACCTTGTCAGATATAGGGTCGTCTTGCTGCCATTCAAAATAGTCCGCCATTTGTCCCTGGTGACCATCGCGACAGGCGATCCGAACTTTATCTTGGTGATTTTCTGATATTTTTTCTTCATAGTTTGGCTTTTGCCATTTCCACCAACGGAACTTCATTTCATTATCTTATTCAAGAGAACATAAAGACAAGCAGGCGATAAATGCAGATGCAAAAAAACAAACAAAATGGTTGAGTGTCGCGGGTTTTCTCGTTCTCTCACGCGTATCGTTAATAGCGCCATCTGTATGCTTTATCAGTAACTGCTAAGACATTGGTTGGGCTCAAGTGTGTACCCCGTGGCGTACCGAATTCCGCTCGTTTCATGTGCGCACTTGATCTGCGTGCGCATGCCTCCGGCATTCACTCCAATCACCCCGTTACGCCAATCGGTGTATCGACTGGGTAATCGGCGTATACCACGGGGTACACACTTGAGTCCACCCATACAATGTCAGACACACGAAAAGCGGAAAGTCAACTATTAATTTTCGTCAACATAAACGTATCAAGTTTTTTATATATAATTTTTTTTTAACTAATCATGTGTAGTAAGGACAGGCGGGAGATTTTCTAAATGTTCCAAGCAGGAGATCTCCCGCCCACGGCGGGAGAGTTGGAGCCTCTGCAGGTGCTAAACTGCCCTGCCTGCAGTCCAGACCTGTCTCCCATTTAAGCCATTTGGCGCATTATGAAGCACAAAATACAATAAAGGAGACCCCAAACTGTTGAGCAACTGAAATTGTACATCGGGCAATAATGGGACAACATTTCTCTTTTCAAAACTACAGCAATTGGTTTCCTCAGTTCCCAAATGTTTGCAGACTGTTGGTCAAAGCCGAGATGATGCAACATCGTGGTAAACATGCCCCTGTCTTAAATTTTTGAAACGTGCTGCTGACATCAAATTCAAAATGAGCATATATTTTTCCAAACAAATTACATTTCTCAGTTTCAGCATTTGATATGTTGTCTTTGTACAATTTTCAATGAAATATAGGGTTTCCAAGATTTGCAAGTCATTATATTCTGTGTTTTATTTACATTTTGCACAGTGTCCCAAATTTACGTTGGTGTCGTGGTTAGCACTCTTGCCTCACAGCAAGAAGGTTCTGGGTTCAAGCTCAGTGGCTGACAGGGGCCTTTCTGTGTGGAGTTTGCATGTTCTCCCCGTGTCTACTTGGGTTTCCTCCGGGTCCTCTAGTTTCCCCCCCACAGTCCAAAGACATGCAGCTTAGTCCAGGGTTTCTCAAACTTCTTTGTTCTGGGGCCCAGTAATGTTAGGCCTTGGTGCTGCAAGGCCCTGCATAGGCCTGCGCCTCTGTGCACCCCCCCCCCCCCCCCCACACACACACACACACACACACATTGTGTGCGCCTCCATAGATACGATACTATACATACATACATAGTTTATTATTATTATTATTATTTTTTTTTTTGTTAGTAGTACTTGTTACAAGTAGCAGGCTTATACCAGCATAACAATATTTTGGCTAAATAAGACCTAACAGGAGTACATTGGCAGAATTGTAGAAAATTGCCAAATGACCAGTAACTGTCTAAAGATATGCCATTATTATTATTATTAGTAGTAGTAGTAGTAGTAGTAGGCCTATTATTATTGCTTAGGCCTAAACTATTATTAAACAAGGGAAATTAACAGAAGTGCTTTGGCTTTGAGATTATTGCCAAATTACATAAATATACTGATATGTAGGCCCAATAATTAGGGCCCGAGCCCTATAGGGCGAAGGCCCTATTGTTCTTGTAAGAGTTCACTATTATTAGGGCCCGAGCCCTATGGGCGAAGGCCCTATTGTTCTTGTAAGAGTTCACTATTATTAGGGCCCGAGCCCTACTGGGCGAAGGCCCTATTGTTCTTGTAAGAGTTCACTATTATTAGGGCCCGAGCCCTATGGGCGAAGGCCCTATTGTTCTTGTAAGAGTTCACTATTATTATTCTTCCGTCTTCTTCTTCTTCTTCTTCTTCCGTCTTCTTCTTCTTCTTTATTTTTCTCCGCTGTTGGGCCATTTTCGGGGCGCTTGCCATGGGCGAAAACGCACGAAATTTGGCACCAGTTCCGAGAATTGCCACCGCTACTCAGAACCAGAAGCCCAAACTTGGCCGGGGCTCAGGGCCTCCATAGCGCCCCCTAAGTCGTTGTGATTTTGGCCTCCCGCATTAAGGTGCCTGGTTGCCTTATAGTTTGTAGTATTGGCATGCAATTTGGTACGCATATGTATCTCACTAAGCCGGACAAAAATGTAATGCCAATGCATTAGCCACGCCCAACAGGAAGTGAGGTAATTTCACTTTTGTGTGAAATGCATGGCCACGAAGATGGCACAACTCCTCCTAGACCGTTCATAGGAATGTCACCAAAATTGATACACTTCATCTACAGACATGGCTGACAAAAGTTACTAAATACGTTTCACGTACGATTAACCGTTCAGAAGTTATACGTCAATCAATTTTCGATGCAAAATTTTACATGCTCAAAAATTCATAACAAATCTTCTGATTGCTCAAAACTGCTCATACTTCACACGCAAATCACTCATTGGGCTTCTGACATGTTACCCAGTTTCTGTGATATTTCGCCACTGGGGGCGCTATTTTTGGGCAAAAATTCCAATCTTTCCTCAATTTTGGTCAAACTTCACGGCCACCCTCTTACTACCTCCCATGTCATGTATACCACGTTTTGGAAATTTTCGTCCATGGGGGGCGCTCTTTTTGGCCGACGCAATTGCTCCAAAACGGGTTTTTGGTAAATAATTCCATAATGCTTTTCCTTCACACCACTTCCTTGTGATAGTACGTTGCTGTTGTAGACACTTATTTTTCCAACTCATAATCGCTCATGTACAGCATAGCGCCACCTACTGACATGGGAAAAACCAAAAAATTTATTCTTCAAAAATCTATATCTCATCTTCTATTTAATCAATTGTCATCAAACTTCATACGCAAACTCTTCATAGCTCACCTGACGTCTACGCCAAATTTTGTGCACTTTCGCCCCTGGGGGTGCTGGTTATGGCAAAAATGATATTGCTGCTTCTGATTTGTCAAACTTGGCAAGCAAACTCTTTACAAGACCCTTATTGGGGCGCTTGCCATGGTCGACAACGCACGAAATTTGGCTCCTTTTTCTTAGACTGCCACCGCTACTGAGAACCAGAAGCCCAGATCCAGGCGGGCCTCAGGGCCTCTATAGCGCCCCCTAACTCGTTGTGATTTTGGCCTCCCGCATTAAGGTGCCTGGTTGCCATGTAGTTTGTACTAGTGGCATGCAATTTGGTACGCATATGTATCTCACTAAGCCGGACAAAAATGTACTGCCAATGCATTAGCCACGCCCAACAGGAAGTGAGGTAATTTCACTTTTGTGCGAAATGCATGGCCACGAAGGCGGCGCAACTCCTCCTAGACCGTTCATAGGAATGTCACCAAAATTGATACACATCATCTACAGACATGGCTGACAAAAGTTACTACATAGGTTTCACGTAGCATAAACTGTTCAGAAGTTTTACGTCAATCAATTTTCAATGCAACATTTTACATGCTTAAAAATTCATAACAAATCTTCTACTTGCTCAAAACTGCTCATACTTCACACGCAGATCACTCATTGGGCTTCTGACATGTTACCCACTTTCTGTGATATTTCGCCACTGGGGGCGCTATTTTTGGGCAAAAATTCCAGTCTTTCCTCAAATTTGGTCAAACTTCACGGCCACCCTCTTCCTACCTCCCATGTCATGTATACCACATTTTGGGAATTTTCGTCCTTGGGGGGCGCTGTTTTTGGCCGACGCAATTGCTCCAAAACGGGTTTTTGGTAAATAATTCCATAATGCTTTTCCTTCACACCACTACCTTGTGATAGTGCGTTGCTGTTGTAGACACTTATTTTGCCAACTCATAATCGCTCATGTACAGCATAGCGCCACCTACTGACATGGGAAAAACCAAAAATTTTATTCTTCAAAAATCTATATCTCATCTTCTATTTACTCAATTGTCATCAAACTTCATACGCAAACTCTTCATAGCTCACCTGACATGTACGCCTAATTTTGTGCACTTTCGCCCCTGGGGGTGCTGGTTATGGCAAAAATGATATTGCAGCTTCTGATTTGTCAAACTTGGCTAGCAAACTCTTTACAAGACCCTTATTCGGGCGCTATTATTATTAGGGCCCGAGCACCGTACAGTGCGAGACCCTATCGTTGCCATGTGTCCAATTCTGTTCTTTGTCGCCATTGCGGGAGTAATGTCTCTTGCCGAAGAAGCTGTGGAAGGTATTTCGCGGGGACGCATGCCCCCGCCCCCCTTGGCCGCTGGCGCGAGGGCCCGTCGAGGCCGCTTGCGGCTTTAATTATTCTTCTTCCGTCTTCTTCTTTATTTTTCTCCGCTGTTGGGCCATTTTCGGGGCGCTTGCCATGGGCGAAAACGCACGAAATTTGGCACCAGTTCCGAGAATTGCCACCGCTGCTCAGAACCAAAAGCCCAAACTTGGCCGGGGCTCAGGGCCTCTATAGCGCCCCCTAAGTCGTTGTGATTTTGGCCTCCCGCATTACGGTGCCTGGTTGCCATATAGTTCGTAGTACTGGCATGCCATTTGGTACACATATGTATCTCACTAAGCCGGACAAAAATGTAATGCCAATGCATTAGCCACGCCCAACAGGAAGTGAGGTAATTTCACTTTTGTGCGAAATGCATGGCCACGAAGATGGCGCAACTCCTCCTAGACCGTTCATAGGAATGTCACCAAAATTGATACACATCATCTACAGACATGGCTGACAAAAGTTACTAAATACGTTTCACGTAGGATCAACCGTTCAGAAGTTATACGTCAATCAATTTTCACTTCAAAATTTTACATGCTTAAAAATTCATAACAAATCTTCTAATTGCTCAAAACTGCTCATACTTCACACGCAGATCACTCATGGGGCTTCTGACATGTTACCCAATTTCTGTCACATTTCGCCACTGGGGGCGCTATTTTTGGGCAAAAAATCCAATCTTTCCTCAAATTTGGTCAAACTTCACGGCCACCCTCTTACTACCTCCCGTGTCATGTATACCACATTTTGGGAATTTTCGTCCATGGGGGGTGCTGTTTTTGGCCGACGCAATTGCTCCAAAACGAGTTTTTGGTAAATAATTCCATAATGCTTTTCCTTCACACCACTACCTTGTGATAGTGCGTTGCTGTTGTAGACACTTATTTTTCCAACTCATAATCGCTCATGTCCAGCATAGCGCCACCTACTGACATGGGAAAAACCAATAAATTTATTCTTCAAAAATCTATATCTCATCTTCTATTTACTCAATTGTCATCAAACTTCATAGGCAAACTCTTCGTAGGTCACGTGACATGTCCGCCAAATTTTGTGCACTTTCGCCCCTGGGGGTGCTGGTTATGGCAGAAATGATATTGCAGCTTCTGATTTGTCAAACTTGGCAAGCTAACTCTTTACAAGACCCTTATTCGGGCGCTTGCCGTGGTCGACAACGCACGAAATTTGGCTCCTTTTTCTTAGACTGCCACCGCTACTGAGAACCAGAAGCCCAGATCCAGGCGGGCCTCAGGGCCTCTATAGCGCCCCCTAACTCGTTGTGATTTTGGCCTCCCGCATTAAGGTGCCTGGTTGCCATGTACTTTGTAGTAGTGGCATGCCATTTGGTATGCATTTGTATCTCACTAAGCCGCACAAAAATGTAATGCCAATGCATTAGCCATGCCCAACAGGAAGTGAGGAACTTTCACTTTTGTGCGAAATGCATGGCCACGAAGATGGCGCAACTCCTCCTAGACCGTTCATAGGAATGTCGCCAAAATTGATACACATCATCTACAGACATGGCTGACAAAAGATACTCAATAGGTTTCACGTTGCATAAACCGTTCAGAAGTTATACGTCAATCAATTTTCAATGCAAAATTTCACATGCTTTGAAAATTCATAACAAATCTTCTAATTGCTCAAAACTGCTCATACTTCACACGCAAATCACTCATTGGGCTTCTGACATGTTAACCAATTTCTGTGATATTTCGCCACTGGGGGCGCTATTTTTGGGCAAAAAATCCAATCTTTCCTCAAATTTGGTCAAACTTCACGGCCACCCTCTTACTACCTCCCATGTCATGTACACCACACTTTGGGAATTTTCGTCCATGGGGGGCGCTGTTTTTGGCCGACGCAATTGCTCCAAAACGGGTTTTTGGTAAATAATTCCATAATGCTTTTCCTTCACACCACTTCCTTGTGATAGTGCGTTGCTGTTGTGGACACTTATTTCTCCAACTCATAATCGCTCATGTACAGCATAGCGCCACCTACTGACATGGGAAAAACCAAAAAATTTATTCTTCAAAAATCTATATCTCATCTTCTATTTACTCAATTGTCATCAAACTTCATACGCAAACTCTTCATAGCTCACCTGACATGTACGCCAAATTTTGTGCACTTTCGCCCCTGGGGGTTATTATTATTATTTTTCTGTCGCATTTGACCTTATTTGAGGCATTTCCCCATGCACGAAAACTCATGAAATTTGATACACACATCAGTCACTGTAACCGCTTCTCAGCCACAGATGTTTGGCCCCGGGCGTGGCCCAGGGACTTCATAGCGCCCCCTGATTGAAACAAGTATCTTCAGAACTTATGGCCAGAACCTTACTCAGAACCCTTAGATCAGTACAAAAATGACATGAATCATGATAGTTGTCCTAGCAACACACACACACTGCAGACACAGGGAAGCTAAGATGACTTTAGATTACAGCGTGAGATGGAGATAAGGAGGAGACACATGTATAGTTTTGTACATATATAAATGTACATTTTCACACCACAGAAACACACACACACACACACACACACACACACACACACACACATACTTTAGTGTTTGTCTGTCTGTCTCTCATCCGTCAAGCAGTCATGGCATTTGCAACATGCACATCACCTTTGAACATTTGATGAATATATGACATGTGACTGTTTTGTTGGGTGGCGGAATGTCCTGGGTTGCGGAACCACATGGGTGAGGGCCCGTCAAGGCCGCTAGCGGCTTTAATTATTCTTCCGTCTTCTTCTTCTTCTTCTTTATTTTTCTCCGCTGTTGGGCCATTTTCGGGGCGCTTGCCATGGGCGAAAACGCACGAAATTTGGCAACACTTCCGAGAATTGCCACCGCTACTCAGAACCAAAAGCCCAAACTTGGCCGGGGCTCAGGGCCTCTATAGCGCCCCCTAAGTCGTTGTGATTTTGGCCTCCCGCATTAAGGTGCCTGGTTGCCATATAGTTTGTAGTACTGGCATGCCATTTGGTATGCATATGTATCTCACTAAGCCGGACAAAAATGTAATGCCAATGCATTAGCCACGCCCAACAGGAAGTGAGGTAATTTCACTTTTGTGCGAAATGCATGGCCACGAAGACGGCGCAACTCCTCCTAGACCGTTCATAGGAATGTCACCAAAATGGATACACATCATCTACAGACATGGCTGACAAAAGTTACTAAATACGTTTCACGTAGGATAAACCGTTCAGAAGTTATACGTCAATCAATTTTCACTTCAAAATTTTACATGCTAAAAAATTCATAACAAATCTTCTAATTGCCCTAAACTGCTCATACTTCACACGCTAATCACTCATTGGGCTTCTGACATGTTACCCAATTTCTGTGATATTTCGCCACTGGGGGCGCTATTTTTGGGCAAAAATTCCAATCTTTCCTCAAATTTGGTCAAACTTCACGGCCACCCTCTTACTACATCCCATGTCATGTATACCACATTTTGGGAATTTTCGTCCATGGGGGGCGCTGTTTTTGGCCGACGCAATTTCTCCAAAATGGGTTTTTGGTTAATTATTCCATAATGCTTTTCCTTCACACCACTACCTTGTGATAGTACGTTGCTGTTGTAGACACTTATTTTTCCAAATCATAATCGCTCATGTACAGCATAGCGCCACCTACTGACATGGGAAAAACCAAAAAATTTATTCTTCAAAAATCTATATCTCATCTTCTATTTACTCAATTGTCATCAAACTTCATACGCAAACTCTTCATAGCTCACCTGACATCTACGCCAAATTTTGTGCACTTTCGCCCCTGGGGGTGCTGGTTATGGCAGAAATGATATTGCAGCTACTGATTTGTCAACCTTGGCAAGCAAACTCTTTACAAGACCCTTATTGGGGCGCTTGCCATGGTCGACAACGCTCGAAATTTGGCTCCTTTTTCTTAGACTGCCACCGCTACTGAGAACCAGAAGCCCAGATCCAGGCGGGCCTCAGGGCCTCTATAGCGCCCCCTAACGTGTTGTGATTTTTGCCTCTCGCATTAAGGTGCCTGGTTGCCATGTAGTTTGTAGGAGTGGCATGCCCTTTGGTACGCATATATATCTCACTAAGCCGGACAAAAATGTAATGCCAATGCATTAGCCACGCCCAACAGGAAGTGAGGTAATTTCACTTTTGTGCGAAATGCATGGCCACGAAGACGGCGCAACTCCTCCTAGACCGTTCATAGGAACGTCACCAAAATTGATAGACATCATCTTCAGACATGGCTGACAAAAGTTGCTAAATACGTTTCACGTTGCGTAAACCGTTCAGAAGTTATACGTCAATCATTTTTCAATGCAGAATTTTACATGCTTAAAAATTCATAACAAATCTTCTAATTGCTCAACACTGCTCATACTTCACACGCAAATCACTCATTGGGCTTCTGACATGTGACCCAATTTCTGTGATGTTTCGCCACTGGGGGTGCTATTTTTGGGCAAAAAATCCAATCTTTCCTCAAATTTGGTCAAACTTCACGGCCACCCTCTTACTACCTCCCATGTCATGTATACCACATTTTGGGAATTTTCGTCCATGGGGGGCGCTGTTTTTGGCCCACGCACTTGCTCCAAAACGGGTTTTTGGTAAATAATTCCATAATGCTTTTCCTTCACACCACTACCTTGTGATTGTACGTTGCTGTTGTAGACACTTATTTTTCCAACTCATAATCGCTCATGTACAGCATAGCGCCACCTACTGACATGGGAAAAACCAAAAAATTTATTCTTCAAAAATCTATATCTCATCTTCTATTTACTCAATTGTCATCAAACTTCATCCGCAAACTCTTCATAGCTCACCTGACATATACACCAAATTTTGTGCACTTTCGCCCCCGGGGGTGCTGATTATGGCAAAAATGATATTGCAGCTTCTGATTTGTCAAACTTGGCAAGCAAACTCTTTTCAAGACCCTTATTGAGGCGCTTGCCATGGTCGACAAAGCACGAAGTGCGAGACCCTATTGTTGCCATGTGTCCAATTCTGTGCTTTGTCGCCATTGTGGGAGTAATGTCTCTTGCCGCAGAAGCTGTGGAAGGTTTTTCGCAGGGACGCATGCCCCCGCCCCCCTTGGCCACTGGCGCGAGGGCCCGTCGAGGCCGCTTGCGGCTTTAATTAGGGCCCGAGCCCTATAGGGCGAAGGCCCTATTGTTCTTGTAAGAGTTCACTATTATTAGGGCCCGAGCCCTATGGGCGAAGGCCCTATTGTTCTTGTAAGAGTTCACTATTATTATTCTTCCGTCTTCTTCTTCTTCTTCTTCTTCTTCTTCTTCCGTCTTCTTCTTCTTTATTTTTCTCCGCTGTTGGGCCATTTTCGGGGCGCTTGCCATGGGCGAAAACGCACGAAATTTGGCACCAGTTCCGAGAATTGCCACCGCTACTCAGAACCAGAAGCCCAAACTTGGCCGGGGCTCAGGGCCTCTATAGCGCCCCCTAAGTCGTTGTGATTTTGGCCTCCCGCATTAAGGTGCCTGGGTGCCATGTAGTTTGTAGTAGTGGCATGCAATTTGGTACGCATATGTATCTCACTAAGCCGGACAAAAATGTAATGCCAATGCATTAGCCACGCCCAACAGGAAGTGAGGTAATTTCACTTTTGTGCGAAATGCATGGCCACGAAGACGGCGCAACTCCTCCTAGACCGTTCATAGGAATGTCACCAAAATTGATACACATCGTCTACAGACATGGCTGACAAAAGTTACTAAATAAGTTTCACGTAGGATTAACCGTTCAGAAGTTATACGTCAATCAATTTTCGATGCAAAATTTTACATGCTCAAAAATTCATAACAAATCTTCTGATTGCTCAAAACTGCTCATACTTCACACGCAAATCACTCATTGGGCTTCTGACATGTTACCCAATTTCTGTGATATTTCGCCACTGGGGGCGCTATTTTTGGGCAAAAATTCCAATCTTTCCTCAATTTTGGTCAAACTTCACGGCCACCCTCTTACTACCTCCCATGTCATGTATACCACGTTTTGGAAATTTTCGTCCATGGGGGGCGCTGTTTTTGGCCGACGCAATTGCTCCAAAACGGGTTTTTGGTAAATAATTCCATAATGCTTTTCCTTCACACCACTTCCTTGTGATAGTACGTTGCTGTTGTAGACACTTCTTTTTCCAACTCATAATCGCTCATGTACAGCATAGCGCCACCTACTGACATGGGAAAAACCAAAAAATTTATTCTTCAAAAATCTGTATCTCATCTTCTATTTGCTCAATTGTCATCAAACTTCATACGCAAACTCTTCATAGCTCACCTGACGTCTACGCCAAATTTTGTGCACTTTCGCCCCTGGGGGTGCTGGTTATGGCAAAAATGATATTGCAGCTTCTGATTTGTCAAACTTGGCAAGCAAACTCTTTACAAGACCCTTATTGGGGCGCTTGCCAGGGTCGACAACGCACGAAATTTGGCTCCTTTTTCTTAGACTGCCACCGCTACTGAGAACCAGAAGCCCAGATCCAGGCGGGCCTCAGGGCCTCTATAGCGCCCCCTAACTCGTTGTGATTTTGGCCTCCCGCATTAAGGTGCCTGGTTGCCATGTAGTTTGTAGTAGTGGCATGCCATTTGGTACGCATATGTATCTCACTAAGCCGGACAAAAATGTAATGCCAATGCATTAGCCACGCCCAACAGGAAGTGAGGTAATTTCACTTTTGTGCGAAATGCATGGCCACGAAGACGGCGCAACTCCTCCTAGACCGTTCATAGGAATGTCACCAAAATTGATACACATCATCTACAGACATGGCTGACAAAAGTTACTAAATAGGTTTCACGTAGCATAAACCGTTCAGAAGTTATACGCCAATCAATTTTCAATGCAACATTTTACATGCTTAAAAATTCATAACAAATCTTCTAATTGCTCAAAACTGCTCATACTTCACACGCAGATCACTCATTGGGCTTCTGACATGTTACCCCCTTTCTGTGATATTTCGCCACTGGGGGCGCTATTTTTGGGCAAAAATTCCAGTCTTTCCTCAAATTTGGTCAAACTTCACGGCCACCCTCTTCCTACCTCCCATGTCATGTATACCACATTTTGGGAATTTTCGTCCATGGGGGGCGCTGTTTTTGGCCGACGCAATTGCTCCAAAACGGGTTTTTGGTAACTAATTCCATAATGCTTTTCCTTCACACCACTACCTTGTGATAGTGCGTTGCTGTTGTAGACACTTATTTTTCCAACTCATAATCGCTCATGTACAGCATAGCGCCACCTACTGACATGGGAAAAACCAAAAATTTTATTCTTCAAAAATCTATATCTCATCTTCTCTTTACTCAATTGTCATCAAACCTCATACGCAAACTCTTCATAGCTCACCTGACATGTTCGCCTAATTTTGTGCACTTTCGCCCCTGGGGGTGCTGGTTATGGCAAAAATGATATTACAGCTTCTGATTTGTCAAACTTGGCAAGCAAACTCTTTAGAAGACCCTTATTAGGGCGCTTCTATTATTAGGGCCCGAGCACCGTACAGTGCGAGACCCTATCGTTGCCATGTGTCCAATTCTGTTCTTTGTCGCCATTGCGGGAGTAATGTCTCTTGCCGAAGAAGCTGTGGAAGGTTTTTCGCGGGGACGCATGCCCCCGCCCCCCTTGGCCGCTGGCGCGAGGGCCCGTCGAGGCCGCTTGCGGCTTTAATTAGGGCCCGAGCCCTATAGGGCGAAGGCCCTACTGTTCTTGTAAGAGTTCACTATTATTAGGGCCCGAGCCCTATAGGGCGAAGGCCCTATTGTTCTTGTAAGAGTTCACTATTATTAGGGCCCGAGCCCTATAGGGCGAAGGCCCTATTGTTCTTGTAAGAGTTCACTATTATTAGGGCCCGAGCCCTATGGGCGAAGGCCCTATTGTTCTTGTAAGAGTTCACTATTATTATTCTTCCGTCTTCTTCTTCTTCTTTATTTTTCTCCGCTGTTGGGCCATTTTCGGGGCACTTGCCATGGGCGAAAACGCGCGAAATTTGGCGCCACTTCCGAGAATTGCCACCGCTACTCAGAACCAAAAGCCCACACTTGGCCGGGGCTCAGGGCCTCTATAGCGCCCCCTAAGTCGTTGTGATTTTGGCCTCCCGCATTAAGGTGCCTGGTTGCCATATAGTTTGTAGTAGTGGCATGCCATTTGGTTCGCATATGTATCTCACTAAGCCGGACAAAAATGTAATGCCAATGCATTAGCCACGCCCAACAGGAAGTGAGGTAATTTCACTTTTGTGTGAAATGCATGGCCACGAAGACGGCGCAACTCCTCCTAGACCGTTCATAGGAATGTCACCAAAATTTATAGACATCATCTAGAGACATGGCTGACAAAAGTTACTAAATACGTTTCACGTAGGATAAACCGTTCAGAAGTTATACGTCAATCAATTTTCACTTCAAAATTTTACATGCTAAAAAAATCATAACAAATCTTCTAATTGCTCAACACTGCTCATACTTCACAGGCTTATCACTCATTGGGCTTCTGACATGTTACCCAATTTCTGTGATATTTCGCCACTGGGGGCGCTATTTTTGGGCAAAAAATCCAATCTTTCCTCAAATTTGGTCAAACTTCACGGCCACCCTCTTACTACCTCCCATGTCATGTATACCACATTTTGGGAATTTTCGTCCATGGGGGGCGCTGTTTTTGGCCGACGCAATTTCTCCAAAACGGGTTTTTGGTAAATTATTCCATAATGCTTTTCCTTTACACCACTACCTTGTGATAGTGCGTTGCTGTTGTGGACACTTATTTTTCCATCTCATAATCACTCATGTACAGCATAGCGCCACCTACTGACATGGGAAAAACCAAAAAATTTATTCTTCAAAAATCTATATCTCATCTTCTGTTTACTCAATTGTCATCAAACTTCATAGGCAAACTCTTCATAGCTCACCTGACATGTCCGCCAAATTTTGTGCACTTTCGCCCCTGGGGGTGCGGGTTATGGCAGAAATGATATTGCAGCTTCTGATTTGTCAAACTTGGCAAGCAAACTCTTTACAAGACCCTTTTTGGGGCGCTTGCCATGGTCGACATCGCACGAAATTTGGCTCCTTTTTCTTAGACTCCCACCGCTACTGAGAACCAGAAGCCAAGATCGAGGCGGGCCTCAGGGCCTCTATAGCGCCCCCTAACTCATTGTGATTTTGGCCTCCCGCATTAAGGTGCCTGGTTGCCATGTAGTTTGTAGTAGTGGCATGCCATTTGGTACGCATATGTATCTCACTAAGCCGGACAAAAATGTAATGCCAATGCATTAGCCACGCCCAACAGGAAGTAAGGTAATTTCACTTTTGTGCGAAATGCATGGCCACGAAAACGGCGCAACTCCTCCTAGACCGTTCATAGGAATGTCACCAAAATTGATAGACATCATCTACAGACATGGCTGACAAAAGTTCCTAAATACGTTTCACGTAGAATAAACCATTCAGAAGTTATACGTCAATCAATTTTCAATGCAAAATTTTACATGCTTAAAAATTCATAACCTATCTTCAAATTGCTCAAAACTGCTCATACTTCACACGCAAATCACTCATTGGGCATCTGACATGATACCCAATTTCTGTGATATTTCGCCACTGGGGGCGCTATTTTTGGGCAAAAAATCCAATCTTTCCTCAAATTTGGTCAAACTTCACGGCCACACTCTTACTACCTCCCATGTCATGTACACCTCATTTTGGGAATTTTCGTCCATGGGGGGTGCTGTTTTTGGCCAACGCAATTGCTCCAAAACAGGTTTTTGGTAAATAATTCCATAATGCTTCTCCTTCACACCACTACCTTGTGATAGTACGTTGCTGTTGTAGACACTTATTTTTCCAACTCATAATCGCTCATGTGCAGCATAGCGCCACCTACTGACATGGGAGAAACCAAAAAATTTATTCTTCAAAAATCAATATCTCATCTTCTATTTTCTCAATCTTGATCAAACTTGATAGGCACACTCTTAACAGGTCACCTGACATATGTGCCAAATTTTGTGAACTTTTGCCACTGGGGGTGCTGTTTTCAGGCAACAATTTATATCTCGGCTTCTGATTGGTCAAACTTGATCAAACTTTACAAAACAACTCTTCATAGGTCCCTTGACATGTATACCAAATTTGGTGAACTTTCACCACTGGGGGCGCTCATTGCGCTGTAGCAGTTGCAGGAGAGGTGTTTACAATCATGAGGCACCAGGAGTATGTTGTTTTGGTTGCCTTAAACACACATGACTTGTGGACCACTGGGGGCGCTCATTGCACTGTAGCAGTTGCAGGAGAGGTGTTTACAATCATGAGGCACCAGGAGTATGTTGTTTTGGTTGCCTTAAACACACATGACTTGTGGGGAATGGGTAGGCAGTCGGGAGCAAGTGTTGTAGCATAGCGCCACCTACTGACATGGGAGAAACCGAAACATTTATTCTTCAAAAATCAATATCTCATCTTCTATTTTCTCAATCTTGATCAAACTTGATAGGCACACTCTTTACAGGTCACCTGACATATGTGCCAAATTTTCTGAACTTTTGCCACTGGGGGCGCTGTTTTCAGGCAACAATTTATATCTCGGCTTCTTATTGGTCAAACTTGATCAAACTTTACAAAACAACTCTTCATAGGTCCCTTGACATGTATACCAAATTTGGTGAACTTTCACCACTGGGGGCGCTCATTGCGCTGTAGCAGTTGCAGGAGAGGTGTTTACAATCATGAGGCACCAGGAGTATATTGTTTTGGTTGCCTTAAACACACATGACTTGTGGACCACTGGGGGCGCTCATTGCACTGTAGCAGTTGCAGGAGAGGTGTTCACAATCATGAGGCACCAGGAGTATGTTGTTTTGGTTGCCTTAAACACACATGACTTGTGGGGAATGGGTAGGCAGTCGGGAGCAAGTGTTGTAGCGTTACATACAGACTAATAGATGTCTAACAGAAGACAATCCTATGTAGCTATAGCTTGGTGACTGATGAGGTAAATACATTAATTTGGTTGGGAAGCCATGGCATAAAATGTTCTGTCCATGACAACATCTCAGCGCACCATGTACTCTGTGTACAATTCTGTGCTTTGTCACCATTGTGGGAGTAATGTCTCTTGCCAAAGAAGCTGTGGAAGGTATTTCGCGGGGACGCATGCCCCCGCCCCCCTTAGCCGCTGGCGCGAGGGCCCGTCGAGGCCGCTTGCGGCTTTAATTATTCTTCTTCTTTATTTTTCTCCGCTGTTGGGCCATTTTCGGGGCGCTTGCCATGGGCGAAAACGCACGAAATTTGGCGCCACTTCCGAGAATTGCCACCGCTACTCAGAACCAAAAGCCCACACTTGGCCGGGGCTCAGGGCCTCTATAGCGCCCCCTAAGTCGTTGTGATTTTGGCCTCCCGCATTAAGGTGCCTGGTTGCCATATAGTTTGTAGTAGTGGCATGCCATTTGGTATGCATATGTATCTCACTAAGCCGGACAAAAATGTAATGCCAATGCATTAGCCACGCCCAACAGGAAGTGAGGTAATTTCACTTTTGTGTGAAATGCATGGCCACGAAGACGGCGCAACTCCTCCTAGACCGTTCATAGGAATGTCACCAAAATTGATACACGTCATCTACAGACATGGCTGACAAAAGTTACTAAATACGTTTCACGTAGGATCAACCGTTCAGAAGTTATACGTCAATCAATTTTCACTTCAAAATTTTACATGCTAAAAAATTCATAACAAATCTTATAATTGCTCAACACTGCTCATACTTCACACGCTAATCACTCATTGGGCTTCTGACATGTTACCCAATTTCTGTGCTATTTCGCCACTGGGGGCGCTATTTTTGGGCAAAAAATCCAATCTTTCCTCAAATTTGGTCAAACTTCACGGCCACCCTCTTACTACGTCCCATGTCATGTATACCACATTTTGGGAATTTTCGTCCATGGGGGGCGCTGTTTTTGGCCGACGCAATTTCTCCAAAACGGGTTTTTGGTAAATTATTCCATAATGCTTTCCCTTTACACCACTACCTTGTGATAGTGCGTTGCTGTTGTGGACACTTATTTTTCCATCTCATAATCACTCATGTACAGCATAGCGCCACCTACTGACATGGGAAAAACCAAAAAATTTGTTCTTCAAAAATCTATATCTCATCTTCTGTTTACTCAATTGTCATCAAACTTCATACGCAAACTCTTCATAGCTCACCTGACATGTACGCCAAATTTTGTGCACTTTCGCCCCTGGGGGTGCGGGTTATGGCAGAAATGATATTGCAGCTTCTGATTTGTCAAACTTGGCAAGCAAACTCTTTACAATACCCTTTTTGGGGCGCTTGCCATGGTCGACATCGCACGAAATTTGGCTCCTTTTTCTTAGACTCCCACCGCTACTGAGAACCAGAAGCCCAGATCCAGGCGGGCCTCAGGGCCTCTATAGCGCCCCCTAACTCATTGTGATTTTGGCCTCCCGCATTACGGTGCCTGGTTGCCATGTAGTTTGTAGTACTGGCATGCCATTTGGTACGCATATGTATCTCACTTAGCCGGACAAAAATGTAATGCCAATGCATTAGCCACGCCCAACAGGAAGTAAGGTAATTTCACTTTTGTGCGAAATGCATGGCCACGAAAACGGCGCAACTCCTCCTAGACCGTTCATAGGAATGTCACCAAAATTGATACACATCATCTACAGACATGGCTGACAAAAGTTCCTAAATACGTTTCACGTAGAATAAACCGTTCAGACGTTATACGTCAATCAATTTTCAATGCAAAATTTTACATGCTTAAAAATTCATAACATATCTTCAAATTGCTCAAAACTGCTCATACTTCACACGCAAATCACACTATGGGCATCTGACATGGTACCCAATTTCTGTGATATTTTGCCACTGGGGGCGCTATTTTTGGGCATAAAATCCAATCTTTCCTCAAATTTGGTCAAACTTCACGGCCACCCTCTTACTACCTCCCATGTCATGTACACCTCATTTTGGGAATTTTCGTCCATGGGGGGCGCTGTTTTTGGCCAACGCAATTGCTCCAAAACAGGTTTTTGGTAAATAATTCCATAATGCTTCTCCTTCACACCACTACCTTGTGATAGTACGTTGCTGTTGTAGACACTTATTTTTCCAACTCATAATCGCTCATGTGCAGCATAGCGCCACCTACTGACATGGGAGAAACCAAAAAATTTATTCTTCAAAAATCAATATCTCATCTTCTATTTTCTCAATCTTGATCAAACTTGATACGCACACTCTTAACAGGTCACCTGACATATGTGCCAAATTTTGTGAACTTTTGCCACTGGGGGCGCTGTTTTCAGGCAACAATTTATATCTCGGCTTCTGATTGGTCAAACTTGATCAAACTTTACAAAACAACTCTTCCTAGGTCCCTTGACATGTATACCAAATTTGGTGAACTTTCACCACTGGGGGCGCTCATTGCGCTGTAGCAGTTGCAGGAGAGGTGTTTACAATCATGAGGCACCAGGAGTATGTTGTTTTGGTTGCCTTAAACACACATGACTTGTGGACCACTGGGGGCGCTCATTGCACTGTAGCAGTTGCAGGAGAGGTGTTTACAATCATGAGGCACCAGGAGTATGTTGTTTTGGTTGCCTTAAACACACATGACTTGTGGGGAATGGGCAGGCAGTCGGGAGCAAGTGTTGTAGCATAGCGCCACCTACTGACATGGGAGAAACCAAAAAATTTATTCTTCAAAAATCAATATCTCATCTTCTATTTTCTCAATCTTGATCAAACTTGATACGCACACTCTTAACAGGTCACCTGACATATGTGCCAAATTTTGTGAACTTTTGCCACTGGGGGCGCTGTTTTCAGGCAACAGTTTATTTCTCGGCTTCTGATTGGTCAAACTTGATCAAACTTTACAAAACAACTCTTCATAGGTCCCTTGACATGTATACCAAATTTGGTGAACTTTCACCACTGGGGGCGCTCATTGCACTGTAGCAGTTGCAGGAGAGGTGTTTACAATCATGAGGCACCAGGAGTATGTTGTTTTGGTTGCCTTAAACACACATGACTTGTGGACCACTGGGGGCGCTCATTGCACTGTAGCAGTTGCAGGAGAGGTGTTTACAATCATGAGGCACCAGGAGTATGTTGTTTTGGTTGCCTTACACACACATGACTTGTGGGGAATGGGTAGGCAGTCGGGAGCAAGTGTTGTAGCGTTACATACAGACTAATAGATGTCTAACAGAAGACAATCCTATGTAGCTATAGCTTGGTGACTGATGAGGTAAATACATTAATTTGGTTGGGAAGCCATGGCATAAAATGTTCTGTCCATGACAACATCTCAGCGCACCGTGTACTCTGTGTCCAATTCTGTGCTTTGTCACCATTGTGGGAGTAATGTCTCTTGCCAAAGAAGCTGTGGAAGGTATTTCGCGGGGACGCATGCCCCCGCCCCCCTTGGCCGCTGGCGCGAGGGCCCGTCGAGGCCGCTTGCGGCTTTAATTATTCTTCCGTCTTCTTCTTCTTCCTCTTCTTCTTCTTCTTCTTTATTTTTCTCCGCTGTTGGGCCATTTTCGGGGCACTTGCCATGGGCGAAAACGCACGAAATTTGGCGCCAGTTCCGAGAATTGCCACCGCTACTCAGAACCAAAAGCCCAAACTTGGCCGGGGCTCCGGGCCTCTATAGCGCCCCCTAAGTCGTTGTGATTTTGGTCTCCCACATTAAGGTGCCTGGTTGCCATGTAGTTTGTAGTAGTGGCATGCCATTTGGTACGCATATGTATCTCACTAAGCCGGACAAAAATGTAATGCCAATGCATTAGCCACACCCAACAGGAAGTGAGGTAATTTCACTTTTGTGCGAAATGCATGGCCACGAAGACGGCGCAACTCCTCCTAGACCGTTCATAGGAATGTCACCAAAATTGATACACATCATCTACAGACATGGCTGACAAAAGTTACTAAAAACGTTTCACGTAGCATAAACCGTTCAGAAGTTATACGTCAATCAATTTTCGATGCAAAATTTTACATGCTTAAAAATTCATAACAAATCTTATAGTTGCTCAAAACTGCTCATACTTCACACGCAAATCACACTATGGGCATCTGACATGGTACCCAATTTCTGTGATATTTCGCCACTGGGGGCGCTATTTTTGGGCATAAAATCCAATCTTTCCTCAAATTTGGTCAAACTTCACGGCCACCCTCTTACTACCTCCCATGTCATGTATACCACATTTTGGGTATTTTCGTCCATGGGGGGCGCTGTTTTTGGCCGACGCAATTGCTCCAAAACGGGTTTTTGGTAAATTATTCCATAATGCTTTCCCTTCACACCACTTCCTTGTGATAGTACGTTGCTGTTGTAGACACTTATTTTTCCAACTCATAATCGCTCATGTACAGCATAGCGCCACCTACTGACATGGGAAAAACCAAAAAATTTATTCTTCAAAAATCTATATCTCATCTTCTATTTAGTCAATTGTCATCAAACTTCATACGCAAACTCATCATAGCTCAGCAGACATATACGCCAAATTTTGTGCACTTTCGCCCCTGGGGGTGCTGGTTATGGCAAAAATGATATTGCAGCTTCTGATTTGTCAAACTTGGCAAGCAAACTCTTTACAAGACCCTTTTTGGGGCGCTTGCCATGGTCGACAACGCACGAAATTTGGCTCCTTTTTCTTAGACTGCCACCGCTACTGAGAACCAGAAGCCCAGATCCAGGCGGGCCTCAGGGCCTCTTTAGCGCCCCCTAAGTCATTGTGATTTTGGCCTCCCGCATAAAGGTGCCTGGTTGCCATGTAGTTTGTAGTAGTGGCATGCCATTTGGTACGCATATGTATCTCACTAAGCCGGACAAAAATGTAATGCCAATGCATTAGCCACGCCCAACAGGAAGTGAGGTAATTTCACTTTTGTGCGAAATGCATGGCCACGAACTCGGCGCAACTCCTCCTAGGCCGTTCATAGGAATGTCACCAAAATTGATAGACATCATCTACAGACATGGCTGACAAAAGTTCCTAAATACGTTTCACGTAGGATAAGCCGTTCAGAAGTTATACGTCAATCAATTTTCAATGCAAAATTTTACATGCTTAAAAATTCATAACAAATCTTCTAATTGCTCAAAACTGCTCATACTTCACACGCAAATCACTCATTGGGCTTCTGACATGCTACCCAATTTCTGTGATATTTCGCCACTGGGGGCGCTATTTTTGGGCAAAAATTCCAATCTTTCCTCAAATTTGGTCAAACTTCACGGCCACCCTCTTACTACCTCCCATGTCATGTATACCACATTTTGGGAATTTTCGTCCATGTGGGCCGCTGTTTTTGGCCGACGCAATTGCTCCAAAACGGGTTTTTGGTAAATAATTCCATAATGCTTTTCCTTCACGCCACTACCTTGTGATAGTACGTTGCTGTTGTAGACACTTATTTTTCCAACTCATAATCGCTCATGTACAGCATAGCGCCACCTACTGACATGGGAAAAACCAAAACATTTATTCTTCAAAAATCAATATCTCGTCTTCTATTTACTCAATCTTGATCAAACTTGATACGCACACTCTTAACAGGTGACCTGACATATCTCCCAAATTTTGTGAACTTTTGCCACTGGGGGCGCTGTTTTCAGGCAACAATTTATATCTCGGCTTCTGATTGGTCAAACTTGATCAAACTTGACAAAATAACTCTTCATAGGTCCCTTGACATGTATACCAAATTTGGTGAACTTTCACCACTGGGGGCGCTCATTGCGCTGTAGCAGTTGCAGGAGAGGTGTTTACAATCATGAGGCACCAGGAGTATGTTCTTTTGGTTGCCTTAAACACACATGACTTGTGGGGGATGGGTAGGCAGTCGGGAGCAAGTGTTGTAGCGTTACATACAGTCTAATAGATGTCTAACAGAAGACAATCCTATGTAGCTATAGCTTGGTGACTGATGAGGTAAATACATTAATTTGGTTGGGAAGCCATGGCATAAAATGTTCTGTCTATGACAACATCTCAGCGCACCGTGTACTCTGTGTCCAATTCTGTGCTTTGTCGCCATTGAGGGAGTAATGTCTCTTGCCGAAGAAGCTGTGGAAGGTATTTCGCGGGGACGCATGCCCCCGCCCCCCTTGGCCGCTGGCGCGAGGGCCCGTCGAGGCCGCTTGCGGCTTTAATTATTAGGGCCCGAGCCCTATGGGCGAAGGCCTTATTGTTCTTGTAAGAGTTCACTATTATTAGGGCCCGAGCCCTATGGGCGAAGGCCCTATTGTTCTTGTAAGAGTTCACTATTATTAGGGCCCGAGCCCTATAGGGCGAAGGCCCTATTGTTCTTGTAAGAGTTCACTATTATTAGGGCCCGAGCCCTATGGGCGAAGGCCCTATTGTTCTTGTAAGAGTTCACTATTATTATTCTTCCGTCATCTTCTTCTTCTTCTTCTTCTTCCGTCTTCTTCTTCTTCTTTATTTTTCTCCGCTGTTGGGCCATTTTCGGGGCACTTGCCAAGGGCGAAAACGCACGAAATTTGGCACCATTTCCGAGAATTGCCACCGCTACTCAGAACCAGAAGCCCAAACTTGTCCGGGGCTCAGGGCCTCCATAGCGCCCCCTAAGTCGTTGTGATTTTGGCCTCCCGCATTAAGGTGCCTGGGTGCCAGGTAGTTTGTAGTAGTGGCATGCAATTTGGTAGGCATATGTATCTCACTAAGCCGGACAAAAATGTAATGCCAATGCATTAGCCACGCCCAACAGGAAGTGAGGTAATTTCACTTTTGTGCGAAATGCATGGCCACGAAGACGGCGCAACTCCTCCTAGACCGTTCATAGGAATGTCACCAAAATTGATACACATCATCTACAGACATGGCTGACAAAAGTTACTAAATACGTTTCACGTAGGATAAACCGTTCAGAAGTTATACGTCAATCAATTTTCAATGCAAAATTTTACATGCTTAAAAATTCATAACAAATCTTCTGATTGCTCAAAACTGCTCATACTTCACACGCAAATCACTCATTGGGCTTCTGACATGTTACCCAATTTCTGTGATATTTCGCCACTGGGGGCGCTATTTTTGGGCAAAAATTCCAATCGTTCCTCAATTTTGGTCAAACTTCACGGCCACCCTCTTACTACCTCCCATGTCATGTATACCACGTTTTGGAAATTTTCGTCCATGGGGGGGCGCTGTTTTTGGCCGACGCAATTGCTCCAAAACGGGTTTTTGGTAAATAATTCCATAATGCTTTTCCTTCACACCACTTCCTTGTGATAGTACGTTGCTGTTGTAGACACTGATTTTTCCAACTCATAATCGCTCATGTACAGCATAGCGCCACCTACTGACATGGGAAAAAACCAAAAAATTTATTCTTCAAAAATCTATATCTCATCTTCTATTTACTCAATTGTCATCAAACTTCATACGCAAACTCTTCATAGCTCACCTGACGTCTATGCCAAATTTTGTGCACTTTCACCCCTGGGGGTGCTGGTTATGGCAAAAATGATATTGCAGCTTCTGATTTGTCAAACTTGCCAAGCCAACTCTTTACAAGACCCTTATTGGGGCGCTTGCCATGGTCGACAACGCACGAAATTTGGCTCCTTTTTCTTAGACTGCCACCGCTACTGAGAACCAGAAGCCCAGATCCAGGCGGGCCTCAGGGCCTCTATAGCGCCCCCTAACTCGTTGTGATTTTGGCCTCCCGCATAAAGGTGCCTGGTTGCCATGTAGTTTGTAGTAGTTGCATGCCATTTGGTATGGATATGTATCTCACTAAGCCGGACAAAAATGTAATGCCAATGCATTAGCCACGCCCAACAGGAAGTGAGGTAATTTCACTTTTGTGCGAAATGCATGGCCACGAAGACGGCGCAACTCCTCCTAGGCCGTTCATAGGAATGTCACCAAAATTGATACACATCATCTACAGACATGGTTGACAAAAGTTCCTAAATACGTTTCACGTAGGCTAAGCCGTTCAGAAGTTATACGTCAATCAATTTTCAATGCAAAATTTTACATGCTTAAAAATTCATAACAAATCTTCTAATTGCTCAAAACTGCTCATACTTCACACGCAAATCCCTCATTGGGCTTCTGACATGCTACCCAATTTCTGTGATATTTCGCCACTGGGGGCGCTATTTTTGGGCAAAAAATCCAATCTTTCCTCAAATTTGGTCAAACTTCACGGCCACCCTCTTCCTACCTCCCATGTCATGTATACCACATTTTGGGAATTTTCGTCCATGGGGGGCACTGTTTTTGGCCGACGCAATTGCTCCAAAACGGATTTTTGGTAAATAATTCCATAATGCTTTTCCTTCACACCACTATCTTGTGATAGTACGTTGCTGTTGTTGACACTTATTTTTCCAACTCATAATCGATCATGTACAGCATAGCGCCACCTACTGACATGGGAAAAACCAAAACATTTATTCTTCAAAAATCAATATCTCATCTTCTATGTACTCAATCTTGATCAAACTTGATACGCACACTCTTAACAGGTCACCTGACATATCTCCCAAATATTGTGACCTTTTGCCACTGGGGGCGCTGTTTTCAGGCAACAATTTATATCTCGGCTTCTGATTGGTCAAACTTGATCAAACTTGAGACAACAACTCGTCATAGGTCCCTTGACATGTGTACCAAATTTGGTGAACTTTCACCACTGGGGGCGCTCATTGCGCTGTAGCAGTTGCAGGAGAGGTGTTTACAATCATGAGGCACCAGGAGTATGTTGTTTTGGTTGCCTTTAACACACATGACTTGTGGGGAATGGGTAGGCAGTCGGGAGCAAGTGTTGTAGCATTACATACAGACTAATAGATGTCTAACAGAAGACAATCCTATGTAGCTATAGCTTGGTGACTGATGAGGTAAATACATTAATTTGGTTGGAAAGCCATGGCATAAAATGTTCTGTCCATGACAACATCTCAGCGCACCGTGTACTCTGTGTCCATTTCTGTGCTTTGTCGCCATTGTGGGAGTAATGTCTCTTGCCGAAGAAGCTGTGGAAGGTTTTTCGCAGGGACGCATGCCCCCGCCCCCCTTGGCCGCTGGCGCGAGGGCCCGTCGAGGCCGCTTGCGGCTTTAATTAGGGCCCGAGCCCTATGGGCGAAGGCCCTATTGTTCTTGTAAGAGTTCACTATTATTATTCTTCCGTCTTCTTCTTCTTCTTTATTTTTCTCCGCTGTTGGGCCATTTTCGGGGCGCTTGCCATGGGCGAAAACGCGCGAAATTTGGCGCCACTTCCGAGAATTGCCACCGCTACTCAGAACCAAAAGCCCACACTTGGCCGGGGCTCAGGGCCTCTATAGCGCCCCCTAAGTCGTTGTGATTTTGGCCTCCCGCATTAAGGTGCCTGGTTGCCATATAGTTTGTAGAAGTGGCATGCCATTTGGTATGCATATGTACCTCACTAAGCCGGACAAAAATGTAATGCCAATGCATTAGCCACGCCCAACAGGAAGTGAGGTAATTTCACTTTTGTGTGAAATGCATGGCCACGAAGACGGCGCAACTCCTCCTAGACCGTTCATAGGAATGTCACCAAAATTGATACACATCATCTACAGACATGGCTGACAAAAGTTACTAAATACGTTTCACGTAGGATAAACCGTTCAGAAGTTATACGTCAATCAATTTTCACTTCAAAATTTTACATGCTAAAAAATTCATAAATCTTATAATTGCTCAACACTGCTCATACTTCACACGCTAATCACTCATTGGGCTTCTGACATGTTACCCAATTTCTGTGATATTTCGCCACTGGGGGCGCTATTTTTGGGCAAAAAATCCAATCTTTCCTCAAATTTGGTCAAACTTCACGGCCACCCTCTTACTACCTCCCATGTCATGTATACCACATTTTGGGAATTTTCGTCCATGGGGGGCACTGTTTTTGGCCGATGCAATTTCTCCAAAACGGGTTTTTGGTTAATTATTCCATAATGCTTTTCCTTCACACCACTACCTTGTTATAGTGCGTTGCTGTTGTGGACACTTATTTTTCCATCTCATAATCACTCATGTACAGCATAGCGCCACCTACTGACATGGGAAAAACCAAAAAATTTATTCTTCAAAAATCTATATCTCATCTTCTGTTTACTCAATTGTCATCAAACTTCATTCGCAAACTCTTCATAGCTCACCTGACATGTACGCCAAATATTGTGCACTGTCGCCCCTGGGGGTGCTGGTTATGGCAGAAATGATATTGCAGCTTCTGATTTGTCAAACTTGGCAAGCAAACTCTTTACAAGACCCTTTTTGGGGCGCTTGCCATGGTCGACATCGCACGAAATTTGGCTCCTTTTTCTTAGACTCCGACCGCTACTGAGAACCAGAAGCCCAGATCCAGGCGGGCCTCAGGGCCTCTATAGCGCCCCCTAACTCATTGTGATTTTGGCCTCGCGCAATAAGGTGCCTGGTTGCCATGTAGTTTGTAGTAGTGGCATGCCATTTGGTACGCATATGTATCTCACTAAGCCGGACAAAAATGTAATGCCAATGCATTAGCCACGCCCAACAGGAAGTGAGGTAATTTCACTTTTGTGTGAAATGCATGGCCACGAAGACGGCGCAACTCCTCCTAGACTGTTCATAGGAATGTCACCAAAATTGATACACTTCATCTACAGACATGGCTGACAAAAGTTACTAAATACGTTTCACGTAGAATAAACCGTTCAGAAGTTATACGTCAATCAATTTTCACTTCAAAATTTTACATGCTAAAAAATTCATAACAAATCGTCTAATTGCTCAACACTGCTCATACTTCACACGCTAATCACTCATTGGGCTTCTGACATGTTATCCAATTTCTGTGATATTTCGCCACTGGGGGCGCTATTTTTGGGCAAAAAATCCAATCTTTCCTCAAATTTGGTCAAACTTCACGGCCACCCTCTTACTACCTCCCATGTCATGTATACCACATTTTGGGAATTTTCGTCCATGGGGGGCGCTGTTTTTGGCCGACGCAATTTCTCCAAAACGGGTTTTTGGTAAATTATTCCATAATGCTTTTCCGTCACACCACTACCTTGTGATAGTACGTTGCTGTTGTAGACACTTATTTTTCCAACTCATAATCGCTCATGTACAGCATAGCGCCACCTACTGACATGGGAAAAACCAAAAAATTTATTCTTCAAAAATCTTTATCTCATCTTCTATTTACTCAAATGTCATCAAACTTCATACGCACACTCTTCATAGCTCACCTGACATATACGCCAAATTTTGTGCACTTTCGCCACTGGGGGCGCTATTTTTGGGCAAAAAATCCAATCTTTCCTCAAATTTGGTCACACTTCACAGCCACCCTCTTACTACCTCCCATGTCATGTATACCACATTTTGGGAATTTTTGTCCATGGGGGGCGCTGTTTTTGGCCGACGCAATTGCTCCAAAACGGGTTTTTGGGACATAGTTCCATAATGCTTTTCCTTCACGCCACTACCTTGTGATAGTACGTTGCTGTTGTTGACACTTATTTCTCCAACTCATAATCGCTCATGTACAGCATAACGCCACCTACTGACATGGGAAAAACCTAAAAATTTATTCTTCAAAAATCTATATCTCATCTTCTATTTACTCAATTGTCATCAAACTTCATACGCAAACTCTTCATAGCTCACCTGACATATACGCCAAATTTTGTGCACTTCCGCTATTATTATTAGACCCCGAGCACCGTACAGTGCGGGACCCTATTGTTGCCATGTGTCCAATTCTGTGCTTTGTCGCCATTGTGGGAGTAATGTCTCTTGCCGAGGAAGCTGTGGAAGGTTTTTTGCGGGGACGCATGCCCCCGCCCCCCTTGGCCGCTGGCGCGAGGGCCCGTCGAGGCCGCTTGCGGCTTTAATTATTCTTCCGTCTTCTTCTTCTTCTTCTTTATTTTTCTCCGCTGTTGGGCCATTTTCGGGGCACTTGCCATGGGCGAAAATGCACGAAATTTGGCACCACTTCCGAGAATTGCCACCGCTACTCAGAACCAAAAGCCCAAACTTGGCCGGGGCTCAGGGCCTCTATAGCGCCCCCTAAGTCGTTGTGATTTTGGCCTCCCGCATTAAGGTGCCTGGTTGCCATATAGTTTGTAGTACTGGCATGCCATTTGGCAAACATATGTATCTCACTAAGCCGGACAAAAATGTAATGCCAATGCATTAGCCACGCCCAACAGGAAGTGAGGTAATTTCACTTTTGTGCGAAATGCATGGCCACGAAGACGGCGCAACTCCTCCTAGACCGTTCATAGGAATGTCACCAAAATTGATACACTTCATCTACAGACATGGCTGACAAAAGTTACTAAATACGTTTCACGTAGGATAAACCGTTCAGAAGTTATACGTCAATCAATTTTCACTTCACAATTTTTCATGCTAAAAAATTCATAACAAATCTTCTAATTGCTCAAAACTGCTCATACTTGACACGCTAATCACTCATTGGGCTTCTGACATGTTACCCAATTTCTGTGATATTTCGCCACTGGGGGCGCTATTTTTGGGCAAAAAATCCAATCTTTCCTCAAATTTGGTCAAACTTCACGGCCACCCTCTTACTACCTCCCATGTCATGTCTACCACATTTTGGGAATTTTCGTCCATGGGGGGCGCTGTTTTTGGCCGACGCAATTTCTCCAAAATGGGTTTTTGGTTAATAATTCCATAATGCTTTTCCTTCACACCACTACCTTGTGATAGTACGTTGCTGTTGTAGACACTTATTTTTCCAACTCATAATCGCTCATGTACAGCATAGCGCCACCTACTGACATGGGAAAAACCTAAAAATTTATTCTTCAAAAATCTATATCTCATCTTCTATTTACTCAATTTTCATCACACTTCATACGCAAACTCTTCATAGCTCACCTGACATATACGCCAAATTTTGTGCACTTTCGCCCCTGGGGGTGCTGGTTATGGCAGAAATGATATTGCAGCTTCTGATTTGTCAACCTTGGCAAGCAAACTCTTTACAAGACCCTTATTGGGGCGCTTGCCATGGTCGACAACGCTCGAAATTTGGCTCCTTTTTCTTAGACTGCCACCGCTACTGAGAACCAGAAGCCCAGATCCAGGCGGGCCTCAGGGCCTCAATAGCGCCCCCTAACGTGTTGTGATTTTTGCCTCTCGCATTAAGGTGCCTGGTTGCCATGTAGTTTGTAGTAGTGGCATGCCCTTTGGTACGCATATGTATCTCGCCAAGCCGGACAAAAATGTAATGCCAATGCATTAGCCACGCCCTACAGGAAGTGAGGTAATTTCACTTTTGTGCGAAATGCATGGCCACGAAGACGGCGCAACTCCTCCTAGACCGTTCATAGGAACGTCACCAAAATTGATACACATCATCTACAGACATGGCTGACAAAAGTAGCTAAATACGTTTCACGTAGGGTAAACCGTTCAGAAGTTATACGTCTATCATTTTTCAATGCAGAATTTTACATGCTTAAAAATTCATAACAAATCTTCTAATTGCTCAACACTGCTCTTACTTCACAAGCAAATCACTCATTGGGCTTCTGACATCTGACCCAATTTCTGTGATGTTTCGCCACTGGGGGCGCTATTTTTGGGCAAAAAATCCACTCTTTCCTCAAATTAGGTCAAACTTCACGGCCACCCTCTTACTACCTCCCATGTCATGTATACCACATTTTGGGTATTTTCGTCCATGGGGGGCGCTGTTTTTGGCCCACGCAATTGCTCCAAAATGGGTTTTTGGTAAATAATTCCATAATGCTTTTCCTTCACTCCACTACCTTGTGATAGTACGTTGCTGTTGTAGACACTTATTTTTCCAACTCATAATCGCTCATGTACAGCATAGCGCCACCTACTGACATGGGAAAAACCAAAAAATTTATTCTTCAAAAATCTATATCTCATCTTCTATTTACTCAATTGTCATCAAACTTCATACGCAAACTCTTCATAGCTCACCTGACATATACGCCAAATTTTGTGCACTTTCGCCCCTGGGGGTGCTGATTATGGCAAAAATGATATTGCAGCTTCTGATTTGTCAAACTTGGCAAGCAGACTCTTTTCAAGACCCTTCTTGAGGCGCTTGCCATGGTCTACAGCGCACGAAGTGCGAGACCCTATTGTTGCCATGTGTCCAATTCTGTGCTTTGTCGCCATTGTGGGAGTAATGTCTCTTGCCGCAGAAGCTGTGGAAGGTTTTTCGCAGGGACGCATGCCCCCGCCCCCCTTGGCCGCTGGCGCGAGGGCCCGTCGAGGCCGCTTGCGGCTTTAATTCTTCTTCCGTCTTCTTTATTTTTCTCCGCTGTTGGGCCATTTTCGGGGCGCTTGCCATGGGCGAAAACGCGCGAAATTTGGCACCAGTTCCGAGAATTGACACCGCTACTCAGAACCAAAAGCCCAAACTTGGCTGGGGCTCAGGGCCTCTATAGCGCCCCCTAAGTCGTTGTGATTTTGGCCTCCCGCATTACGGTGCCTGGATCCCATATAGTTTGTAGTACTGGCATGCCATTTGGTACACATATGTATCTCACTAAGCCGGACAAAAATGTAATGCCAATGCATTAGCCACGCCCAACAGGAAGTGAGGTAATTTCACTTTTGTGCGAAATGCATGGCCACGAAGACGGCGCAACTCCTCCTAGACCGTTCATAGGAATGTCACCAAAATTGATACACATCATCTACAGACATGGCTGAGAAAAGTTACTAAATACGTTTCACGTAGGATCAACCGTTCAGAAGTTATACGTCAATCAATTTTCACTTCAAAATTTTACATGCTTAAAAATTCATAACAAATCTTCTAATTGCTCAAAACTGCTCATACTTCACACGCAGATCAATCATGGGGCTTCTGACATGTTACGCAATTTCTGTCACATTTCGCCACTGGGGGCGCTATTTTTAGGCAAAAAATCCAATCTTTCCTCAAATTTGGTCAAACTTCACGGCCACCCTCTTCCTACCTCCCATGTCATGTATACCACATTTTGGGAATTTTCGTCCATGGGGGGCGCTGTTTTTGGCCGACGCAATTGCTCCAAAACGGGTTTTTGGTAAATAATTCCATAATGCTTTTCCTTCACACCACTTCCTTGTGATAGTGCGTTGCTGTTGTAGACACTTATTTTTCCAACTCATAATCGCTCATGTACAGCATAGCGCCACCTACTGACATGGGAAAACCTAAAAATTTATTCTTCAAAAATCTATATCTCATCTTCTATTTACTCAACTGTCATCAAACTTCATACGCAGACTCTTCATAGCTCACCTGACATGTACGCCAAATTTTGTGCACTTTCGCCCCTGGGGGTGCTGGTTATGGCAGAAATGATATTGCAGCTTCTGATTTGTCAAACTTGGCAAGCAAACTCTTTCCAAGACCCTTATTGGGGCGCTTGCCATGGTCGACAACGCACGAAATTTGGCTCCTTTTTCTTAGACTGCCACCGCTACTGAGAACCAGAAGCCCAGATCCAGGCGGGCCTCAGGGCCTCTTTAGCGCCCCCTAACTCGTTGTGATTTTGGCCTCCCGCATTAAGGTGCCTGGTGGCCATGTAGTTTGTAGTAGTGGCATGCCATTTGGTACGCATATGTATCTCACTAAGCCGGACAAAAATGTACTGCCAATGCATTAGCCACGCCCTACAGGAAGTGAGGTAATTTCACTTTTGTGCGAAATGCATGGCCACGAAGAGGGCGCAACTCCTCCTAGACCCTTCATAGGAATGTCACCAAAATTGATACACATCATCTAGAGACAGGTCTGACAAAAGCTACTAAATACGTTTCACGTCGGATAAACCGTTCAGAAGTTATACGTCAATCAATTTTCAATGCACAATTTTGCATGCTTAAAAATTCATAACAAATCTTCTACTTGCTCAAAACTGCTCATACTTCACAAGCAAATCACTCATTGGGCTTCTGACATGTTACCCAATTTCTGTGATATTGCGCCACTGGGGGCGCTATTTTTGGGCAAAAAATCCAATCTTTCCTCAAATTTGGTCAAACTTCACGGCCACCCTCTTACTCCCTCCCATGTCTTGTATACCACATTTTGGGAATTTTCGTCCATGGGGGGCGCTGTTTCTGGCCGACGCAGTTGCTCCAAAACGGCTTTTTGGTTAATAATTCCATAATGCTTTTCCTTCACACCACTACCTTGTGATAGAACGTTGCTGTTGTAGACTCGTATTTTTCCAACTCATAATCGCTCATCTACAGCATAGCGCCACCTACTGACATGGGAAAAACCAAAAAATGTATTCTTCAAAAATCTATATCTCATCTTCTATTTACTCAATTGTCATCTAACTTCATACGCAAACTCTTCATAGCTCACCTGACATGTACGCCAAATTTTGTGCGCTTTCGCCCCTGGGGGTGCTGGTTATGGCACACCCTATTGTTACCATGTGTCCAATTCTGTGCTTTGTCGCCATTGTGGGAGTAATGTCTCTTGCCGAAGAAGCTGTGGAAGGTATTTCGCGGGGACGCATGCCCCCGCCCCCCTTGGCCGCTGGCGCGAGGGCCCGTCGAGGCCGCTTGCGGCTTTAATTAGGGCCCGAGCCCTATGGGCGAAGGCCCTATTGTTCTTGTAAGAGTTCACTATTATTATTCTTCCGTCTTCTTCTTCTTCTTCTTTATTTTTCTCCGCTGTTGGGCCATTTTCGGGGAGTTTGCCATGGGCGAAAACGCACGAAATTTGGCACCAGTTCCGAGAATTGCCACCGCTACTCAGAACCAGAAGCCCAAACTTGGCCGGGGCTCAGGGCCTCCATAGCGCCCCCTAAGTCGTTGTGCTTTTGGCCTCTCGCATTAAGGTGCCTGGTTGCCATATAGTTTGTAGTAGTGGCATGCAATTTGGTACGCATATGTATCTCACTAAGCCGGACAAAAATGTAATGCCAATGCATTAGCCACCCCCAACAGGAAGTGAGGTTATTTCACTTTTGTGCGAAATGCATGGCCACGAAGACGGCACAACTCCTCCTAGACCGTTCATAGGAATGTCACCAAAATTGATACACATCATCTACAGACATGGCTGACAAAAGTTACTAAATACCTTTCACGTAGGATTAACCGTTCAGAAGTTATACGTCAATCAATTTTCGATGCAAAATTTTACATGCTTAAAAATTCATAACAAATCTTCTGATTGCTCAAAACTGCTCATACTTCACACGCAAATCACTCATTGGGCTTCTGACATGTTACCCAATTTCTGTGATATTTCGCCACTGGGGGCGCTATTTTTGGGCAAAAATTCCAATCTTTCCTCAATTTTGGTCAAACTTCACGGCCACCCTCTTACTACCTGCCATGTCATGTATACCACGTTTTGGAAATTTTCGTCCATGGGGGGCGCTGTTTTTGGCCGACGCAATTGCTCCAAAACGGGTTTTTGGTAAATAATTCCATAATGCTTTTCCTTCACACCTCTTCCTTGTCATAGTACGTTGCTGTTGTAGACACTTATTTTTCCAACTCATAATCGCTCATGTACAGCATACCGCCACCTACTGACATGGGAAAAACCAAAAAATTTATTGTTCAAAAATCTATATCTCATCTTCTATTTTCTCAATCTTGATCAAACTTGAGGGCGGCACGGTGGTGTAGTGGTTAGCGCTGTCGCCTCACAGCAAGAAGGTCCTGGGTTCGAGCCCCAGGGCCTTTCTGTGCGGAGTTTGCATGTTCTCCCCGTGTCCGCGTGGGTTTCCTCCGGGTGCTCCGGTTTCCCCCACAGTCCAAAGACATGCAGGTTAGGTTAACTGGTGACTCTAAATTGACCGTAGGTGTGAGTGTGAATGGTTGTCTGTGTCTATGTGTCAGCCCTGTGATGATCTGGCGACTTGTCCAGGGTGTACCCTGCCTTTCGCCCGTAGTCAGCTGGGATAGGCTCCAGCTTGCCTGCGACCCTGTAGAAGGATAAAGCGGCTAGAGATAATGTATGTATGTATGTATGTATGATCAAACTTGATAGGCACACTCTTAACAGGTCACCTGACATATGTGCCAAATTTTGTGAACTTTTGCCACTGGGGGCGCTGTTTTCAGGCAACAATTTATATCTCGGCTTCGGATTGGTCAAACTTGATCAAACTTTACAAAACAACTCTTCATAGGTCCCTTGACATGTATACCAAATTTGGTGAACTTTCACCACTGGGGGCGCTCATTGCGCTGTAGCAGTTGCAGGAGAGGTGTTTACAATCATGAGGCACCAGGAGTATGTTGTTTTGGTTGCCTTAAACACACGTGACTTGTGGACCACTGGGGGCGCTCATTGCGCTGTAGCAGTTGCAGGAGAGGTGTTTACAATCATGAGGCACCAGGAGTATGTTGTTTTGGTTGCCTTAAACACACGTGACTTGTGGACCACTGGGGGCGCTCATTGCGCTGTAGCAGTTGCAGGAGAGGTGTTTACAATCATGAGGCACCAGGAGTATGTTGTTTTGGTTGCCTTAAACACACATGACTTGTGGGGAATGGGTAGGCAGTCAGGAGCAAGTGTTGGAGCGTTATATACAGACTAATAGATGTCTAACAGAAGACAATCCTATGTAGCTATAGCTTGGTGACTGATGAGGTAAATACATTAATTTGGTTGGGAAGCCATGGCATAAAATGTTCTGTCCATGACAACATCTCAGCGCACCGTGTACTCTGTGTCCAATTCTGTGCTTTGTCACCATTGTGGGAGTAATGTCTCCTGCCAAAGATGCTGTGGAAGGTATTTCGCGGGGACGCATGCCCCCGCCCCCCTTGGCCGCTGGCGCGAGGGCCCGTCGAGGCCGCTTGCGGCTTTAATTAGGGCCCGAGCCCTATAGGGCGAAGGCCCTATTGTTCTTGTAAGAGTTCACTATTATTAGGGCCCGAGCCCTATAGGGCGAAGGCCCTATTGTTCTTGTAAGAGTTCACTATTATATTATTCTTCCGTCTTCTTCTTCTTCTTCCGTCTTCATCTTCTTCTTTATTTTTCTCCGCTGTTGGGCCATTTTCGGGGCGCTTGCCATGGGCGAAAACGCACGAAATTTGGCACCAGTTCCGAGAATTGCCACCGCTACTCAGAACCAGAAGCCCAAACTTGGCCGGGGCTCAGGGCCTCTATAGCGCCCCCTAAGTCGTTGTGATTTTGGCCTCCCGCATTAAGGTGCCTGGGTGCCATGTAGTTTGTAGTAGTGGCATGCCATTTGGTACCCATATGTATCTCACTAAGCAGGACAAAAATGTTATGCCAATGCATTAGCCACGCCCAACAGGAAGTGAGGTAATTTCACTTTTGTGGGAAATGCATGGCCACGAAGACGGCGCAACTCCTCCTAGACCGTTCATAGGAATGTCACCAGAATTGATAGACTTCATCTACAGACATGGCTGACAAAAGTTACTAAATATGTTTCACGTAGGATAAACTGTTCAGAAGTTATACGTCAATCAATTTTCGATGCAAAATTTTACATGCTTTAAAAATTCATAACAAATCTTCTGATTGCTCAGAACTGCTCATACTTCATACGCAAATCACTCATTGGGCTTCTGACATGTTACCCAATTTCTGTGATATTTCGCCACTGGGGGCGCTATTTTTGGGCAAAAATTCCAATCTTTCCTCAAATTTGGTCAAACTACACGGCCACCCTCTTACTACCTCCCATTTCATGTATACCACATTTTGGAAATTTTCGTCCATGGGGGGCGCTGTTTTTGGCTGACGCAATTGCTCCAAAACGGGTTTTTGGTAAATAATTCCATAATGCTTTTCCTTCACACCACTACCTTGTGACAGTACGTTGCTGTTGTAGACACTTATTTTTACAACTCATAATCGCTCATGTACAGCATAGCGCCACCTACTGACATGGGAAAAACCAAAAAATTTATTCTTCAAAAATCTATATCTCATCTTCTACTTACTCAATTGTCATCAAACTTCATAGGCAAACTCTTCATAGCTCACCTGACATACACGCCAAATTTTGTGCACTTTCGCCACTGGGGGCGCTATTTTTGGGCTGACAATCCAATCTTTCCTCAAATTTGGTCAAACTTCACGGCCACCCTCTTCCTACCTCCCATGTCATGTATACCACATTTTGGGAATTTTTGTCCATGGGGGGCGCTGTTTTTGGCCGACGCAATTGCTCCAAAACGGGTTTTTGGTAAATAATTCCATAATGCTTTTCCTTCACACCACTACCTTGTGAAAGTACGTTGCTGTTGTAGACACTTATTTTTCCAACACATAATCGCTCATGTACAGCATAGCGCCACCTACTGACATGGGAAAAACCAAAAAATTTATTCTTCAAAAATCTATATCTCATCTTCTATTTACTCAATTGTCATCAAACTTCATAACCAAACTCTTCATAACTCACCTGACATATACGCCAAATTTTGTGCACTTTCGCCCCTGGGCGTGCTGGTTATGGCAAAAATGATATTGCAGCTTCTGATTTGTCAAACTTGGCAAGCAAACTCTTTACATGACCCTTACTGGGGCGCTTGCCATGGTCGACAACTCACGAAATTTGGCTCCTTTTTCTTAGACTGCCACCGCTACTGAGAACCAGAAGCCCAGATCCAGGCGGGCCTCTGGGCCTCTATAGCTCCCCCCGAGCACCGTTCAGTGCGAGACCCTATTGTTGCCATGTGTCCATTTCTGTGCTTTGTCGCCATTGTGGGAGTAATGTCTCTTGCCGAAGAAGCTGTGGAAGGTTTTTCGCGGGGACGCATGCCCCCGCCCCCCTTGGCCGCTGGCGCGAGGGCCCGTCGAGGCCGCTTGCGGCTTTAATTATTCTTCCGTCTTCTTCTTCTTCTTCCGTCTTCTTCTTCTTCTTTATTTTTCTCCGCTGTTGGGACATTTTCGGGGCACTTGCCATGGGCGAAAACGCACGAAATTTGGCGCCAGTTCCGAGAATTGCCACCGCTACTCAGAACCAGAAGCCCAAACTTGGACGGGGCTCAGGGCCTCTATAGCGCCCCCTAAGTCGTTGTGATTTTGGCCTCCCGCATTAAGGTCCCTGGGTGCCATGTAGTTTGTAGTAGTGGCATGCCATTTGGTACGCATATGTGTCTCACTAAGCCGGACAAAAATGTAATGCCAATGCATTAGCCACGCCCAACAGGAAGTGAGGTAATTTCACTTTTGTGCGAAATGCATGGCCACGAAGACGGCTCAACTCCTCCTGGACCGTTCATAGGAATGTCACCAAAATTGATACACATCATCTACAGACATGGCTGACAAAAGTTACTAAATAAGTTTCACGTAGGATAAACCGTTCAGAAGTTATACGTCAATCAATTTTCGATGCAAAATTTTACATGCTTAAAAATTCATAAATCTTCTGATTGCTCAAAACTGCTCATACTTGACACGCAAATCACTCATTGGGCTTCTGACATGTTACCCAATTTCTGTGATTTTTCACCACTGGGGGCGCTATTTTTGGGCAAAAATTCCAATCTTTCCTCAAATTTGGTCAAACTTCACGGCCACCCTCTTACTACCTCCCATGTCATGTACACCACGTTTTGGAAATTTTCGTCCATGGGGGGAGCTGTTTTTGGCCGACGCAATTGCTCCAAAACGGGTTTTTGGTAAATAATTCCATAATTCTTTTCCTTCACACCACTACCTTGTGATAGTGCATTGCTGTTGTAGACACTTATTTTTCCAACTCATAATCGCTCATGTACAGCATAGCGCCACCTACTGACATGGGAAAAACCAAAAAATTTATTCTTCAAAAATCTATATCTCATCTTCTATTTTCTCAATTGTCATCAAACTTCATACGCAAACTCTTCATAGCTCACCTGACATCTACGCCAAATTTTGTGCACTTTCGCCCCTGGGGGTGCTGGTTCTGGCAAAAATGATATTGCAGCTTCTGATTTGTCAAACTTGCCAAGCAAACTCTTTACAAGACCCTTATTGGGGCACTTGCCATGGTCGACAACGCATGAAATTTGGCTCCTTTTTCTTAGACTGCCACCGCTACTGAGAACCAGAAGCCCAGATCCAGGCGGGCCTCAGGGCCTCTATAGCGCCCCCTAACTCGTTGTGATTTTGGCCTCCCGCATTAAGGTGCCTGGTTGCCATGTAGTTTGTAGTAGTGGCATGCCATTTGGTACGCTTATGTATCTCACTAAGCCGGACAAAAATGTAATGCCAATGCATTAGCCACGCCCAACAGGAAGTGAGGTAATTTCACTTTTGTGCGAAATGCATGGCCACGAAGACGGCGCAACTCCTCCTAGACCGTTCATAGGAATGTCACCAAAATTGATACACATCATCTACAGACATGGCTGACAGAAGTTTCTAAATACCTTTCACGTAGCATAAACCGTTCAGAAGTTATACGTCAATCAATTTTCAATGCAAAATTTTACATGCTTAAAAATTCATAGCAAATCTTCTACTTGCTCAAAACTGCTCATACTTCACAAGCAAATCACTCATTGGGCTTCTGACATGTTACCCACTTTCTGTGATATTTCGCCACTGGGGGCGCTATTTTTGGGCAAAATTTCCAATCTTTCCTCAAATTTGGTCAAACTTCACGGCCACCCTCTTTCTACCTCCCATGTCATGTATACCACATTTTGGGAATTTTCGTCCATGGGGGGCGCTGTTTTTGGCCGACGCAATTGCTCCAAAAAGGGTTTTTGGTAAATAATTCCATAATGCTTTTCCTTCACACCACTACCTTGTGATAGTGCGTTGCTGTTGTAGACACTTATTTTTCCAACTCATAATCGCTCATGTACAGCACAGCGCCACCTACTGACATGGGAAAAACCTAAAATTTTATTCTTCAAAAATCTATATCTCATCTTCTATTTACTCAATTGTCATCAAACTTCATACGCAAACTCTTCATAGCTCCCCTGACCTGTACGCCAAATTTTGTGTACTTTCGCCCCTGGGGGTGCTGGTTATGGCAGAAATGATATTGCAGCTTCTGATTTGTCAAACTTGGCAAGCAAACTCTTTACAAGACCCTTATTGGGGCGCTATTATTATTAGGGCCCGAGCACCGTCCAGTGCGAGACCCTATCGTTGCCATGTGTCCAATTCTGTGATTTGTCGCCATTGCGGGAGTAATGTCTCTTGCCGAAGAAGCTGTGGAAGGTATTTCGCGGGGACGCATGCCCCCGCCCCCCCTTGGCCGCTGGCGCGAGGGCCCGTCGAGGCCGCTTGCGGCTTTAATTCTTCTTCCGTCTTCTTCTTCTTCTTCTTCTTCTTCCGTCTTCTTCTTCTTCTTTATTTTTCTCCGCTGTTGGGCCATTTTCGGGGCGCTTGCCATGGGCGAAAACGCACGAAATTTGGCACCAGCTCCGAGAATTGCCACCGCTACTCAGATTCAGAAGCCCAAACTTGGCCGGGGCTCCGGGCCTCTATAGCGCCCCCTAAGTCGTTGTGATTTTGGCCTCCCGCATTAAGGTGCCTGGGTGCCATGTAGTTTGTAGTAGTGGCATGCCTTTTGGTACGCATATGTATCTCACTAAGCCGGACAAAAATGTAATGCCAATGCATTAGCCACGCCCAACAGGAAGTGAGGTAATTTCACTTTTGTGCGAAATGCATGGCCACGAAGACGGCGCAACTCCTCCTAGACCGTTCATAGGAATGTCACCAAAATTGATACACATCATCTACAGACATGGCTGACAAAAGTTACTCAATACGTTTCACGTAGGATAAACCGTTCAGAAGTTATACGTCAATCAATTTTCGATGCAAAATTTTACATGCTTAAAAATTCATAACAAATCTTCTGATTGCTCAAAACTGCTCATACTTCACACGCTAATCACTCATTGGCCTTCTGACATGTTACCCAATTTCTGTGATATTTCGCCACTGGGGGCGCTATTCTTGGGCAAAATTTCCAAACTTTCCTCAAATTTGGTCACACTTCACGGCCACCCTCTTTCTACCTCCCATGTCATGTATACCACATTTTGGGAATTTTCGTCCATGGGGGGCGCTGTTTTTGGCCGACGCAATTGCTCCAAAACGGGTTTTTGGTAAATAATTCCATAATGCTTTTCCTTCACACCACTACCTTGTTATAGTACGTTGCTGTTGTAGACACTTATTTTTCCAACTCATAATCGCTCATGTACAGCATAGCGCCACCTACTGACATGGGAAAAACCAAAAAATTTATTCTTCAAAAATCTACATCTCATCTTCTATTTACTCAATTGTCATCAAACTTCATACGCAAACTCTTCATAGCTCACCTGACATCTACACCGAATTTTGTGCACTTTCGCCCCTGGGGGTGCTGGTTATGGCAAAAATTATATTGCAGCTTCTGATCTGTCAAACTTGCCAAGCAACCTCTTTACAAGACCCTTATTGGGGCGCTTGCCATGGTCGACAACGCACGAAATTTGGCTCCTTTTTCTGAGACTGCCACCGCTACTGAGAACCAGAAGCCCAGATCCAGGCGGGCCTCAGGGCCTCTATAGCGCCCCCTAACTCGTTGTGATTTTGGCCTCCCGCATTAAGGTGCCTGGTTGCCATGTAGTTTGTAGTAGTGGCATGCCATTTGGTACACATATGTATCTCACTAAGCCGGACAAAAATGTAATGCCTATGCATTAGCCACGCCCAACAGGAAGTGAGGTAATATCACTTTTGTGCGAAATGCATGGCCACGAAGACGGCGCAACTCCTCCGAGACCGTTCATAGGAATGTCACCAAAATTGATACACATGATCTACAGACATTGCTGACAAAAGTTTCTAAATACGTTTCATGTAGCATAAACCGTTCAGAAGTTATACGTCAATCAATTTTCACTGCAAAATTTTACATGCTTAAAAATTCATAACAAATCTTCTAATTGCTCAAAACTGCTCATACTTCACACGCCAATCACTCATTGGGCTTCTGACATGTTACCCAATTTCTGTGATATTTCGCCACTGGGGGCGCTATTTTTGGACAAAAAATCCAATCTTTCCTCAAATTTGGTCAAACTTCACGGCCACCCTCTTAATACCTCCCATGTCATGTATACCACATTTTGGGAATTTTCGTCCATGGGGGGTGCTGTTTTTGGCCAACGCAATTGCTCCAACACGGGTTTTTGGTAAATAATTCCATAATGCTTTTCCTTCACACCACTACCTTGTGGTAATGTCTCTTGCCGAAGAAGCTGTGGAAGGTTTTTCGCGGGGACGCATGCCCCCGCCCCCCTTGGCCGCTGGCGCGAGGGCCCGTCGAGGCCGCTTGCGGCTTTAATTAGGGCCCGAGCCCTATAGGGCGAAGGCCCTATTGTTCTTGTAAGAGTTCACTATTATTATTCTTCCGTCTTCTTCTTCTTCCGTCTTCTTCTTCTTCTTTATTTTTCTCCGCTGTTGGGCCATTTTCGGGGCGCTTGCCATGGGCGAAAACGCACGAAATTTGGCACCAGTTCCGAGAATTGCCACCGCTACTCAGAACCAGAAGCCCAAACTTGGCCAGGGCTTAGGGCCTCTATAGCGCCCCCTAAGTCGTTGTGATTTTGGCCTCCCGCATTAAGGTGCCTGGTTGCCATGTAGTTTGTAGTAGTGGCATGCCATTTGGTACGCATATGTATCTCACTAAGCCGGACAAAAATGTAATGCCAATGCATTAGCCACGCCCAACAGGAAGTGAGGTAATTTCACTTTTGTGCGAAATGCATGGCCACGAAGACGGCGCAACTCCTCCTAGACCGTTCATAGGAATGTCACCAGAATTGATACACATCATCTACAGACATGGCTGACAAAAGTTACTAAATACGTTTCACGTAGGATAAACCGTTCAGAAGTTATACGTCAATCAATTTTCGATGCAAAATTTTACATGCTTAAAAATTCATAAATCTTCTGATTGCTCAAAACTGCTCATACTTCACAGGCAAATCACGCATTGGGCTTGTGACATGTTACCCATTTTCTGTGATATTTCGCCACTGGGGGCGCTATTTTGGGGCAAAAATTCCAATCTTTCCTCAAATTTGGTCAAACTTCACGGCCACCCTCTTACTACCTCCCATGTCATGTTTACCATGTTTTGGAAATTTTCGTCCATGGGGGGCGCTGTTTTTGGCCGACGCAATTGCTCCAAAACGGGTTTTTGGTAAATAATTCCATAATGCTTTTCCTTCACACCACTACCTTGTGATAGTACGTTGCTGTTGTAGACACTTTTTTTTCCAACTCATAATCGCTCATATACAGCATAGCGCCACCTACTGACATGGGAAAAACCAAAAAATTTATTTTCAAAAATCTATATCTCATCTTCTATTTACTCAATTGTCATCAAACTTCATACGCAAACTCTTCATAGCTCACCTGACGTCTACGCCAAATTTTGTGCACTTTCGCCCCTGGGGGTGCTGGTTATGGCAAAAATGATATTTCAGCTTCTGATTTGTCAAACTTGCCAAGCAAACTCTTTACAAGACCCTTATTGGGGCGGTTGCCATGGTCCACAACGCTCGAAATTTGGCTCCTTTTTCTTAGACTGCCACCGCTACTGAGAACCAGAAGCCCAGATCCAGGCGGGCCACAGGGCCTCTATAGCGCCCCCTAACTCGTTGTGATTTTGGCCTCCCGCATTAAGGTGCCTGGTTGCCATGTAGTTTGTAGTAGTGGCATGCCATTTGGTACGCATATATATCTCACTAAGCCGGACAAAAATGTATTGCCAATGCATTAGCCACACCCAACAGGAAGTGAGGTAATTTCACTTTTGTGCGAAATGTATGGCCACGAAGACGGCGCAACTCCTCCTAGACCGTTCATAGGAATGTCACCAAAATTGATACACATCATCTACAGACATCGCTGACAAAAGTTACTAAATACGTTTCACGTAGCATAAACCGTTCAGAAGTTATACGTCAATCAATTTTCACTTCAAAATTTTACATGCTAAAAAATTCATAACAAATCTTCTAATTGGTCAACACTGCTCATACTTCACACGCTAATCAATCATTGGGCTTCTGACATGTTACCCCATTTCTGTGATATTTCGCCACTGGGGGCGCTATTTTTGGGCAAAAAATCCAATCTTTCCTCAAATTTGGTCAAACTTCACGGCCACCCTCTTACTACCTCCCATGTCATGTATACCACATTTTGGGAATTTTCGTCCATGGGGGGCGCTGTTTTTGGCCGACGCAATTGCTCCAAAACGGGTTTTTGGTAAATAATTCCATAATGCTTTTCCTTCACACCACTACCTTGTGTTAGTGCGTTCCTGTTGTAGACACTTATTTTTCCAACTCATAATCGCTCATGTACAGCATAGCGCCACCTACTGACATGGGAAAAACCAAAAAATTTATTCTTCAAAAATCTATATCTCATCTTCTATTTACTCAATTGTCATCAAACTTCATATGCAAACTCTTCCTAGCTCACCTCACATGTACGCCAAATTTTGTGCACTTTCGCCCCTGGGGGTGCTGGTTATGGCAGAAATGATATTGCAGCTTCTGATTTGTCAAACTTGGCAAGCAAACTCTTTACAAGACCCTTTTTGGGGCGCTTGCCATGGTCGACATCGCACGAAATTTGGCTCCTTTTTCTTAGACTGCCACCGCTACTGAGAACCAGAAGCCCAGATCCAGGCGGGCCTCAGGGCCTCTACAGTGCCCCCTAACTCGTTGTGATTTTGGCCTCCCGCATTAAGGTGCCTGGTTGCCATGTAGTTTGTAGTAGTGGCATGCCATTTGGTACGCATATGTATCTCACTAAGCCGGACAAAAATGTAATGCCACTGCATTAGCCACGCCCAACAGGAAGTGAGGTAATTTCACTTTTGTGCGAAATGCATGGCCACGAAGACGGCGCAACTCCTCCTAGACCGTTCATGGGAATGTCACCAAAATTGATACACATCATCTACAGACATGGCTGACAAAAGTTCCAAAATACGTTTCATGTAGCATAAACCCTTCAGAAGTTATACGTCAATCAATTTTCAATGCAAAATTTTACATGCTTAAAAATTCATAACAAATCTTCAAATTGCTCAAAACTGCTCATACTTCACACGCAAATCACTCATTGGGCATCTGACATGTTACCCAATTTCTGTGATATTTTGCCACTGGGGGCGCCATTTTTGGGCAAAAAATCCAATCTTTCCTCAAATTTGGTCAAACTTCACGGCCACCCTCTTACTACCTCCCATGTCATGTACACCACATTTTGGGTATTTTCGTCCATGGGGGGGCGCTGTTTTTGGCCAACGCAATTGCTCCAAAACGGGTTTTTGGTAAATAATTCCATAATGCTTCTCCTTCACACCACTACCTTGTGATAGTACGTTGCTGTTGTAGACACTTATTTTTCCAACTCATAATCGCTCATGTACAGCATAGCGCCTCCTACTGACATGGGAAAAACCAAAAAATTTATTCTTCAAAAATCAATATCTCATCTTCTATTTTCTCAATCTTGATCAAACTTGATACGCACACTCTTAACAGGTCACCTGACATATGTGCCAAATTTTCTGAACTTTTGCCACTGGGGGCGCTGTTTTCAGGCAACAATTTATATCTCGGCTTCTGATTGGTCAAACTTGATCAAACTTGACAAAACAACTCTTCATAGGTCCCTTGACATGTATACCAAATTTCGTGAACTTTCACCACTGGGGGCGCTCATTGCTCTGTAGCAGTTGCAGGACAGGTCTTTACAATCATGAGGCACCAGGAGTATGTTGTTTTGGTTGCCTTAAACACACATGACTTGTGGGGAATGGGTAGGCAGTCGGGAGCAAGTGTTGTAGCGTTACATACAGACTAATAGATGTCTAACAGAAGACAATCCTATGTAGCTATAGCTTGGTGACTGATGAGGTTAATACATTAATTTGGTTGGGAGGCCATGGCATAAAATCTTCTGTCCATGACAACATCTCAGCGCACCGTGTACTCTGTGTCCAATTCTGTGCTTTGTCGCCATTGTGGGAGTAATGTCTCTTGCCGAAGAAGCTGTGGAAGGTCTTTCGCGGGGACGCATGCCCCCGCCCCCCTTGGCCACTGGCGCGAGGGCCCGTCGAGGCCGCTTGCGGCTTTAATTAGGGCCCGAGCCCTATGGGCGAAGGCCCTATTGTTCTTGTAAGAGTTCACTATTATTAGGGCCCGAGCCCTATAGGGCGAAGGCCCTATTGTTCTTGTAAGAGTTCACTATTATTAGGGCCCGAGCCCTATGGGCGAAGGCCCTATTGTTCTTGTAAGAGTTCACTATTATTATTCTTCCGTCTTCTTCTTCTTCTTCTTCTTCCGTCTTCTTCTTCTTCTTTATTTTTCTCCGCTGTTGGGCCATTTTCGGGGCACTTGACATGGGCGAAAACGCACGAAATTTGGCACCAGTTCCGAGAATTGCCACCGCTACTCAGAACCAGAAGCCCAAACTTGGCCGGGGCTCAGGGCCTCTCTAGCGCCCCCTAAGTCATTGTGATTTTGGCCTCCCGCATTAAGGTGCCTGGGTGCCATGTAGTTTGGAGTAGTGGCATGCCATTTGGTACGCATATGTATCTCACGAAGCTGGACAAAAATGTAATGCCAATGCCTTAGCCACGCCCAACAGGAAGTGAGGTAATTTCACTTTTGTGCGAAATGCATGGCCACGAAGTCGCCGCAACTCCTCCTAGACCGTTCATAGGAATGTCACCACAATTGATACACATCATCTACAGACATGGCTGACAAAAGTTACTAAATACGTTTCACGTAGGTTAAACCGTTCAGAAGTTATACGTCAATAAATTTTCGATGCAAAATTTTACATGCTTAAAAATTCATAACAAATCTTCTGATTGCTCAAAACTGCTCATACTTCACACGCAAATCACTCATTGGGCTTCTGACAAGTTACCCAATTTCTGTGATATCTCGCCACTGGGGGCGCTATTTTTGGGCAAAAATTCCAATCTTTCCTCAAATTTGGTCAAACTTCACGGCCACCCTCTTTCTACCTCCCATGTCATGTATACCACGTTTTGGAACTTTTCGTCCATGGGGGGCGCTGTTTTTGGCCGACGCAATTGCTCCAAAATGGGTTTTTGGTTAATAATTCCATAATGCTTTTCCTTCACACCACTACCTTGTGATAGTACATTGCTGTTGTAGACACTTATTTTTCCAACTCATAATCGCTCATGTACAGCATAGCGCCACCTACTGACATGGGAAAAACCAAAAAATTTATTCTTCAAAAATCTATGTCTCATCTTCTATTTACTCAGTTGTCATCAAACTTCATACGCAAACTCTTCATAGCTCACCTGACATCTACGCCAAATTTTGTGCACTTTCGCCACTGGGGGCGCTATTTTTGGGCAAAAAATCCAATCTTTCCTCAAATTTGGTCATACTTCACGGCCACCCTCTTTCTACCTCCCATGTCATGTATACCACATCTTGGGAATTTTCGTCCATGGGGGGCGCTGTTTTTGGCCGACGCAATTGCTCCATAACGGGTTTTTGGTAAATAATTCCATAATGCTTTTCCTTCAAACCACTACCTTGTGATAGTACGTTGCTGTTGTGGACACTTATTTTTCCAACTCATAATCGCTCATGTACAGCATAGCGCCACCTACTGACAGGGGAAAAACCAAAAAATTTATTCTTCAAAAATCTACATCTCATCTTCTATTTACTCAATTGTCATCAAACTTCATACACAAACTCTTCGTAGCTCACCTGACTTATACGCCAAATTTTGTGCACTTTCGCCCCTGGGGGTGCTCGTTATGGCCAAAAATGATATTGCAGCTTCTGATTTGTCAAACTTGGCAAGCAAACTCTTTACAAGACCCTTACTGGGGCGCTTGCCATGGTCGACAACGCACGAAATTTGGCTCCTTTTTCTTAGACTGCCACCGCTACTGAGAACCAGAAGCCCAGATCCAGGCGGGCCTCAGGGCCTCTATAGCGCCCCCCGAGCACCGTGCAGTGCGAGACCCTATTGTTACCATGTGTCCAATTCTGTGCTTTGTCACCATTGTGGGAGTAATGTCTCTTGCCGAAGAAGCTGTGGAAGTTATTTCGTGGGGACGCATGCCCCCGCCCCCCTTGGCCGCTGGCGCGAGGGCCCGTCGAGGCCGCTTGCGGCTTTAATTATTCTTCTTCCGTCTTCTTCTTTATTTTTCTCCGCTGTTGGGCCATTTTCGGGGCGCTTGCCATGGGCGAAAACGCGCGAAATTTGGCACCACTTCCGAGAATTGCCACCGCTACTCAGAACCAAAAGCCCAAACTTGGCCGGGGCTCAGGGCCTCTATAGCGCCCCCTAAGTCGTTGTGATTTTGGCCTCCCGCATTAAGGTGCCTGGTTGCCATATAGTTTGTAGTAGTAGCATGCCATTTGGTACGCATATGTATCTCACTAAGCCGGACAAAAATGTAATCCCAATGCATTAGCCACGCCCAACAGGAAGTGAGGTAATTTCACTTTTGTGCGAAATGCATGGCCACGAAGACGGCGCAACTCCTCCTAGACCGTTCATAGGAATGTCACCAAAATTGATACACATCATCTACAGACATGGCTGACAAAAGTTACTAAATACGTTTCACGTAGGTTAAACCGTTCAGAAGTTATACGTCAATAAATTTTCGATGCAAAATTTTACATGCTTAAAAATTCATAACAAATCTTCTGATTGCTCAAAACTGCTCATACTTCACACGCAAATCACTCATTGGGCTTCTGACAAGTTACCCAATTTCTGTGATATCTCGCCACTGGGGGCGCTATTTTTGGGCAAAAATTCCAATCTTTCCTCAAATTTGGTCAAACTTCACGGCCACCCTCTTTCTACCTCCCATGTCATGTATACCACGTTTTGGAACTTTTCGTCCATGGGGGGCGCTGTTTTTGGCCGACGCAATTGCTCCAAAATGGGTTTTTGGTTAATAATTCCATAATGCTTTTCCTTCACACCACTACCTTGTGATAGTACATTGCTGTTGTAGACACTTATTTTTCCAACTCATAATCGCTCATGTACAGCATAGCGCCACCTACTGACATGGGAAAAACCAAAAAATTTATTCTTCAAAAATCTATGTCTCATCTTCTATTTACTCAGTTGTCATCAAACTTCATACGCAAACTCTTCATAGCTCACCTGACATCTACGCCAAATTTTGTGCACTTTCGCCACTGGGGGCGCTATTTTTGGGCAAAAAATCCAATCTTTCCTCAAATTTGGTCATACTTCACGGCCACCCTCTTTCTACCTCCCATGTCATGTATACCACATCTTGGGAATTTTCGTCCATGGGGGGCGCTGTTTTTGGCCGACGCAATTGCTCCATAACGGGTTTTTGGTAAATAATTCCATAATGCTTTTCCTTCAAACCACTACCTTGTGATAGTACGTTGCTGTTGTGGACACTTATTTTTCCAACTCATAATCGCTCATGTACAGCATAGCGCCACCTACTGACAGGGGAAAAACCAAAAAATTTATTCTTCAAAAATCTACATCTCATCTTCTATTTACTCAATTGTCATCAAACTTCATACACAAACTCTTCGTAGCTCACCTGACTTATACGCCAAATTTTGTGCACTTTCGCCCCTGGGGGTGCTCGTTATGGCCAAAAATGATATTGCAGCTTCTGATTTGTCAAACTTGGCAAGCAAACTCTTTACAAGACCCTTACTGGGGCGCTTGCCATGGTCGACAACGCACGAAATTTGGCTCCTTTTTCTTAGACTGCCACCGCTACTGAGAACCAGAAGCCCAGATCCAGGCGGGCCTCAGGGCCTCTATAGCGCCCCCCGAGCACCGTGCAGTGCGAGACCCTATTGTTACCATGTGTCCAATTCTGTGCTTTGTCACCATTGTGGGAGTAATGTCTCTTGCCGAAGAAGCTGTGGAAGTTATTTCGTGGGGACGCATGCCCCCGCCCCCCTTGGCCGCTGGCGCGAGGGCCCGTCGAGGCCGCTTGCGGCTTTAATTATTCTTCTTCCGTCTTCTTCTTTATTTTTCTCCGCTGTTGGGCCATTTTCGGGGCGCTTGCCATGGGCGAAAACGCGCGAAATTTGGCACCACTTCCGAGAATTGCCACCGCTACTCAGAACCAAAAGCCCAAACTTGGCCGGGGCTCAGGGCCTCTATAGCGCCCCCTAAGTCGTTGTGATTTTGGCCTCCCGCATTAAGGTGCCTGGTTGCCATATAGTTTGTAGTAGTAGCATGCCATTTGGTACGCATATGTATCTCACTAAGCCGGACAAAAATGTAATCCCAATGCATTAGCCACGCCCAACAGGAAGTGAGGTAATTTCACTTTTGTGCGAAATGCATGGCCACGAAGACGGCGCAACTCCTCCTAGACCGTTCATAGGAATGTCACCAAAATTGATACACATCATCTACAGACATGGCTGACAAAAGTTACTAAATACGTTTCACGTAGGATAAACCGTTCAGAAGTTATACGTCAATCAATTTTCACTTCAAAATTTTACATGCTAAAAAATTCATAACAAATCTTCTGATTGCTCAACACTGCTCATACTTCACACGCAAATCACTCATTGGGCTTCTGACATGTTACCCAATTTCTGTGATATTTCGCCACTGGGGGCGCTATTTTTGGGCAAAAAATCCAATCTTTCCTCAAATTTGGTCAAACTTCACGGCCACCCTCTTACTACCTCCCATGTCATGTATACCACATTTTGGGAATTTTCGTCCATGGGGGGCGCTGTCTTTGGCCGACGCAATTTCTCCAAAACGGGTTTTTGGTAAATAATTCCATAATGCTTTCCCTTCACACCACTTCCTTGTGATAGTACGTTGCTGTTGTGGACACTTATTTTTCCATCTCATAATCGCTCATGTACAGCATAGCGCCACCTACTGACATGGGAAAAACCAAAAAATTTATTCTTCAAAAATCTATATCTCATCTTCTATTTACTCAATTGTCATCAAACTTCATTCGCAAACTCTTCATAGCTCACCTGACATGTACGCCAAATTTTGTGCACTTTCGCCCCTGGGGGTGCTGGTTATGGCAGAAATGATATTGCAGCTTCTGATTTGTCAAACGTGGCAAGCAAACTCTTTACAAGACCCTTATTGGGGCGCTTGCCATGGTCGACACGCACGAAATTTGGCTCCTTTTTCTTAGACTGCCACCGCTACTGAGAACCAGAAGCCCAGATCCAGTTGGGCCTCAGGGCCTCTATAGCGCCCCCTAAGTCGTTGTGATTTTGGCCTCCCGCATAAAGGTGCCTGGTTGCCATGTAGTTTGTAGTAGTGGCATGCCATTTGGTACGCATATGTATCTCACTAAGCCGGACAAAAATGTAATGCCAATGCATTAGCCACGCCCAACAGGAAGTGAGGTAATTTCACTTTTGTGCGAAATGCATGGCCACGAAGACGGCGCAACTCCTCCTAGGCCGTTCATAGGAATGTCACCAAAATTGATAGACATCATCTACAGACATGGCTGACAAAAGTTACTAAATACGTTTCACGTAGGATACACCGTTCAGAAGTTATACGTCAATCAATTTTCAATGCAAAATTTTACATGCTTAAAAATTCATAACAAATCTTCTAATTGTTCAAAACTGCTCATACTTCACACGCAAATCACTCATTGGGCTTCTGACATGCTACCCAATTTCTGTGATATTTCACCACTGGGGGCGCTATTTTTGGGCAAAAAATCCAATCTTTCCTCAAATTTGGTCAAACTTCACGGCCACCCTCTTCCTACCTCCCATGTCATGTATACCACATTTTGGGAATTTTCGTCCATGGGGGGCGCTGTTTTTGGCCGACGCAATTGTTCCAAAACGGGTTTTTGGTAAATTATTCCATAATGCTTTTCCTTCACACCACTACCTTGTGATAGTACGTTGCTGTTGTAGACACTTATTTTTCCAACTCATAATCGCTCATGTACAGCATAGCGCCACCTACTGACATGGGAAAAACCAAAACATTTATTCTTCAAAAATCAATATCTCATCTTCTATTTACTCAATCTTGATCAAACTTGATACGCACACTCGTAACACGTCACCTGACATATCTCCCAAATTTTGTGAACTTTTGCCACTGGGGGCGCTGTTTTCAGGCAACAATTTATATCTCGGCTTCTGATTGGTCAAACTTGATCAAACTTGACACAACAACTCTTCATAGGTCCCTTGACATGTATACCAAATTTGGTGAACTTTCACCACTGGGGGCGCTCATTGCGCTGTAGCAGTTGCAGGAGAGGTGTTTACAATCATGAGGCACCAGGAGTATGTTGTTTTGGTTGCCTTAAACACACATGACTTGTGGGGAATGGGTAGGCAGTCGGGAGCAAGTGTTGCAGCGTTACATACAGACTAATAGATGTCTAACAGAAGACAATCCTATGTAGCTATAGCTTGGTGACTGATGAGGTAAATACATTAATTTGGTTGGGAAGCCATGGCATAAAATGTTCTGTCCATGACAACATCTCAGCGCACCGTGTACTCTGTGTCCAATTCTGTGCTTTGTCGCCATTGTGGGAGTAATGTCTCTTGCCGAAGACGCTGTGGAAGGTATTTCGCGAGGACGCATGCCCCCGCCCCCCTTGGCCGCTGGCGCGAGGGCCCGTCGAGGCCGCTTGCGGCTTTAATTAGGGCCCGAGCCCTATGGGTGAAGGCCCTATTGTTCTTGTAAGAGTTCACTATTATTATTCTTCCGTCTTCTTCTTCTTCTTCTTCTTCTTCTTCCGTCTTCTTCTTCTTCTTCTTTATTTTTCTCCGCTGTTGGGCCATTTTCGGGGCACTTGCCATGGGCGAAAACGCACGAAATTTGGCACCAGTTCCGAGAATTGCCACCGCTACTCAGAACCAGAAGCCCAAACTTGGCCGGGGCTCAGGGCCTCTATAGCGCCCCCTAAGTCGTTGTGATTTTGGCCTCCCGCATTAAGGTGCCTGGGTGCCATGTAGTTTGTAGTAGTGGCATGCCATTTGGTACGCATATGTATCTCACTAAGCCGGACAAAAATGTAATGCCAATGCATTAGCCACGCCCAACAGGAAGTGAGGTAATTTCACTTTTGTGCGAAATGCATGGCCACGAAGACGGCGCAACTCCTCCTAGACCGTTCATAGGAATGTCACCAAAATTGATACACATCATCTACAGACATGGCTGACAAAAGTTACTAAATACGTTTCACGTAGGATAAACCGTTCAGAAGTTATACGTCAATTTTTCGATGCAAAATTTTACATGCTTAAAAATTCATAACAAATCTTCTGATTGGTCAAAACTGCTCATACTTCACACGCAAATCACTCATTGGGCTTCTGACATGTTCCCCAATTTCTTTGATATTTCGCCACTGGGGGCGCTATTTTTGGGCAAAAAATCCAATCTTTCCTCAAATTTGGTCAAACTTCACGGCCACCCTCTTGCTACGTCCCATGTCATGTATACCCCATTTTGGGAATTTTCGTCCATGGGGGCCGCTGTTTTTGGCCGACGCAATTGCTCCAAAATGGGTTTTTGGTAAATGATTCCATAATGCTTTTCCTTCACACCACTTCCTTGTGATAGTACGTTGCTGTTGTAGACACTTACTTTTCCAACTCATAATCGCTCATGTACAGCATAGCGCCACCTACTGACATGGGAAAAACCAAAACATTTTTTCTTCAAAAATCAATATCTCATCTTCTATTTACTCAATCTTGATCAAACTTGATACGCACACTCTTTACAGGTCACCTGACATATCTCCCAAATTTTGTAAACTTTTGCCACTGGGGGCGCTGTTTTCAGGCAACATTTTATATCTCAGCTTCTGATTGGTCAAACTTGATCAAACTTGACACAACAACTCTTCATAGGTCCCTTGACATGTATACCACATTTGGTGAACTTTCACCACTGGGGGCGCTCATTGCGCTGTAGCAGTTGCAGGAGAGGTGTTTACAGTCATGAGGCACCAGGAGTATGTTGTTTTGGTTGCCTTAAACACACATGACTTGTGGGGGATGGGTAGGCAGTCGGGAGCAAGTGTTGTAGCGTTACATACAGACTAATAGATGTCTAACAGAAGACAATCCTATGAAGCTATAGCTTGGTGACTGATGAGGTAAATACATTAATTTGGTTGGGAAGCCATGGCTTAAAATTTTCTGTCCATGACAACATCTCAGCGCACCGTGTACTCTGTGTCCGATTCTGTGCTTTGTCGCCATTGTGGGAGTAATGTCTCTTGCCGAAGAAGCTGTGGAAGGTATTTCGCGGGGACGCATGCCCCCGCCCCCCTTGGCCGCTGGCGCGAGGGCCCGTCGAGGCCGCTTGCGGCTTTAATTATTCTTCCGTCTTCTTCTTCTTCTTCTTCTTCTTTATTTTTCTCCGCTGTTGGGCCATTTTCGGGGCGCTTGCCATGGGCGAAAACACACGAAATTTGGCACCACTTCCGAGAATTGCCACCGCTACTCAGAACCAAAAGCCCAAACTTGGCCGGGGCTCAGGGCCTCTATAGCGCCCCCTAAGTCGTTGTGATTTTGGCCTCCCGCATTAAGGTGCCTGGTTGCCATATAGTTTGGAGTACTGGCATCCCATTTGGTATGCATATGTATCTCACTAAGCCGGACAAAAATGTAATGCCAATGCATTAGCCACGCCCAACAGGAAGTGAGGTAATTTCACTTTTGTGCGAAATGCATGGCCACGAAGACGGCGCAACTCCTCCTAGACCGTTCATAGGAATGTCACCAAAATGGATACACATCATCTACAGACATGGCTGACAAAAGTTACTAAATACGTTTCACGTAGGATAAACCGTTCAGAAGTTATACGTCAATCAATTTTCACTTCAAAATTTTACATGCTAAAAAATTCATAACAAACCTTCTAATTGCTCAAAACTGCTCATACTTCACACGCTAATCAATCATTGGGCTTCTGACATGTTACCCAATTTCTGTGATATTTCGCCACTGGGGGCGCTATTTTTGGGCAAAAAATCCAATCTTTCCTCAAATTTGGTCAAACTTCACGGCCACCCTCTTACTACCTCCCATGTCATGTATACCACATTTTGGGAATTTTCGTCCATGGGGGGCGCTGTTTTTGGCCGACGCAATTTCTCCAAAATGGGTTTTTGGTTAATAATTCCTTAATGCTTTTCCTTCACACCACTACCTTGTGATAGTACGTTGCTGTTGTAGACACTTATTTTTTCAACTCATAATCGCTCATGTTCAGCTTAGCGCCACCTACTGACATGGGAAAAACCAAAAGATTTATTCTTCAAAAATCTATATCTCATCTTCTATTTACTCAATTTTCATCACACTTCATACGCAAACTCTTCATAGCTCACCTGACATATATGCCAAATTTTGTGCACTTTCGCCCCTGGGCGTGCTGGTTATGGCAGAAATGATATTGCAGCTTCTGATTTGTCAACCTTGGCAAGCAAACTCTTTACAAGACCCTTATTGGGGCGCTTGCCATGGTCGACAACGCTCGAAATTTGGCTCCTTTTTCTTAGACTGCCACCGCTACTGAGAACCAGAAGCCCAGATCCAGGGGGGCCTCAGGGCCTCTATAGCGCCCCCTAACGTGTTGTGATTTTTGCCTCTCGCATTACGGTGCCTGGTTGCCATGTAGTTTGTAGTAGTGGCATGCCCATTGGTAGGCATATGTATCTCACCAAGCCGGACAAAAATGTAATGCCAATGCTTTAGCCACGCCCTACAGGAAGTGAGGTAATTTCACTTTTGTGCGAAATGCATGGCCACGAAGACGGCGCAACTCCTCCTAGACCGTTCATAGGAACGTCACCAAAATTGATACACATCATCTACAGACATGGCTGACAAAAGTTGCTTAATAGGTTTCACGTAGGCTTAACCGTTCAGAAGTTATACGTCAATCATTTTTCAATTCAGAATTTTAGATGCTTAAAAATTCATAACAAATCTTCTAATTGCTCAACACTGCTCATACTTCACAAGCAAATCACTCATTGGGCTTCTGACATGTGACCCAATTTCTGTGATGTTTCGCCACTGGGGGCGCTATTTTGGGGCAAAAAATCCAATCTTTCCTCAAATTTGGTCAAACTTCACGGCCACCCTCTTACTACCTCCCATGTCATGTATACCACATTTTGGGAATTTTCGTCCATGGGGGGCGCTGTTCTTGGCCCACGCAATTGCTCCAAAACGGGTTTTTGGTAAATAATTCCATAATGCTTTTCCTTCACACCACTACCTTGTGATTGTACGTTGCTGTTGTAGACACTTATTTTTCCAACTCATAATCACTCATGTACAGCATAGCGCCACCTACTGACATGGGAAAAACCAAAAAATATATTCTTCAAAAATCTATATCTCATCTTCTATTTACTCACTTGTCATCAAACTTCATACGCAAACTCTTCATAGCTCACCTGACATATACGCCAAATTTTGTGCACTTTCGCCCCTGGGGGTGCTGATTATGGCAAAAATGATATTGCAGCTTCTGATTTGTCAAACTTGGCAAGCAAACTCTTTTCAAGACCCTTATTGAGGCGCTTGCCATGGTCGACAACGCACGAAGTGCAAGACCCTATTGTTGCCATGTGTCCAATTCTGTGCTTTGTCGCCATTGTGGGAGTAATGTCTCTTGCCGCAGAAGCTGTGGAAGGTTTTTCGCAGGGACGCATGCCCCCGCCCCCCTTGGCCGCTGGCGCGAGGGCCCGTCGAGGCCGCTTGCGGCTTTAATTAGGGCCCGAGCCCTATAGGGCGAAGGCCCTATTGTTCTTGTAAGAGTTCACTATTATTATTCTTCCGTCTTCTTCTTCTTCTTCTGCTTCTTCTTCTTCTTCTTTATTTTTCTCCGCTGTTGGGCCATTTTTCGGGGCGCTTGCCATGGGCGAAAACGCGCGAAATTTGGCACCACTTCCGAGAATTGCCACCGCTACTCAGAACCAAAAGCCCAAACTTGGCCGGGGCTCAGGGCCTCTATAGCGCCCCCTAAGTCGTTGTGATTTTGGCCTCCCGCATTAAGGTGCCTGGTTGCCATATAGTTTGTAGTAGTGGCATGCCATTTGGTATGCATATGTATCTCACTAAGCTGGACAAAAATGTAATGCCAATGCATTAGCCACGCCCAACAGGAAGTGAGGTAATTTCACTTTTGTGCGAAATGCATGGCCACGAAGACGGCGCAACTCCTCCTAGACCGTTCATAGGAATGTCACCAAAATTGATACACATCATCTACAGACATGGCTGACAAAAGTTACTAAATACGTTTCACGTAGGATAAACCGTTCAGAAGTTATACGTCAATCAATTTTCACTTCAAAATTTTACATGCTAAAAAATTCATAACAAATCTTCTAATTGCTCAACACTGCTCATACTTCACACGCCAATCACTCATTGGGCTTCTGACATGTTTCCCAATTTCTGTGATATTTCGCCACTGGGGGCGCTATTTTTGGGCAAAAAATCCAATCTTTCCTCAAATTTGGTCAAACTTCACGGCCACCCTCTTACTACCTCCCATGTCATGTATACCACATTTTGGGAATTTTCGTCCATGGGGGGCGCTGTTTTTGGCCGACGCAATTTCTCCAAAACGGGTTTTTGGTAAATAATTCCATAATGCTTTTCCTTCACACCACTACCTTGTGATAGTACGTTGCTGTTGTGGACACTTATTTTTCCATCTCATAATCGCTCATGTACAGCATAGCGCCACCTACTGACATGGGAAAAACCAAAAAATTTATTCTTCAAAAATCTATATCTCATCTTCTATTTACTCAATTGTCATCAAACTTCATACGCAAACTCTTCATAGCTCACCTGACATATACGCCAAATTTTGTGCACTTTCGCCACTGGGGGTGCTGGTTATGGCAAAAATGATATTGCAGCTTCTGATTTGTCAAACTTGGCAAGCAAACTCTTTACAAGACCCTTATTGGGGCGCTTGCCATGGTCGACAACGCTCGAAATTTTGCCCCTTTTTCTTGGACTGCCACCGCTACTGAGAACCAGAAGCCCAGATCCAGGCGGGCCTCGGGGCCTCTATAGCGCCCCCTAACGTGTTGTGATTTTTGCCTCTCGCGTTAAGGAGCCTGGTTGCCATGTAGTTTGTAGTAGTGGCATGCCCTTTGGTAGGCATATGTTTCTCACTAAGCCGGACAAAAATGTAATGCCAATGCATTAGCCACGCCCAACAGGAAGTGAGGTAATTTCACTTTTGTGCGAAATGCATGGCCACGAAGACGGCGCAACTCCTCCTAGACCGTTCATAGGAACGTCACCAAAATTGATACACATCATCTACAGACACGCCTGACAAAAGTTGCTAAATAGGTTTCACGTAGGGTAAACCGTTCAGAAGTTATATGTCAATCAATTTTCAATGCAGAATTTTACATACTTAAAAATTCATAACGAATCTTCTAATTGCTCAAAACTGCTCATACTTCACACGCAAATCACGCATTGGGCTTCTGACATGTTACCCAATTTCTGTGATATTTCGCCACTGGGGGCGCTATTTTTGGGCAAAAATTCCAATCTTTCCTCAAATTTGGTCAAACTTCACGGCCACCCTCTTACTGCCTCCCATGTCATGTATACCACATTTTGGAAATTTTCGTCCATGGGGGGCGCTGTTTTTGGCTGACGCAATTGCTCCAAAACGGGTTTTTGGTAAATAATTCCATAATGCTTTTCCTTCACACCACTACCTTGTGAAAGTACGTTGCTGTTGTAGACACTTATTTTTCCAACTCATAATCGCTCATGTACAGCATAGCGCCACCTACTGACATGGGAAAAACCAAAAAAATTTATTCTTCAAAAATCTATATCTCATCTTCTATTTACTCAATTGTCATCAAACTTCATACGCAAACTCTTCATAGCTCACCTGACATATACGCCAAATTTTGTGCACTTTCGCCACTGGGGGCGCTATTTTTGGGCAAAAAATCCAATCTTTCCTCAAATTTGGTCAAACTTCACGGCCAACCTCTTACTACCTCCCATGTCATGTATACCACATTTTTGGAATTTTCGTCCATGGGGGGGCGCTGTTTTTGGCTGACGCTATTGCTCCAAAACGGGTTTTTGGTAAATAATTCCATTATGCTTTTCCTTCACACCACTACCTTGTGCTAGTACGTTGCTGTTGTAGACACTTATTTTTCCAACTCATAATCGCTCATGTACAGCATAGCGCCACCTACTGACATGGGAAAACCCAAAAATTTATTCTTCAAAAATCTATATCTCATCTTCTATTTACTCAATTGTCATCAAACTTCATACGCAAACTCTTCATAGCTCACCTGACATATACGCCAAATTTTGTGCACTTTCGCCCCTGGGGGTGCTGGTTATGTCAAAAATGATATTGCAGCTTCTGATTTGTCAAACTTGGCAAGCAACCTCTTTACAAGACCCTTATTGGGGCGCTTGCCATGGTCGACAACGCACGAAATTTGGCTCCTTCTTCTTAGACTGCCACCGCTACTGAGAACCAGAAGCCCAGGTCCAGGCGGGCCTCAGGGCCTCTATAGCGCCCCCCGAGCACCGTACAGTGCGAGACCCTATTGTTGCCATGTGTCCAATTCTGTGCTTTGTCGCCATTGTTGGAGTAATGTCTCTTGCCGAAGAAGCTGTGGAAGGTATTTCGCGGGGACGCATGCCCCCGCCCCCCTTGGCCGCTGGCGCGAGGGCCCGTCGAGGCCGCTTGCGGCTTTAATTAGGGCCCGAGCCCTATAGGGCGAAGGCCCTATTGTTCTTGTAAGAGTTCACTATTATTATTCTTCTTCTTTATTTTTCTCCGCTGTTGGGCCATTTTCGGGGCGCTTGCCATGGGCGAAAACGCGCGAAATTTGGCGCCACTTCCGAGAATTGCCACCGCTACTCAGAACCAAAAGCCCACACTTGGCCGGGGCTCAGGGCCTCTATAGCGCCCCCTAAGTCGTTGTGATTTTGGCCTCCCGCATTAAGGTGCCTGGGTGCCATATAGTTTGTAGTAGTGGCATGCCATTTGGTATGCATATGTATCTCACTAAGCCGGACAAAAATGTAATGCCAATGCATTAGCCACGCCCAACAGGAAGTGAGGTAATTTCACTTTTGTGTGAAATGCATGGCCACGAAGACGGCGCAACTCCTCCTAGACCGTTCATAGGAATGTCACCAAAATTGAAACACATCATCTACAGACATGGCTGACAAAAGTTACTAAATACGTTTCACGTTGCATCAACCGTTCAGAAGTTATACGTCAATCAATTTTCACTTCAAAATTTTACATGCTAAAAAATTCATAACAAATCTTCTAATTGCTCAACACTGCTCATACTTCACACGCTAATCACTCATTGGGCTTCTGACATGTTACCCAATTTCTGTGATATTTCGCCACTGGGGGCGCTATTTTTGGGCAAAAAATCCAATCTTTCCTCAAATTTGGTCAAACTTCACGGCCACCCTCTTACTACCTCCCATGTCATGTACACCACATTTTGGGAATTTTCGTCCATGGGGGGCGCTGTTTTTGGCCGACGCAATTTCTCCAAAACGGGTTTTTGGTAAATTATTCCATAATGCTTTTCCTTTACACCACTACCTTGTGATAGTGCGTTGCTGTTGTGGACACTTATTTTTCCATCTCATAATCACTCATGTACAGCATAGCGCCACCTACTGACATGGGAAAAACCAAAAAATTTATTCTTCAAAAATCTATATCTCATCTTCTGTTTACTCAATTGTCATCAAACTTCATACACAAACTCTTCATAGCTCACCTGACATGTACGCCAAATTTTGTGCACTTTCGCCCCTGGGGGTGCTTGTTATGGCAGAAATGATATTGCAGCTTCTGATTTGTCAAACTTGGCAAGCAAACTCTTTACAAGACCCTTTTTGGGGCGCTTGCCATGGTCGACATCGCACGAAATTTGGCTCCTTTTTCTTAGACTCCCACCGCTACTGAGAACCAGAAGCCCAGATCCAGGCGGGCCTCAGGGCCTCTATAGCGCCCCCTAACTCATTGTGATTTTGGCCTCCCGCATTAAGGTGCCTGGTTGCCATGTAGTTTGTAGTAGTGGCATGCCATTTGGTACCCATATGTATCTCACTAAGCCGGACAAAAATGTAATGCCAATGCATTAGCCACGCCCAACAGGAAGTAAGGTAATTTCACTTTTGTGCGAAATGCATGGCCACTAAAACGGCGCAACTCCTCCTAGACCATTCATAGGAATGTCACCAAAATTGACACACATCATCTACAGACATGGCTGACAAAAGTTCCTAAATATGTTTCACGTAGAATAAACCGTTCAGAAGTTATACGTCAATCAATTTTCAATGCAAAATTTTACATGCTTAAAAATTCATAACATATCTTCAAATTGCTCAAAACTGCTCATACTTCACACGCAAATCACTCATTGGGCATCTGACATGTTACCCAATTTCTGTGATATTTCGCCACTGGGGGCGCTATTTTTGGGCAAAAACTCCAATCTTTCCTCACATTTGGTCAAACTTCACGGCCACCCTCTTACTACCTCCCATGTCATGTACACCTCATTTTGGGAATTTTCGTCCATGGGGGGCGCTGTTTTTGGCCAACGCAATTGCTCCAAAACAGGTTTTTGGTAAATAATTCCATAATGCTTCTCCTTCACACCACTACCTTGTGATAGTACGTTGCTGTTGTAGACACTTATTTTTCCAACTCATTATCGCTCATGTGCAGCATAGCGCCACCTACTGACATGGGAGAAACCAAAAAATTTATTCTTCAAAAATCAATATCTCATCTTCTATTTTCTCAATCTTGATCAAACTTGATACGCACACTCTTAACAGGTCACCTGACATATGTGCCAAATTTTGTGAACTTTTGCCACTGGGGGCGCTGTTTTCAGGCAACAATTTATATCTCGGCTTCTGATTGGTCAAACTTGATCAAACTTTACAAAACAACTCTTCATAGGTCCCTTGACATGTATACCAAATTTGGTGAACTTTCACCACTGGGGGCGCTCATTGCGCTGTAGCAGTTGCAGGAGAGGTGTTTACAATCATGAGGCACCAGGAGTATGTTGTTTTGGTTGCCTTGAACACACATGACTTGTGGACCACTGGGGGCGCTCATTGCACTGTAGCAGTTGCAGGAGAGGTGTTTACAATCATGAGGCACCAGGAGTATGTTGTTTTGGTTGCCTTAAACACACATGACTTGTGGGGAATGGGTAGGCAGTCGGGAGCAAGTGTTGTAGCATAGCACCACCTACTGACATGGGAGAAACCAAAAAATTTATTCTTCAAAAATCAATATCTCATCTTCTATTTTCTCAATCTTGATCAAACTTGATACGCACACTCTTAACAGGTCACCTGACATATGTGCCAAATTTTGTGAACTTTTGCCACTAGGGGCGCTGTTTTCAGGCAACAATTTATATCTCGGCTTCTGATTGGTCAAACTTGATCAAACTTTGCAAAACTCTTCATAGGTCCCTTGACATGTATACCAAATTTGGTGAACTTTCACCACTGGGGGCGCTCATTGCGCTGTAGCAGTTGCAGGAGAGGTGTTTACAATCATGAGGCACCAGGAGTATGTTGTTTTGGTTGCCTTAAACACACATGACTTGTGGACCACTGGGGGCGCTCATTGCGCTGTAGCAGTTGCAGGAGAGGTGTTTACAATCATGAGGCACCAGGAGTATGTTGTTTTGGTTGCCTTAAACACAAATGACTTGTGGGGAATGGGTAGGCAGTCGGGAGCAAGTGTTGTAGCGTTACATACAGACTAATAGATGTCTAACAGAAGACAATCCTATGTAGCTATAGCTTGGTGACTGATGAGGTAAATACATTAATTTGGTTGGGAAGCCATGGCATAAAATGTTCTGTCCATGACAACATCTCAGCGCACCGTGTACTCTGTGTCCAATTCTGTGCTTTGTCACCATTGTGGGAGTAATGTCTCTTGCCAAAGAAGCTGTGGAAGGTATTTTGCGGGGACGCATGCCCCCGCCCCCCTTGGCCGCTGGCGCGAGGGCCCGTCGAGGCCGCTTGCGGCTTTAATTCTTCTTCTTCTTTATTTTTCTCCGCTGTTGGGCCATTTTCGGGGCGCTTGCCATGGGCGAAAACGCGCGAAATTTGGCGCCACTTCCGAGAATTGCCACCGCTACTCAGAACCAAAAGCCCACACTTGGCCGGGGCTCAGGGCCTCTATAGCGCCCCCTAAGTCGTTGTGATTTTGGCATCCCGCATTAAGGTGCCTGGTTGCCATATAGTTTGTAGTAGTGGCATGCCATTTGGTATGCATATGTATCTCTCTAACCCGGACAAAAATGTAATGCCAATGCATTAGCCACGCCCAACAGGAAGTGAGGTAATTTCACTTTTGTGTGAAATGCATGGCCACGAAGACGGCGCAACTCCTCCTAGACCGTTCATAGGAATGTCACCAAAATTGATACACATCATCTACAGACATGGCTGACAAAAGTTACTAAATACGTTTCATGTAGGATAAACCGTTCAGAAGTTATATGTCAATCAATTTTCACTTCAAAATTTTACATGCTAAAAAATTCATAACAAATCTTCTAATTGCTCAACACTGCTCATACTTCACACGCTAATCACTCATTGGGCTTCTGACATGTTACCCAATTTCTGTTATATTTCGCCACTGGGGGCGCTCTTTTTGGGCAAAAAATCCAATCTTTCCTCAAATTTGGTCAAACTTCACGACCACCCTCTTACTACCTCCCATGTCATGTATACCACATTTTGGGGATTTTCGTCCATGGGGGGCGCTGTTTTTGGCCGACGCAATTTCTCCAAAACGGGTTTTTGGTAAATAATTCCATAATGCTTTTCCTTCACACCACTACCTTGTGATAGTGCGTTGCTGTTGTGGACACTTATTTTTCCATCTCATAATCACTCATGTACAGCATAGCGCCACCTACTGACATGGGAAAAACCAAAAAATTTATTCTTCAAAAATCTATATCTCATCTTCTGTTTACTCAATTGTGATCAAACTTCATACGCAAACTCTTCATAGCTCACCTGACATGTACGCCAAATTTTGTGCACTTTCGCCCCTGGGGGTGCTGGTTATGGCAGAAATGATATTGCAGCTTCTGATTTGTCAAACTTGCCAAGCAACCTCTTTACAAGACCCTTATTGGGGCGCTTGCCATGGTCGACATCGCACGAAATTTGGCTCCTTTTTCTTAGACTCCCACCGCTACTGAGAACCAGAAGCCCAGATCCAGGCGGGCCTCAGGGCCTCTATAGCGCCCCCTAACTCGTTGTGATTTTGGCCTCCCGCATTAAGGTGCCTGGTTGCCATGTAGTTTGTAGTAGTGGCATGCCATTTGGTACGCATATGTATCTCACTAAGCCGGACAAAAATGTATTGCCAATGCATTAGCCACGCCCAACAGGAAGTGAGGTAATTTCACTTTTGTGCGAAATGCATGGCCACGAAGACGGCGCAACTCCTCCTAGACCGTTCATAGGAATGTCACCAAAATTGATACACATCATCTACAGAAACGGCTGACAAAAGTTCCTAAATACGTTTCACGTAGAATAAACCGTTCAGAAGTTATACGTCAATCAATTTTCAATGCAAAATTTGACATGCTTAAAAATTCATAACATATCTTCAAATTGCTCAAAACTGCTCATACTTCACACGCAAATCACTCATTGGGCATCTGACATGTTACCCAATTTCTGTGATATTTCGCCACTGGGGGCGCTATTTTTGGGCAAAAACTCCAATCTTTCCTCAAATTTGGTCAAACTTCACGGCCACCCTCTTACTACCTCCCATGTCATGTACACCACATTTTGGGAATTTTCGTCCATGGGGGGCGCTGTTTTTGGCCAACGCAATTGCTCCGAAACAGGTTTTTGGTAAATAATTCCATAATGCTTCTCCTTCACACCACTACCTTGTGATAGTACGTTGCTGTTGTAGACACTTATTTTTCCAACTCATAATCGCTCATGTGCAGCATAGCGCCACCTACTGACATGGGTGAAACCAAAAAATTTATTCTTCAAAAATCAATATCTCATCTTCTATTTTCTCAATCTTGATCAAACTTGATAGGCACACTCTTAACAGGTCACCTGACATATGTGCCAAATTTTGTGATCTTTTGCCACTGGGGGCGCTGTTTTCAGGCAACAATTTATATCTCGGCTTCTGATTGGTCAAACTTGATCAAACTTTACAAAACAACTCTTCATAGGTCCCTTGACATGTATACCAAATTTGGTGAACTTTCACCACTGGGGGCGCTCATTGCGCTGTAGCAGTTGCAGGAGAGGTGTTTACAATCATGAGGCACCAGGAGTATGTTGTTTTGGTTGCCTTAAACACACATGACTTGTGGACCACTGGGGGCGCTCATTGCGCTGTAGCAGTTGCAGGAGAGGTGTTTACAATCATGAGGCACCAGGAGTATGTTGTTTTGGTTGCCTTAAACACACATGACTTGTGGACCACTGGGGGCGCTCATTGCGCTGTAGCAGTTGCAGGAGAGGTGTTTACAATCATGAGGCACCAGGAGTATGTTGTTTTGGTTGCCTTAAACACACATGACTTGTGGGGAATGGGTAGGCAGTCGGGAGCAAGTGTTGTAGCGTTACATACAGACTAATAGATGTCTAACAGAAGACAATCCTATGTAGCTATAGCTTGGTGACTGATGAGGTAAATACATTAATTTGGTTGGGAAGCCATGGCATAAAATGTTCTGTCCATGACAACATCTCAGCGCACCGTGTACTCTGTGTCCAATTCTGTGCTTTGTCACCATTGTGGGAGTAATGTCTCTTGCCAAAGAAGCTGTGGAAGGTATTTCGCGGGGACGCATGCCCCCGCCCCCCTTGGCCGCTGGCGCGAGGGCCCGTCGAGGCCGCTTGCGGCTTTAATTTGACTATTCTTCTTTTTCTTCTCCTTATTATTATTAACCTATTATTTCCATTTGCGTAAGAACCATTAAACCAAGAATTTTTTTTTACTTTTGTGTTTTAGATTTTTTTTTTTAACTACACTTTTGAACTTGAAGCACTGCCAAACAGTGCCTCAATAACATACACAAACTTATAAAAAGGTCTACCAGAAACATGGGACCTCAAACCGAGAAACCTAAAGACCCACTGGAGCCCTAATACTGACTGATTACACAGTCCCAGTATGAAGAAGGGAGAACTGAACGTAGGCTACGTGCTGACTTTTAACCTCAAATGACAGGCCCAGTCACCCACAGAGATTTGGTAAAAGAAAAGTCAGCATTCTAATGCGAAGGATGTGCCTGCTTTCTCGCCACTAACAGGTTGAAACAAGGAAGACAGGGTGACAAGGTCCCTCAGAGTGTGTTTTCTGAGTTGAGCCCATTTTGGTATTTTGTCTTTGTGGCTGTTAAATGTGAAAATGCAGTCTCGCAGAGGTATGTTGAATGGAAAGGCATCAGTGTTTTCACTGCCATCTTACTCAGCTGGGGATATTCATCACAGCATGACAGCCAGAATTCAGACAGAGAAAGTTGACCAAATCTCGACTGCAGACCAGCATCGCACGAAAGCTCCAGAAGTTTATCCTGCACCACAGGTGGCAGAGCGCTCGTTTCTGGGTTGGTGAATGGATCTCTTACCCATTGCTTTTCCATGAGATGGGATTTTGAGGGGAAGTATGAATCAAAATGACGCAGTGTTTCAGTAAGGTGTTGCGCGATCACTGCCTGCACCTGCCCCAAATCCACACCTTCATCAGCCAGAGACGACAGACAGCTGAACATGTCAAACACACCTCTATTAAATCTGTTCGTCCAGACTGAGAGCTTCTTTTTGAAAGCCATGATTTTATCATTGGCTTGAAAAATGTCACACGCTTGGTTTTGGATCGACAGGTTTAGCATATTGAAATGGTCCAGGATGTCAGAAAGATAAGCTACGTTTATAAGCCAAGACTGATCAGCAAGATTGGACTGTTTGTCAAGAATGCCTCAACTCGTACACTCTGTTCACCATTTTACCCCGTGACAGCCAATGACCCTCAGAGTGCAAGAGCAGATGAACATGATCTGCACCCATCTCATCACACAGAGCTGTAAATAGACGGGAATTTGTTGGATTGGCCTTAATGAAGTTCACTATTTTGACCACTTGATTTAAAACTTCATGAAGCTCTGTGGACAGGCATTTAGAGGCAAGTACCTCTCGATGAATAACACAGTGCGTTGCCTGCACTGATGGTGAAACGGCTTTTACCCGGGCAACAACTCCGTTGTGCCTGCCGGTCATAGCCGCTGCCCCATCTGTGCAGACACCGACGCAACGCCCCCATATCAACCCATGCCCAGAGATGTACCCATCAAGCATACGGAATATTTCTCCAGCGGTTGCGGTCCCTGGAAGCACCTTACAAAACAAAAAATCCTCATGAAACCGGCCCTCATGAGCATATCTGATGTAGACCAGAAGCATAGCCAAGTTAGAGAGATCTGTGGTCTCATCCAATTGAATGGCAAACCAGTCAGATGACTTTGCCCTTTCTAAAATTTGCATTTCGATGTCTGCCGCCATATCGTCAATTCACCAACAGACCGTGTCATTTGACAGAAGAATCTCTTTTACTTTGGTTGCAGCAGCCAGACCCAACACCTCACTACAAGCAGTAACAGTCAAAGGCATAATTAGCTTCTCCCCAATTGTGAAGGGTGCTTGACATTTGGAAATGTGGTGTGAAATCCTGTATGATGCCTTTGTTAGCTTTTCATTCTTGGTCAAATTACTTTTCAACACTTTAGTTTGGGTGGCCAATTCATCACGTTTTCTTCTGAAAAAATCCTCTGATTTATTCTTGAGATGCGAATGTTTAGTTTCCAAATGCCGGCGAAATTTGGATGGCTTCATAGCTTTGTTGCTTAGCATGGTTTGGCAGATAACACAGATTGGTTTCAGGGGACAACTATCACTTGAAATAAAGCTGAATTGTATGTATGAAGGGTCGTAATTGCAAGTGAATGGGCGATATTTTTTTGCCTCTGGCTCATGTTGTGTATCTGCACTGTCAGATGGGCGCTTTCCAAAGAAAGAGTCAAGAGTAGCTTGCTTTGAACATGCCATGATATTGCTCTCATAAAGTGTGTGTGTGCGAATGACTGGACTTAGGACAGAATGAATGAATAAGTGCCCATAGATTGAGAAACACCGGCTTAGGCTATTTGGTGGCTTTAATTGACCATAGGTGTGAATGTGAGTGTGAATGGTTGTTTGTCTCTATGTCTAAGCCCTGCAATGATCTGGCGACTTGTCCAGGGTGTACCCTGCCTCTTGCCCACGGTCAGCTGGGATAGGGTCCAGCTTGCCTGCGACCCTGCACAGGATAAGTGGTTACAGATGGTGGATGGCTGGACATTGTCCCAAATTTATGGAATTGGGGTTGTACTATATAAAGTCCCTTATGAAATAGCGCTGTACTGTGGAAATATAGCTATTTAGAGCAGAGTGCAGATGCTGAAGGAAGCTCTGGCCATCTCACTGCAGCTGCGAAAGATTTGAGTTTGTCTTGGAAACCTCCTTGCCACTCAACTTTGACTGCAGCCAAGTCAAGTGTGGGCCACCTCTGCACAAGGGAGCCTCCACTCTAAACTCATCACGCGCAGGTGTCATTGACCTACTCATTCTCACCTGCAGTTCTAAGTCCTTTGGCGATGGTCAAGTGGTGACGTCAGCAGGCTCGTGATTGGCTGGAAGCTGGTAATCACAAAACTACACAAAGGCAGCTCAAAGGAAATGATCGTTCTGTTTTGCCAACTGAGTAATGGCACAGCTCTGTCACTTTGGGTGACCAAGCAGCCCTCTTTAGGATAGGACTGCTTGCCCCAACTTTGGGGAGGGGTCTAGGAAAGGTGACCCAAAAACTGCTTGCTCACTTATTGCCAACTCAGTTGCTCGCGGCTGAGTGGATCTCACCTCTTAAATGGCAAGATCGAGTAACCAATGCTAAAGTTCTGGAACATGCAAACATTCCTAGTGTTGAAGGTATTATACATCAAATTCAACTCCGATGGGCAGGACATGTGGTCAGAATGTCAGATGTTGCCGAAAAAGGTCTTTTTTTTTTTTTTTTGGCGAACTCTGCAGAGGCACTCATAATAGAGGATGTCCAAAGAAGAGATACAAAGACATTCTCAAAGTCTCTCTACAAAGTTGTTTTATCTCTTGACAACTTTGAATGCCTTGCTGTCGACAGAAGGATATGGAGAAACCTGTTGGCTCAGGGTTGTAAAGACCTTCAACACAAGTAGAAATGCCAAGAGAGATGAAAACAGGTCGCTGCAAAAAGTACTGCAGCAAACTCTATCCGCTGACGGTGCCTTCTCTTGTAATGTGCATTGCTAAGGAATTTATATGTTGTTGTTGTCCATCGCAAACGATGATAACCATCATTGTCCCAGAGGGATGTTTCCTTTGGTGGCTGTGCAAGCCAATCTTGGAGCGGCATAGTTTTCCGCAAACATAAAAAAAAAGATATTAAAATGAAATTTGGGGCACATATTCATGTTTGCTTCATGGATGTCCACAATTTTTTCACTATACTTTTTTTTGTGAGCATGTTTACATATTTGTAACATGAAGTGGATTTTTTTTTTCTTTTAAGCATGACTTTTCTCCCTTGTATCCTCCATGTATTTCAATTTCTCTGCTATGACCATGCCCACGTTTACAGCTTCGCCCACGTTTGCAGCTTCGTCCACATCTTCGCCTGCACCTGTGACCTCAACTCTGTCCTTCCTCTCCTTTATCTCCATGCATGTTAATTTCTTCATCTTCTGCCCCATCTGGAGGCACCACATCTAGTTTAGGGCACATTATGTTCTTGGAGGGCTCAAGAGCAAAGGCTTGGATGTGTTTGTAGAAATACTATTGCCTAGCTAGCAGAAGTCCAGGTGAGGGAAATGTGACTGGATGACCATCTGGATCATTTCTTTGGGTACTGTAAGAAAGTGTTTTTGTCCAGCGAGCCCCTTGCCCTTCAAAGAGCAATAGAACTCGTCGCAAAGGCAAAAAGAGCAAGCAGAAGCATGAGAGACAGAAGAGGAACTACTGCCATAAGATTACTCTTTTGAAGGCAGAGATAGTCCAGCTGAAAGGAAGCCTCCAAAAGGGGTGGCTATGCCAGCAGCTCGAAGTCACTGCAAGAAATCCAACTGCATGGGAGTGAGGGCAGATCTACACACAGAATCTATGAGAAAGTGTGCATTTGTAATTTGTGGTGATTTTATGCAGATGTAACCACACACACACATATATTTTATTTATATATATATATATATATATAACACATGATTTGTTTAATGTTGATTTGTATTTTGATTTAAAGCTAATTATTTTGAGTTTCAGTCAAGAATAAGTGAAGTCAATTCTTCTTAAAAAGAAATTAACAGATTTATTAAAACATATTCTTATGGGAGAAGCAAAATGGCATCGTAAACATCACTGTGAGCTCTGGTGGCATTTATCAGTTTGTGTATATGTGAACAGGCGATAGCTTAACATGAGCCTGGACAGTTATTTTCTGAGAACTCCAGACAACATGCCCACAAAACCAAAAAAATCTTCAAAGAAACCTCCTTCCAGTATTGATAATGGTGGAGAGCTAGATGCTAGCACAGAGCTACCCAGTGTTGCTAATTTAGGTGCTATGGAGCCAGGTATTATTTAAGCTTTGGATAGGATTACAGATAACCTCACTCAAGTCATTGACACCAAAGTTGCCACAGTCTTGGAGGCTATTAAAGAACGGACCTCGCAGCTCCAAGCAAATGCTGCTTGGGTTGGAGAAGCCAAGAAATGTATTGCTGAGAGAGAAGTGACGGCTACAACCTCTGAGGCCAAGATAGCATCTCTTGAGAAACAAGTGCGCAACATGCCTAGAGCACATCGATGATCTCAACGACTGGGGTCGCAGATGTCATATACATTGCATGTAGTTGGCTTACCTGAGGACTCTGAAGGATCTGATCTGGTGAAATTCTTCAAAAAGTGGATTTTTGATTACCTCCAAATGAACACAAAAGCAGGCCATTTGAAGCTTGACCGGGCTCATCCGTCTTTAGCACCAAAACTCAGCCCTAATCAATGTCCCAGACCATTGATGATGAAGTTCCACAACTTTATGGACAAGTAATGAGTAACGAAGATGGCATGTCAGATGGGATCTTCTCATCAATCCAGTCAAGATGATTCCACACACACAGAGCCCAGAATCTCCTTCTTCAATGATTACTCAGCTGAAGTGGTCTGGAGACATAAAGCTTTTGATGACATAAAGGCACGATGAAAGAAAATGAGTATGGACTCTGCATTGTTGTACCTGGCTATATTGAAGGATGGAAAGCAAAAATTTGAATCTCTGAAAGAAGCTGCGTTGCTTGTCCAGTTATTAGTACAAGGGCATGAAAGGACTTCAGACTGATGTCATGGATCGGAAATAAACATTAGCTGATTGGACTTATGTGGTATGTGACTATCGTTCGCATACTGTTGCGAATATACATGTGACTGTGCGATATACAATCCATGTTTCGTTCGTGCAGCAAATTATAGCCAGCGCGAGTAAGTTGGAGGGTTCCCCCCCCTTAACCATAGCACTCTGTGTAAATGTCAAAGAGTAAGGTGTAACTTAGTTCTAGGCCTAATTATACTGTTTAAATTTTTTAAATGAGGCTTGGATGGTGTGTTCTCCAAGGCAGGTAGCCTTGGTGTGAAAGAAGAAGTTTGAAATATCCTGCAGGTTAGGGGGCAAGGATAGCCCCCTTGAGTTTTTTTTTTTTTTGTCTCGTCTTCATCCGCTTATCCGGAGCCGGGTCGCGGAAGCAGCAGTCTGAGCATGGAAGCCCAAACTTCCCTCTCCCCAGACACCTTGTCCAGCTCCTCGGGAAGAACACTGAGGTGTTCCCAGGCCAGCTGAGAGACATAGTCTCTCAGCTGGCCTGGGTCTTCCCTGGGGCCTCCTCCCGGGGGGACATGCCTGGAACACCTCCCCAGGGAGGCGTCCAGGAGGCATCTGAAAAAGATGCCTGAGCCACCTCAGCTGATTCCTCTCGATGTGGAGGAGCAGTGGCTTTACTCCGAGCTCCTCCCGAGTGACTGTGCTTCTCACCCTATCTCTAAGGGAGTGCCCAGCCACCCTGCGAAGGAAACTCATTTCAGCTGCTTGTATCCGCAATCTTGTTCTTTCAGTCATTACCCAAAGCTCATGACCATAGGTGAGAGTCGGAACGTAGATCGACCGGTAAATCGAGAGCTTCGCCTTTTGGCTCAGCTCCTTCTTCACCAAGACGGACCAGTAAAGCGACCGCATCACTGCGGAGGCTGCACCGATCCGCCTGTCAATCTCACGCTCCATCCTTCCCTCACTCGTGAACAAGATCCCGAGATACTTAAACTCCTCCACTTGAGGCAGGACTTCTCCACCAACCTAGAGAGGGCAAGCCACCCTCTTCCAGTTGAGAACCATGGCCTCGGACTTGGAGGTGCTGATTCTCATCCCAGCCGCTTCACACTCGACTGCAAACTGCCCCAGTGCATGCTGAAGGTCCTGGTTTGAAGAAGCCAATAGGACAACATCATCCGCAAAAAGCAGAGATGAAATCCTGTGGTTCCCAAACAGGATTCCCTCCGGCCCCTGGCTGTGCCTAGAAATTCTGTACATAAAAATTATGAACAGAACTGGTGACAAAGGGCAGCCCTGCTGGAGTCCAACATGCACTGGGAACAGGTCTGACTTACTGCCGGCAATGTGAACCAGACTCCTGCTCCGTTCGTACAGGGACCGGACAGCCCTTAGCAAAGAGCCCCGAACCCCATACTCCCGAAGCACCCCCCACAGAATACCACGAGGGATACGGTCAAATTCCTTCTCCAGATCCACAATACACATGTGGACTGGTTGGGCAAACTACCATGAACCCTCGAGCACCCTATGAAGGGTATAGAGCTGGTCCAGTGTTCCACGACCAGGACGAAAACCGCATTGTTCCTCCTGGATCCGAGGTTCGACTATTGGCCGAATTCTCCTCTCCAGTACCCTGGAGTAAACCTTCCCGGGGAGGCTGAGAAGTGCGATTCCCCTCTAATTGGAACACACTCTCCGGTCCCCTTTCTTAAAAAGAGGGACCACCACTCCCGGTCTGAGTTCTTTTGATTCTGTTTTTAAATTTGAATAGGCCTGATAATTCTTGGTCACACTTGTTGTTCTTGTTAAGTTTATTGTTTTGTGAAAACCCTTCTTTGTTAGCGTGTAAGGATCCATCCCATTGAATGGTTTCTATATCCACTTCTTTTGAGTGTACTTCTTGGTTTTAATGACTTGCTCATTTGCTGTACACAAGTATGACAGTAAGTTCTTGTGTTAATGGATCAGACTCCACTTCTGGATCATTAATCCTTTTTGACTGAGAATACCCCGCATGCATGGTTTTATGTTGGCTTCTGGCACAGTTTTAAATACAATACCTACACATTGGGTTCCCAACTTTCACAGGGAGTGATGTTGCATTCCATTAATATACTTTACAATCGATTATTAGATTCTATTAGAATAGATAAGCCAAAATAATTGGGAATTTTTTTAATGGGCCCCGATTCGTGACAAGTATGAATAGGTGGGCCTGAAAGCAGAAAATGTTGAGAACCCCTGTTTTAAATGATGCCAATCCGAGAACTTCTGATCTACACTCCATAACACTAGGTGGCGGTAATGGACCAAGTCGTTGTTTCCTAACCGCCAAAAAAAAAAACCCAGAAGAAATAATGCCTGGATCACTGCACTGAGCTCTATGTAAAATCTGGAGAGCTCATAGCCTATTCCTCGTTGTAGAGAGGAGTGAAGCCATGTGGCCGCCATATTACCACTCCTATCGCCTGTCTTGGGCTTGTGTGTTAAACCGTGGTATCAGATCAAATTTGCCCCAAGAAAAGGATCTCCTGACTTTTCCCCCTTTCATTACCTCCTCTTCTTTTCTCAACTTTACCCACATTCTTTACATATCTTTATACCGCTCCCCTTCACTGTTGTTTTTCCCTTTTCCAGCTCAGTCTCTGGTCTTTTTTTTTTTTCTGAATGGCTCTTTTTTACTAATATAATTTTTTACGGAGATCATTTCAGTTTTTTGCTTATACAGCGTACCCTTCTCTTTCATATATTTCTTCCGTGTATGTATGCAATATATATAAGAAATACATGAAAGCGAGCTTATATAATGTTAGAAATAAAATTATAGTAACACAAATATATTAGTTACATATAAATACTCACGGGTGAAACGTCCGTCCACAACCTTTGACCTGATGATTTGTACAGTTCACTGCTGCACATGTAGGCATTTTTCTTCTAATTTTTCTCACCAATTACATAAATAATTTGTCCAGTTTTGTGTAGCTTCCAGTAGTCTAAACGGCAGTTCCGCTCTGCGGTGGGAGTGGCAAGATGGCGGCCAGCAGGCTTCACTCTGACAAGCCTATGAGCTTTCCTGATTTTATATAGAGCTCAGTGGATCACTGATGTCTGTGTCAAATATTTTACGGCGTGACCAGTGGCCGGGATACAGAGCTTTGTGAAAGAGCGCTTGAGCTTCCTTTTTTTCCAGTTCCAGTTTCTGTAACATCATTCAAGGTGAGTTAATGTGAAACTTCCCACCTGAGCTGTTGGGTTAACAGGTAGTGGAGATTCTGGACTCATGAGTCTCTGTGTTTTTCTTCTTCCAGTGTCCTGATTCTTTTCACCCGTTATAATGAACTCAGAGTCCACACGGCCCTCTTTAGGAAAATCTCCACAGACTCCTGCTGCTGCTGCTGCCTCAAAGGTAAAGTTTATTCATGGGTCTGATTTCTCTTTTGTTTTATTTTTAAAACTCTGTGAATTTATTCCTAAATAAGTGATCATTACAGCAGCAGATACAGCAAGCAGAACCCTTCAGGTCAGGGCTCACACTTTATGTGGCCTTCAGATTATTAATAAAGACATTGATTTCATTTTGGTTTATCAGTTTTGCTTCTCAATCTGGAGCAAGTTTGAGGCTTTGAAAATGACACGAAGTCCCCACAAACCTTCTTTTGGTTTTGTGGAAATACATGCTGCACTGTAAATACCTTTCAGTGTCATGGACCAATGGCAATAGCCCCAAAATGGGTGATGCCTCATCTCATCTAGCTGCTTTGTGATGCTTCAGAATGCAGGCCTAGAAATTCATATATTTTTTTCACCAGCCAGCCGGACTAGTTACCTTCCAAAGTAACTCGCCGAACAGAAAATCAGCTAGCCAAAATTTGTTCATGTATGAATTTTACTTCTGTCAAAAATAACACAAAAGAGAGTAGTTACCATTGTTCATGACTAATGTGCATTTATTTCAAGACCCGAGTATTTTGATACTGTTGTTAAATACATAAATGAGAACAACACAGAGCACCATAATATAATATCAACAAATAATAATATATTGGAAAACTTGGTATATGAGTATTGAAAACAAATATACTTACTATCATGACTATAGCACCCAAAATATGTCCAACATGCTTTCTGTATTTAACCATTTATGAGAGAGAAAGCATTAGGAGCTTCATATTGACTAGGAATCAACTTGAAAAAAATGAATTATTCCATAAAAATCGTATCGCACCCAAGGCCTACCCTGCTCCCACGTTTGCTTATAAGTCCTTTGTCGTTTCTCCTTCTCGTACGCTTTATCGGCGGCCTTTTTCTCCTCTTCAGACCGAGGTCGCTTTGTCCCCGTCTCTGGTGGTTTCTGTACACCTTTCAGAAAATTCCACATCGCAATGTAGCTTTGGCAGATGTAGATGTAAACAACAACAAAAGCACGCGTTTAAATGGGCGATAATGTGGCCACATCTATTGAATTTGAGAACGTGTTGTGGCGGGGGGGGGGCGTGGCCAAGCGTCGGTCTGTGAATGGAGGGTGGAGTCAGGGAAGGTAAGTGGTGGAATCATTGAACCTGATGGGGATTAACCTGTGTTTGTGTGTCTTCCCCAGTGACCGCGCCCTTTAAAAGGAGAGGAGAGCAGAGAAAGGGAATTCACCCCAACCAGAACACGTGTGTGTGTGTGTGTGCGCGCGCGCAGCTGGGAAGTGATAAAAGGCTGAAAAGCTAGCAATAAATAGTTCATTGAGAACTCAGTTCTGGCCTGCCGTGCTTCTGTGCTCCACCCACCTGGTCCAATACTACACATGATTACTGCGATATTCAACGAGATGTGTTATATGCATGTTCAGTAGTGTAAAAACCGACAGCCTGACTCGTACACGATATGATTCGGAATTCTTCAGTATTTTCCGTCCTGCCGATAAACACATCGATTAACGCAGACATGGCACACGCTTAATATGTGGCGGCTTTAGTTGACAGTGTGTCTGAATCTTTGCTTCATATATATTTTTTATTTTCAACTAGCTATCTGGGCTGGCTAGTGACAGGAATTACCCGCCAAATGACAAATTAAGTCGCCTCAGGTGACCGGACCACCGCGAATTTCGAGCTGTGGAGGTTACTAGCACTTCATCTGTCCCCATTGTCACTCCTCTTCCATCATTTCCATATTTTAGTTTCCAACGTAGTAAATCTCACGAAATGGTCCCCAAATCGAGTCCTTGTCCAATTTCTGCACGGTCAGCCACCAGCTGTTGCACACTCATTCCCAGATCGTCCTTCTCAGGCAGTTGTGGTGTTATGATGGAGTAGACACATGCCAGGGAGCCCCATGGGTGATACTAGTTTTATTCAGTACTCTGTCCTTTATCAAGCAAGCGGTAGATCATGTATTTGCACGTTCCCCCTATGATTTGGTACATTCTTCAAGTGACAAAACAAAGTTGATACACTAAAAAAACAAATCACAGAGAGTACTGGGAGTGACTCCAACGTTTTGCCCAAGACCGTCACACTCTGATAGCGATCAGAGAGGTAGTCCCTGAACCAGTCCAGTAGTTTACTCGTAATACCAAACTGCCGCAGCTTCATGAGCAGTAGGTGGTGGTCTACTCTATTAAAAGCCTTAGCAAAGTTTAGGTATTCTGTGTCAGTTTGGATTCTGATGTCAAGAAGTTGGCCTATCTCATGGAGAACCTTTAATAGCTGATCAGTAGTAGATAACCCTTTCAAAAAGCCATCCTGAAGTTTGTACAGTTGGGCAGCAAAGTGATCGATGATTTTGTAGTAAACACAGACAACAGTGAAATAGGCCTGTAGTTTGACGTCCTTAATGGCCCTGCCCTTGTGAATAGGGATGATATTTGACAATTTCCACGAGGATGGGACTTTCCTCAAAGCTGAGACATTTGTTGACCAAGAAGCATAGAGAGTCTCAGATGTAAGGTGCAGAGCCGCTTTGCAGTCTGGCCAGGATCTTATCGGGGCCGGTTGCTTTATTCACGTCCAGTGATAGTAAAACGTCTCGCACTTTGGTAGGGGAGAAGGAGATGGTACTAAGTTTATTGGCAACAGTTTCACTGTCTGATGGGATAGATGGAAACTGTCGCAGATACTCCTTGCTCGAGAGGGGTATTTTGAATACTGAATAGAAGTAATTGTTCAGTAGCGTGGCGATGTCTGCAGGATTGTCAGCTGTTGTTGTAGTACCATCTTGTGTCCATGTCATGTTATTGGGGACACTTGAATGGCTAGAAGCATATTTGAAGACTGACCAGAACTTCTTGGGGCTGGATTTGAGCAGATTTGGCAGGGACTCATAAAACTCCTTTTGGTTTTTCTGAGATGAGTTTTACATTCATGCCAGATGTTGCAAAACTTTTCCTGCAGGTTAAGGCAAGGCTTAGCCTTACATCTGGTGGTCTCTCCATCCCCCCCCCTTAACAAATACTTTATCACGGTTAATCCATGGAGGAGTGTTGCATCTCTCAAAAGATTTTAAAGGGATACGAGTGGTCGCAGTGCCAAGAAAAGTGTCACTCCAGCGTTCCCAGTTGAGTCGATGTTTTCATTTGTTAAGTCTGAGGGAGAAAGATGTACATGTGACAAGGTTTCGGCCAGACCGTCACAGTCAGTGAGGCGATAATCAAAAACTGTATGCGCGTCACGTGCGGGAGACTTTGTGTGAACTTTCCAGTCGAAAAACAATAGGCTGTGGTCACTGAAAAGGCTTATTGTTTGAGGTGGTACGCACGACACGTTAGTGACGGCCTCAGGGGAGTTGGTGAACACAAAGTCATGAATATTGTTCAGTCTGGTCAGGTACATATTCATTTGCTCTAGATAGAAATCCATAGTCACTTCTCTAAACTCAGTTGACCCAGGGGAAGCATCCCTCGCAGGAATAAGCTCAGAGTTCCAAGTAAGGTCCGGGAAATTAAAATTACTGGTAATTAGTATTCTGTCATAGCCAGAGGTAGTTTCTAGGAATGAAATAAACAAACCCAACCATTCGTTGAGATTCCAGCTCTGAGACCGGTAGCAAACACACAGCAGGCTCCTTTTCGAGTTGATAAGTTCCACTTCAATAGCAATAATCTCCAATCTCCATTCAGTCTGATGCTGAAGTAGTTGTTGTGCTTTTTGGATGGAAATTGCTGCCAGGAATTCATCTCCAGAGTCTGAGGATCTCTCCTCATCAGCTTCACTTGCTGTATCTTCAGGTGGATCTCTTGGTAAGATGTTCTAGCACAGTGGTTAAGATGATAGCATGTAGTGCTTCCCTGCACCTGGGCAGCCATTGGAGTTACTCTTACCACCACGTAGGGACCTTTCTTTCTTGGCTCATTCAACTTTCTTCTGAACACTCTGAGGCACACCTTGTCTCCAAGCACAATTGGATTTTCTGGTTCCACCTTTCTGCTGCTCTGCTTTGTTCCTGTGAATATATAACCTTATGTATAGTAGTTAATTGCCTCATGTTTTCCCTCAGCTTCATCTGCAGTTGTTCGAGAGGTGGGCCTTTGTCAGGTCCCCTCAAGTGTGGAACTGGCATAGGTCTTCCAGTAAGGTTTTTATGTGGAGTTAGAAGTGTGTTTCTGTTCGCTTGCATACAATAACCCATAAGTGTCAGTTAATGCATCCACCCAGTTCAATTAAGTATGAGCACAGATCTTATTCAGCTTTAAAGGAACAATCCACCATACTTCCATAATGAAATATGCTCTTATCTGAATTGAGACGAGCTGCTCAGTACCTCTCCGAGCTTTGTGCGACCTCCCGGTCAGTCAGACGCGCTGTCACTCCTGTTAGCAATGTAGCTAGGCTCAGCATGGCCAATGGTATTTTTTGGGGCTGTAGTTAGATGCGACCAAACTCTTCCGTGTTTTTCCTGTTTACATAGGTTTATATGACCAGTGACATGAAACAAGTTCAGTTACACAAATTGAAACGTAGCGATTTTCTATGCTATGGAAAGTCCGCACTATAATGACAGGCGTACTAACACCTTCTGCGCGCTTCGACAGCGCATTGATACGGAGCTCAGTATCAATGCGCTGTCGAAGCACGCAGAAGGTGTTAGTACGCCTGTCATTATAGTGCGGACTTTCCATAGCATAGAAAATCGCTACGTTTCAATTTGTGTAACTGAACTTGTTTCATGTCACTGGTCATATAAACCTATGTAAACAGGAAAAACGCGGAAGAGTTTGGTCGCATCTAACTACAGCCCCAAAAAATACCATTGGCCATGCTGAGCCTAGCTACATTGCTAACAGGAGTGACAGCACGTCTGACTGCGTCTGACTGACTGGGAGGTCGCGCAAAGCTCGGATAGGTACGGAGCAGCTCGTCTCAATTCAGATAAGAGCATATTTCATTATGGAAGTACAGTGGACTGTTCCTTTAAGAGTTCCATTTACTCTTTCCACCATTCCTTGTTATCTGAAGATGGTACACGCAACCTAGCCTCTGCTTAATTCTCAAATGTTGTAACATTGACTTCACCACTTTTTGAATAAAAGCTGATCCATTGTCTGATCTTAATTCTGTTGGAATGCCAAATCTAGGGATTCCTTCCCTAGTCAAAAATTTAACCACTTTTTCAGCACCTTGATCTTTTGATGGCACAGCTTCCACCCATCTGCTGAATCTGTGTATTACTACCAGCATGTACCTTTTTCCTTGAACTCTCTTGATCATGTCCACTTAGTCCATTACTAAATGCCTAAATGGTCCTTCTGGTACTGGTATGTGACCTAATGGAGTTGCGATTCCCTTCCTGACATTGTTTTGAGCACAAATTACACATCTGCTTAATGCCTCGTCTACCATAGCCTGAAGATATGGTGACCAATAACCTTCTTTTTAATTTTTTTTTTATTTTTATTACTACCTCCCCCTTTGCACAATGGTCTAGACCATGTGCACCTGTTAATGAGGAGGGATACTGGTATGATGATTAAACCATCATGGGCTCTCCTTATCTCATTATTATCTCCAGCTCCTTGCCTTTGTCCCCCATAATGACTTCTCATAAGGGGCAGCTAGTTGCTTTAGTGTGGCTATGCCTTCCAAGTGGTGATGGGTTCTATAGAAACCTTGGGTGCAAATCTAGCTGTTTGACACTGAGACCAGTCTGCTGTCTCATCTATTACCTTTTAATAACAAAATTATTCCCTTTTTTATGTGCCTGCCATCTGATGATTGCTAACTTAGCTGCCATTATCATGGTTGATGTTGGCTCCAATATTTGACCAAGGTGTTGAATTGGGGAACCATCTGTTTTCTTAAAACCCCTTTGTTTCCAAACTGCTCCAAAAAGGTGACACACACCATAAGCATAAGGTGAATCTGTGTACATGTCTGCTGCTTTACCTTGCGCTAACTTACAGGCTTCTGTTAAAGCTTTCAACTCTGCTAACTGAGCAGAACAAGATTGCTGACACTGTTCAGCTTTTATTACTGAAAAAGAGCTACAGTGATGCTTGAAAGTTTGTGAACCCTTTCGAATTTTCTACATTTCTGCACAAATATGATCTAAAACATCAGATTTTCACACAAGTCCTAAAAGTAGATAAAGAGAACCCAGTTAAACAAATGAGACAAAAATATTATACTTGGTCGTTTATTTATTGAGGAAAATGATCTAATGTTACATATCTGTGAGTGGCAAAAGTATGTGAACCGCTCGGATTAGCAGTTAATTTCTCATCTCATTATCTCTAGCCGCTTTATCCTTCTACAGGGTCGCAGGCAAGCTGGAGCCTATCCCAGCTGACTACGGGCGAAAGGCGGGGTACACCCTGGACAAGTCGCCAGGTCATCACAGGGCTGACACATAGACACAGACAACCATTCACACTCACATTCACACCTACGGTCAATTTAGAGTCACCAGTTAACCTAACCTGCATGTCTTTGGACTGTGGGGGAAACCGGAGCACCCGGAGGAAACCCACGCGGACACGGGGAGAACATGCAAACTCCACACAGAAAGGCCCTTGCCAGCCCCGGGGCTCGAACCCAGGACCTTCTTGCTGTGAGGCGACAGCGCTAACCACTACACCACCGTGCCGCCGCAGTTAATTTGAAGGTGAAATTAGTCAGGTGTTTTCAATCAATGGAACGTGACAATCAAGGTGTGAGTGGGCACCCTGTTTTATTTAAAGAACAGGGATCTATCAAAGTTTGATCTTCACAACACGTTTGTGGAAGTGTATCATGGCACGAACAAAGATTTCTGAGGATCTCAGAAAAAGCATTGTTGATGCTCATCAGGCTGGAAAAGGTTACAAAACCATCTCTAAAGAGTTTGGACTCCACCAGTCGCACAGTCTGACAGTTTGTGTACAAATGGAGGAAATTCAAGACCATTGTTACCTTCCCCAGGAGTGGTCGACCAACAAAGATCACTCCAAGAGCAAGGCGTGTAATGGTCAGCGAGGTCACAAAGACCCCAGGGTAACTTCTAAGCAACTGAAGGCCTCTTTCACATTGGCTAATGTTCATGAGTCCACCATCAGGAGAACACTGAACAACAATGGTGTGCATGGCAGGGTTGCAAGGAGAAAGCCACTGTTCTCCAAAAAGAACATTGCTGCTCATCTGCAGTTTGCTAAAGATCACGTGGACAAGCCAGAAGGCTATTGGAAGAATGTTTTGTGGATGGATGAGACCAAAATAGAACTTTTTGATTTAAATGAGAAGCGTTATGTTTGGAGAAAGGAAAACACTGCATTCCAGCATAAGAACCTGATCCCATCTGTGAAACATGGTGGTGGTAGTATCATGGTTTACGCCAATTTGCTGCATCTAGGCCAGGACGGCTTGCCATCATGGTTGGAGCAATGAATTCTGAATTATACCAGTGAGATAGATAGATAGATAGATAGATAGATAGATAGATAGATAGATAGATAGATAGATAGATAGATAGATAGATAGAGTTATTCATCCCCAAATTCTAAAGGAAAATGTCAGGACATCTGTCCATGAACTGAATCTCAAGAGAAGGTGGGTCATGCAGCAAGATAACGACCCTAAGCACACAAGTCATTCTAACAAAGAATGGTTAAAGAAGAATAAAGTTAATGTTTTGGAATGACCAAGTCAAAGTCCTGACCTTAATCCAATTGAAATGTTGTGGAAGGACCTGAAGCGAGCAGTTCATGTGAAGAAACCCACCAACATCCCAGAGTTGAAGCTGTTCTGTACAGAGGAATGGGCTAAAATTCCTCCAAGCCAGTATGCAGGACTGATCAACAGTTACTGGAAACATTTAGTTGCAGTTATTGCTGCACAAGGGGGTCACACCAGATTATATAAAGGTGTATTTAAAAAGTTCATTGTACTTCTATTTCTATAAGAATATCTACAGTGGTGAGAATTCAATATCTACAATGTTGAGAATATATGAGCCAAAGTTGAAACCATGACAAAAAAGGAAAATATGTCTACATCACACAGGGTGGGTTACAGGCAAAGCTTATTCTATAAACAAGTTAGTTGCATGGTGAGGCAAAACTTAGCTTATTCTAAAACTTATACAAACAATTGTTAATGTAAAACAGTAATCAACAGCATGTGTTAAACGAACAGAGAACAAGAACAAAGGAAATTTTTAAATCTAAGAAATTGATAGAACAAGAAATGCAAACAATAAAATATCAGTGTGAACAAACAAATATATATATATATATATATATATATATATATATATATATATATATATATATAATGTTAACAAAATATGAATAATCTTATTTTCATTAATTTCACCTTAAAATGCACCAGAATGCACGAATATGAATTGAAAAATCAAAATTTTCTGGGGGAAGGCCCCCGGACCTCCCTCTTTGTTCAAGCACCTGTGGTGCTTGCAGCGGCAGCCGTGGTTTGGGTACCGCGCGCATTTGGGCCAGTAACTTTTCAATTCCACTGGCCCAATGGGCCACCAGTGGTAAATGCTTAATGTCTAGGCCTGGAGTGTATCCAGGCTTCATCAGTGTGGTTACTCCTCTCATCTTGGGGTATGCATTGGCAGAGACTTGTTTGGGAATGTCTATGCGAGACTGTTGGGAGAAGACTCATTGGTTTGGCTTCTCGTTGTTTTGATAGACTTGGGACAGACTTTGAGCTTGAATTTTGGACTGTTGCTCTTCTATAAAATAAATATTGCTTGGTGAAACTCTGCTCTGCCACCTCTCCCCTTTAATTGGTTATTCTCACTTGCAAGCCTAACAGTTGGGGGCGTATTAAAACTACACACGTTCTGTAGCCTTATTGAATTAGATTCGTGCATTTTTATAAATTATTTTTATAGCTCCACTCTTTCGTTTGAATTTAAAGTGCCGCATCGCTGGGAAAACTTCTGTTGGTGCCTAGAGTTGAACAAAGAGGGCAGATTGTCTGTGCCATTTGACTCCAATCCGTCATCTCCTCCCAAATTAAACATTGGACACCACTTGCATTTAGTTCTACCCTTTAGCGAGTCTGATGTGGATATGTTCTTAAATTTATTTGAGAGAGTTGTGGATGCCCATGCCTGGACAGGTGTTGAACAGACATTGCTCCTTCAGTGTGTGCTAACTGGTAAGGCTCAACAAGCTTATTCTTCATTGTCAGTGGCGGAGAGTCAGGTGTATGAACACATTATGTCAGCTGTACTAAAGATTTATGAATGGGTTCCAGATGCTTATTGCTAGTCTTTTTGGAATTTGCAGAGAAACCCAAATCAGATGCACGTCGAGTTTGTTAGAGACCTGACCCTACAATTCAGTCGTTGGTGTGCATCTGAAAAAGTTCAAACGTTAGGCAATTTGAATAACACAATTTTGTTGGAACAATATAAAAACCCACTCCCTGAAAGTGTTGCTACCTTCATTGTAGAGCGTGACATTCAGACCGCTTCTCAAGCTGCTGTGTTGGCTGATGAGTGGGAACTTACCCATCGATTTCGTTCAGAGAGGATCAGAGGTGAGAGGCGTGGTTTTTTCCCCTCACGCTAATGTACAGAATATTCCGCAACATCAAGAGAGGCATGTGGGTAAAGGACAGCCAGCTAGTTTTGACCTGACCTGTAATTACTGTCGAGGATAGGGTCACTGGAAATCAGATTGCCCCGTCCTTAAGGCAAAAAATACTGGCACCAAGCTCCATAGTTCTTCTGTGAAACCCACAGCCCTGGCTGCTCCTGTGCCTGTGTCTGCTGGGTTGGTCATTCCCCTTGAAGCTCATACATTACCCTCTGCAGGCGTGACCAACTGCAAGAGGATGTTTGAGCCGTTTATTTTTGAGGGTTTGGTGTCGCTTGTTGGCAGTGATCAAAAAGTGCCCGTGAAAATTTTAAGAGACACTGGGGCATCTAAATCATTCATTTCAGAGTCAGTGTTGCCTTTTTTGCCTGAAAATTTATTGATTTGGGGAATTGAATTGAACACGTCCATGTCACTGCACAAGGTGATGCTTATGTGTGATCTTGTGCAGGGGGATGTGGAGCTTGGAATGCGGCCTGCTCTGCTGGTTGATGGCATGCCACTAATTTTTGGAAATGACTTGGCTGCAAGAGTCTCCTCCTCTGGTGGTGGGTGACTGCACCTCTCTTATTGGTGCCACTATTGAAGAGTGCATGGCAGTACCCTGAAGTTTTTACTGCACGTGTCAGTAAAAAGTTGGAACCTGTGCAGGTAGACCTAACAAAGTCTAATAAAGGTCTCCAGTGACCCCAACACCTACAAGATGACTGAGAGCATCAACGACTGTCCTTAGGGTTGCTTTTGGTCCACTAGAGGATAAATACCTGGAACTCCCCACTAGTCAGACAGAACTAAAGAAGCCTTTTGGATGAGAAGTGAAACATCTTCAAGAATTTCAAGCAAGTCCAGTTGCCTTCTTTAGCACCTACAGTTTCTTTCTGCCTTTCTTCACTTATTTGTAAGAAGTTTTCTCCCTCTTTCTTAAAGAAGTTGAGTATCACTCTCCTCTCTTTTTTTTTAGCCTTTTATTGCTCTGTTCTTTTGGCTTGTAATTTTTAAAGTGTCCATCTCCTCACACAACCCCACCTCAAACGAACCATCCCGAGGCCACGGAGTTCTCATCTTTTTAGTTCGCTCAGCTCATTTTTGTGATATTTTTTAATTCCATCCTTAGCTATAGGATTTCTTAAACAAGTCGTCTGCAATGAGGTATCGGCCATTTCCACTCCCTGTATTCTCAATTGTTCTCTTGCTAAACGATCAGGTGTGATTTGAGTCCTCGTCAGGCAAAATTCTAGCTCTAACGTTTCTCAGCGTCAGGCCTATTTTATATATCCCTTCCCCAGCTCTTGTTCTTTTATCTGTCTGCCACAAAACTCTCCTTAACGCTACAGAAATCTCTACTCCTGGATTGTTTAACTTCTTCCTGTGAATACCTTCTCCACCTCGGAATCCCTGCACCTCCCCTAGGGCTAAATACCTGTTTGTGATGTACAAATGGGGCTCTTACAAAACCTAGCCCAGTGTAAATCAAATCTTCTAGTGCTCCTTTTAAGTTCCTTACAGTCCAAAGTCTCCCTAAAAGTGCTAGCCAATGAACAAATGTCATGAAGATGTTGCCTCTCCAACCTCATCTACCCTTCAGCTACCTCCACTGACACTTTCTGGATCACTGCTGGACTATGCAAGCGTACAAACGGCGCGCTTTTCGGCGCATTCCGCATTTTCCCCGGGATTTTGGGCGACTTGTGTAATTCGTGCAGATCCGAAGAGTTTTGTTTTTTTTGGGGGGGGGGGGGGTTGCTCTCTGGTAATCCACTCTGGTAGTAATGATAGACCCGAGTACTGTGCAGACCATACAACGTTTGGTTCCCCCTGGTGGATATATGGAGCCATTGACAGCAGAGATAGTAAGATTGACAGTGTAGCTGCTGGCTGCTATTATAATATTCAACAGCGTTCCATTATAAACTGCTAGCTGCTACACTGTCAGTGGATGGAACCGATGGCTGGGCAATCTGGTTGCTAAGGAACGTGACTCCTGGGCTTTTCCTCAGATAGGTGTGTTCATTTATCAACTTGCTGAATTTCATCTACTAGTGTGTATTTCTTTGGAGCCTCGGTGACTGGGAGTAAACGATCAGCGTTGAAGTGGAAGTCATTTACTCGTCTACAATCAAAGCGTAAGTGTTAAAATAATTGTGCATAACTTTGTCTCTTGTAACCTAGCCTCCTTCATCTAACCATATTAGCCATGACCTATCCTTGGGGTAAAAAACACCTGAAAAACGTAATGTTATTTGAGGAGTTGCATGATGACTGTACATGTTTTCAACGTAGTGTCTACATGGGTTAATGACTATTGTTTTTTGTTCCTAGATAATATTTAAGTGCCGTTATACCGTTCTATACGTGCAATAATTGGTCTTAGTAAAGCTTGTGGCTGTCTGGCTTAGTTAAAATGCTAACCGTTAGCACCCGACTAGCTGCTATTTTAGAACATCGAGTGATCAAATGCAGCGGTCTCAAAAGTAGCCGGTCACCGCCGTCTGTGGCTTGTTATGCCGCCGGCTATTGTTAGTCAAGTCACAAAATTTAATATTAAATATTTCTGATGGCAAAAAAAGTTGTGAACGTAAATCACATCCACTATGTCATGTATGTCCGTTGCCACGTCAACTTTGTTTACATCCTCGGCATGAGTGCAGCCATTAGCTGTGTTGCCAGATTGGGCGGTATCCCGCCCAATTGGGCGGTTTTAAGTGCATTTTGGCGGGTTTTGAACATATTTTGGACTGTAAAACGTCAGCAGTATCTGGCAACATATTTTTTTACTTAATACAAGAAACTAATGGATGCCAACGTTTTTGCCAAAATGGTATTTTTTTTTCCATTGTTTAGGCAGCTTCAGCATCATACTGTGAGATTCTGTTCAAATTGTTTTTTTCTTCTATGAAGCCTGAGCCATTTATTTTATTAGTTTATAATTATTGTTTAATTTAGTCTTCAGGAGAGACTGCCTGCACACAGTACTAGTATTAATAGTGTTTTTTTTTTCTTACATGAAAGCTGAGGCATTTATATTATATTTTAAGGTAACTTCATGTTGTGCTGTGAGGTTCTATGCACTTTAACTTTTGAACCAACAGGTGCATCTGGATAAGTAAAGCCTATTTTTCTGCATTTTTGTAGTCTTGGTAATCTTTTATATTGGTAAAGTTGTTTATAGAGGTTTTCGACCTGACGTCATAGGGTCACGTGATACTGTTTACGCCGGCATTTTGGAGGTCAAACACAGCCACGCTTATCAGCAAACAACGCTTGTAATATCCATCTTCTTCATCACTTACTTTTATCGTAGAATGCCTGATACGTGTTGTGCAGTTAGCTGCCACAAGAAGAGGGGATAAACCTGGATTAACGTTCCATAGGTTCCCGGCTGATCGATAGCGTCGCGAAAAGTGGATCGCGGCGATCAGGCGAGAGAATTGGCAGCCCACCGAACACACGTGTTTGTGTGGCGAACATTTTGTCTCAGGTAACTTTTCCAAAAGTTTAAAGATATCGTATACGAGATAAATGACAAATTATACATGTAGCCTAGCACCTAGCCTACACGTAAGCCCTGTTAGGCGGTGTTCAGGCTACCTGGCACCTAGCCCCACTAGTCAGGCTATGATGGTTTTATCTTTATACATCCGTGGTTTTATATACGTGAGACGGGGACCGCTTGGCCTCATCAATGGGGCTACCTGGCACCGGGCTTCTTACTAGTGTTTGGGCGGCTTACGTGTAGTCTAGGTTTAACATACACGGTGCCCTCAGGCGAGGCAGAGCCATGTTGTTGGGTGGGTTGTACTTTTTAGATGTGAATATGCAATGGACAAAACTAGAATTCGATACTAGACATATTAATTATTATGCATTTTTCTATATGATTAATGTAACTCTCTCTCAACCTGGACACTATTTTTCTAACTGCAGTGAATTTGCTTTTATTTGGTATCACGTTGAAGTAGACTGTTATGGAATTTTTTTGCCACAAAATGTTGGAAATCTTTGCATATGTTGTCATGGCAACCATTCAAACAACGCATGCTGTGAAAAGGGAAAATACATATTTTTTGACAAATCTCTGACATGTTGGGCTAGCGGGAGTCACCATTGCTGTGACCGCCAAAATGGCGCCATCTACTTGTTGACATGGCAACGGTCACGTGGGTCGAAAACCTCTATAGGACCATTTCTCAGTGTCTTTGTTTTTTTAATCAATAGTTTTTCAGTAATAACTTAATATTTAACATATCACTCAATTTTAAACAACCCCCCCCCATGGGCTGCCCCCATAGTCTCCAAAATTTCTGTGGGAAACACTGGCGTGCGTAACAACGCTAATCAAGCTTAAGCTAGACGACCCGCCTCAAATACCTGTCCCGGGTAAATGTTATCCCAATTTTAGATGACCTGTTCCAAACCATCCCGCTTTGCGTGCATTATGTCTGCCACTGGCAGACATTTTACCATTTTGCACCCTGCTGTAAATTATTTGTACCCTGCTATTCTCCCAAACTTTGAAGCCCCTGCAAATGGTAATGTGTAACCCATGTGTGTGTTATATGAGTTCGTGGTGCATCCATCCATCCGTGGTAGCCACAACATTTACAATCACTTTGGCTGTCTAAATTAAGCAAAAACATTGGCGAATTTCGCCTCCTTTCAAAGTCAATGAGAGCGAAGCGAAATTCGTTTGTGTTGGGATGGACCGTAATGAAGTCTGACTGATGTTTTGTCTGTGTGTGTGTGGGGGGCCGCGTCGCCGCGCTACCTCACTCTTTTTTGACCATGGTTGTGTTTGCATCCCTGACTATGGAGCTGCCAGTCTGGCACATGGAAAGATGACTTCATCTCTGCTTACGCTTCCCTTTTGTCCCTCCACATCCTTGCATTAACAGAGACCTGGATTTCACCTGACAACACAACACCTGCAGCCTCTTTACCTCCTTCGCCTTATCTCTACGCCACTCGCCCATCTGGTCGCCTTGGTGGTGGCACTGGTTTGTTGATTTTTTTAGTCATGGAAGTTCTCACTTCTTCCACTCTCCCACCTCTCCATCTCCTCCTTTAAATTTCATTCTATTTCAATCTCCTCTCCTGTTAGCCTTTTTCTCATTATCACCCTCCTGGCCCTGTCAGATGTTTCTTTGATGAACTGGACATCCTACTCAACTCCCTCCCAGAAGGTGGCACCCCACTGATGCTCCTGGGAGACTTCAACCTCCACCTAGAAGCCTCCCACTCTGCTGCTGCCTTTCCCCTTCTCCACTCCTTTGATCTCCTCCTGCTGAACTCTCCTCCAACCCATAAAGCTGGCAATCTTCTTGACCTGGTCTTCCTCCGAAACTGCTCTGCCTCAGATCCCATCTGTCTGACCTTCATTTCATTCTCCCTCCCTCTTCCTCTCCACTCATTCGTCCCCCCACGTCCACCGTTACAGTCTGTCATAACCTCTGCTTCATTTCTCCCTCCTCTCTTGCCTATCGTCATTGCCTTCTCCTCCTCGCTTAAAGGAGATTCGCAGAACCATGGCCTCACTTTTTGTTTATAAATACCTTGAGACCTCAAGAATGGCATAAGAATGGTTTTAAGCATTAACAATAAATTCAATATAGTAATTTTTATGATTTAAAGTGATTCATATATGTCGTGGTCTGAGTGAATGACCTTGACGTCCGTAACGTCACCACAGGAAGGCTATCGGTCTCCTCACCATTTCTGCTACACTAAAATACAGAGCTGACTGCAACTTCGAGCTTCCATTTTGAGCTAATTTATCGCCATGCCATGTAGATGTGTTGCTGGCAGGTGCAGCAACATGACAGAAGGTGGATTTACATTGCATTCATGGCCCAAGAATGTTCAAACTGCAAAGATTTGGACGTGTTTTGCGAGAAGTTTATGGGCATACTGGGTGCCTATGAACTGGTCTCTCCTCTCCTCTGCTCTGAACACTTTGCTGAAGACTCGTACGAAACCTCTGATCTGTTGAGGAGCGTTGGCTATAAGCCTGTATTGAAAGATGGTGCAGTGCCAACAATTAAAAGAAAACTACAAGAAAAGAAAAGTCAGTTAATTTGCACCAGTTCTTCTGGAGTGTGAGCCGAGGGTTGTTACTAAAACCTGGGATGTGACACATTATCACTCAGGCGGTGACCTCCCTGTGGTTGCTGCTAAAACTGGTGACATCCCGTCCTGGGTTTTAGTAATTGCCTGAGCTGAGCAGTAATGGCGGAGTACTCAGTATAGAGAATGAGTGGACCAGCCGACTGATTTCTCTGCTGGGTATGCTTGCCTCAGCAGCAGTATCTCACCCGTACATGGAAGAAGAGAATGCACGGAGAACTGAACGAACAACTGAAAGTCAGATTGTTTCAAAACAATCAGCCACAAGGTCAGCCTTCAGGAAATGAGAACACGGATAAGCTGCGACTCTCATTTGGATACAAAATAACAAAAACATCAAATCACTGCAGAGCATCACTGCAGAGGACTTTGCAGTCTTTTTTTTTTTTTTTTAGATCATAGCCATCCACAACTCCTTCACCATGCCTGCCTGGCTCTCTCCTGTTTCTTCCCTCTTGCTTTTTCCCCTCTTTCCACTTTTGATGTCTCCCAGCTCCTGCTTTCTCACCGTCCAACCACCTGTGCCCTTGACCCTATCCTCTTGTCTCTCCTCTAGACCATCCCTCCTGACATCCTCCCTCATCAACTCCTCCTTGTCCTCCAGATACTTTCCTTCCAGTTTCAAACAGGCCCACATCACCCCTCTGTTGAACCCCCCCCCCCCACCTTAGACCCCTCTGTCATCCAGAACTACCGCCACATTTCTCTGTTCCCTTTCCTGTCAAAGATGCTTGAACATGCTGTTGCTAAACAACTCTCCTTTTTTCTCTCATGGAACAACTTCTTGGATCCTCACCAGTCTTGCTTCTGTACTGAACACTCCACCGGGACTGCTCTTCTCTCAGTGAGTGAGGCACTTCGTGTGGCACATGCTGTCTCCCTCTCCTCAGTCCTGATTCTCCTTGATCTTTCTGCTGCATTTGACACTGGTGATTACCCCATCCTCCTGTCATCCTTGTCAGCTCTAGGGATCTGTGGGACAGCCCGAGACTGGTTCAAGTCCTACCTCTCTGCTCACTTCTTCCAGGCTACCTTATCTGGTACTGTATCAGCACCATGTCCACTTACCACTGGTGTCCCTCAAGTTTCAGTCCTTGGTCTGCTTCTCTTCTCCCTCTACACCCAGTCTCTCTGCCCAATTATCTTTCCCCATGGTCTATCAGTTACTGCTATGCTGATGACACCCAATTGTTTCTCTCTTTCCCTCCTTCTGACACACAGATCTATGCTTGCATGTCTGCTTCCCTGCATGACATCCAGAGCCTGATGGACACCTGAAGCTATACCCAGGCAAAACGGAGGTAATCTACATTCCTGCTCCATCCTCTCCACCCTTGCACATTGTTCTCTCCATGGGGGACATCTCTAGGTCTCCTTCACCCTTCTGTGAAGAACCTAGGGGTTGTGTTTGACAACTCTCCTCCTCTGTGAACATCGCTGCAGTGACCTAGATGTGTAGATTCCTCCTCTACAACATCTGAAGGACGTGCTTTTCTTACCACCTACTCAGCTCCTGGTCCAAGCGCTGATCCTCTCCCGCTTGGACTACTGCAACTCTCTTCTTGCTGGCCTTCCAGCTTCTACCATTAGACCTCTGCAGCTCACCTGGTCAACAACTTCCCTTGTTCTTCCCATGTCACCCTTCTGTTTGCCAAACTGTTCTGGCTATCTGTCACAGCCCACGTCGAATTGGTGCTAGCGTACCAGGCTCTCAGGGGGTTGGAGCCAGCATGCCTCCAGAGACTGTTCTGCCCTTACACACCAGCCAGATCCTTACGCTTTGCTACAACTGGTCACCTGGTCTCTCCTCCTCTCCGTTCCTGCCCAGCCCGCTCAAGACTACTGTCTCTCCTTGTTCCATGTTGGTGGAATGACCTTCCCATTGAGGTCAGAACTGCTGACTCCCTGACCACCTTCAAGCACAGACTGAAGACCCACCTCTTCAGGCTTCACCTCTCCCCTTCCTCCCTGCCCACTGCATAACTGAGTTTCGGTCTAGACCAACCCAGGCTGTGTATGGTCTCGCCTGGGGTTAGCTTTTGTTGAGTTCTAGATTTAGTTATACTTTATATGGTTGGTTTTGTTTCTTTGGCTGTTTGAGTATTGGTATTTCATCAGCATATAACACTAGGTATTGCTGTCACTTGTTCAGTTGGTACTAGAACTTTTCTTGTCTAGAAGTTCAGCACTTCATGTACCGGAGTTTTGCACTCCTTGTATATCGCTCTGGAAAAGAGTGTCTGCTAAATGCCATGTAATGTAATACGGCCACTTCTCACTCATTTCTTGTAAGTTTAATATTTCAGTTAAAGCTGTCAACAGTGTATCATTGTTTTCTGTTGTCAAAGGAAATCTTCTTTCTAAGATATCTTCATTCTAACTTTTGTCAAAAATGTGTTCTTATATCTTGAGTCTCTCTTAAAACCCTTGCTGCCTGTAATTCTTCCATATACACATTCTCTTTTATTCAATACTCCATAGTTTTGCAGAGATAAAGAAATTTTATTACCTCTTTGGCATCCGTCAGTCCCATGGGATGATGGTAGCGCTCTGTCAGGTCAGGTCTGGGTGCAGCGCCTCGCATGACTTAGCAGGCCTATCCTGGCATGGCAGTCCCTCCCGCAAGTTGGACAAATGAAGTTGGAGTGTGTGGTGGGACGGCTTTGTTTCTTGTCCTTCCTGCGTTGTCTCTTGGCCTCCAGCTTTTGTTTTCGTTCCTCATCACCCCTCTTGACTCCCTCTCGGATGGCATAGTGCCAGCTGCTGCGGTCACCAGTGAGCAGTTCCCAGCTGTTTGGGTCGATACCTGTCTGCTTCAGGTCTCACTTGCAGACGTCCCTGAAGCGCAGTGCTGGGCAGCCTGCTGGTCAGTGTCCTGTAGCCAGTTCACTGTACAGAATGTCTTTGGGTATTTGACCAACTTTCATCCAGCCATCGTAGTTGGTGCTGACTGAGGAGGTGGTGCATGCTCAGAGACCCGGCACGATCCAGAACAGCGGTGTTGGTGATTTTGTCTTGCCATGTAATGTTAAGGATCCGTCATAGGCAGTGAAGATGGAAGCTTTCCAGATGGTTTTCCTGCCTGGTGTAAGTTGTCCAGGATACTCAGCCATGGAGTAGGGTACTGAGGACGCATGCCTGGTAAGCCTTGAGTTTGGTGTTCGAGGTCAGCTTGTTGTCCCACACTCTTTTGCTCAATCTGGACTTCACACTGGTGGCTTTGGCAATGTGAGTGTCAATTTACTTGTCCAGCTGCAGGTTGCTGGTGACTGTGGAGCCTAAGTAGGTAAACTAATCAGCAACTTCAAGCACTTCATTGTTGGTGGTACGGGGACACACTGGCACATGACAATGGTTTTCTTAATGCTGATGGTCAGTCCAAACTGCCTACAGCCATGATCGAACTGGCTAGTCAGCTGCTGTAGTCCCCGGTCAGTGTGAGAGGTCAAGGCTGCATCATCAGTGAACAGCAGCTCTCCGAAGAACTGTGCGGACCTTGGTCTTGGCCTTTAGGCGAGCTAGGTTGAAAAGCTTTCCATTGCTTCTTGTGTGCAGATGTATGCCTTGTATGCAGTGTTTAAATGCAAAGTTCAACAGCAGTGAGAAAAAGATGCCAAACAGGGTTGGAGCAAGGACACATCCTTGTTTCATACTGCTTCAGATTGGAAATGGATCGGAGGTTTCCCCGTCATAGCTGATTACACTCTGCATGTCCTCGTGGAAGGAGGTGGTGATGCTGAGCAGTCATGGGGGGGCAGCTGATCTTCCTCAACAGTTGAAACAGACCTTTCCTGCTCATGAGATCAAAAGCCTTGGTAAGATTGATAAAGGCAATGTATAGTGGCATCTGTTTGTGACATTCCTCCTGTAACTGGCGTATGGAGATCATGTCATTTGAGGGCATCAGTAGCTCAAGCTCTTCCACACTGGGTTCCAAGTCCAGTTCTTTCAGAACTGGTAAGTCCTTGATGGCATCCAGAGCTTTTTGAGTGATGGAGTTTTCTCTGGAGTAAAAGTCCAGGTAGTGTTCAACCCAGTGCTCCATTTGCTTGTCTTTGTCTGGTATCAAATCTCCAGACTTTGATTTCAGGGGCATAGACTTTTTTATTGGTTTGCCTGTTGCTTGTTTTATGCCCTCGTACATGCTCCTGATGTTACCAGTGTCTGATGTCTGCTGGATTTTGGCTGGCCATTCGATCCAGTAGTCGTTGGCACAGCGACGGGCAGCTTGTTGGGCCTTTCTGTGGGCGGCTTTCAGTGCTTGTAGGTTTTGCTGGCTTAGGTCACGCTTGTAGCTAATTAGTGTGCTATGTTTGGCATCAATGACCGGCTCTAACACTGGGATGTTGGCTTCAAACCAGTCTGCATTCTTTCTTTCCATAGGTACAAACTGCGATATTGTAAATGGTACTTCGCAAGAAGTTCCATCTATTCTCATCACACTGTGCTTGGTTACTAGTCAATGTCTTCTCCAAGTGGTCTATAAACTCTTGGTTTTTGGTTGGGTTGGCAGTCTTGCCGATGTTGATTCTTGGTTGACATTTCTTCCTAGAGCGGTGGAGTTTCTTTGGTTTTAGTTTTAGCTTTGAGACGATAAGGGAGTGGTTGGTGTCAGTCTGCGCTGTGGTAGGCTCTGGTATTGCACATGTTCAGGGTAGGGCTGGGTATCACCAGATACTTCACGATACGATACTGTGGTGATATTTTGCCCACGATAACGATAATATCACGGTACAGCGATTCTGCGATAATCGATATATTGCAAGAAATTTCAACCACATCACGATATCTGTGTCACTGAAGAAAATCAGAATTTATTGACCACTGTAAAATTACATTTCACATGCATAACTACACACTCTTGCCAGACATATATTTGTCTCTATTCCACTGCTGGCAAAACCAAGAGTTGCTTCACTACAATATACAGAAAATTCCCATTTCTGTGCTAGTCTTATCAACTTTTCTGTAAGCATGGACACATCAGTGCTGCTTAACAAGCAGAATCAAATTGTTTTATGAAAACTTAAAACTTGCACTGCAGACTGCACATACATGTCAGTGCTAACACTAATATCAATTAGTTCTTTGTAAACTTGAGAACATATACCGGAGAACATTTAACTTGTGCTTATTTTGCAGGAACAACACACTGTCTGAAACACATTGAAAAGTGCAGTGTGCATCTTAGTCTCCTACTGCGCATACGCAGAACACATGAATTAGCAAGTTCTCATACAGACCGGTTTATTATTCAAAACAAGGCATTACAAATTATTTGACTCAGCCAAAGACTCGACCAATACGCACAAAACATAAAAATCGGCAAATGCGTGAAATACTCACCGATTTTCTATCAGCCCAGCTGATCGGTAGGACAAAACTAATGTTGAATTTTCCTACCCTCCTGGATTTCGCACATGCGCAGTAGGCTTGGTAGGACAAATCCAAGAGGTAGGATAACTTTACAGAACACTGGCTCACTGTTTTTTTTTTTTTTCTCCTTTCCTTTGGAATCCAAAGTGCCTCCAAACATCTGCCTTAAAGTTCGGCGGCGTCTCTAGGTTTACGTTAACAGCCATGCTTGCTTGTTTTTTTTCCCCTCACTGCAACCGCCGGGGAAAAAAGAGAAGACGAAGAGTGCCTTGCAGTGAGGGAGCGGCACAGCGACACCTCGCGGAGTGGAGGTGCGGAAGTCGTACTGGATTTACAACCCGTCTGAAACATGATTTATTATTTGAAAAAATATCGATATTCAAATTTTGAGTATCGATATTGAATCAGAAGACAAAGTATCGCGATATATCGCCGTATCGATATTTTTGCACACCCCTAGTTCAGGGAGTCGTGTCTGGTGATGACCAAGTCCAGTTGATGCCAATATTTTGACCTTGGGTGTCTCCAGGATGCTTTGCGGCATGCCTTGTTCTGGAAGTAGGTGTTTGTCATGCAAAACATGTGGTAGCAGCAAAACCCCAAGAGCCATTGACCATTCTCGTTCATTTTTCCTATGCCATGGTGACCTAGCACACTTGGCCAAGACTCTGTCTGCACCCACCCTGGCATTAAAATCTCCCAGGAGGTAAATGTGCTCTCATGTTGGAACTTTGTTGACGACGCCATCACGTTGATCATAGAACTGGTCTTTCGCCTCTGGCATGGCTTGTAGTGTTGGTGTATAAATACACATGAGGTTTACAGGGCATTCTGATGTAGAGAGCCGAAGGGTGAGGATTCTCTCCGTGCTGCCCAATGGATGTTCGATCGAGCGGAGCAGGATGTTTTTAACAGCGAAGCCAACCCCATGTTCCCTTGTTTCCTCTGTGCCTTTCCCCTGCCAGAAGAAGGTGTAGTGCTCCTCCTTTAGAGATTCGCTGTCTGGAAGTTGGGTTTCTTGTAGGGCTGCTATGTCGATGTCAAGTCTGTGCAGTTCACAGTCGATCACTGCAGTTTTTCGGACATTGTCTATTTCTTGGAGGTTATCGGACAATCCAGCTACCAATGCGAAGAGCTGGCGTCTTCGTTTTACTCTTTTCCTGCTTGTCTGGTACATGTTAAGCGATGTGCTCTAAGCTCCGGGCACCCACTGAAGTAGGCAGACCGTGACCGGTCAGTACCTTACTGGCCGGGGGCTGCCCGGCTTGAGGCGTGCCGTAGCTGACCATTGGGACGCGATGGTCCCTTCCACCATCGAAGCTGACCCGTGGCACCTGTACCCTATATCAATCAGGAATGGGCTTATCACCCATAGACTGCCAGCTTCTGTGTTTATTTCCTCACAATTTAGGGTGAGGCTGGAGTGGCCTCTCCAGAGCACAGGCCTGGGCAGAAGTAGTTGGTACAAGGTATGGAGGTCCTGGGTTGCCCAAATGTATGTCAGGACATCCCTCTTTGCCTTGCTGGTGAGGTCCAAAGGAGTGCAACACACAACATTTGGCACCAGGTTGGCTGCAGGTTTGATTTTGGGGTTTTCCTTCCCCTAGACGGAATGCTTACCAAGGCTAATGAGCTCCGTCTACCCGTGCTATTTGCCCATAGCTGGGGATCTGGTTCATGGGCATCAGGGGGTGTCCACATGCTGGTGGGCCATGCATGTTGCATGTCTTGGAGTTAAACTTCCTCCAAGCTCCCTGCAGTTTAGCCTGGGGCTTTGTGGTGCCCAGTTGCCCAGTTTCTGTCTGTAGCCACAAGGAGGCACTGCATAGGACTTGCTGTGGAGAGGCTATGTACTGGCAGGAGAGACTTAGGCACTCAGCTCTCTCTTTATGGCACTGGAAAGGTCTGCTAGCCAGCGGTGAGGGTTGGAAGCCTATGCACTAGATGCATCACACAGCCATTTTATTACCACTGAGGCAGGAGAGAGAGAGAGAAATTCGGATGGTGAGATTAAAAGAGAAGGGAGTTTCAGAAGGTGGGGCCTACACACACCTGCTCTGACGTCACCTTAACAATACTTCACACACACACAAGGACATCTGCAGCACACATGCGCGGACACACAGACTGGTGCCTTTTCTTCTCTGACACGTACAATAAAGAAACAATACAATTCAGCACTTTACCTATTTAGACACACACACACTATCCACAGGTTCGCAAAAACTGCAGTATTCTTCTCACAACACGTTCTTACAATGTGACCCTGCCCATGCAGCCCTTTATTTATACCAGAATAAAGCAGTATTGCAGGATTTTACACACGACCTGTTTTTTTTTTAAACAGGCTTTTTCTTAAAAACAGCAACAGTTTTCTGCAACTCTTTGGAAAGACTAGGGATTTTTAGGGAAAATCAGCCAGTAGAAAATATCTCAAAATGCATAACAAGAACCACAAAACCCAAGACCTATGCCATCTTCCCTTTCAATCTCAGAATTACTGTGTTTCACAAAAAAAGTTTCCACTTTTAAAAGTTGCTCAAATTTGGAGACTTTTAGTCCTCTTACCACCACACCTGTAGCCAAAACCACAACAGCGCAAACTTTTTATAGATCAGATAAGTAGCAAAAAATTGCTCACCGTTTTGTTGCAACTGCTGTTTGTGCAGTGCAGTTCAGACACCCAAGTGCAGTCAAGCAAGAGGCTTCTTCCAAATCACTTCGGGGTCACCAAAAAATACGTTGCAGAAACTCTCCCAAGAAAAAAACAATTCGAAGTCAAAGAGGTTGCAGAAAAGTTTAGACTTATTAAATCAATGAACAAAAGCTGAATCAGTCTGCAGAGTGATCTCGCGCCAAGTCACAAATCATCCATTTTTATAGCGTTCCACCAATATTTCCAGTGCCAGACTGCACTATCCAAGGATACATCCCAGTCTGCACTGTCTTAATAAGGATAGACCACCCAGAGCAAATTAAAAATATTAATCTAAATAAGGCTTTATTCTGGTTTCAGGTTATTCTGGCTTAACACACATTTCCAAGGTTCTATAACAATATATTGCTTTGACCAGTCTATTTGTCATTGCTTTTTGGAGTAAAATCAACAAACTTTTTTACAGAAAATCAGCAATGACTGGCTTTGAATCAAAATACAGTCATCATAAAACAAGTTATTGCTTGTGTGATTACATCAAGGTATGTGTGCATTTACATGTGGATGTAATACCTTGATGTAATTCTTCATGTAATGTGTGAGATTACATATAAAATCACCACAGTATGAGATTCCAAGTAACTCTGTAACAGAATGGCTTTTAAAAGGACTCAGAACTGGACATGGTAATATCATTTGGCATTCATACTAAAATCTGCTGGACTAGAACTTAGAAGAAAGAAAAACTCTTAAAATATAAATCTACATCCTGACTATGATTGCCATTATCATTATGATTGAAAAAAAAATGCACTTAACAACCACTGATTGACAGTTTGGCACCTAATACTGTACTGCAAAGTTACAGGTAAACTGAACTCTTAATCAACTGACTGGATCAATCAGATACGGTCAACCCTAAAACACGAGTTCAGCTGCATCGTGCAATAAAAACAACAGTGAATACTGAGTATTTATTATTATTATTATTATTATTATTATTATTATTATTATTATTATTATTGCCTTATTTGGCGTGCCACTTGGGGAGAGGAAGGTGCCTGTAAATTTTGGCAGAGCTAGGACCTTTGCTGGCCAAGTTATGAATTTTTAAATTCTTGTGAGCGGCTGGAGCCAGGGCTCATACTAAAGTTTTCCACAAGCTGCGCTTGCTTCTGATGTCGGATCAGGCCGTGTCTACTCTTCTCCGAAAGGTCTCGGGGAGAGGGATGTGCCTGTAAATTTTGCTGGGGCTGGGACTTTAGGTGGCAGAGTTATGAAATTTTTAAGGCTGGCTCGAGCCAAGGCTTGAGTTGAGTTAAAGTTTTCGGGGGCTCTAGCGCTACGTTCACACTGCAAGGCTTAATGCTCAATTCCGATTTTTTTGTGAAATCCGATTTTTTTGTGAGGTCGTTCACATTAACAAATATATGCGACTTGTATGTGATCCTCAGTATGAACGAAAAGCGACCTAAAAGTGTTCCGCATGCGCACTGCAGGATACGACGACGTCACACGCAGTGAGCATGGCCAGTGTTTACGGAAGTAAAACCGCCCGGTTGCGGTATGACTCATCCAGTCTAGCTTGAATAGCTGCATCCCCCCAAATGGAAATCAGCTCCCTAACCTCTGCGTCCTTCCATTGAGAAGATTCAGAAACTTCACAGCCCGAAGCGTCCCTCGCATTGATGTCATGCGCAGGGGCGCAGATACATTTTTTGAACTGGGGGGGACAAAAAACTGGGGGGGACAAAGCTGCCAGCAAACCAACCCCAACCCCAATATGCCTGTCAAACTTGTTAGTAACCATAGCAACCAAGCTCGAGCTCGCAACCTGTGCAGTCTGCGCAGCTCAACCAACCGAATATCAGTCTTTGTTTTGTTTTATGTGAGTTGTTGCAACTATATGTATACACTGCTGTGCACCTCAATAAACCGAATGGTAATTAGTCTTTTGATTTTTCCGTGAGGTTTGCCTTATGCAAAGAAAGACAGCATAGACGTTTTTTCCTCCCTATAAGTAGGGGGGACCGAACGAGGTGAATTTAAATATGACTCGTCCCACCCTCTATCTGCGCCCGTGATTATGCGCCATGTTGTTGTAACTTTTTTGAGAGACCCGCCGCCTACTTCAGCGCAGAATAGTGACGTTTGTGGCTTGTTGATGACGTGTAAGTCGGATGAATGCGACTTGGCGGTTCAGACTGAAGTCGCATATGAAAAGAGCGGATAGGAATCGGAATTAGCACCACATATCCAAACGGCCTGGGTCGGATTTGAAAAAATCGGATCTGTGTCGTTCATATTGTCAATAAAAGATCGGATACAGGTCACATATGGGCGAAAAGATCGGATTTGAGTCACTTCAGCCTGCAGTGTGAACGTAGCCTAGGACAAATAGCGATCCACGGCCGTGCCTGATCTGGTTCCAAAGGGCTTGGGGAGCGGTAAGTGCCTGTAAAGTTTGCTGTGGCTAGGACCATCGGTGGCCAAGTTATGAATTTCTAAACTCAGATCTGCAGGAGCCTTCGTTTCACAGGCCGTGTTACAAGATAATGTATTTGCCCAGTGTAATGTTTGGAAGAAAATTAGAAGTAGATAGAACCATACCTTATCAATTTTTCGTGGGCCATCTGGTTTGATGCTTTTGAAATACAGACAGACAAATGTGAAAATTACCGGTATATATCTGCTGGTCCGGCCTTATTCTCCACACTGTATTCAGATGGCTGATCTCATACAGGAAGTCTCATTGCCTCACAAACCACAATACAGTATTTAGCTTCAACAGGCTACTTTAAATAGCTCCTTTAAATTTAAGCATGGAGTCTACAACAGACTTTGTCTTTTTAGAGGCTTAGTGTACACTAGTAAATCTAGGGTATCACCAGTTGACCATGTTTTACTGCGTTTTTGATTGTTAAAAGTGGATTTTTAAAACAACTTTATTTGATGCTTATGCTGCAAAGGGGGGGCAGTGGCACAAACCCAATCTTCAGTGCAAAAAGTGATGTGATTTAATGAAAAATCAGGGAACAGTGTGTGTAGGGAGACTGCAGTATGTGGGTGGTGCAGGTGGCGGGGAGCCCAAACCAGTTTAAAGCACATGCTGGCTGTGCCCAATGTCAGACGGCATCCCAGAGGCAGTGATGGGTGAGGTTGTGATTGCTGGGGTGTTCGACAACAAAGCATGCAAGGGGCTCAAGCTCATCGTCATCCTCTGTGTTGGCGAGGTTGCCTGCCTAAAGATAGGGGAGGGAGAGTGAGTGTGTCTGAGCCAAAGAGCACATTTGAGTTCTGACTAACCTCAGAGACGTGGTGCCTTTTATACTCTCCTGGCTGTTTGAGGAGGATGAATTAAGGCACCTATTATGCAGCTCCAGTTGTGTGTGATCAGCGGGCCCTGTTCTGTGGCCATGCTGCTTTTGGCTGTCCAAAATAATAGTGCTGAAACGCCGCTGTTTGTACAGCACCATGGGAGTGGTTGTACAAAGACTGGTGCATTGCTTTGGTAGTGATTTTCTGGGGCCACTGTCACAATTGGAGGTAAAATAAAAAGGGTACGTTTTCAATCTTCATGTTTATTAATAATCACAAAATATTTTTCCAGGACACAGAAAACCAGATTTCCTCTTGCATCTGAAACAATTAGAATATCGTGAAAAAGTTCAATATTTTCCATCAGTCATTGAAAGGCTCTGACTGCGAAGTTGAATTCTGGGCAACAATTTTCTATTTCTGTTGCTGTTAGAGTTTTGAGATGTTTTGTGTGTGTAAATGTTTTGCTGAGATAAAACGCATCCTGCATTTTACGATTCCGGAGATTGCTGAAGCAAGTGCGTGACTATCACGTGACCACCATGGGACATGTTTGACCTACTTTTACCCAAAACAAGTCAGCATGAGGAAACTTGGTGGACTCCGCTCTCCTGCCAGAAGACAAGACAAGGAAAATATGAAAGTGAATCAGCTAGAAATTATGCTGGAAAAGTGTGTGACGTGTAAAGAAATGCGCTCGACCAAAAATGGCTTCAAAAATAAATATTCCAACATTTAAAAAAACCCCCACTATGAACAGCAGTAAGCCATAATAAATAAAACGGTCAATATTTGGTGTGAGATGACCCTTTGTTTAAAACAAACAAAAAAATAAATTCAGGTACAATGAGTGCAGTTTGATAAAGTAGCTGTAGGTTTGACTGAGCATCTTGCAGCCACAGTTCTTCTGGACACTGTCACACTTGCTTCTCAATTTTGCAGTAAAACCCAGTAGCCTTCATTGTTTTCTTTTTTTAATCTGAAAAGTGCTCTCTTAGAGACAAGCATTTTTTTTGTAACATTTAATTTTATGCTGGAAAACAAATGTTTGAACTCAAATGTTTGTGTACTTACTCAGTAATGCAGAAGTCATAAAATGGAAATCTATAACAGAGTGTATGGAAAAAAAAAGGGGGGGTAAAACAACATCTGGAACATGGAGAACTCCAACCATGACACATTTCTCAATACAGTGCTCGAAAAACCACATGTCCGAGCGTCCAAGATGACTGAAGTATGTGCAAGGACGAGTAAAACTTGTATGGTAATCGTCCGATCGAACGACAAAAGTTAGTGCTGCCAACCTAAGTAACACAGGCAACCGCTCCGTGATGCAGGCCTGAACTGTCAGTCTGGTGGTAGCATATTATTTCAATTGTTATTCTGCAAAGTGAATCATGCATCGTGACTTCTGACTCCTCCTCAAAACAAAGTTCACCTGTGTCTATCGAAAATCTTGTTTTCCTGGACTGGTTCCCATATAAAATTAATCCTACCAAGCATCAGAAACATTGACTGCTCACTCTGCACTAAGAGAGCATGGAACCAGTCTAAAGTAGCTCGTCTCGTTTTACGGGAAATGCGTTGTTTTATTAACACAATATATAAAGGTACAAAAATATTTTAAGGAAATCATTTAAATTTCCTTGTTTTTCATTATAATTCGTCGGAGTATGCGTGTGTTCGAATGTACTGGAAAAGCTCGGCTCAGAGGGGTCCACGTAATGACATAATTATACCAGTTGGCTAAGGGCATGATGAGGGTCAAGGACAGTGTGCCTGCAGCGCAGTTGAAGCGGGCAGGTGTCAAACTTGGAGCTTTTATATCACGATTGGAGTTAATAATAAATGATATCACTGAATAATGTTCCTTACCTTTAACCAGTGTATATATATTACGATTTTTTAAATTGCTTTTGATGGTTTCATATATTTCATAATATTTTTATTTTCTAAATATTTATCAACATACCGCCATTGTGGCATGGGAGCCTGTGATTGGTGGACAGCCGACAAAGGGTGTCTCCCACTGGTTGTAAATCGTGACACAGAAATCGTAAACATGTATGGTACCCGCTGATTGGCAGTTCACATACTGAAGCCAAGCAGAGACGTCTGTTGCTGTTGTCCGAAGAAAACTACAGCTAAAAAAAGCTCTACTACTGGATTACTTGGACACTCTTAGTCAGAAAGAAGTGTTTATTAGAGTTTATTGGCAGTTCTGATCTGTATAAAATTCTTCAAAATGACTGGAGTGACGGTGCAGATTTGTGGCCTAGCATTAGCTACATGTTGGAATATACCTTCTTTTTCTCAAAAAGTCCCGACACGGAAGAACAGTTTAAAAAAAACTACAAACACAAGAAAAAGTCTTTACGCAAAGAAGGTTTTCCTGACATCAGCTTTTGGGAACAGAATGTTGCGAAAGCCAAAGCATTTACGCTCAAAGGATTCCGACTTGAACTGTGGGCTAGATGGTATTCCCTCCCGGCCCTGCATGTCTCATCAACCCCAAAGACATAGTGCGCAAATAGCTGTGTAACTATCATTTATACAGTGATGCTTATTATTGTTAAAACAATATCTGAAGTGTTATTCGTAAAATAACAAAATATCTTGCTCTAGACTTTCAAACAATTTTATAAGATTTTATTTTTAATTTTATCTAATGGTGGATGGTACAATAATTACAAAAGCTAACAGAATCGGCACATTCCAGTTGTATGTTAGCTGTAGTCCTACAGTAACTATAAATCACTCTTGTAATAATAATTTCAATAAATGGTTAATGTTCCATTCCCTCTTCATTTATTCTCTATTCAAAAGGCACAACTGAGTCACACAGGTTGATCAGTGTGTAACAGACAATAACAATTTTATCCAAAATAGTTTTTCCTGCCTTAGTCGATTTATTTCCATTTCACATGCGTGCAGCTGTTGTAAAGTTCAGTGTGTTTGTGTAGAACTCTCTCGAACAGTAGGTTCATTTCTATACTCTGGTTCCATGGTGATATTTTGCACAGGACTGTGTTCCTCTGATAACAGAAATGAAGTTCCAACATTATTATTATTATTATTCATTCATCTCATTATCTCTAGCCGCTTTATCCTGTTCTACAGGGTCGCAGGCAAGCTGGAGCCTATCCCAGCTGACTACGGGCGAAAGGCGGGGTACACCCTGGACAAGTCGCCAGGTCATCACAGGGCTGACACATAGACACAGACAACCATTCACACCTACGATCAATTTAGAGTCACCAGTTAACCTAACCTGCATGTCTTTGGACTGTGGGGGAAACCGGAGCACCCGGAGGAAACCCAAGCGGACACGGGGAGAACATGCAAACTCCACACAGAAAGGCCCTCACCGGCCACGGGGCTTGAACCCAGACTTTCTTGCTGTGAGGCAACAGCGCTAACCACTACACCACCGTGCCACCCTATTATTATTATTATTATTATTATTATTATTATTATACTCATTCAAAACTCTCCACAGCTTAATATACCCTAAATTATTAATTCCTCTGCTACTCGAACCATCTTTCTGAATGTGTCTGGTGTTTGTGGATTTATCATAATTATGCTTCTTCATCTATTAAAAAAAAAAACTGTATTCTGTCCTTTCCAAAATAAAATAAAGCTCTGGGTGAGTGGAATTGTTTTTCAGGCAAGTATGTTTTGGGTGCTGCTTGCCCGTTGGGCTAGTCAGACTGGGAGATTTTTTTCAAGGACTGCAACATCAGTCGTGAGGGCATCAAAGAATTTTGATAAATTTGGGTACTTTGTGTCTATATCATTAAAAAAAATTGATGGCTTGAAAATATGAAGTTTAGATTCTCGTGTTGAAAACTCACATTTTTCATCCAAAATACATTGGCAAAAGTCACGCATATCCACAATGTCTTCACTCTGATGATGTCACTCCCAGTGTTTTCCTGCTGATTTGACATATTGCCAATATTCAATACTGGTTCAAGTATTTTTTGTGGATATGTCTCGATAATATCAACAATATTTTCATGTTTGCATGATGGTGGTCTTCTCATGTTGAAAAATATCACTCGTTCACGTCTCCCTCGTGATGTATACGTTCACCACTCGAAGATAAACTTCATAGCTTTGTGCAACAATTTAATAGTTTCTTTCTCTTTGTGTCTCTCTCTGTGTGTGTGTACACATTATGTGTAGGTGAATGAAGCATCTTGAATCATTTTGTTGTGTTTTCCAGATGTACCACTGCTCAGATTGTGGGAAAAGTTTCATGAAGAGTCGCCAATTAAAATATCACCAGGGCATCCACATCGGAGAGAAGCCGTATCACTGTGGACAGTGTGGGAGGAGTTTTACTTCTCGGAGTGCTCTCCAACTGCATGAGCGTATCCACACAGGAGAGAAGCCATATCGCTGTGGACAGTGTGGGAAGAGTTTTCGTCGTTGGAGTCATCTCCATGATCATGAGCGCATCCACACAGGAGAGAAGCCATATTGCTGTGGACAGTGTGGGAAGAGTTTTCGCCGTTTGAGTAATCTCCAACAGCATGAGCGTATCCACACAGGAGAGAAGCCATATTGCTGTGGACAGTGTGGGAAGAGTTTTACTCAGCAGAGTAATCTCCAACAGCACGAGCGTATCCACACAGGAGAGAAGCCGTATCACTGTGGACAGTGTGGGAAGGGTTTTACTTGTTGTCGCAATCTCCACGATCATGAGCATATCCATACAGGAGAGAAGCCGTATCATTGTGGACAGTGCGGGAAGAGTTTTATTTATCGGAGTAATTTCCAACAGCATGAGCGTGTCCACACAGGAGAGAAGCCATATTACTGTGGACAGTGTGGGAAGAGTTTTATTTATCGGAGTAATCTCCAACAGCATGTGCGTGTTCACACAGGAGAGAAGCCATATTCCTGTGGACAGTGTGGGAAGAGTTTTACGTGTCTGAGTCATCTCCAACTGCATGAACGTGTCCACACAGGAGAGAAGCCGTATTGCTGTGGACAGTGTGGGAAGAGTTTTACTTGTCGGAGTCATCTCCACCTGCATGAACGTGTCCACACCGGAGAGAAGCCGTATTGCTGTGGACAGTGTGGGAAGAGTTTTACTTCTCAGAGTCATCGCCAATGCCATGAGCGTATCCACACAGGAGAGAAGCCGTATCATTGTGGACAGTGTGGGAAAAGTTTTACTTGTCGGAGTCATCTTCAACGCCATGAGCGTATCCACACAGGAGAGAAGCCATATCATTGTGGACAGTGTGGGAAGAGTTTTACTTGTCGGAGTACTCTCAAACACCATGAGCGGATCCATACAGGAGAGAAACCGTATCATTGTGGACAGTGCGGGAAGAGTTTTCGTCACCGAAGTGCCTTCCACAGACACCTGCAGATTCATAAATAACAGAAGCCCGTATCAGTGTGGGCAATGTGGAGGGAGCTTTCCTCAATCAAAATTGTTTAGGAAACACAAGTGCCCTGACAATAAAACCAACAGCTCTTGACATGAGAATTTGTCAAGTTAAGACATACATGGTTTTATATTCTTTTTTTTTTTTTTTTACGGTAATGGGAAATTTTGGCTATAACTCTATGACCATCCATTATTACAGCAGTCACGTGGGTCAATTTTTCAAGATTGAAAGATTGTGTTTTCATGAAAGGCCTTTTAAAAAAGTTTTCCAGTGATGAATAGATTAAGAAATTCGACAAATACACTGCTGAGAGATGGGTATTTAAAGTAGTCAGATTTAACTTTTTAAGAAAAGTCAGAAATGTCCATAAAATTGGGACGTTGTGTGTAAAATGTAAATAAAACCAAAATATGACTATTTGCAAGTCATGGGAACCCTGCATTTTCTTTGAAAATAGGAGAAAGACAACATATCAAATGTTGAAACTGAGAAATTGTATTGTTTTTTGAAAAATATATGCTAATTTTGAATTGGTTAACACGTTTCAGAAAAGTTGGGACGAGGCAACAAAAGACTGAAAAAGGTGTAATGCTTAAAAAACTTAATTTAGTTAATTGCCAACAGGTCAGTAACATGACTGGGTATAAAATGAGCATCCCAGTCAGGCTGTGTCTCTCTCACAAAGATGGGGAGGGGTTTATCACTCTGGGAAAGACTGCGTGGGCAAACAGTGCAACAGTTTAAGAATAACGGTCCTCAATGTAAAATTACAAAGAATTTGGGAATCACATGATCTATGGTACATAATATCATTAAAAGAGTCAGAGAATCTGGAGAAATCTCTGTATGCAAGAAACAAGGCTGAAAACTGACACTGGATGCCTGTGATCTTCAGGCCCTCAGGTGACACTGCATTAAAAGTAGACAGATGTCTGTAGTGGAAATCACTGTATGGGCTCAGGAACACTTCAGAAAACCATTGTTTGTGAAAACGGTTCATTACTGCATCCACAAATGCAAGTTAAAGCCAGATATAAACAATATCCAGAAACAACACCACCATCACCCCTGGGCCCAAGCTCTTTTATGATTGACTGAGGCGAAGTAGAAAACTGTTCTGAGGTCTGACAAATCAGAAGTAGAAATTATTTTTCGAAAACATGGACACCATGTCCTCCAGGCTAAAGAGCAGAGGGACCATCCAGCTTATCAGTGCACAGTTCAAAAGCCAGCATCTGTAATGGTATGAGGGTGCATTAGTGCACATGACCTGGGTAGCTTGTACATCTGGGAGGGCATCATGAATGCTGAATAATATATACATGCTTTCAGAGCAATATGGTGCCATCCAGAAAAAATCTGTTTCAGGGAAGGCCAAACTGCTTTCTGCACATATTTCTGTAGTACATAGTTCTGTAGTAAGAGAGTCTGGGTGCTAAACTGCCCTGCCTGCAGTCCAAACCTGTCTCCCATTTAAAACATTTGGTGCATTACAAAGTGTGATGATTTTATATGCACATACAGTCATGTGAAAAAGAAAGTACACCCTCTTTCAAGTCTAGGTTTTAAGTGTCAGGACGACATAAAAAAAAATCATCTGGTCATTACTGGGTCTTATAATTGGGCAAATACAACCTCAGATGACCAATAACACGACATGTTCACCCTGTCATTATTTATTTAACACAAAGTAAGCTAGAAATGCAGTAGCAGTGTGTGAAAAATTAATGATACCCTTACTGCTTCCATAGAAATTATGAAGGCAATTAACAGCCAGGTGTTGCTGATCAAATGAATGAGTAATTGATCAGCAAGTTTGGCCACCTCAAAACATCATTAATACTGAATGATATATACACGTTTCAGTGCAATATGGTGCCATCCGGACAAAATCTGTTTCAAGGAAGGCCTTCCTTCTTTCAGCAAGACAAGGCCAAACTGCTTTCTGCACACATTAAAACTGCATAGTTCTGTTGTAAGAGTCCAGGTGCTAAACTGCCCTGCCTACAGTTCAGACCTATCTCCCATTTAAGAGATTTGACGCATTATGAAGCGCAAAATACAACAAAGGAGACCCCAACTGTTGATCAACTGAAATTGCATATCGGGCAATAATGGCATAACATTTCTCTTTCAAAACTCCAGCAATTGGTTTCCTCAGTTCCCAAACCGTTGCAGACTGTTGGTCAAAGCTGAGATGATGCAACATCGTGGTAAACATGCCCCTGTCTTAAATTTTTGAAACGTGCTGCTGACATCAAATTCAAAATGAGCATATATATATATATTTTTAAATTACATTTCTCAGTTTCAACAGTTATGTTGTCTTTCTACTATTTTCAGTGAAATACAGGGTTTCCAACATTTGCAAGTCATTATATTCTGTGTTTTATTTACATTTTGCACAGTGTCCCAAATTTATGTTGGTGTAGTGGTTAGTACTCTCGCCTCACAGCAAGAAGGTTCTGGGTTTGAGCTCGGTGGCTGAGAGGGGCCTTTCTTTGTGGAGTTTGCATGTTCTCCCTGTGTCTACTTGGGTTTCCTCCGGGTGCTCCAGTCCCCCCCTCTAGTCCAAAGACATGCAACTTAGGCTAATTTGTGGCGCTAATTGACCATAGGTGTAAATGTGAGTGTGAATGGTTGTTTGTCTCTATGTGTCAGCCGTGCGATAATCTGGCTACTTGTCCAGGGTGTACCCTGCCTCTTGCCCATGGTCAGCTGGGATAGGTTCCAGCTTGCCTGCGACCCTGCACAGGATAAGTGGCTACAGATGGTGGATGGCTGGACATTGTCCCAAATTTATGGTAGTAGCGCTATACTGTGGAAATACAGCTATTTAGGGCAGAGCGTAGATGCTGAAGGAATCTCTGGCCATCCCACTGCAGCTGCGGAAGATTTGGGTTCATCTTGGAAACTTCCTTGCCACCTCTGCGCAAGGGAGCCTCCACTCTAAAATCATCATGAGCAGGTGTCATTGACCTACTCATTCTCACCTGCAGTTCTAAGTCCTTTGGCGATGGTCAAGTGGTGACGTCAGCAGGCTTGTGATTACCAGCTTCCAGCCAATCACAAAACTACACAAAGGCGGCTCAAAGGAAATGATCGTTCTGTTTTGCCAACTGAGTAATGGCACAGCTCGGTGTCACTTTGGGTGACCAAGCAGCCCTCTTTAGGATAGGACTGTTTGCCCCAACTTTGGGGAGGGGTCTAGAAAAGGTGAACCAAAAACTGCTTGCTCATGTATTGCCGTCTCAGTTGCTTGCGGCTGAGTGGCTCTCACCTCTGAAATGGCAAGATCGAGTAACCGATACTAAAGTTCTGGAATGTGCAAACAGTCCTAGTATTGAAGGTATTATACGTCAAACTCTACTCCGATGGGCAGGACGTGGTCAGAATGTCAGCTACACGTTTGCCGAAAAAGGTATTTTTTTGGAGAACTCTGCAGAGGCACTCGTAATAGAGGATGTCCCAAGAAGAGATACAAAGACAATCTCAAAGTCTCTCTCCAAAGTTTTGGTGTATCCCCTGACAACTCTGAATGCTTCACTCTTGACAGATGGATATGGAGAAACCTGTTTGCTCAGGGGTGTAAAGGCCTTCAACACAAGTAGAAATGCCAAGAAAGATGAAAACGGATCGCTGCAGAAAGTACGGCAGCAAACCCTATCTGCTGATGGTGCCTTCTCTTGTGATGTGCATTGCTAAGAACTTTATATGTTGTTGTTGTCCATCGCAAACGATGATAACCATCATTGTCCCAGGGGGATTGTTTCCTTTGGTGGCTGTGCAAGCCAATCTTGGAGTGGCATAGTTTTCTGCAAACATTAAAAAAAAAAGAAAAAAAAAGAAACTTGGGGCACATATTCATGTTTGCTTCACAGACATCCACAATTTTTTCACTGTACATTTTTGTGAGCATGTTTACATATTTGTAACATGTAGTGGTTTTCTTTTTTTATTTTTCGTTTAAGCATGGCTTTTCCCCCTTATATCCTCCATGTATTTCAATCTCTTTGCTATTGCCATGACCATGCCCATGTTTGCAGCTTCACCCACGTCCTCACCTGCACCTCTGACCTCAACTCGGTTCTTCCTCTCCTTTATCTCCATGCATCTTTATTTCTTCATCTTCTGCCCCATCTGAAGGCACCACATCTGGTTTAGGGCACATTATGTTCTTGTAGGGCTCAAGAGCAAATGCTTGGATGTGTTTGTAGAAATACTATTGCGTTGCTTGCAGAAGTCCAGGTGAGGGAAATGTGACTGGATGACCACCTGGAGCATTTCTTTGGGTACTGTAAGAAATAGTGTTTTTGTCCAGCACGCTCCTTGCCCTTCAAAGAGCAAGAGAACTCGTCGCAGAGGCAAAAAGAGCAAGCAGAAGCATGAGAGACAGAAGAGGAACTACTGCCATAAGATTACTCTTTTGAAGGCAGAGATAGCCCAGCTGAAAGGAAGCCTCCAAAAGTTGTGGCTATGCCAGCAGCTCGATCGCATACTGAAGTCACTGCAAGAAATCCCACTGCGTGGGAGTGAGGGCAGATCTACACACAGAATGTATGAGGAAGTGTGCATTTGTATTTTGTGGTGATTTTATGCAGATGTAACCATGCACACACCTTGATGTAATCACATTATGTATGTTTTATGTTGACCTGTATTTTGATTTCAAGCCAATTATTTTGATTTTCAGTCAAGAGTAAGTGAAGTCAGTTCCTCTTAAAAAGAAATTAAAAACAGATTTGTTAAAACATATTCTTATGGGGGGAGCAAGATGGCATCGTAAACATCGCTGTGAGCTCCGCTGGTATTTATTAGTTTGTGTATATTTCCCCTGTCTATGTGGTAAAAGTACAGAATTTTGAACAGGAGATAGCTTAACATGAGCCTGGACAGTTATTTTCTGAGAACTCCAGACACCATGCCCACAAAACCAAAAAAAAAATCTTCAAAGAAACCTTTCAGCATTAATGATGGTGGAGAGCTAGATGCTAGCACAGAGCTACCCAGTGTTGCTAATTTAGGTGCTATAGAGCCAGGCATTATTCAAGCTTTGGATAGGATTGCAGATAACCTCACTCAAGTCATCGACACCAAAGTTGCCATGGTCTTGGAGGCTATTAAAGAACGGACCTCGCAGCTACAAGCAGTTACCGCTCAGGTTAGAGAAGCCAAGAAATGTATTGCTGAGAGAGAGGTGACGGCTATAGCCTCTGAGGCCAAGATAGAATCTCTTGAGAAACAAGTGCGTGACATGCCTAGAGCACATCGATCTCAACGACCAGGGTCGCAGATGTAATATATGTGTAGTTGGCTTACCTGAGGAGACTGAAGGATCTGATCTGATGAAATTCTTCAAAAGGTGGATTTTTTGATGACCTCCAAATGAACATAAAAGCAGGCCATTTGAAGCTTGACCGGGCTCATCCGTCTTTAGCACCAAAACTCGGCCCTAATCAATGTCCCAGACCAATGATGATGAAGTTCCATAACTTTAGGGACAAGCAATGAGTAATGAAGGCGGCATGTCAGATGGGATCTTCTCATCAATCCAGTCAAGATGATTCCACACACAGAGAGCCCAAAATCTCCTTCTTCAATGATTACTCAGCCGAAGTGGTCTGGAGACATAAAGCTTTTGATGATATAAAGGCGCAATGAAGGAAAATGAATATGGACTATGCATTGTTGTACCCAGCTATATTGAAGGTGACAGTGGATGGAAAGCAAAAATTTGAATCTCCGAAAGAAGTCGCGTTATTAGAACAAGGGCGTGAAAAGACTTCAGACTGACATGCCATGGATCGGAAATAAACATTAGCTGATTGGACTTGTGTGGTATGTGAGTATTGTTAGCATACTGTTTGACTGTGCTATATACTGTACAATCTATGTTTTGTTTGTGCAGCAAATTATAGCCACCACAAGTAAGCTGGAGGGTTCCCCCCATTAACCATAGTGCTGTGTGTAAATGTCAACAAGTAAGGTGTAGCTTAGTTCTAGGCCTAATTATACTGTTTAATTTTTTTAATGAGGCTTGGATGGTGTGTTCTTCAAGGCAGGTAGCCTTGGTGTTGAAGAAGTTTGAAATACCCTGCAGGTTAGGGGGCAGGGATAGCCCCCTTGAGTTTTTTTGATTCTATGTTTTTAAATGTGAATAGGCCTGATTAATTTTGGTCACAATTGTTGTTTCTGTATGATAGTTCTTGTTAAGTTTATTGTTTTATGTCCGTCATCTAGTGGGCTGCAAAATTTTTTCAAGTTTGAACCTAAATACTAAATAGTTCAGGATGTTGTAGTGTCCCAAATCTGGTAGCTGGTTTGCAGTATACTTTTCACATGGAATAAATACATTTGTGGGTAAGTTCAAGCAGATACGCAGAACTTTATTTTTAAATAAATTTCTGAGTGGATAGTATCTCCATCCTTGACTCTCATATGCTGCATAAATGGGAATAAAAAAAATATTTTTGAAAGTTAAAATCCACCGCAAAGTTAGCATTTGAGCTGCCCCGCTGAGCTAGCCATGCCTGAGTGCGTGACGTCACTGCGGTTACCGGTTTTAAGGCCGAGGCCTTTGACAGCTATAGAGCAAAGTCATATAAATAAAAAAATTTATGGTGAAAGTAAGAAATACCGTTACCAAATTGCTGAACTAAGACTGATTTGACTTCATTGATTGTAGGTTGACTCTCATTAAAACAGGATAGATGTTAAAACTTATGCAACATGTACGTGCATGCATTTTCACTGATAAAACGTAAAAGGCCAAACAAGAGTTGCAGCTGGGGCGGCACGGTGGTGTAGTGGTTAGCGCTGTCGCCTCACAACAAGAAGGTCCTGGGTTCGAGCCCCGTGGCCGACGAGGGCCTTTCTGTGCGGAGTTTGCATGTTCTCCCCGTGTCCGCGTGGGTTTCCTCCGGGTGCTCCGGTTTCCCCCACAGTCCAAAGACATGCAGGTTAGGTTAACTGGTGACTCTAAATTGGCCGTAGGTGTGAATGGTTGTCTGTGTCTATGTGTCAGCCCTGTGATGACCTGGCGACTTGTCCAGGGTGTACCCTGCCTTTCGCCCGTAGTCAGCTGGGATAGGCTCCAGCTTGCCTGCGACCCTGTAGAAGGATAAAGCGGCTAGAGATAATGAGATGAGATGAGAGTTGCAGCTTACCCATCTGTGTTCTCGCTTCTTGAAGGCCGATCTTTTTGAAACAATCTGACTTTCAGTTGTTTGTTCAGTTCTCTGTTCATTCACTACTTCTTCGTAAGGGCGAGATGGCAGCATATCCAGTTTAGAAATAAGATAGCTGGTCCACTCATTCTCTATTTTGTCCATACAGCGTACTCCACCATTACTGCTCAGCTCAGGCAATTACTAAAACCCAGGACGGGACATCGCCAGTTTTAGCAACAACCACGGGGAGGTCACTGCCTGAGCGATATGCCACATCCTGTTCCAACCTGGGTTTTACCAACAACCCTCGGCTCAATCGGGGAGGACTGGTGCAACTGAACTTTCCTTTAAAAAAAAAAAATACTTGAAGTTTTCTTTTTCTTTAATTGTTGCTACTACACCCTCTTTCAATACGGGCTTATAGCCAACGCTCCTCAATAGATCAGAGGTCTTGTACAAGTCTTCAGTAAAATGTGCAGAGCAGAAGCCCAGTAGTGCAGAGCAAATGCTTCATAGGGGCCCAGTGTGCCCGTGAACTCACAAAACGTGTCCAAATCTTTGCAGTTTAAACATTCTTGGACCATGAATGGAACATAAGTCCACCTTCTGTCGTGTTGCTGGCAGGTGCAGCAACACCTCTACGTGGCATGGCGATAAATTAGCTCAAAATGGAGGATCGGAGTTGCAGTCAGCTCTGTATTTTAGTATAGCAGAAACGGTAATGAGACCAATAGACTTCCTGCTGTGATGTTACAGATGTCAAGGTCATTCGCTCAGACCGCTATCTATATAAATCACTTTAATCATAAAAATTACTATATTAGATTTATTGTTAATGCTTAAAACTACTCCTGTGCCATTCTTGAGGTCTCAAGGCATTTATAAACGAAAGTGAGGCCATGGCTCTGCGTCTATGCTGAATAAATAAATGCATTTGTGTTTAAATTACATGGATCTGTGATGACTGCTGGAAAAGAAGAGCAGGGAGGTTTGAGAATCAAGTGGCTGTGGTTTGTTTACACCTGATATGAAAACTTACAGCGTCCTAGCATGTACAAAAAGCCCAGAAACTCCTATTTACCTGCGCAAACACGATACAGGATTTATCTTGTCGTGTCCTGATCCCCAGATCTTTAACTCTGCCACATATAAAAAGTTGTATGTCTCCATGCTCTTCCAGGTTTTCACTGGTTTGTCTGTGTAGAACGATGTCTGCAGCACCAGGTAGTTTGAGATGTTGGTGAACTCAGCGGCTGGATACTTTTCCAACTCTTTGGAAAAACCTTTCTTTGTTAGCGTGTAAGGATCTATCCCATTGAGTGGTTTCTATGTCCACTTCTTTTGAGTGTACTTCTTGGTTTTAATGACTTGCTCATTTGCTGTTCACAAACATGGCAATAAGTTCTTGTGTTAATGGATCAGACTCCACTTCTGGATCATTAATCCCTTTTGACTGAGAATACCCCGCATGCATGGTTTTATGTTGGCTTCTGGCACATCCATACAGTTTTAAATACAATACCTACACATAAAAACAGTTTGTGTTTGTTGTATTTATTTAATTGCTGGGCTCCTAACTTTAACAGGGAGTGATGTTGCATTCGATTAATACACTTTATAATAAATTATTAGATTCTATTCGAATAGATGAGCCAAAATAATTGGGAATTTTTTTTAATGGCCCCGATTCGTGGCAAGTATGAATAGGTGGGCCTCAACGCAGAAAATGTTGAGAACCCCTGTTTTAAACGATGCCAATCCGAGAACTTCTGATCTACACTCCATAACACTAGGTGGCGGTAATGGACCAAGTCGTTGTTTCCTAACCGCAAAAAAAAAAAAAGAAGAAATAATGCCTGGATCACTGCACTGAGCTCTATGTAAAATCTGGAGAGCTCATAGCCTATTCCTTGTTGTAGAGAGGAGTGAAGCCATCTGGCCGCCATATTACCACTCCCATCGCCTGTCTTTGGCTTGTGTTAAACCGTAGTATCAGATCAAATTTGCCCCAAGAAAAGGATCTCCTGACTTTTTCCCCTTTCATTACCTCCTCTTCTTTTCTCAACTTTACCCACATTCTTTACATATCTTTATACCGCTCCCCTTCACTGTTGTTTTTTCCCTTTTCCAGCTCAGTCTCTGGTCTTTTTAATTTTTTTTGAATGGCTCTTTTTTACTAATATAATTTTTTACGGAGATCATTTTAGTTTTTTGCTTATACAGTGTACCCTTCTCTTTCATATATTTCTTCCGTGTGTGTATGCAATATATATATAAGAAATACATGAAAGCGAGCTTATTTAACGTTAGATATAAAATACAAATACTCATGGGTGAAACGTCAGTCCATAACCTTTGACCTGATGATTTGTACAGTTCACTGCTGCACATGTAGACATTTTTCTTCTAATTTTTCTCACCAATTACATAAATAATTTGTCCAGTTTTGTGTAGCTTCCAGGAGTCTAAACGGCAGTTCAGCTCTGCTGTGGGAGTGGCAAGATGGCGGCCAGCAGGCTTCAGTCTGACAAGCCTATGAGCTTTCCTGATTTTATATAGAGCTCAGTGGATCACTGATGTCTGTGTCAAATATTTTACGGCGTGACCAGTGGCCGGGATACAGAGCTTTGTGAAAGAACGTTTGAGCTTCCTTTTTTTCCAGTTCATCCTTTCTGTAACATCATTCAAGGTGAGTTAATGTGAAACTTCCCACCTGAGCTGTTGGGTTAACAGGTAGTGGAGATTCTGGACTCATGAGTCTCTGTGTTTTTCTTCTTCCAGTGTCCTGATTCTTTTCACCCGTTATAATGAACTCAGAGTCCACACGGCCCTCTTTAGGAAAATCTCCACAGACTCCTGCTGCTGCTGCCTCAAAGGTAAAGTTTATTCATGGGTCTGATTTCTCTTTTGTTTTATTTTTAAAACTCTGTGAATTTATTTCTAAATAAGTGATCATTACAGCAGCAGATGCAGCAAGCAGAACCCTTCAGGTCAGGGCTCACACTTTATGTGGCCTTCAGATTATTAATAAAGACATTGATTTCATTTTGGTTTATCAGTTTTGCTTCTCAATCTGGAGCAAGTTTGAGGCTTTGAAAATGACACGAAGTCCCCACAAACCTTCTTTTGGTTTTGTGGAAATACATGCTGCACTGTAAATACCTTTCAGTGTCATGGACCAATGGCAATAGCCCCAAAATGGGTGATGCTTCAGGATGAACTTATTTGGGTCTCCAGGCTTTTACAGCCTCCGAGTGACCGGACTCAGAATCAGCCAACGATCAAGATGGTTCCAGAATTAAATCGTTAAATCTCGGATTTTTCTCATAGAGGAAAATCCAAATGTGGGACGCAAGACACAAATCGTGTGTGTGTCGTGGAAACTCTCCCAAGCAAAAAATAATTCATAGTCAAAGCAGGAAAATTTAGACTTTTATTAAATCACTTAACAAAAGCTGAGCCAGTCTGTAGAGTGATCTGACTCCAAGTCACAAATCTTTTTATTTATTTATTTATTTATTTATTTAATATGTTCTGGGCGGCACGGTGGTTAGCAAAAGTCACGCATATCCACAATGTATTTTGGATGAAAACACGAGAATCTAAACTTCATATTTTCAAGCCATCAATTTTTTTAATGTTATAGACACAAAGTACCCAAATTTATCAAAATTCTTTGATGCCCTCATGAGTGACGTTGCAGTCCTTGAAAAAAAATCTCCCAGTCTGACTAGCCCAATGGGCAAGCAGCACCCAAAACATACTTGCCCGAAAAACAATTCCACTCGCCCAGAGTTTTATTTTATTTTGGAAAGGACAGAATACAGTTGATTTTTTTTTTTTAATAGATGAAGAAGCATAATTATGATAAATCCACAAACACCAGACACATTCAGAAAGATGGTTCTCGTAGCAGAGGAATGAATAATTTAGGGTATATTAAGCTGTGGAGAGTTTTGAATGAGTATTATAATAATAATAATAATAATAGGGCGGCACGGTGGGGTAGTGGTTAGTGCTGTCGCCTCACAGCAAGAAGGTCCGGGTTCGAGCCCTGTGGTTGACGAGGGCCTTTCTGTGTGGAGTTTGCATGTTCTCCCCGTGTCCACGTGGGTTTCCTCCGGGTGCTCTGGTTTCCCCCACAGTCCAAAGACATGCAGGTTAGGTTAACTGGTGACTCTAAATTGACCGTAGGTGTGAATGGTTGTTTGTGTCTATGTGTCAGCCCTGTGATGACCTGGCGACTTGTCCAGGGTGTACCCCGCCTTTCGCCCGTAGTCAGCTGGGATAGGCTCCAGCTTGCCTGCGACCCTGTAGAACAGGATAAAGCGGCTAGAGATAATGAGATGAATGAGATGAGATAATGAGATGAGAATGAGATATAGTGTTCTGGCATAAATCTTGATGAGTATAATGAATTCTGATTGGTTCACACATCTTAACATTCAAGACCTTGTCTCCACTAATATTTTCAGCGTGGCATTGATGTCATGGGTTTTTTTTTTTTTGGTTGGTTGGTTGTTGTTGTTTTTTTTTAAAGATAACTTTCCAAAGCTATACTGCACTATCCAAGGATTCATCCCAGTCCCGCGCTTGCAATATTTCCAAGACCAGCCTGAGCTAACTCAAAATATTCATCTAAACAAGGCTTTATTCTGGTTTCACATGTTTTCAAGGTTCTACAACAATATAATTCCTTGACCAATCTATTTTCCTTTTTTTTTAAGTAAAACTTCATTAACTCTTTTTTTTACCGAAAATCAACAAGACTAGCTTTGAGTCAAAATACAGTCATCATAAAACAAATTATTGCTTGTGTGATTACATCAAGGTATGTGTGTGGTTACATATATGCAGATTAAACAGTGGTCTCAGAAATTAGGGGAGTAAAAGGGTACGAGGCAGAGAATAGGAGGGTACAATTAAAAAGGTTGAAGCCCTTCACCGTGAACCACAGGTGAGAAAAATGGAAAATTGGGGTTATCTGAGACATAGTTTCGAAGCATTTGGGGAGGAATTTCCAATTTATTGTGAACAGCAAAATAGAATCTGATGTGATGGTAATCAATATTAAAATTTTTAATAGAACTGCCATATAGTAATGAATCAAAGAAATTTGACAATACAAAACTTTATATATTTTTGATGTTTACAAAATCAAGTAATGTTCAACTGCTAGCAACCAATACACATGCGTGCACACACATATATATGCACATGTGATATCCCCTTTCTATTAAGGAAGTTCAGTGTTAAAAAAGTTTTTTTCAGATATTAAAATATATATAAAAAAAATCTATATGAACTAATTTATCACAGTATTTTAACTTGGCATTGCAATATAAAAGTTATAATAAGTGAATCTATATTCATCTGACAAGTGACAGTTCTTGCAACAGTAACTGTACAAAAATAAATATGTATAAACTTGTGTATATCTTTATAATTAATGATTACCGTTAACATTAACTGCATGACAGATGGCAAGTCTCTATGTGTCTCCCCTACAAGGGTACGTTGCATTCTGTCGCAAGTCAAAATGTAAACCATGTGCCAAGCATGCCGAATGGGCGGGTTTGACCCAAAACAGGCTGTATACAATAACGGGATAGCAATCGATATTTATAATTTAAGTATTTACGTGACCAGTATTTATACATGGACCCATACACAGATGTATTTCGCTCAGTAATCATAGTGATGGCTAAAATTACAGACTTACCCACGGTTCGAGGCCTTTTTTTGAAAACCAGGCATCTAACATGCAGCTCCGCTTCTTAGTTGCCATTTCTAGCCATGTGGTAGCGCGGCTCAATCACAGTACACAAAACATTGTCAACATCTTGTCAGCCAATCAGATTACATCTTAGTTACAGCACACGGCAGAATAATGGCTGCCTCTGTTTCCTACGTATGTGTTAGTATCTGGCCATTATTTAGCTGAATAAAACTTAGTTTCACATTGCATGCTGCTCAGTTTTGTACAGATATGTAAACAAAATTTTCTGTTACTTAGTGAAAAATTGTACGAAAGACTGGAGACCAAAGAAGGAGAGAAAGACCTGTACAGACTAGCTAGGTAGAGAAACAGGGAAGCGAGGGATGTACAGCAGGTAAGAGTGATGAAAGATGTAAATGGAAATGTTCTGACAAACAGAGTGTATTAAGAAGGTGGAAAGAGTACTCTGAGGATTTATTAAATGAGGAGAATCCAAGAGAGAAAAGGTCAGATTCATTGGAGACAGCAAATCAGGAAGCAGAGTTGGTTAGTAAGGATGAGGTGAGGGCAGCTATGAAAAGAATGAAGACTAGGAAAGCAGTCGGACCAGATGGTATCCTGATTGAGGCTTAGAGATGTTTGAGTGAGACTGCTGTGGAGTTCCTAACGAGATTGTTTAATAAGATCCTAGAGAATGAGAAAATACCAAATGAATGGAAAGTGTGTGCTAGTCCCAATCTACAAGAATAAGGGAGATGTACAGAGCTGCAGTAATTACAGAGGAATAAAATTGATGAGCCACACCATGAAGTTATGGGAAAGGGTATTGGAGGTGAGATTGAGAAGAGAGGTAGCAATCTGTGAACAGCAGTACGAGTTTATGCCAAAGAAGAGCACGTTGGATGCAATTTTTGCTTTAAGAATGTTAATGGAGAAGTACAGGGAAGGCCAGAGAAAGCTACAGTGTGTTTGTAGACCTGGAGAAGGCATACGATATAGTGCCGAGAGAGGAGTTATGGTATTGTATGAGAAAGAGTGGAATGAATGAGAAGTATGTCAGAGTGGTGCAAGACATGTATGAGAACAGTGAAACAGCAGTGAGGTGTGCAGTTGGAACAACTGAATGGGTGAAGGTGGGACTCCATCAAGGATCTGCTTTGAATCCTTTTTTGTTTGCCATAGTGATGGATAACTTGACGGACGAAGTGAGGCAAGAGTCACCATGGGACATGTTGTTTGCGGATGATATTGTGATATGTGGTGAAAGTAGAAAGGAGGTTGAGTTGGGTTTGGAGAGATGGAGGTATGCATTGGAACAAAGAGGAATGAAGGTGAGCAGTAGCAAGACAGAATACATGTGCATCAGTGAGAATGGGGATGAGAGTGTAGTGAAGATGCAAGGAGTAGACATAAAGAAAGTTGGTGAATTCAAGTACCTGGGGTCAACTGTGCAGTAAAATGGGGGCTGCGATAGTGAGGTGAGAAAGAGAGTGCAGGCAGGGTGGAGCAGTTGGAGAAGGATTTCGGGAGTCATTTGTGATCGGAAAGTCCCAGCAAAAGTGAAAGGTAAGATGTATAAGACAGTAGTGAGACCAGCTGTGATGTATGGATTGGAGACAGTTCCCTTAATGAAGAGACAGGAGGCGAAGTTGGAGGTGGCGGAGTTGAGGATGTTAAGGTTTGCGATGGGGGTGACAAGGTTGGACAGGATAAGGAACAAGCACATCAGAGGGACAGCACATGTGGAGAGCTTGGGAATTAAGCTAAGAGAGATGGTATGGGAACATCCTGAGAAGAGATGCAGAGCATGTGGGAAGGAGAATGTTGAGGATGGAGCTGCCAGGCGAACGAAAACGAGGAAGGCCAAAGAGGAGATACATGGATGTGGTGAGAGAGGACATGAAAGTGGCAGGTGTGGTAGAGAAGGATGCAGAAGACAGGGAGCAATGGAGACGAAAGATCCGCTGTGGCGACCCCTAATCGGGAGCAGCCAAAAGAAGATGACGACTTGGTGAAAAAAATAGACGGTGCCAAATCCTACTACAGACAGCGATTTGCCGCCGCCGACCAGCTACTTTTGAGACCTCTAATAAAATCACCACATCTCCCCCCTTTCTGATTTAAAGTCAGACTCCTCCAGTGATTAAAACCAATATAACAGCTAGAGATTAACACACTGGCTCAGACCTAATGATTTGTAAATGTGTACGTCCGTCTCGGTCCAATTAAGTCCAGATATTTCCAGTTTTCAGTGTCCTGTCCCCTACTCATGGCGGTGCGTGTATATGCAGCGACCCGGTGCTCCTCTTTAGTTAGCACCTACACATTGAGAAGGACTTATACCCGAACTGAACTTATTAGCCTCAAACAACACTGGACCGGCTGGACCCCGGAAGGGTTAGACTCGTTCCTGGAGAGGATATACCGGCGAGAACGGACAGAGAGGAGGCGACGGCGGCGGCACTGCGAAAGATGCCTGAAGCGGGGCAAACGAGCCAGCATCAGAGCTAGGTTAACCAAGACTCCGCATTAACCAGCGGTTCCAAGCGTTTTTCTTGCCAACGTCCACTCCCTGGTGACCAAGATGGACAAGATTAAACTACGGGACGTTAACAACCGGGTAGACAGCTGTATCATGGTGATAACAGAGACTTGGCTGCATGAAAACATCCCGGACCTAGCTGTGGAGCTAGCAGGTCGTACAATCTTCCGGGGGACCACACATCAGACTCTGGTAAGATGAGAGGAGGTGGTGTGTGCATCTATATCAACAACAGTTGGTGCATGGACACTGCCATTATTGAGAGACACTGCTGTCCAGACTTACAGTTTCTACTGTTAAAGTGCAGACCTTTTTATCTGCCCAGGGAAATCACTCAAATGCTTGTAGCTGCTGTGTATATCCACCCGCGAGCTAATACTAATGTAGCTATGAGCAGGCTGCATGATAGCATCAGCAGGCAGCAGAACAAACACCCAGAGGGTTTCCTCATCGTGGCTGGGGACTTCAGCCACACCAATTTAAAGACTGTGCTTCCCAGATTCTATAAGATTGTGGACATTAAAAACAAGGAAGGGCAGAACACTGGACCAGGTCTACACCAACATTTCTGGAGCCGACAAAGCCCGCCCCTCCCCTCACCTCGGACACTCAGACCACCTTTCCCTGTTCCTGACACCAGCTTACAAGCCCCTCATCTGCAAGTCTAAGCCACAGTACAAGTCCATGCAGTGCTGGACTAAGGAGGCCACACTATCCTTGCAGGACTGTTTTGAGGAAACCATATGGGAGCTCTTTGAGGAACCAGACATTGAGCTCCACACCTCCTCTGTACTGTCATACATCAGTTTCTGCATGGACAATGTAACAACAAGGAAATGGGTGAAAATATTCCCCAACCAGAAACCCTGGTTTAAAACCAATATCAGAGCATTACTCCAGGCCAGGGATTCAGCACTAAGGTCAGGAGACAGGGAGGCCTACAGGAAGGCTAGAGTGGACCTGAACAGAGACATCAAGGCTGCTAAAACAAAATACAGAGAGCAGATAGAGGCCAATTTCAGGGAAAACAACCCCCGCTCCATGTGGAAAGGCATCCAGAACATTACAGACTACAAACAGTGCCACAACACCCCCCTCCCCCACTGACATTTCCAGACCAACTTAACATCTTTTTCTCCCACTTTGAAGAGGACCGCAAACAGGCAGAGGACACACAGCTGACACCATCAGAGCATGACCAGCCCCCCACCATCCAACAACACCAGGTCCTGCAAGGCATCGACACCAGCAAAGCACCAGGACCGGATGGAGTACCAGGGAGCATACTCCATCAGCTTGCTGCTGTATTTACTAACATCTTTAACTGTTTGCTGCAGCAAGCCACAGTCCCTCCCTGCCTGAAAACTGCCACCATAATCCCCGTGCCCAAATCCTCTGCCATCACAGGGTTGAATGATTACCAGCCTGTGGCCCTGACACCGGTGAAAGACTGGTGTTACAGCATGTCAAGGCCCATATTCCACCTGAAGAAGAAACCTTTGTCACATGCACACTTCAAGCACAGTGAAATTCATCCTCTGCATTTAACCCATCTGAAGCAGTGAATACATGCACACACACCCAGAGCATTGGGCAGCCCCACACACAGCGCCTGGGGAGCAGTCAGGGGTTGAATACCTTGCTCAAAGGCACCTCAGCCCAAGGCCGCCCCACGTCAACCTAACTGCATGTCTTTGGACTGTGGGGGGAAACCGGAGCACCTGGAGGAAACCCATGCAGACACGGGGAGAACATGCAAACTCCACACAGAAAGGCCCTCGCCGGCTGCTGGGTTCAAATCTGGAACCTTCTTGCTGTGAGGCGACCATGCTAACCACTACACCACCATGCCGCCTGGCTTTGACCAACATCAGTTCGCCTACAGGTCCAACAGATCTACAGACAACGCAATCTCCATCGCCCTCCACACCGCTCTCATACATCAGGATGCTGTTTGTTGACTTCAGTGTGGCATTTAACTCCATCAGCCCCAGCCGACTGATCACCAAACTGCAGACACTGCAACTTGGAACCTTCCTCTGTCTGTGGATCAAGGACTTCCTGACTAACAGACCCCAGCATGTCAGGATGGGCTAGGGTTGGGTATTGAAAGGGTTTCATTCAATACCGGTGTCAAATCGATACTTTCAAAACGGTGCCGGTTCCTAAACGGTATTTAAATCGGTACTTTCAAAAAAAAAAAAGCAGCACACTCACACAGAATTTGTAATGAAACAATGACTTTTTATTCCTAAGGCAAAGTCCAAGGTCAAATTGAACAACAGATTATTTTAAATCCCTTAAATAATAAAAAAAGATAAAAGAAAACAAATTCACATTTGTACTGTACTTCAATTGTACACAACTGTACAGTACATTAACTTATTCTAATGACTAGCAGTGCACATGAAACAGGATAATGAAATGCCAAATGTTCTTTAAACTAAGTGTTCTTATTAAGGAAGATGGACATGTTTACTTTCTCCGGCAAAATACGGCATCTTTCTTCACTGACTGTATTGCCAGCACAAGAGAAGACCCTCTCTGAAGGGGTAGATGACGCTTGTACACACATGTATACATTGGATAAGTCAGACAATATAGGGAGGCCATCCCTCTTACCCCACCACCAAGCCACAGGGTCTTGTCCAGATGGGATTGAGAGAAGGTCTTGGTATATATGAAGCTCTTTCTGCACCTGCTCTGTGATGGAGAGGGCACTGCTTTTCATCCGAGTTGCCTGGAGAAGCTCTTTGGCTTCTTCCTCAAACAACTGCTCCAAGGCTGTCTTTTTGGAGGCTACCGTCTGAAAAGTATAAAAAGTAGTATTAAAAGTTTTGTAAAATACAAAAAATTATTACGTTCAGGTTTGATATTCTTTGATTATGAACTCGCATGTCTCTCTGCTCGTTTTTCCTCCTCCTCGTGGTCATCATCTTTATCTTCCTCTGTGTGAAGGCGGCCCTCCACTGGAAGCTGCAGACACAGACACCCATTATACCAAAAATAGTAATGCTTCAAAGAAACTTTGTTATTGATGTACATAAAAAAAAAAATCATACCCGTGCTGCTGCTACACTGTCAACTGCTGCCTTTTCCAGTCTGTCCCAGGCATCAGCAACACCACATTCCAGCTTGCTTTTAAAGCAAGGGTCCATCAAAGTGGCCTCCTGGAGAAAGTTCTGAATGTCTTCATCCTGTTAAACACAGTACATATAGTAGTGACAATGGTGTGGTTTGCCAATTCCTTGAAAATAAATACAGATAGTGGTTGGAATGGAGAGTACCTGGTATCTTTTCTCCAGATCTCCCCAGACTTTCTCTTTCACTGCAGAAACAAATAGACTGTCCTCGTCTGACTTTGAAATGCGCCTCCAGTTTTGCGAGGATTGGGAGGATTTGGCCACATGTGGGGGACTTCTCGCTTGACACACACAGAGTTGAAGTGTACATTATGTTCATACACTTCACAAACTCCTCAGCTTTCGCGAAATCACCGTCTGTGAGCCTTTCAAGTCTGGAGTTAAGCATGATGTGTATATTATATATGTATTTAAAATGGAAATATAAAGTATGACATTTTTAATTATTGTTCTTAGTTTGTTCATCACCTGTCCTTCTCCATTGCCCTCCTAAGCCGTTGATCTAGAGATGCTGCCTGGATAGCCGGATACTGCTCCAGGAATCTTTCCACCATCAGGAAAAATGAATTCCAGCGTGTTTTGACATCCAGAATCATGCTATGCTGTGGCAAATCTAAAATACAGACAACACTTGAATAACAATCTATATTTCACATTGCTGTTGATGTTTGAAATAGACTTTAAAAATTAAATCTACCTTCTACTTACTGAGAACTTGCTGCTTCTCTCGTAGCACAGTTTTAGACATGGTGGACCTCTTCAACCACACCACAACATCTCGGAGTTTGGCCCTCCACTTGGCCACAGCACTGACATTGTACACTTTCTGTGATGCCAGATTTAGGGTATGTGCAAAACATCCAACTTTTAAAAATTTCAGGTTCCTCAGTGCAACACTCATGTTGCTGGCATTGTCCACTGTGGCAGCAACAATTTTGTCACTAATTTTGAATTCTTCCAAGACCTCGTTGATTTCCTCTGTAACTACCATCCCGGTCTGGGCCTCGTACATGGCTTTGCTGCTGAGTACTTTGACTTTCATGTTCCCCTCGTGAATGTAATGCGCTGTCACTGTGATATATAATGGTCCTGTGCTAAACTGGACCAGCCATCACAGGTAATGGCAACCTTTTTCGCCATGGCCAATTCCCTCAAAACATTTTCCTTTTCCACAGCGTACCACGCTGGTATTAGGGTGTTGCATAGGTCATCCCTAGATGGGGGTTTATAACGGTCATTGAGGGCTAAGGTCATCGCTCTGTATAAAACAAATCACATCAGCACATTCATTAGGATTTTAACAAATTGCCTTAACACAGAGGAATAGCCTACACACGAATTAAGTAGATTGTTTTCATACATCACATTTTTTTTCACCTGAACCATGAAGATTCCACTAAGCTAAAGGGATGGCAGCCTTTGACCACAAACTGAGTGACAGTCCTGTGGATGTGCTCCACCTTCTCTTTTGGTAACTTGGCCTTCTTTGCCAAGGTGAAAGGCATAACTAGAAAGACCACAAAATATAAATTCATTTAAATCATTTAAAATATCAATTAATTCATTAACTTATTTTGAACATGCCACGTAATGCTGTTCTCATAAACTCCGCATTTAGGACCATCGTTATTCATATGCTAAGCTGTTTTTTGCTAGTGACTAAACGGCAACATTTCATAGGCTTACAACCAGAGTTGAACGCATTTAATGCAATTGATTCGTTGTGCCTTCTTAACATGTACAAGTACACTTGCTCATCAAATATGACTTACCGAACCTGTCAGCCTGACAAACGCATTTTCACACAAGCTGTGAGACTGTACCTGTGCTACTCAAAACATTTACGCCTACATTTAACAATAGGAATTAGCATGCATCAATTGTTTAGCAGAAATACTCACTTGAAGAGCAAATGCTGCTATCATCATCATCCAGTATGTCCATGCTAGCTGGGTTGGGAGCTCCATCGCTTGGGCTGGGCATAGGGACTCCCACGTTGGATGCTTCCGATGTACTTGCTATAGGGTCACGTTCACGGAGGCTGTCAAAAATGGTGCAAGCTTTGGCCTTTAGATGGATTCCATGTGTGACCAAATGTTTTGTTAAATTTGACGTGTTCCCACTTTTGCACGAAAATGTCCTCAAAAATTTGTTGCACGTGGAAGTTTCAGCATCCATCTTGACCTTTCTGCCTGCTGAGTGTGTAGGTCTACTGAATACGGTGCCGCTGTTAACAGTGAACACCAGAGGGCGCAGCTGTGTATTTTGTGGCACCGAAATGAGGCACCGAAATTCACGTTGTATTTCGGACTGATTACTACCGTTGATGTTCGCCCCGGTGCCATACCTGTACCGAGTTTCGGTACCCAACCCTAGGATGGGCACCTCCACATCCTCCACCATCGTCCTCAATACCAGTATTCCTCAGGGCTGTGTTCTGAGTCCAGTCTTGTACATGCTATACACCCACGACTGTGTTGCCACCCATGGCTCCAACACCCTCATTAAATTTGCGGACGATACAACCATTGTTGGATTGATCAACAATGATGACGAGGCACCATACAGGGAGGAGGTCTGAGCACTGGCGGCCTGGTGCAGTGACAACCACCTCAACCTCAACACCAAGAAGACAAAAGAACTCATCGTTGACTTCCAGAAGACAAGGACCACATGATACTCAGGCCTGAGCATCAATGGGGAAGAAGTGGAGTGGGTCAAAAACTTCAAGTTTCTCAGACTGCACATCTCAGAGGACCTGGGCTGGACTGTGAACACCACCCACATTATTAAAAAGGCCCAGCAGCATCTCTTTTTCCTGAGAATGCTGAAGAGGAACAAACTCCCTCCACCTCTGCTGAAAAACTTTTATCACTGCACAATAGAGAGTGTCCTGACCTACGGATGTACGGTGTGGTATGCCAGCTGCACTGCGTCCGAAAAGAAACAACTGCAGCGAGTCATCAAGACTGCTCAGTGGATCATCGGCTCCCCACTCCTATGCCTAGAGGAGATCTACTCGAGCCGGCTCCTCCGACGGGCCACAAAGATCCAGGATGACCCCGCCCACCCAGGATACTCTCTATTTTCCAACCTCCCCTCTGGCAGAGTCATGAGAGCCTGCACCAACAGACTGAAGAACAGCTTCTTCCCCATGGCTGTGAAGAGACTGCTGCAGGAATCATGAACACTCCCCCCTGCACCTTTTAATACAGACTATTTTTATATAGAACATTTTTTTACTGTTTGTTTAATATATTTTCTTGTGACTGTGACATGTCGCTGCTGTAAGAGAGATGCTGCCAAACGGAATTTCGTTGTATTCTTGTACAATGACAAAGCTGCTGCTGCTTCTTCTTGCGCCACGTAGAGGGATTGTTGCAGGGACAGAGAGAGGTTACTAGCACTTCATCTGTCTCCGTTGTTACTCCTCTTCCGTCATTTCCATATCGTAGTTTCCAACATAGCAAATCTCACGAAACGGTCCCCAAATTGGTTCCTTGTCCCATTTCTGCATGGTCAGCCACCAGCTGTTGCACACTCATTCCCAGATCGCTTTCCTCAGGCAGTTGTGGTGTTATGATGGAATAGACATGTGCCAGGGAGCCCCGTGGGTGATGTTAGTTGTATTCAGTACTCTGTCCTTTATCAAGCAATTGGGAGATCATGTATTTGCATGTTTCCCCTACGATTTGGGACATTCTTCAAGTGACAAAACCAGGGCTTGACATTAAGCACTGCCCGATTGCCCAAAATATGCAAGTGAAACATACATTCAGGTGAGTGGGATATGTCCCCGACATGCCCAACCAGGCAAGTTGGAATGAGCATATATTACAAACTAGCACCACAAAAATGAGGCTTTTTGATCTTTTATTTCAGTTCCTAAAAGCGTCCCTCACTACGTATCCACCATTATGTTTTGGCTGTTTTCTTAGTCTCGGTCTCATTTACTGCTTTGCAAATTATTTATGTTCTAGTATGGTACACATACTGTTTTTAGACCCCTTGTGCATGCCGTCACGCATCACGTGATAATTACAGCTGGGGTCAGACAGACACCGTCTTTCATGCAAGCAAGGCTTAATCTGTCTTCACTATGGTTAATTTTTGCGTTGTTTTTTGCTTGTTCAAACAGAGAAATGGATAAAAGGCATTACCGTCTCCCTGCTATCAAGAAAAATGTGAACAAATAGAAGCAAATGCTTCAAGAGCAACGAGGAAATGAGTGGTTAAAGAACACGACGAGAGGAGCTCAGCCTGAAAGCTCCAGAGAAATTCACAATTGTATTTAAAATGTATTTTACCAAAACAAAGTCAGAAGTGAATCTCCCCAGGAGTGAGTGAAAAATCTCTTTTTATAGCCTGATGTTATGAGGCAAAGAATTCCCACTTGACCTGCTTCTTAGCACGATAATGCACTTGGCACCTGGGTTCAGTAGCTCACCCTCTGCACTTTACATTATGCTGATTAGAAATCAAAATAACTGTTTATCATTCAAATCATTGATCAGTTTTCCAATCTGCTAATTTTACTTTTGTGCAGTTTCAGTTTTGACCTCAATAACTGACTCCTTTGAATTCTCAGTGCGACTGCTACTGATACAACTACAGTACAGTCATCTTTCATATAATCTGGCCAATCAATCTCATAGCTTGGGATCTTTGTGGGGTTCTTCCAGTTCTGCTTCTCTGGGGGGTCTCTGTTGTTCACTAGGGAGCATTCCAGATGGCTCTTCATCTCCAGAGTCTGAGGGTCTCTCCTCATCAGCTTCACTTGCTGTATCTTCAGGCGTTCCTTCATCTTCAGGTTGATCTCTTGGTAAGGAATTCTAGTACAGTGGTTAAGATGGTACCATGTAGTGCTTCCCTGCACCTGGACAGCCATTGGAGTTACTCTTGTCACCACGTAGGGACCTTCCCTTCTTGGTTTATTCCACTTTCTTTGGAACAGTCTGAGGCATACCTTGTCTCCAGGCACAACTGGATTTTCTGGTTCCACCTCTGATACTGGTGCTCTGCTTTGTTCCTGTGAATATATTTTATGTATAGTAGTTAATTGCCTCATGTATTCCCTCAGCTCCATCTACAGTTGTTGGAGAGGTGGGCCTTTGTAAGGTCCCCTCAAGTGCGGAACTGGCATAGGTCTTCCAGTAAGCTTTTCATGTGGAGTAAGATATGTATTTCTGTTCACTTGCATACAGTAACCTGTAAGTGCCAACGGGAATGCATCTGTCCAATTCAATTAAGCACAAGCATGGATATTATTCAGTTTAGCTTTGAGTTCCATTTACTCTTTCCACCATTCCTTGTGACTGAGGATGGTATACACAACCTAGCCTCTGCTCAGTTCTCAAATGTTGTAACACTGACTTCACCACTTTTGAATAAAAGCTGATTCATTGTCTGAACTTATTTCTGTTGGAATGCCAATTCTAGGGATTCCTTCCCTAGTCAAAAATTTAACCACTACAGTGTTTCCCCTAGAAAATGTTTGAAGGTGCGGTGGCAAGACCTGCACTCAGACGTCCCACCCCAGTACGAGGATAAAAACAGCCAACAGCACAGAAGGCTATACATAGATTAATCCATCGGTCATGACTTTAGCCCACAACATGCCAGCACATAACTGCGCAGAATAAAATGCTAAAACAGCCAACAGTACACAACAAAAGCACCTTGGTAGTAGGCTAACTCAACTTAAAACAACTTGCTTGTATCAGTACCAATGCAGTATAGAAACATTGAAAACAGAGGAAGCAGTGCACTCGGTGGTGCTATTAGAAGTAACCAATGACTTACCCTTAAAACTTCCCAAAGGCCTGCCTGCGTCTGTCATTGGCCTGCACGAGCTCCCTTTGCGATGGCTGTCATGTCAGTTTGTTCCAGAATGTCACGGTGAATATGGCAGTTCATCAAGTCATTCAGTCTCTTTTGTGTCATTGTGGATCGGAGGTATGATTTCAGTCGACGAAGTGTGGAAAACGAATGCTCTGCTGATGCCGAGGGCACGAAGGCCAAAAGCCAGGGCACCAAGGCCATAAAATAAAACAATGATTTTAAGTTCATGTCTATAATGAATTTAATTTAAGGACTAATGACTGTTCTGACGAAGATTGGAGTCCCGGTCAAAACTATCAAGCAGGTAAAGAAACATCTACACTATTATGTCTGAAGATAAGAAAATATTGAACACATCTAAACTTATCAATCCATCACTCACTTCAAAAACTGTAAAACTTATTCAACCTATATCCTCCCATAATTTTTGTTCAATTGACACCAAATGTGCAAGAGCATCTTCAGACTGTACTACTACGCAGATTTTTGATTAATCAAAATTGAGCCTGGAGTACATCAAAATGTTTGACTGTAAATGGAACATATACTAGCATGCAGGCTACTGATTAACCCATAAGAGCCCAGACCGATTTCTCAATCAAGGAAAATTATTGAGGAAATAAAATGAACTAAATAGACGACAAAGAAAACATTTCTGACCTTTATTTTTTAAAATAGCACTTTCATGTCTCAAGATCTGAAATATTAAATTGCAAATTTGCAGAACACTGCAACACTATTACACTGTTAACCCGAAAGTTCATTCTATGCAAACAGTTTGAGTAAATACCACACTTAAAGATTAGTTTTATTGCATTACTTAAACAGTATGAGTATATGAAGAGTATATGAGACAGTCATTGGGTGTACTCATTTTTGTAATTTAAACAAACTTAAACTATCATGTTTTACCTCAGGCCACAGTGCTGCCCTGTTGTGATTGGCTCAAAACTCAAGACAAGTTGAGTTGACGGCTACAGAGGAAGTTGCGCCATTTTCTAATTTACACAGAGCAATTTAAGGTCTTTGCACTTTTGACAGCAAGCTAATTAGCATGTTAGCGGCTATAGTCGGTACTCGGCACGTTAAAAGTGGGTCAACGTTGTAACGACATAACGCTACTGTACAAGCAATGCTTATTTAACGGTAACAAACTTAAGCCCTATATGTTGAAATTCCTCTCTTATTCGTTCGTTAATTTATCACACAGTCTTACCTCAGTCAACTTCTTCTCTCCTTCTGTGAAAATTCAACGTCTCCGACGCAGACACAAGTGGGCAGGAGATGCGTTTGATTGTCTTCTGATTGGCTGGTGATAGATTGGTGGGCGGGAGATGCGTTTGATTAAGTCTCCTGATTGGCTGGTGATAGATTGGTGTCATTATAGCGCGTCGGAGCGGTTCATGCCAGGCTGAACACATCTAAACTTATCAATCCATCACTCACTTCAAAAATTGTAAAACTTATTAAACCTATATCCTTCCATAATTTTTGTTCAATTGACACCAAATGCGCAAGAGCATCTTCAGACTGTACTACTACAAAAGTGGGGGGATGAAATGTACGCATCCCCCACGGGTGATACGCCCCTGCCTAGGGATGCTACGGAATTCCTGAAGGTGCGGCGGCAAAAATCAAGGTGCAGCAGCCCGCCGCAGCCAATTGTACATAGCGGAAACCCTGCACTGTTTCAGCACCTTGATCTTTTGATGGCACAGCTTCCACCCATCTGCTGAATCTGTGTTTTACTGCTAGTATGTATCTTTTTTCCTTGAACTCTCTTGATCATGTCCACATAGTCTATTACTAAATGCCTAAATGGTCCTTCTGGCACTGGTATGTGACCTAATGGAGTTGTGATTCCCTTCCTGACATTGTTTTTGAGCACAAATATCACATCTGCTTAATGGTTCGTCTACCATAGCCTGAAGATATGGTGACAACCTTGTTTATTAATTTTTCTTACTACCTCCCCCCTTGCACAATGGTCTAGACCATGTGCACCTGTTAATGAGGAGGGATACTGGTATGATGATTAAATCATCATGGGATCTCCATGTCCCATTATTATCTCTAGCTCATCGCCTTTGTCCCCATAATGACTTCTCATAAGGGGCAACTTTTTGCTTTAGTGTGGCTATACCTTCCGAGTGGTGATAGGTTCTGTAGAGCAATTCCAGTGTTATGGACGTGACACTTGAACTCAAAATGGCAACAAATGACCCAGTGCTTGTTTTATTGTCTCCCAGTATTTAAACAGGTGTTGTATATTTTAAGGCTGTACCATACTGGAGAAGTGATAGAACAAGAACAATTCCCATAGTACATCTAGGGCATGCCAGAAAACGCCAATAAAAGATGCGTTATGGATGTGACAGAAAAAGTATCACTTTTCGTGGGTGACTGTACATTTTTATCAAACTCTGTGAAATCGTAAACCTAATGTCGAAATGGAGATATCCATTTGATAGAGGGGTCCAAGGTGAATATTAAAAAATCTTTGTTTAAAATATTTTGTATTTTATGCAGAGTTTCGGAAGGAAAAGTCAGCGTTATGGATGTGACGAAATTCCGTTATGGATGTGACGCGTCTGAAATAGACATGGCATATGTTTAGAAAATCAGCAATTTAACCACCATAACCCTTTGAAAAACTCTCTAAATATCAGCTAAAACTATCAAAGTTCTTAATATTTAGGATGGCTATTGTTTTGCTGTTTTGTGGATTTTAGCATACATTTCTGTGGCTTGTGGCAATAATATAGAATTGTACATGATCAAAGTTGATTTTAGCTTGGGTTTTACATTATAAGAAAGAAAGACTGGCAGTGACATATTAGGTTGGTTACAAATTGGTTCAACTTATTCACATCTGTAAAATACAGGCCTAGGTGATATCTCTGGGAGTGGTTTTGATGTATTACATGTTGCTTTATTTTTGCATGGTGAGGCTGACATTTACATGGAATTGCCCTGTAGAAACCTTTGGCGCAAATATAGCTGTTTTTGACACTTTCAGACCGGTCTACTGCCTCATCGATTACTTTCAGTAACAAAATTATTCCCTTTTTAATGTACCTGGCATCTCATGATTGCTAACTTAGCTGTTGGTGTTTTTCAGAATTTTTGATAAGTGCTTCACACTTTATTTGTGGGAGGGTGAAGTGAGGGAGCATTTGGGAATCGAGTAAATTGTAATTGAAGGTTTGTTGGTATTTCAACCAGTTATTTGGTTTACCACTTTTTTTTTAAAGTGCAAACTTGTAAAGTGTAAATATTTATTTATCTGCTGGTGCCTGTTTTCTGGCCTTAATTGTGTTCTGGCCTTAGTTGTGAAGTCTTGGGTCTACCTTAGTTAGTGGGGGACTGGTGTTCATCAGGATCAGGGAATTTTTGTATTGAGTCAGGTGTATGAACATGTTAAGTCAGCTGTACTAAAGATTTATGAACGGTTCCCAGAGGCTTATCGCCAGTCTCTTTGGAATTTGCGGAGAAAACCAAATCAGATGCATGTCGAGTTTATTTGAAACCTGACAGTATGCATCTGAAAAAACTCAAAACATTAGATGATTTGAATAACTTGGTTCTGTTGGAATAAAATGCACTCTCTGAAAGTGTTGTCACCTTCAGTGTAGAGTGCAACATTCAGACCACTTTTCAAGCTGCTGTGTTGGCTGATGAATGGGAATTTACCCATAGATTTCATTCAGAGATGGTGAGAGGTGTGGTGGTTTTTTTTTTTTTTTTTTTGTCCCGTCCCCATCGCGCTAAAGCACAAAATATTTCACAATATCAAGAGAGGTGTGTGGGTAAAGGACAGTCAGCTAGTTTTGACCTGACCTGTAATTACTGTCAAGGAAAGGGCCACTGGAAATCAGATTGCCCCATCCTTAAGGTAAAAAATACTGGCACCAAGCTCCGTAGTTCTTCTGTGAAACCCACGGCCCTGGCTGGTCCTGTGCCTGTGTCCGCTGGGTTGGTCCTTACCCTTGAATCTCCTCCATGACATTACCCTCGAAGTGACATTCCATGTCCCAACAGCCAGCCGCTGTGTCCGGGGATCAGGTCGTCGAGGCCCCTGCCTTCGACTGCCACCCAATCCACACTGCACCAAACCCCTACTGCTACCTCTGTGGGTGGTGAACCCACAGGAGGTCGGGCCCACGTCGCCTCTTCGGGCTGAGCCCGGCCGGGCCCCATGGGCAAAGGCCCGACCACCAAGCGCTCGCATACGAGCCCCAACCCCGGGCCTGGCTCCAGGGTGGGGCCCCGGCTGCGTCCTACCGGGCGACGTCACGGTCCTGGATTTTTTCTCCATAGGGGTTTTTTGGTGAACTGCTCTTGGTCTGGCCTGTCACCTAGGACCTGTCTGCCTTGGGAAACCCTAACAGGGGCATAATGCCCCCGACAACATAGCTCCTAGGATCATTCAAGCACACAAACCCCTCCACCACAATGCGGTTTTCGTCCTGGTTGCGGAACACTGGACCAGCTCTATACCCTTCATAGGGTGCTCGAGGGTTCATGGGAGTTTGCCCAACCAGTCCACATGTGCTTTGTGGATCTGGAGAAGGCATTCGACCGTGTCCCCCGTGGTATTCTGTGGGGGGTGCTTCGGGAGTATGGGGTTCGGGGCTCTTTGCTAAGGGCTGTCCGGTCCCTGTACAAACGGAGCAGGAGTCTGGTTCGCATTGCCGGCAGTAAGTCAGACCTGTTCCCAGTGCATGTTGGACTCCGTCAGGGCTGCCCTTTGTCACCGGTTCTGTTCATAATTTTTATGGACAGAATTTCTAGGCGCAGCCAGGGGCCGGAAGGAATCCTGTTTGGGAACCACAGGATTTCATCTCTGCTTTTTGCGGATGATGTTGTCCTGTTGGCTTCTTCAAACCAGGACCTTCAGCATGCACTGGGGCGGTTTGCAGTCGAGTGTGAAGCGGCTGGGATGAGAATCAGCACCTCCAAGTCCGAGGCCATGGTTCTCGACCGGAAAAGGGTGGCTTGCCCTCTCCAGGTTGGTGGAGAAGTCCTGCCTCAAGTGGAGGAGTTTAAGTATCTCGGGATCTTGTTCACGAGTGAGGGAAGGATGGAGCGTGAGATCGACAGGCGGATCGGTGCAGCCTCCGCAGTGATGCGGTCGCTTTACCGGTCCGTCGTGGTGAAGAAGGAGCTGAGCCAAAAGGCGAAGCTCTCAATTTACCGGTCGATCTACGTTCCGACTCTCACCTATGGTCATGAGCTTTGGGTAATGACAGAAAGAACAAGATCGCGGATACAAGCGGCTGAAATGAGTTTCCTTCGCAGGGTGGCTGGGCGCTCCCTTAGAGATAGGGTGAGAAGCACAGTCACTCGGGAGGAGCTCGGAGTAGAGCCGCTGCTCCTCCACATCGAGAGGAACCAGCTGAGGTGGCTCGGGCATCTTTTTCGGATGCCTCCTGGACGCCTCCCTGGGGAGGTGTTCCAGGCATGTCCCCCCGGGAGGAGGCCCCGGGGAAGACCCAGGACACGCTGGAGGGACTATGTCTCTCGGCTGGCCTGGGAGCGCCTCGGTGTTCTTCCCGAGGAGCTGGCCGAGGTGTCTGGGGAAAGGGAAGTTTGGGCTTCCATGCTTAGACTGCTGCCTCCGCGACCCGGTCCTGGATAAGCGGAAGAAGACGAGACGAGACATTACCCTCTGCAGGTGTAACTAACTGCAAGGAGATGTTTGAGCCATTTATTTCTGAGGGTTTAGTGTTTGCTTATTTCCACCTACAATGCAGTCCTTGGCATGTTTCCAAGAAAAGTGAATACACAGCCACACCCAGACTCGGCTGACTTCAGTGACTCGCATGATGGCAGAGAGAGCCAATGACCCACAGATCACTTGAACAACACTCTAGGCTGTTAAGACCATTTATGCCGTGCCTCCAGTGACCCCAACACCTATGGGATGACTGAGAGGTTCAATGACCCATGTGACCTCAACGACTCTCCTTAGGGTTGCTTTTGGTCCACTCGAAGATAAATACCAGGAACCTCCCCACTAGTCAGTCAGAACTAAAGAAGACTTTTGGAAGAGAAATGAAACATTTCAAGCAAGTCCAGTTGCCTTCTTTAGCGCCTATGGTTTCTTTCTGACTTTCTTCACTGATTTGTAAGAAGTTTTCTCCCTCTTTCTTAAAGAAGTTGAGTATTTCTCTTTTCTTCTATCTTTTTTAGCTTTTTCTTGCTCTGGTCTTTTGGCTTGTAATTTTTATTCAAAGTGTCCATCTCCTCACACGAACCCACCTCAAATGAACAATCCCAAGGAGTTCTCATCTTTTTAGTTTGCTCAGCCCATTTCTGTGATATTTTTCAAACAAACCATCTGCAATGGGGTATTGGCCATTTCCTCTCCGTTTTCTCAGTTGTTCTCTTGTTAAACGATCAGGTGTGATTGAGTCCTCGTCAGGGAAAATTCTAGCTCTAACCTTTCTCAGCGTCGGGCCTATTTTATGTATCCTTTCTGTAGCTCTTGTTCTTTTACCTGTCAGCCACAAAACTCTCCTTAACACTACAGAAATCTCTACCCCTGGATTATTTAACTTCCTCCCATGAATACCTTCACCACCTCTGAATCCCCGCGCCTCCCTTAGGGCTAAATACTTGTTTGTGATGTACAAATGGGGCTCTTACAAAACCTAGCCCAGTGTAAATCAAATCTTCTAATGCTCCTTTGAAGTTGTTTATGGTCCAAAGTCTCCCTAAAAGTGCTAGCCAATTAAATGTCACGAGGATATTGCGTCTCCAACCTCATCTACCCTTCAGCTACCTCCACTGACATCTTCTGGATCACTGCTGGACTATGGAGCTGCCAGTCTGCCACATGGAAGGCTGACTTCATCTCTGCCCACACCTCCCAGGGCTCGAAATTCGCGGTGATCCGGTCGCCCGAGGTGACTTAATTTGTCATTTGGCGAGTAATTCCTGTCACTAGCCAGCCCGGCTGGCTAGTTGAAAATAAAAAAGATATATGAAGCGAAGATTCAGACACACCATCAACTAAAGCCGCCACATATTAAGCGTGTGCCGTGTCTGTGTTAATCAATGTGTGTATCGGCAGGACAGTCAGGCTGTCGGTTTTTTCACTACTGCGCATGCATATAACAGACATCCCAAGTCTCCCGGAAGTTCCGGGAGTCTCCCACGTATTGATAGTGGCTCCCTGATGCCCGCAAATTGGAGAATATCTCCCAGAATCTAGAGCAAGCGAGCAAGAGCATGCACGCGAAACATTAATGTCTACATCGTGCATATGACTGAGTGCGCGAGGGAACGTGAGAGAGACTGCGTGTGTGCCTGTTCATGAAGCGCATGCTAGACAAAGAGCATCCTGATTGGTTTACAGACATCCCAACCTGCAGACCCCCCCCCCCCCCCCCCCCCCGATGGGGGGGGGGGGGGGGAGTCCAATATGTTATCATTTGTTGATATTATACTATGGTGCTCTGTGTTGTTCTCATTTATGTATTTTAACAACAGTATCAAAATACTTGGGTCTTGAAATAAATGCACATTAGTCATGAACAGTGGTAATTACTCTCTTTTTTGCATTGTTTTTGACAGAAGTAAAATTCATACATGAACAAATTTTGGCTAGTTGATTTTCTGTTTGGCTAGTTACTTTGGAAGGTAACTAGTCCAGCTGGCTGGTGAAAAAATATATGAATTTCAAGCCCTGCCTCCCTTCTGTCCCTCCACATCCTTGCAGTAACAGTGACCTGGATTTCACCTGACTACAACAACTACAGCCCTCTCTACCCCCTTCGCCTCAACTCTCCACCACTCGCCCATCTGGTTGTCTTGGTGGTGGCACTGGTTTGTTGACTTCTCAGTTGTGGAAGTTCTCACCTCTTCCACTCTACCACCTTTCCATCTCCTCCTTTGAATTTCATTCCATTTCAATCTCTTCTCCTGTTCGCCTTTTTCTCATTGTTGTTCATCACCCTCCTGGCCCTATGGAATGTTTCTTTGATGAACTGGACATCCTACTCAACTCCCTCCCAGAAGATGGCACCCTGCTGATGCTCCTGGGAGACTTCAACCTCCATCTAGAAGCCTCCTATTCTGCTGCCTTCTTTCTCCTTCTCCATTCCTTTGATCTCCTCTTGCTGAACTCTCCTCCAACCCATAAAGCTGGCAATCTTCTTGACCTGGTCTTCCTCCGAAACTGCTCTGCCTCAGATCCCACAGTTACCCCTCTCCATCTATCTGACCACCACTTAATTTCATTCTCTCTCCTTCTTCCTCTCCACTCATCATTCCCCCCCCCACGTCCACTGTTAGTTTGTCATAACCTCCACTTCATTTCTCCCTCTTCTCTTGCCTTCTCCCCCTCTCTTAAATCCTTTGCCAGTCTGTCCACTGACTCTACTGTATCCTTCTTGCTCTACTCTCTCATATCACTGAACACATTATCTCCTCTTGTCTCCAGGCCAACAAAATCTTCCTTTCCTAGTCCCTGGATGTCTGAAACACTTCGCTCCTCCAGAATCTTTCTCTGTGCAGTAGAGAGAAAGTGGAGAAAATCCAGGGCCTTTGCTGACCTTTCCTGCTACCAGTCCTTCCTTGCTGAATTCTCAGCCTCACTCAAATCAGCCAAGGTGAAGTTTTATCACTCCAAAATTCACAGCTCCATCTCCAACCCTTGTTGTGATGGAGTGCCTGTCACTACAGTTGAGTACATGCTCTGACTGCCATGCCAAAGATTCTGCCTCTTTGGCGTTGTGGTCAGGGTGCAGGTTTGGCACCCTGTTGACCTGGGTTCAAGGCTGGGTGGGGTGACTGCTCTCTCCCTTCACGATGCTCATCAACTGTTTTTTCTGTTTTCCGTTCTCTTAAATTCTCCACCACCTGAACCTCATTCCTCCATCACTGCAGAGGACTTGGCAGTCTTTTTTGAGGAGATCATTGAGGAGATCACAACTCCTTCACCGTGCCTGCCTCACCTTCCCTGTCTCTTCACCCTTACTCTTTGCTTTTTCCCCTCTTTCCACTTTTGATGTCTCCCAGCTCCTGCTTTCTCACCATCCAACCACCTGTGCCCTTGACCCTATCCCCTTGTCTCTCCTCCAGACCATCACTCCTGACATCCTCCCTCATCAACTCTTTCCTTGTCCTCTGGATACTTTCCTTCCAGCTTCAAATGAGCCCACATCACCCCTCTGCTGAAAAAACCCACCTTAGACCCCTCTGTCATCCAGAACTACTGCCCCATTTCTCTCCTCCCCTTCCTGTCAAAGATGCTTGAACATGCTGTTGCTAACCAACTCTCCTCTTTTCTCATTTAATATTTTATTACCACTGAGGTAGAAAAGGGAGGGAGAGGAGAAATTGAGAGCGAGATTCAAAGAGAAGGGAGTTTCAGAAGGTGCAACACACACACACACACACACACACACACCATGCACGCGCGCGCACACCTGCTCGAGCTCTGACGTCACCTTGACAATACTGAACACGTACAAGGACAGCTGCACTGGTGCCTTTTTTTTTTTCTGTCACAAACCATACAATTCGGCGCTTTACCTATTTAGACACACACACACACACACACACACACACACGTGCCGGTATGTCCAGAGCTCTTAAGTATAGCATCGCATCCACATGTACCATACGCCAAAAACAGGCAGTACCTTTTCACAAAACTTTAAACTTCATGCAGCCCTTTATTTATACCAAAATAAAGCAGTATTGCAGGATTTTACATGCAACCTCTCTTCCTTGGAGGCTTTTTCTTATAAACAACAAGAACATTTCTGCAACTCTTTGGAAAGACTAGGGATGTTTCGGGAAAATCAGCCAGTAGAAAATCTCTCAAAATGCACAACAGCCACAAAAGTCAAAACCTATGCCATCTTCCCTTTCAATCTCAGAATTACTGTGTTTCACAAATGTTTCCACTTTTAAAAGTTGCTCAAATTTGGAGACTTTTTTTAGTTCTCTTACCACCACACTTGGAGCCAAAACCACAACAGTGCAAACTTTTTTTTTTTTCTAGAACAGATTAGTAGCAAAAAAATTTCTCACTTTTTTGTTGCAGCAGCTGTTTGTGCAGTGCAATTCAGATGCCCAAGTGCAGTCAGGCAAGAGGTTTCTTCCAAATCACTTCGGGGCCACCCAATAGTACGTCACAGAAACTCTCCCAAGCAAAAATAATTCAAAGTCAGAGGTTGCAGAAAAGTTTAGATTTATTAAATCAATGAACAAAAGCTGAGTCAGTCTGCCGAATGCTCTCGCTCCGAGTCACAAATCCATTTTTATAGTGTTCCACCAATATTTCCACTGGCAGTCTGCACTAGCCAAGGATGCATCCTAGTCTTGCTCTCCCAACATTTCCAAGGCACTGTCTTAATGCAAGGATAGACCACCTTGGGCAAACTAAAAATATTCCTCTAAATAGGGCTTTATTTTGGTTTAAGGTTATTCTGGTTTAACACATGATTTCAAGGTGCTGTAACAATATTATTGCTTTGACCAGTCTATTTGTCATTTCTTTTTGAAATAAAATCAACTTTATAAACTCTTTACAGCAACTCAACATGACTGGCTTTGAATCAAAATAGTCATCATAAAGCAAATTATTGCTTGTGTGATTATGTCAAGGTATGTGTGCGTGTTTACATAGGTATGCAATTACATTAAGAATTACATCAAGCTATGTGTGCGATTTACATATAAAATCACCACACTATGAGATTCCAAGTAACTTTTGGAACAAAATGGCTTTTAAAAGGACTCAAAATTGGACATGGTAGTAATATTTGGCATTCATACTAAAATTTGCTGCATTAGAACTTAGAAAAAAGAAAAAATTCTTAAAATATAAATCTGCATCCTGACTATGACGGTCATTCTTATTATGATTGAAAAAAAATGCACTTAACCACTGATTGGCAGTTTGGCACCTAATACTGTATTGCAAAGTTACATGTAAACTGAACTCTTATGGCCCTTTTCCACTACCCTTTTTCAGCTCACTTCAGCCCGACACGGCTCGCGTTTCGACTACCAAAAACCAGCACGACTCGGCTCGCTTCAGCCCTGCTTAGCCCCTAAAACTCGCACGGTTTTGGAGTAGGGCTGAAGCGAGCCGAGTGAGGTTGGGGGCGTGAGCAGACACTCCCCTGTGCACTGATTGGTGAGGAGGAGTGTCCTCACATGCCCACACACGCCCCGCGAGTGCGCTGGGATCTGTAAACACCGCAAACCCGGAAGAAGAAGAATTACGAGAATTTCTGAAGCCTTATGCGCCTCGCCTCATCTATACGCACTTGCCAGTATCTGTCCGCGTTGTCGGTGACAACAAGCCACAGCACCAAGACCAGCAACACTAACGACTCCATGTCCTCCATGTTTATTGTTTACTATTCGGGTCGTGAGACTACTGCTTAAAAGCTCACTGATGTCACTGTTTGCGCTGCTTAACGACATCACCTGACGTCCACCCACTTTCGCTAACTCCACCCAATGTGTCCACCCACTTCCAGCCAGCACGGTTCAGCGCGGTTGTAGTCGAAATGCAACTCCAACAGCCCCGCTCAGCCCGACTCAGCACAGCACGGCACGGCTCAGCCCGACTCAGCCGCGCTTGTAGTGGAAAAGCGGCACTAATCAACTGTGTTAGGACTTGGGACTATCTTGGCCTCTAGAGGCTGCTATTATATATTTTGTCTTGTGTTTGTTTTGACAGCTAGAGGCCACTATTGTTTTGTGTTTTTGACAGCCATGTGCTCCTTTGTTTTCATGTGCCTTTTGCCCCACCTGTTCTTTATTTTCTGCCCCGCCTAGTTTCTTAATTACCTTGGGTATTTATAAGTCCTCAGTTTGGTCTCTAGTTACTGAGTCTTTGTTCTGTTTATGGCTAGTCTCCTCTGTTCCATGTACCCTTGCCTGTGTGCTTGTGTTTTTGGGATTTTGCTTTCTTGGGACTTTCTGGACTGTTTATTTGCCATTTTGTATCTTCTGAGCGTTGGGATTTTTGCCTCTTCTCGTTTTGGATTCTTGGACTTTGAACTTTTGGATGTTTTTGTTTTTCCTTGTATCTCCTGTAAGTTTGGATTTTACCTTTGTGTTTTTTTTTTTTTGGACTTTTCTGATCTTCTGAGCGTTGGCAATAAACTGTTTTTTGTACTCTACTTTCGTCCCACTCCTCTGCATTTGAGTCATTCCCCTGGTGGCCTAGCGGGGGTTTGCTGGATTACCCCACCAGCGACCTGGGTTCGATTCCCAGCAAAACCTAACAGAAAGACTCAGTCATGACTGACTCAGCAGAGGCTTTTTCAGCTACCTACCCGGCTAATCTTCAGAAAATTGTGGATGCTTTAACTAGCTTTGGAGCTACCATGGACACTCATGGACGAACACTTGCAAGCCAACATGAGGCCCTGGCTCTCCACGATGCTCTGCTTCAGCAAATTGGGGGTGCCCCTGCATGGCTGACTCCCCGGCCCCCATCTCCTCCTCCTGATCCTCCCTCTGCTCCTGCTCCACCATCTGCTCCCGTTCCAGTGCCTCCTGCCACGCTGCCTCCTTCACCTCATGAACCTCTCCTTCTGGCACCACAGAGGTATGACGGCAAGCACGGCGAGTGCAGGGAGTTCCTCACCCAGTGCCAACTCACCTTTGAGCTCCAGCCTACCACCTACACTACGGACCGCCGCAAGATCGAATATGTAATAACTTTTTTTGTTAGCTGATAAGGCACGAGCTTGGGTAACAGCCATCTGGCAGAGACAGGGACCCGAGTGCTCCGATTTCAAGACATTTATGGAGGAGATGCTGCGTGTCTTTGATCAGGCGGACATCAGCAAAGATGCAGCCAGGAAGCTCATGTCCATCCGGATGTTCATTTCGCCCGAAGAATCAATGTCCCTACTGCACCTCTTGAAGTTCCGTTGTCTGTGTCTGCTCTGGATGGCCAAGCGCTAGGTGACGGAAGAGTCACCCAAGTAACTTCTCCAGTCTCAAGGTCACAAAGAAGAAATATCCCTGCACTTGATTCAGTCACCAGAGTTCCCAGTGATTCTAGGCCTTCCTTGGCTTACCTGCCACAACCCTCGCATAGACTGTGTAACAAGCCAGGTTGTGGAATGGGGCCCTACATGCCATGCCTCTTGTCTGCTCTCTAGTTCTCCTGTGTCTCCTTCCGAGCCCCCTGATTTCACCGAGTTATCTCAAGTTCCCACAGAGTACTGGGACCTTTAGGAGGTCTTTAGCAAGAGTAGGGCCACCGTTCTTCCTCCGCACCGTGCCTACGACTGTGCCATAGACTTGCTCCCCGGGGCTGCTACTTCTCGGGCAGGATGTTCTCTCTCTCAGCCAGAATGCAAGTCCATGGAGGAATACATCAAGGACGCCCTGGCCTCTGGATTCATCTGACCCTCCACCTCACCTGCTGGTGCCAGCTTCTTCTTTGTCGGCAAGAAGGATCGGGGGCTCCGACCGTGTATTGACTACAGGGGCCTGAGCAAGATCACTGTGCGCAACCGTTATCCCCTTCCGCTGATGTCCACAGCATTCGACCTGCTCCAAGGCGCCACAGTCTTCACCAGGTTGGATTTACGGAATGCATACCACCTCATCCGTATCCGACAGGGACACGAGTGGAAGACTGCCTTTAACACCCCGTCAGGACACTGAGTACCAAGTGATGCCCTTCAGACTCACCAATGCACCAGCAGTTTTTCAGGCCCTTATCAACGACGTCTTGAGAGATATGATCAACCAATACGCTTTTGTATACCTCAACGACATTCTGATATTTTCCAAGACCTTGCAGGAGCACCACCACCATCTCCGTCAGGTTCTTCAGAGGCTGCTACAGAACAATCTGTTTGCAAAGGCCCAGAAATGTGAGTTTCCTGTCCCTGAGGTCTCCTTTCTGGGTTTTATTGTATGGACGGGACAACTCCAGATGGATCCAGCCAAGACCCTGGCCGTCCGGGACTGGCCCACTCCCAAGTCTGTGAAAGAAGTTCAGCGGTTTTTAGGATTTGCTAACTTCTACCGCAAGTTTGTCAGGAACTTCATTTCTGTAGCAGCGCCCATATCAGACCTCACCAAAAAGACAGGTGGGTCTTATGCCTGGTCTCCTCAGGCAGAGAAGGCTTTCAAGGACCTCAAGCACCACTTTTGCATGGCACCCATTCTGGTCCTCCCTGACACATCGCAACCCTTCATCGTTGAGGTGGACGCTTCGGACAGTGGCGTCGGCGCGGTCCTCTCTCAACGCTCGGATGGAAGGTTGCACCCCTGCGCATACTTCTCCCACCGTCTGAGTCCTGCGGAGTCCCAGTATGATGTGGGGGATCGAGAACTGCTCACGGTGAAACTGGCCCTTGAGGAGTGGAGGCACTGGCTGGAGGGAATGCAACATCCATTCCTGGTTTGGACGGACCACAAGAACCTGGAGTACCTCCAGCAAGCCAAGAGACTTAATCCACGACAGGCTAGGTGGGCCTTGTTCTTCAGTCGGTTCAATTTCATCCTATCGTACCACCCCGGCTCTAAGAACACCAAACCGGACGCTCTTTCCAGACAGTTCTCTTCCACCAACAGGGAGGGTGAAGTTGGGCCTATTATCCCTGTGTCCCGGATTGTGGCCCCTGTCTGCTGGGGCGTTGAGGAGGCCGTCCGACAAGCTCAACGCCAGGGTCCTGGGACGGGGCCACCGGGCCTCTTGTACGTCCCACGTCAAGCCCGGGCCAAGGTTCTCCAGTGGGGTCACTCGTCCCCTCTCACTGCCCACCCGGGAGCTCGGAGGACCCTGGACTTCTTGAAAAGACGCTTCTGGTGGCCAAGCATGGAGAAGGAAGTGAGGTCATTCGTCCTGTCCTGTGAAGTGTGCACCAGAAGCAAGAACCCACGGCAGCATCCCCAGGACCTCCTGCATCCTCTGCCCATTCCCCAGCGTCCCTGGTCCCATGTGGCGGTCGACTTCATCACGGGCCTTCCAGATTCACAAGGTAATACTGTCATTTTGGTCATAGTCGACAGGTTCTCTAAGGCCTGCCGCTTCATACCGCTATGCAAGCTCCCTTCTGCCCTTGAGACAGCCAAACTAATATTCACCCATGTCTTCCGAGTCTTCGGGCTCCCATAGGACATCGTCTCAGACCAGGGGCCCCAGTTCTCCTCCCGAGTGTGGCGGGGGTTCTGCAAGCTTACCGGGGCCACTGCCAGCCTCTCCTCTGGGTTCCACCCCCAGTCCAATGGCCAGACTGAGAGGCTCAACCAGGACCTGGAAACCACCCTGCAAGGCCTGGTGATGGATAACCCGACATCATGGAGCACCTGGCTGCCATGGGCGGAGTACGCCCATAACACCCTGCAGTCATCGGCCACCAGGTTGTCGTCATTCCAGTGCCAATTCGGGTTCCAGCCACCTCTGTTTCCGGAACAGGAGGAGGACGCTGGGGTGCCCTCGGTCAACCAGTACGTGAGACGGTGTCGTAAGACCTGGAACAAGGTTCGGAGGACTCTCATCCAGACTTCCAGGGCCAACCAGACTCAGGCCAGCCGCCATAGAAGGCCTGCCCACATTTTCCGCCCTGGGCAGCGGGTTTGGCTGTCCGCTAAGGACCTTCCTCTACGGGTGGAGAACCACAAGCTTGCCCCTCGCAATGTTGGCCCCTTCAAGGTTGTGCGCAGGGTGAACCCTGTTGCCTACCGGCTCCAGTTGCCCCAGTCTCTAAGAATCAACCCCACATTCCACGTATCCCTGTTGCGGCCTGTACTGTCGTCCTCTTATGCCCCTGGTCCTAGGAATCCCCCACCTCCCCGCATCCTCCATGGACAGACCGTGTTCACTGTGTACCGCCTGTTGGACTCCTGCCGGGTCCGTGGAGGTCTTCAGTACCTAGTGGACTGGGAAGGCTATGGTCTCGAGGAGCGTTGTTGGGTCCCCGCTCGGGACATTCTAGACAAAGAACTTTGTTGGGACTTCCATTTGGCCCATCCTGATCGCCCTGGGAACGTCAGGAGACGCTCCTTGAGGGGGGGGTCCTGTTAGGACTTGGGACTATCTTGGCCTCTAGAGGCCGCTATTATATCTTTTGTCTTATGTTTGTTTTGACAGCTAGAGGCCGCGATTGTTTTGTTTGTTTTGACAGCCATGTGCTCCTTTGTTTTCATGTGCCTTTTGCCCCACCTGTTCTTTATTTTCTGCCCTGCCTAGTTTCTTAATTACCTTGGGTATTTATACGTCCTCAGTTTGGTCTCTAGTTACTGAGTCTTTGTTCTGTTTATGGCTAGTCTCCTCTGTTCCGTGTACCCTTGCCTGTGTGCTTGTGTTCTTGGGATTTTGCTTTTTTGGGACTTTTTGGACTGTTTGCCATTTTGTATCTTCTGAGCATTTGGGATTTTTGCCTCTTCTTTCTTGGGACTTTTTGGACTGTTTATTTGCCATTTTGTATCTTCTGAGCGTTGGGATTTTTGCCTCTTCTCGTTTTGGATTCTTGGACTTTGAACTTTTGGATGTTTTGTTTTTCCTTCTATCTCCTGTAAGTTTGGATTTTACTTTTGTGGATTTTTTTTTTTTTTTTACTTTTCTGATGATCTGAGCGTTGGCAATAAACTGTTTTTGTACTCTACTTTCATCCCACTCCTTTGCACTTGAGTCATTCCCCTGGTGGCCTAGTGGGGGTTTGCTGGATTACCCCACCAGCGACCCGGGTTCGATTCCCAGCAAAACCTAACAAACTGACTGGATCAATCAGATACTGTCAACTCTAAAGCACGAGTTCAGCTGCATCGTGCAATAAAAACAGTGAATACTGAGTGTATTATTATTGTCTTATTGAGTGTGCCATTCAGGGAGAGGAAGGTGCCTGTAAATTTTAGTGGAGCTAGGACTTTTGCTGGCCAAATTATGAATTTTTAAATCCTCGTGCACGCAAACGGCTGTAGCCAGGGCTCGTGCTGCTGATGTTAGATCAGGTCGTGCCTGCTCTCCTCCAAAAGGTCTCGGGGAGTGGGATGTGTCTGTAAATTTTGGTGGGGCTGGGACTTTGTGTGGTAGAGTTATGAAATTTTAAAGGCTGGCTCGAGCCAGGGCTCGAGTTAAAGTTTTTGGGGGCTCTGGGGCACATAGTAGGCCAAGACATGGCCGTGGCTGGGCTGGTTCGAAAGGGCTCGGGGAGCGGGAAGTGCCTGCCAAGTTTGCTGTGGCGAGGACTATTGGTAGCCAAGTTATGAATTTTTAAATTCAGACCTGTGGGGGCCTCCGTTTCACAGGCTGTGTTACAACATAATGTATTTGCCCAGTGTAACATTTGGAAGAAAATTAGGAGTAGATTAGACCTGTATCTTTTTTCAGTTTTTCATGGGCCATCCGGTTTCATGCTTTTGAAATACAGACAGACAAATGCGAAAATTACCAGTAAATGTCTGCCGGTCCAGCTTTATTTCTCACACTGTATTCAGATGGCTGATCTCATACAGGAAGTCTCATTCCCTCACAAACCACAATACAGTATTTAGCTTCAACAGGCTACTTTAAATAGTTCCTTTTAAATCTAAGCTTATAGTCTACAACAGACTTTTAGTCTTTTTAGAGACTTAGTGTACACTAATAAATCTAGGGTATCACCAGCTGACCATGTTTTACTGCATTTTTGATCGTTAAAAGTGAAGTGGATTTTTAAAATATAACTTGTTTGATGCTCCTGCTGCAAAGGGGGGGCAAGGGCACAAACCCAATCTTCAGTGCAAAAAGTGATGTGATTTAATCAAAAATCAGAGAACAGGGAGTGTAGGGAGATTGCACCATGTGGGTGGTGCAGGTGGCGGGGAGCCCAAACCAGTCTAAAGCACATGCTGGCATCGGTCGGCATCCTAGAGACAGTGATGGGTGAGGCGGTGATTGTTGGGGTGTTTGCCAGCAAAGCATGCGGGAGGCTCAAGTTCCTAGTCATCGTCATCCTCTGTTGGCGAGATTGCCTTTCCAAAGATCGGGAAGGGAGAGTGAGTGTGTATGCGCTAAAGAGCACATTTGAATTCTGACTAGCCTCTAAGAGCTAGAACGCCTTTTATACTCTCCTGACTGTTTGAGGAGGATGAATTAAGGCACCTGTTATACAGCTCCAGTTGTGTGAGATCAGCGGACCCTGTTCTGTGGCCATGCTGCTTTTGGCTGTCCAAAATAATGGTGCTGAAACGGCACTGTTTCTTCAGCACCATGGGAGTGGTTGTGCGAGGACCGGTGCACTGCTTTGGTAGTGATATTTTTTTTTGGGGGGGGGCTACTGTCACAATTGGATGAAAATAAAGATGTATTTACAGTTTTCATGTTTATTAATAGACACAATATTCTTCATGCATCTGAAACAATTAGAATATCGTGAAAACATTTTGTTTTAAATATATTTTTTTTTTCTTGTGTGGCTTGATATGTCCTTTTCTGCTGCTATCCACTATGCTGTTGGATAATAAAGGTCTTCTCATCTCATCTTAAGTACAATATTTTCCATCAGTTATTGAAAGGTTCTGACTGAAGTTGAATTCTGGGTGCCATTTTTCTATTTCTATTGCTGTTGGAATTGAGATGTTTCATGTGTGTAAATGTTTTGCTTAAATAAAACACATTCCGCATTTTACAATTCCTGGAGATTGCTGAAGCAAGTATGCGACTGTCACGTGATCACCATGGGCCATATTTGACCTACTTTTACCCAGAACAAGTCAGCATGGGGAAACATGGTGGACTCCGCTCTCCTGTGAGAGGAAAAGACAAGGACAATATGCAGGGGTGATAGCGTTCCGGCGCGCCGCGCTGGATTTCCGGCGCGCCGTGGCTGGGGAAAAAAAAAAAAAAATCTAGTTCGCCCATTGTCCTGTGTCATTCTGAGATGCGCAGATGGACAGTAAAGGGAAAATTCCCTTTACTGTCTATCTGCGCATCTCAGAATGACACAGGACAATGGGCGAACTAGATTTTTTTTTTTCCCCCCCAGCCACGGCGCGCCGGAAATCCAGCGCGGCGCGCCGGAACGCTATCACCCCTGCAATATGAAAGCATGATGGAAAAGCAGTGGAAACTAAAAGGTTGCCGTGAAGGGTTAGGTCGATTGCTAGAATCAAATGAAGGATGAAATGTGTGCAAAATCTGACAAAGAATTTGCAGCGCTGGTCTTGGATTGGTGAGTCTGAGTATGGAGTTATACACATCACCTTTTGATCTTGAAGAGAAAGGAATGATGACACAAAAGCAGTAATAGAGAAAAGAGATATTCGTCTTTTGTTTCACGGATCTATTCGTGAATGTCAGCCACAAATTACATACTTGCGATTCAAAACTCTTCAAGGTCAATGCAGAGTCATGATGTTTCCTGCGTGTCACCATCTTGGTGTAACCCAGTTCCATCGTTATGCTAATTAGTTCAAGCTCCTCACATTTGGCTGTTTCTGTAGGGCCATACTGTTTGGCTCCAAGATAGTGAGGATATTCGGTCCCAGAATGGAGGAAAGCAACCCTCAGCACATCTAAATGATCACATCTCGTCTGCATGATATTGTTCTTGCAAGATACAGGAAAATGCCATGCACAATAAAAAGAAATGAAAAAATTTCAGATGATTTTGCAGTCAGTATTTTTTCACTTTCTTAAAATTTAACGTATTCTAGACTCATTACATGTAAACTAAAATGTTTCAAGCAATTTTCTATTTTAATTTTGATAGTTATGGCCTACAGCACAAAAACATCTCAAAATATTATTAAAATATTTTCATTTTGAATTTGGATAAAACAGTATAAACACCATGCATCTCTTGGTTGAGTTCAGTTCACGCAACCACAAACATGGGAAAGACTGCTGACTTGACTGTCTTCTGGACAACTATCATCAACACCTTCCACAAGGAGGGTAAGCCACAGAAGGCCATTGCTGAAAAGGCTGGCTGAAAAAGGTGTACAGGCAACAGGGATGACTGCAGTCTTGAGATGATCGTCAAGAAAAGTTGAATCATGTTTGACCTGAAAAAGTTAATGCTGGCTAAAACAGAAAAGTGTCAGCATTAACTTTTTCAGCAGTTTGTGCTACAGTAGCTCTTCTGTGGGATTGGACCACATGGGCTAGCCTTCATGCCCCAAGTGAATCAGTGAGCCTTGGCTGCCCATGACCCTATCGCAGGTTCACTGGTTGTCCTTAACCACTGCATACCAAGAACACCCCATAAGATGTGCCCTTTTGGAGATGCTCAGACCCAATCTTCAAATTCAAAACACTTTAAATTGCCCCGAGGGGACAAATAAAGGCACACAGAGAAGTACAGTTAAACATAATTAAAAGAGAATTTTAAACATAAATTGACAGTGTGCAAGGTGGCAGTATGAGGATAAATAACTGTACAGTGGTACAGTATGTATAAATATAATAAAAAAAAGCAGTATATACAAAAATATCTTGTGGTGCAATTTGCTTATGAGGTAGAAGGATCAATAGCAGCAGAGTCTATGTTTAAAGTGGTATGTGTACAGAAGGAGTGGTTAGTGCACCAGACAGGTTTGAGTGCATCTGAAGAAGGGGGAAGGGGCTGGAGGGGCGAGTTGAGGGACAAGGATGGCAGAGAGTTGAGGAGCTGAACCGCTCTGGGGACAAAGGTCGCTCTTCTCCTCTGTGTTCGGCAGCTTGGACAATGGAGCCAGCGTCCTGAGGGGGGCCACTCAAATGCAGGGAACAGGACATGTGAAGGGTCCTGAAGAATCCTGCTGGCTGAGTTTACTGTCTGCTGCTCACAGAAAGTTGAGAGTGACCTGAGGGGGAGTCCAATAATTTTAGAGCACACCTCGACTGTACTCTGCAGGTGGCTTTTGTTCTGAAGGCTAAGGGAGTGGAACCAGCAGGTTATGGAAAACATTATACTCTCAATGAAGGAGTAGTCGAAAGTTGTCAGAATGTCCTTGCTGACCCCAAAGGACTTAAAGCAGATACGCAGAACCTTTTATTTTTAAATACATTTCTGAGTGGATAGTATCTCCATCCTTGACTCTTGTATGCTGCATAAATGCGAATAAAAAATATATTTTTGAGAGTTAAAATCCACCACAAAGTTGGCATTTGAGCTGCCCTGCTGAGCTAGCCATGTGTGATGTCACTGCGATAACCGGTTTTAAGGCCAAGGCTTTTTACAGCTATAGAGCAAAGTCATATAAATAAAAACTTAGGGTGAAAGTAAGAAATAATGTTACCGACTTGCTCAACTAAGACTGATTTGACTTCATTGATTGTGGGTTGACTCTCATTAAAACAGGTGTTATAACTTATGCAACATGCATGCATTTTCACTGATAAAATGTAAAAGGCTAATTAAATAATCAGATGAACTGAAACAATCACATTCTGAAGCAAATTAAATAATCTTATACCGGTAACTTAAACACACAATACAAGTTACATGTATTAATCTAAATGCAGGTAAACTTTTTTTTTTTTAAATCCAAACAAGAACTGCAGCTTACCCATCTGTGTTCTCGCTTCTTGAAGGCCGATTTGTTTTGAAACAATCTGACTTTCAGTTGTTCGTTCACTTTCTCCATTCATTCACTTCTTCCACGTAAAGGAGAGATGGCAGCAATATCCAATTTAGATATAAGACGGCTGGTCCACTCATTCTCTATTTTGTCCATACGGAGTTCTCCGCCATTACTGCTCGGCTCAGGCAATTACTGAAACCCGGGACGGAACGGGACGTCACCGGTTTTATCAACAACCGCAGGGAGGTCTCTGCCCGAGCGATAGGTCACGTCCCGTTCCATCCCAGGTTTTACCAACAACCCTCGGCTCACTCCAGGAGGACTGGTGCAACTGAACTTTTTCTTTTTAAATAAAATAAAATACTTTACTTTTATTGTAGTTTTCTTTAATTGTTGGTACTGCACCCTCTTTCAATACGGGCTTATAGCCAACGCTCCTCAACAGATCAGAGGTCTCATACGAGTCTTCAGTAAAATGTGCAGAGCAGAGGAGAGACCACTTCGTAGGCGCCCAATGTGCCCGTAAACTTCTCGCAAAACGCGTCCAAATCTTTTCAGTTTGAACATTCTTAGTCCATGAATGCAACGGAAATCCACCTTCTGTCGTGTTGCTGCACCCACCAGCAACACCTCTACGTGGCATGGTGATAAATTAGCTCAAAATGAGGATCGGAGTTGCAGTCAACTGTGTTTTAGTATAGCGGAAATGGTGATGAGACCGATAGACTTCCTGCTGTGACGTCACAGATGTCAAGGTCATTCGCTCAGACCGCTACCTATATAAATCACTTTAATCATAAAAATTACTATATTAGATTTATTGTTAATGCTTAAAACTATTCCTGTGCCATTCTTGAGGTCTCAAGGCATTTATAAACGAAAGTGAGGCCATGGCTCTGCGTATATGCTTTAAGCTTCCTCAGGAGGTACTGTCACTGTTGGCACTTTCTGGGGACGTCCTCTGTGTTGGAGGCAAATCTGAGGTTTGTATTATTATTATTATAATAATCTCACCATTACAATATTTGGCCATTGTCAGAGTCGCTCAGATCCTTACGCTTGCCCATTTTTCCTGCTTCCAACACGCCAGCTTTGAGAACTGACTGTTCTCTTACTGCCAAATACATCCTACCCCTTGACATGTGCCACTGTAACAACATAATCAATGTAATTCACTTTACATGTCAGTGTTTTGAATTTTATGGTGTGTGTGTGTGTGTGTGTGTGTGTGTGTGTGTAGTACTGTGTAAAGAAATGTCATCCAAAAATGGCTTCAAAAATAATGAAATGTTCCAACATTTAAAAATAAAAATGGAAAAATACTATGAACAGCAGTAAGCCATAATAATAAAAGTCAATATTTGGTGTAAGACTACCCTTTGTTTATTAAGGAAAAAAACCTCAGGTACAATGAGTGCAGTTTGATGAAGAAAGGAGTTGTAGCATACAACTCTTGACTGAGCATTTTGCAGCCACAGTTCTTCTGGACACTTTGTCACACTTGCTTCTTAATTTTGCAGCAAAACCCAGTAGCCTTCATTATGTTTTCTTTTTTAATCTGAAAAGTGCTCCGTTATGGAATATGCTGCCCAGACACAAACTTTTTTTTTTTGTAACATTTAATTTTATGCAGGAAAACATTTTAGAGTTCCAAGCATTTGTTTCTGGACTGACTTGATAATGCAGAAGTCATATAATGGAAATCTATAACACCGTTTGTATGAAAAAAAATGGGTAAAACAACATCGGGAACATGGAGAACTCCAACTGTGACATATTTCTCAATATGTCACTTGTGAGGGCATCAATGAATTGTTTGGATAAATTTGGGTACTTTGTAAATGTGTCTGTACGGAAAAAAAAAATCATGTTGGCTTGAAGATATGAAGTTTAGATTTTTGTTGAAAAACTCGCATTTTTCATCCAAAATACATTGCGGAGCTGAGTGACACTTGACAATATCTTCACTCCGATGACATCACTCCCAGTGTTTTCCTGCTGACTTGGCATGTTGAAAATATGGTGACCTGGTTCAAAATTTAAATTCTTTTGATTAAATTGAATATTTTTTGTGGATATGTCTCTGATACTAACAACATTTTCATGGTGGCGTGATGAAGCTTGTTTTCTCATGTTGAAAATTATCACTCTGCGTGATACATTCACTACTCGAAGATAAACTTCATATCTTTGTGCAACCAAGTAATAGTCTCTTTCTCTCTCTTGCTGTCTGTGTGTATGTGTATACAGTGGTGCATGAAAGTTTGTGAACCCTTTAGAATTTGCTGTATTTCTGCATAAATATGACCAAAAACATAATCAGATTTTCACACAAGTCCTAAAAGTAGGTAAAGAGAACCCAGTTAAACAAATGAGACAAAAATATTATACTTGGTCATTTATTTATTGAGGAAAATGATCCAATATTACATATCTGTGAGTGGCAAAAGTATGTGAACCTTTGCTTTCAGTATCTGGTGTGACCCCCTTGTGCAGCAATAACTGCAACTAAACGTTTTCGGTAACTTGATCAGTCCTGCACACCGGCTTGGAGGAATTTTAGCCCATTGCTCCATAAAGAACAGCTTCAACTCTGGGATATTGGTGGGTTTCCTCACATGAACTGCTCACTTCAGTTCCTTCCACAACATTTTTGATTGGATTAAGGTCAGGACTTTGACTTGGCCATTCCAAAGCATTAACTTTATTCTTCTTTAACCATTCTTTGGTAGAACGACTTGTGTGCTTAGGGTCGTTGTCTTGCTGCATGACCCACCTTCTCTTGAGATTCAGTTCATGGATGGATGTCTTGACATTTTCCTTTAGAATTTGCTGGTATAATTCAGAATTCATTGTTCCATCAATGATGGCAAACTGTCCTGGCCCAGATGCAGCAAAACAGGCCCAAACCATGATACTACCACCACCATGTTTCACAGATGGGATAAGGTTCTTATGCTGGAATGCAGTGTTTTCCTTTCTCCAAACATAACACTTCTCATTTAAACCAAAAAGTTCTATTTTGGTCTCATCCATCCACAAAACATTTTTCCAATAGCCTTCTGGCTTATCCATGTGATCTTTAGCAAACTGCAGATGAGCAACAATGTTCTTTATGGAGAGCAGTGGCTTTCTCCTTGCAACCCTGCCATGCACACCATTGTTGTTCAGTGTTCTCCTGATGGTGGACTCATGAGCATTAACATTGGCTAATGTGAAAGAGGCCTTCAGTTGCTTAAAATTTACCCTGGGGTCCTTTGTGACCTCGCTGACTATTACACGCTTTGCTCTTGGAGTGATCTTTGTTGGTCGACCACTCCTGGGGAGGGTAACAATGGTCTTGAATTTCCTCCATTTGAACATAATCTGCCTGACTGTGTATTGGTGGAGTCCAAACTCTTTAGAGATGATTTTGTAACCTTTTCCAGCCTGATGAGCATCAACAACGCTTTTTCTGAGGTCCTCAGAAATCTCCTTTGTTCATGCCATGATACACTTCCACAAGCATGTGTTGTGAAGATCAGACTTTGATCGATCCCTGTTCTTTAAATAAAACAGGGCGCCCACTCACACCTGATTGTCATCCCATTGATTGAAAACACCTGACTCTAATTTCACCTTCAAATTAACTGCTAATCCTAGAGGTTCACATACTTTTGCCACTCACAGATATGTAATATTGGATCATTTTCCCCAACAAATAAATTAGAGGTGAAAGTGTGACAGGATTTCCTGGAATTCCGGGTTTTTAGATTTTCCGCCGGATATTTTCTGCTAATGACCTGGAAATCCGGATATTTGACAGAATGGAGAAATTTATTTTTCGGATTTTTCGCGTTCCTAGACGCGGTGTAATACTTCGCATCGTCCTTGCATGGGCGCGGTCCTTAAATAGCCCAAACATAGTTCATTGATAAAAAAACAGGTGTTCTTTGTTAATGGCGCACGTGCCGGAGCTTGTTAGTCACGCGCGCCAAGGCGCGCCTTCAGGTGCACGTGCTAAGGCGTGCAGGACTGACACCACACAATCGCACTAGAAAGCATGGTCAATCTGCCAGTGTCGCTGTAGTGTTTTTAGTTGCGAATTACGAGTATTTTCTCTTGTGTTAATAATTCGCCATGTCAAAACAAGCAAAACTTTCCTCCTTCTTTCAACGTGAAGAGAGGTAAGCAATTTATTTTATATATATATATATATATATATATATATATATATATATATATATATATATTCCCATCAAAGTTGCATTTTGTGGTTTCAAAACTAAGTTTTAGTACTGTTTCTAGAACACAAAATCAAGAAAACGTGGAAGAAACAGCAATAATGGAAGAGCCGGTTTCTAAGCTACCTAAAACTAGCAATAGTAATTATTTTTTGTTGCATAATGTACTCAGGCCGCCGGTCAGTGTGTGACACACACACACCCTACACCCCTGATTGCGCCCCCCCCCCCCCCCCCCCCCCAAATCCGGGTTTTTTTCCTTTGCTCCACTTTCATCTCTAATAAATGACTAAGTATAATATTTTTTGTCTCATTTGTTTTAACTGGGTTCTCTTTATATACTTTTAGGACTTATGTGAAAATCTGATGATGTTTTGGGTCATATTTATGCAGAAATGTAGAAAATTCTAAAGGGTTCAAAAACTTTCAAGCACCACTGTATAATATGTGTATGTGAGTGAAGCATCTTGAATCATTTCATTATGTTTTCCAGGTGTACCACTGCTCAGATTGTGGGAAAAGTTTTATGAAGAGTCGCCAATTAAAATATCACCAGTGTATCCATATCAGAGAGAAGCCATATCACTGTGGACAGTGTGGGAGGAGTTTTACTTCAAAGAGTACTCTCCAACAGCATGAGCGTATTCACACAGGAGAGAAGCCGTATCACTGTGGACAGTGTGGGAGGAATTTTACTCAGCAGAGTACTCTCCAACAGCATGAGCGCATCCACACAGGAGAGAAGCCGTATCATTGTGGACAGTGTGGGAGGAGTTTTGCTTGTCAGAGTACTCTCCACCAGCATGAGCGCATCCACACAGGAGAGAAGCCGTATCACTGTGGACAGTGTGGGAGGAGTTTTACTTCTCAGAGTTATCTCCAACAGCACCAGCGGATCCACACAGGAGAGAACTTGGATCATTGTGGACAGTGTGGGAAGAGTTTTACTTCCAAGACTACTCTCCAACTGCATGAGCTTATCCACACAGGAGAGAAGCCATATCACTGTGGACAGTGTGGGAAGAGTTTTCGTCGTTGGAGTCATCTCCACGATCATGAGCGTATCCATACAGGAGAGAAGCCGTACCATTGTGGACAGTGTGGTAAGAGTTTTACTTCTAAGAGTAATCTCCAACAGCATGAGCGTGTCCACACAGGACAGAAGCCATATTGCTGTGGACAATGTGGGAAGAGTTTTACTTCTAAGAGTCATCTCCAACGGCATGAGCGTATCCACACAGGAGAGAAGCCGTATCGCTGTGGACAGTGTGGAAAGGGTTTTACTTGTTGGAGTCATCTCCATTATCATGAGCGTATCCATACAGGAGAGAAACCGTATCATTGTGGACAGTGTGGTAAGGGTTTTACTTGTCGGAGTAATCTCCAACAGCATGAGCGTGTCCACACAGGCGAGAAGCCATATTACTGTGGACTGTGTTGGAAGAGTTTTACTTGTCGGAGTCATCTCCAACTGCATGAGCGTGTCCACACAGGAGAGAAGCCGTATTGCTGTGGACAGTGTGGGAAGAGTTTTGCTCGTCAGGGTAGTCTCCAACGGCATGAACGTATCCACACGGGAGAGAAGCCGTATCGTTGTGGACAGTGTGGGAAGAGTTTTGTTTGTCGGAGTAGCGTCCAACGACATGAACGTGTCCACACAGGAGAGAAGCTGTATCATTGTGGACAGTGTGGGAAGAGTTTTCGTCACCTAACTGCCTTCCATAGCCACCTGCAGATTCATAAAGAACAGAAGCCCTATCAGTGTGGACAATGTGGAGGGAGCTTTATTCATTCAAGATTGTTTCGGAAACACAAGTGCCCTAACAATAAAACCAACAGCTCTTGACATGGAATTTTTTTTTCAAGTTAAGATATGTTTTTATATTCCTTTTTAAAAATGGTAATTGGAAATTTTAGTTAAAACTCTATAACCATCCATTATTGCAGCAGTCACATGGGTCAAGTTTTCAAGATTCAATGATTGTGTTTCATGGACAGACCTTTAAAAATGTTTTCCCATGATGAATCGAAAGAAAAAAAGAAGGAAAGCACAACTTTATTCATCACACACTTGTGAAATTTCCTTCCTGCATTTAACCCATCTGAAGCAGTGAAAACACACACATGCACATGTGAGCAATGAGTACACACACACACACACACACACACACACCCAGAGCAGTGGGCAACCATGCTAACAGTGCCCGGGGAGCAGTTGGGAGTTAGGTGCCTCGCTCAAGGACACCTCAGCCCAAGGCCGTCCCATATTAACCTAACCGCATGTGGGGGAAACCCATGCAGACACGGGGAGAACATGCAAACTCCACACAGAAGGGCCCTCACCGGCCGCTGGGTTCAAACCCAGAACCTTCTTGCTGTGAGGCGACTGTGCAAGCCACGACACCACTTTTCTTAAAAAGTCTGAAATGAAGAAATCTGCTTGGGTAGTTTACAAACCCAATTCCAAAAATTTGTGACAATGTGTGTAAAACGTAAATAACAAAATATGATGATTTTGCAAATCATGGAAACCCTATATTTAATTGAAAATAATACAAAGACACATTTCAGAAAAGTTGGGATGGGGCAAGAATTTAAGAATAACGTTCTTAAGTAACGTGTGAGCAAGCAGTGCAAGAATTGAAGAATAACGTTCCTTTAGATAAAATTGCAAAGGATTTGTGGATCACATCATCTGTGGTACATAATATCATTAAAAGAATCAGAGAATCTGGAGAGATCTCTGTATGCAAGACAAGGCTGAAAACTGACCTTGGATGCCTGTGATCTTCAGGCCCTCAGGCGACACTGCACTAAAAGCAGACACGTGTCTGTAGTGGAAATCACTGTTTGGGCTCAGTAACACTTCAGAAAGCCATAATCTGTGACAACAGTTCATTACTGCATCCACAAATGCAAATCAAAACCAGTTATAAACAATATCCAGAAACACCGCCACCTTTTCTGGGTCCAAGCTCTTTTACGATGGACTGAGGTGAAGTGGAAAATTGGCCCGAGGTCTGACGAATCAAAAGGAGAAATTATTTTTAAAAATCATGGACACCACGTCCTTCAGGCTAAAGAGGAGAGGGACCATCCTGCTCATCAATGCAAAGTTCAAAAGCCAGCATCTGTGATAGTATGCAGGTGCATTAGCGCACATGACATGGGTAGCTTGTACATCTGGGAAGGCATCATTAATGCTGAATGATATCCACATGTTTCAGAGCAATATGCTACCATCCAGGCAAAACCTTTTTCAGGGAAGGCTTTCCTTCTTTCCGCAAGATGATGCCAAACTGCTTTCTGCACATATTTAAACCGCATGGGTCCATAGTAAGAGAGTCTGGGTGCTAAACTGGCTTGCTTGCAGTCCAGACTTGTCTCCCACTTAAAACTTTTGCCACATTATGATGTTCAAAATACAACAAAGGAGACCCCAAACTGTTGAGCAACTGAAATTGTATATCGGGCAAGAATGGGATAACATTTCTCTCTCAAACTATAGCAATTGGTCTCCTCAGTTCCCAAATGTTTGCAGAGTATTGTTAAAATTAGAGGTGATGCAACATTGTGGTAAACATGCTCCTGTCCCAACGTTTTTGAAACGTGTTGCTGGCATCAAATTCAAAATGAGCATTTTTTTTTCAAAATACAATAAAATTGCTCAGTTTTAAGATTTGCTATTGTCTTTGGACTATTTTCAGTGAAATGTAGGGTTTCCAAGATTTGCAAATCGTTATATTCTGCGTTTTATTTGCGTTTTGCACAGTGTCTGAAAGTTATGGAATTGGGGTTGTACTATATAAAGTCCTTAGCAATGCCCATTTTAAAAAAGATATCAAAATGAACACATTCATGATTGCTTAACAGATGTCCACAGTTTTTTCACTGTACCTTTTCCAAGCAGGTTTGCATATATGCAAAACGTAGAGGGGTGGGGTTTTTTTGTTTGTTTTAAAGTATGGCTTTTTCCCCCTTGTATCTTCCATATATTTCAATCTCTCTGCTCTGGCCATGACCACGTCTTCACCTGCATCTGTGACCTCTACTCTGTCCTTTATCTCCGTGCATCTTTTTTTTCCTTCATCCTCTACCCCATCTGGAGGCATCACATTTGGTTTAGGGCATATTTTGTCCTTGTAGGGCTCAGGAGCAAAGGCTTGGATGTGTTTGTCGAGGTACTGTTGCCTAGCTAGCAGAAGTCCAGGTGAGGGAAATGTGACTGGATGACCACCTGGATCGTTTCTTTGGGTACTGTAAGAAATGGTGTTTTTGTCCAGCAAGCCCTCTGCCTTTCAAAGAGAGAGAGAAATCGTTGCAAAGGCAGAAAGAGCAAGCGGAAGCCTGAAAGACAGAAGAGGAAGTACTGCCATAAGGATTACTCTTTTGAAGGCAGAGGTAGCCCAGCTGAAAGGAAGCCTCCAAAAGGAGTGGCTATGGCAGCAGTTCAGTCGTATACTGAAGTCACTGCAAGAAATCCGATTGCGTCGGAGTGAGGGCAGATCTTCACACTGAATCGATGAGGAAATGTGCATTTGTATTTTGTGATTTTATGCAGATGTAAATATATACACACACCTTGATGTAATCACGTATAAAATGTAATAAAATGTGACTTGTTTTATGTTGACTTTTTATTTAAAGAATTTTTTTGTTTTTCAGTAAAGAGTAAATGAAGTCAATTCTTCTAAAAAAGAAATTAAAAACAGATTTGTTAAAACATATTCTTAAGGGGGAGCAAGATGACGCTGTAGAGTAAACATCGCTGTAAGTGAACTCCGCTGGCATTTATCAGTTTGTGTATATTTCCCATGTCTTTGCAGTAAAATCAAGTCAACTTTGTCAAATATGCTATACATGCTCGACATACAGCATAGATGAAATTTCAGTCCTCTCTGACCCACGGTGCAAATAGGCAATGCAATAAATAAAAATAGAATAATAGAAAAAACAAACAATATAAACAGTATAAACACTAGATAAGAACTAGACAGACTAAACACTCATATATATATACAGTGGTGCTTGAAAGTTTGTGAACCCTTTAGAATTTTATATATTTCTGCATAAATATGACCTAAAACATCATCAGATTTTCACATAAGTCTTAAAAGTAGATAAAGAGAACCCAGTTAAACAAATGAGACAAAAATATTATACTTGGTCATTTATTTATTGAGGAAAATGATCCAATATTCCATATATGTGAGTGGCAAAAGTATGTGAACCTTTGCTTTCAGTATCTGGTGTGACCCCCTTGTGCAGCAATAACTGCAACTAAATGTTTCCGGTAACTGTTGATCAGTCCTGCACACCGGCTTGGAGGAATTTTAGCCCATTCCTCCATACAGAACAGCTTCAACTCTGGGATGTTGGTGGGTTTCCTCACATGAACTGCTCGCTTCAGGTCCTTCCACAACATTTCGACTGGATTAAGGTCAGGACTTTGACTTGGCCATTCCAAAACATTAACTTTATTCTTCTTTAACCATTCTTTGGTAGAATGACTTGCCCTGAACAGCGAGTGCCCTCTGGAGGGTGCGCACTCCGGCCCTGCGCAGCTCACACAGCGCGCGAGTGAAGTGAACAAGCCACGATTCGGGACTGAGCCGCTGTGTGTGAGATCCCAGCGCAGATCACTTATTACTTGCAAGTGGAAGGATGGCAAGCCTAAAGACAATCATAACTACACAATGGGCAGTATTTGCATCAGTATTTGCAGTATTTTCATACTTTTATACTCTTTAATGAAAGGTGATACAAGGCGGAAGTCTGCGCCGTTTTTCAGCAGTCGTGTCACATGACCAACGCCAGCGAATCAGGAAGGTGGATGTCACAGTGACGTTGTCCAATGAGACGCCAGCTAGAGCTCAGCACAGCGTATTCGCGTATTCTCAATGTTTACACAGCACCGGAGCTGATACGATCTAGATTGAATACGTGGACGCTGGCGGATTCCCGTTTCCCCGCTTTTTCAGGGGGGTTAATGTAAACGGACAGTGCGTCCGCGAAGAAAACGAGACAGATACGGTCTAGTGTAAACGTAGCCAAAGAAACCCCACCATGTCATGTACGATGTAGTACCTGGATGTGAGGCAAGTTAAAAATGGAGGAGAATTTAGGGCCACGGGACTCTCAATTAATTAATTGTTCTTTTAGGAAAAAAGTAATAAAATCGGAAGTCTATGATTCAAATTCAGTAGCTAAAAATAATTGGGTGTCAGGGGAAATTCTTTTTATGGCCTAAATAGGCTATTTGCAGGAATTGGTCACGTGTTAATTTTCCCTATAGCAACAAGCCCGTGGTGGGCAAGCTAACTTGACATTCTTTGACAACCGTAAGAGTTTGTCTGGCGATGTGAGGCAATCCATTTCTATAATAGCTGTTTTTACCTTTTCTACTCTTTTTTTTTTTTACCCGAATTTTCGTTTGTGGTTTTAACTTCTGTTGTAAGTTAAAGCGAATCATTGGCCGTAAAAGAGAGTTTTTTGGACTCAAGGTGGTCGCCGCCGAAAGAAATTCACGTGCGAAATGGCAGATTTCTCAGGTATGTTTCTAACTTATAATTTCTCCTTTTCTACCTTTTATCATTCGCTTAATGTGTGAAGATTCTTGAAAATAAATACAGATATATCTGTAGATGTGTTTTTAGCTGATAAGAAGCAGATTTATTCCCCAATGATTCGCTTTCACTTACGACAGAAGTTAAAACCACAAGCGAAAATTCGGGTCAAAAAAGACAGTAGAAAAGGTAAAAACAGCTATTATAGAAATGGATTGCTTTGCATTGCCAGTCAAACTCTTACGGTTGTCAAGGAATGTCATACCTGCCAACCCTCCCGATTTCGGCGAGAGGCTCCCGATTTCAGCCTCTGTCTCCCGCCTCCTGATCATATTTGTGGCAGATCACAGAATCCAGGGACACATGTCTGCCCGGGGGCATTTTGAGTTATTGACAGATTCAGAAAGTACAGTTTCTAAGCTTTCCAATGATGCCTTCCATGTGGAGATCTGACAATATTTGAAGAATGTGTGGCCTTTTGAAAGTGTATACTTCTTAAAACAGAAAAGGGAGAAAATCGCCCTCAAAGTTTTCCATCTCAGCTACTCTGGGTGTAGGGCGGGCACATAATGGTGCTCATTTGCATGACATTAAGGAAAGCCCTACCCCCTACGAGCTAGCATTATACTACTTTCATGTAAATAAAGATCACCACGTCAATTTTCCTTCCATGCAAAGTATGCCCAACACAATTATGAAGTACAAAAATAAGTCCTAAAGTATACTTTAACGTTTTGTGGTTGAAAAATTACTCACACCGTAAGAAAGAAAGATAGCACGATGATGACACAACTAACACAACACTAGTTTCATGTAAAGCCTCGGTCACAACCGGCCGTACCGTATGTGCTCCTACAGCCAGTCTACATCCAAAAAACGCAAGAAACACACGGAGAGCTCGCATGAAACGCACCAGAGCGCGTGTGTGAAAAGCACGAGAGCGCGCGTGTGATGTGCTGATTTTCGAGCCGCAGACTGGCTGCAGACCGGCCGCAGAGGTTCTTTGTCAAGTCAAACAAACTCTACGGGCGCTTACGTTTTTTTCAGGTTGCAAGACAAACTTATGGCCAACGCGCGTCTTTCTCCGTGAACAAAAAAAAAAAAAACTGCAGCGATTTGGGAAACGCCAAAAATCACACGGCCAAAAAATCGTACGTCCGGTTGTGACCTAGGCTTAACCAAACCACAACACTCTCCGTTACATGCAAAAATAACCACACAGCCTTAGATTAATAAACTTACCCCTTCAGAAAGAGAAACGTCGCCTTGCACACACCAATGCCTCCGATGGAAAGTAGTCCTAGAACGGTCCGTGTATCATCCGATCATTCAAGTATTCCATTCAATCTGGAAAACGAGGTTGCAGTTTTTTTTGCTAGAAATGGTCATCTCCTATGTAAATACCGAGTGTCTGTTTGCTTCGCGGTGTGTCATCTCCTCTGCGCTCTGTTTAGCTTGCTCATTCCATAGTGAAATCACACGCCTGTATGCAGTTAAGTAGCCACGAGCTCAGCTCGGATCATACAGCTGATTCGCGGAAAAAAAACCCAAAAGACTTAAATCATCATGTGAATGGCCCATATGGTAATTTACCCACACCCCCCAGCAGGCTACAGTCCTGACAAAAACGAGACAATTTGCAACAAAAAATGTATGCTTTTCCAACAAAACAATCTATTATCTGAAATACTGATTGCATTCTTCAAGATCTCAACTTGCACATGATGGAAAAAAACAAAAATCAGAAATTTCGAAAAAAAAAATGCTTCTTTTGCAATTATCTCGGATTCGTTTCGGCCGACATGTGTCCCTGGATTCGGTGAGGGGTCACATTTGCTAAAAACTGGATAATCTCCCGGTTTTGGGAAATCCCTACCGCCAAGTTAAAAATACTCTCGATTATGTCCAACCAGAATCGTATGAGAAACACTGCTGATGTCAACTGATTTTTAACCAATCAATGAACAGAATGACAGTCACTTCCGTAATGTAGGATTCACCCAGGCTGTCCCACATTTTTTACAAGCAGTCATTCATCATGGCCACTAAACCCAATACCAAACGGCAAAAATATGAATGCAAATCCCAGGTTGCATGGGAGAATGAATTTCCATGGATAAGCAAATGTTCGACCAGCCAGTTACACATTTTAAGGTAAAGATACCTTAAATCAGAATATAATGGACATTTGAGTGTGAAATTAAACTAGTCTTCCATACCATTTCAGAAACAAACTGTACAATTTCTAAAGTGTTTAGTGAAATGTTGCATGACAGAATTTGTTTGGTGAGTGTATTTGAATAGTGTGGGAGTGTCTTAGTGCTATTTTGAATTTATGTTTGAAAGTTTACAAGTGAATTATCTGGAAAGTGATTGATTTTGATAGTTTTGAGGTTTTAAGTGAAAGATTACTAGTGAGTGTATTTTGGTCGTACTAAAATTTTGCATTCGAGTGAATTTCTTTGTGGAGTATATTTTGATAGTATGGTAGTATTTATAGTGCCATTTTTAAATTTTGTTTGAAAACTTTCAGTCAGAGTTTGCAAATGAGCAAATTCCTTTGATGCATTCCGATAGGATTTTGATAGTATTTCTAGTGCTTTTTAAAAATTCTGTTGGAAAGTGTTTAGTGAGAGAGATGCATTTTAGTAGTACTAAGACAGTGCAGTATTTATTTAATTGAGTTGTTACTATTTTGGTTAAATCTTATTAAAATGTAATTTATATTATAATTGTCTGTATTTTTACATGAGCTTACAGAAGGAAAACACATTTGATGCAATCCAATAATACTTTCATTCACTGTGACTATTTGAAGAAATGATAAACATTCTTCTAAAGCGTCACTTGTTATTTTCTGTGAGTCTCTGTATGTATACAATATTCAGGCATGAGATTTTTCAGCTAAAAATCTGATTGAAGACTTCCCTTTCATTGTTATTATATTAAAATTCAAGATGAGTATTATTTCAGATTTTTCACTCTGAGCTCTCTCACGCCTGATACATGAATCCCGTAACCTATAATAATTGATAGAACAATATCAACAATTCAAAAACTCTTTAATTGGATAAATTTCAAATGGTTTGCAGTTAATTGGGATCCACTGTTTTTATCGTTTCGACCGCGCATCATACCCTCATCCAATTGAAAATGTCGTTCACGCACTTTTCTCCCCCATGAGAATTTTGAAAAGTTGGCAAATGAAGGTGCACTACACCAGAAATGGATTAAATGAAGATCAGAAATTCGTCTTCAGTGTAAAGCTGAATATTACAATAACTATCAGTGTAATGTTTAAGGATTAAAACGCTTGGCGTGTTCTGATGTTGGTAAATATTCACTGGTGTGATTTGGTACAGATGTTCATTAAGGTACATCGTGTTTATTCTTATACCATAATTTGTCAGTACTATCAAATAATTTATTAAAGTGACATTTCTCACCTTTTAAATCCGCTTAGGTTTTTATTATTTTTTTCCATGTTGTGGAATAGCCATGAAATAATAAGCTAGTTCCTTTTCTCACAGGTAATTGTTGTCATGCCCTCACTCTTAAAATAAAATCAGCTTGTCCTGTTACTGAGAAGCTGTACAGCAGTTAAAGTAAAGACTTTTTCACTCTGAGATTCATTGCAGTAAAATATTGAGTTTTCCTCTTCACCAAAATTACTCATTCACTTCACAAAATCTACGTCTACCTCCTGACTTGACTTAGTGGAGGTGTGTAAAAAAAAAAGGGGGGGTACTCTACGGAAGCCGCGAGAGGCCCTTCATATAATCTTTTTTTATTCACCTTGTTATCCCGAGATAACGACATAATTAATTCAGGATCTCGAGAAAACAACACAACTAATTCGAGATCTCGAGAAAACAAAACCGTTATTCCGAGATAACGACATAATTAATTCAGAATGTCGAGAAAACAAACAATTATTCCGTGATCTCGAGAAAACAAGACAATTATTCTGTGATCTCACCTTATTAGGTGATTGATTATTCCAGACATTCTAATGACCAAAGTTGTGTCTATACAGAATGAGAAATAGCCCCAAAGTCAGCATATCACAAGTCTCTTGGCGCACCTGAATGAACCATTTCTCAGCTGTTTTCTCGAGATCTTGAAATAACAGTTTTGTTTTCTAGAGACCTCGAAATAACGGTTTTGTTTTCTCGAGATCTCGAATTAGTTGTGTTGTTTTCTCGAGATCCTGAATTAATTATGTCGTTATCTCGGGATAACAAGGTGAATAAAAAAAAAAAGGATTATATGAAGGGCCTCTCTCGGCTGCTGTAGTACTTAGCAGGTGTTCTGGGCCTGAAATTAGAGGAATAGGATAAGATATTCCTTATTGATCCCCATGAGGGGAAATTCAGGTGTTGCAGCAGCTCAAGTACAGAGAAAATGTAGAATGGAATGTCAAGTTAGCTTGCCCACCACAGGCTTGTTGCTATGGGGAAAATTGACACGTGATCAATTCCTCCAAATGGCCTAAATTTGAGAAACCTGAAAGGCAGTATACCTTTCAGAGGATATGAGGTTTTTGGTGCGCTGAGCTGCACTCCATACCTCTAGGTGGTGGTAATGCACCGATTCGTTGTTGACCAACCGTCAAACTACTTCGAAGAAGAACTAATTCCTGGACACCACTGATCTGGGCTTGGAGCTTTCTGTGGAAGAGAGCGCTTCATTCTCTGTCTGGGTATTTGAAGTTGATTTTCTGTGTAATATCATTAAAGATGAGTTAATGTGAAACTTCCCACAGTTAACAGGTAGTGGAGATTCTGGACTCGTGAGTTTCTGTGTTTTTCTTCTTCCAGTGTCCTGATTCTTTTCACCTTTTATAATGAACTCAGAGTCCAGACGGTGCTCTTTAGGAAAATCTCCACAGACTCCTGCTGCTGCTGCCTCAAAGGTAAAGTTTATTCATGGGTCTGATTCTCTCTCTCTCTCTCTCTCTCTCTCTCTCTCTCTCTCTCTCTCAATCTCTCTCTCTCTGTGCACGTATTTATATCCTGGTGTAACCAGTTCTCGACAGCATAAGGTGTTCAAACTAATAATGAAAGACTGCTGACTTTTTTGCATGTATATTCTTACACAATATAATAAATGTTTAGATGGCTGAACTGACCAAATTTCTGCCAAATCTGTCTATATTTGAAAGTGCTATTCATCAAGAGGCTCCAGTTGAAATGATGGATTCTCTGAGGGGCGCCCTGAAGAAAATAGTCCTCTGTCAGTCACCTCAGAGAATCCATAATTTCAACTGGAGCCTCTCAGTGCATGGTATATTTGATTTCTCTCATTAAAAAATTCCAAACTAGAAGCGTTAACGACAAAGAATTAGAAATAAATCCTAAAATGTACAACCCCGATTCCAAAAAAGTTGGGACAAAGTACAAATTGTAAATAAAAACAGAATGCAATAATTTACAAATCTCAAAAACTGATATTGTATTCACAATAGAACATAGACAACATATCAAATGTCGAAAGTGAGACATTTTGAAATTTCATGACAGCAACACGTCTCAAAAAAGTTGGGACAGGGGCAATAAGAGGCTGGAAAAGTTAAAGGTACAAAAAAGGAACAGCTGGAGGACCAAATTGCAACTCATTAGGTCAATTGGCAATAGGTCATTAACATGACTGGGTATAAAAAGAGCATCTTGGAGTGGCAGTGGCTCTCAGAAGTAAAGCTGGGAAGAGGATCATCAATCCCCCTAATTCTGCGCCGACAAATAGTGGAGCAATATCAGCAAGGAGTTCGACAGTGTAAAATTTCAAAGAGTTTGAACATATCATCATCTACAGTGCATAATATCATCAAAAGATTCAGAGAATCTGGAAGAATCTCTGTGCGTAAGGGTCAAGGCCGGAAAACCATACTGGGTGCCCGTGATCTTCGGGCCCTTAGACGGCACTGCATCACATACAGGCATGCTTCTGTATTGGAAATCACAAAATGGGCTCAGGAATATTTCCAGAGAGCATTATCTGTGAACACAATTCACCGTGCCATCCGCCGTTGCCAGCTAAAACTCTATAATTCAAAGAAGAAGCCGTATCTAAACATGATCCAGAAGCACAGACGTCTTCTCTGGGCCAAGGCTCATTTAAAATGGACTGTGGCAAAGTGGAAAACTGTTCTGTGGTCAGACGAATCAAAATTTGAAGTTCTTTATGGAAATCAGGGACGCTGTGTCATTCGGACTAAAGAGGAGAAGGACGACCCAAGTTGTTATCAGCGCTCAGTTCAGAAGCCTGCATCTCTGATGGTATGGGGTTGCATTAGTGCGTGTGGCATGGGCAGCTTACACATCTGGAAAGACACCATCAATGCTGAAAGGTATATCCAGGTTCTAGAGCAACATATGCTCCCATCCAGACGACGTCTCTTTCAGGGAAGACCTTGCATTTTCCAACATGACAATGCCAAACCACATACTGCATCAATTACAGCATCATGGCTGCATAGAAGAAGGGTCCGGGTACTGAACTGGCCAGCCTGCAGTCCAGATCTTTCACCCATAGAAAACATTTGGCGCATCATAAAACGGAAGATACGACAAAAAAGACCAAAGACAGTTGAGCAACTAGAATCCTACATTAGACAAGAATGGGTTAACATTCCTATCCCTAAACTTGAGCAACTTGTCTGCTCAGTCCCCGGACATTTACAGACTGTTGTGAAGAGAAAAGGGGATGTCTCACAGTGGGAAACATGGCCTTGTCCCAACTTTTTTGAGATGATGTCATGAAACTTAAAATCACCTAATTTTTCTCTTTAAATGATACATTTTCTCAGTTTAAACATTTGATATGTCATCTATGTTCTATTCTGAATAAAATATGGAATTTTGAAACTTCCACATCATTGCATTCTGTTTTTATTTACAATTTGTTCTTGGAATCGGGGTTGTAGATCTACACACACAGAGAAATGCTTGCAGAGCTATCCACCATCTCATCTCATTATCTCTAGCCGCTTTATCCTGTTCTACAGGGCCGCAGGCAAGCTGGAGCCTATCCCAGCTGACTACGGGCGAAAGGCGGGGTACACCCTGGACAAGTCGCCAGGTCATCACAGGGCTGACACGTAGACACAGACAACCATTCACACTCACATTCACACCTACGCTCAATTTAGAGTCACCAGTTAACCTAACCTGCATGTCTTCGGACTGTGGGGGAAACCGGAGCACCTGGAGGAAACCCACGCGGACACGGGGAGAACATGTAAACTCCGCACAGAAAGACCCTCGCCGGCCACGGGGCTCGAACCCGGACCTTCTCGCTGTGAGGCGACAGCGCTAACCACTACACCACCGTGCCGCCCAAGTCCACCATATAGCTTGAAATTGTGATGTCAGTTCATGGTATATCCAGGATATACCAAGACTGACTCGCACCATATCCATTTTTTTGAAGCTTTGATGTCACGAGATGCATTACTTAATCAATGGTGGAACTGTTTTACGTCATGTCCTTGGCCATCCCTGCATGGGGAATTTTTTTTTTTTTGATGAGTTCAAGCTCAAAGTGTTTTTATTGTCATATGCACAGGGTTTTCATTAGTAACCGATTGCCGATCGAAACAATCAGTTGTATTGACGTCTGAATCGGTTGTTTTTCAGCCAAATGCAATTTTCCCGTAATTGTTCGAACTTTTTTGTTGGACTGATTTAAAAAGGAACGCCATTATTTGCATGCCGTTTGGTTGCTGAGGCTGTGTACATGCGACTAGATAAAAGGTGGGAACCAATTGGCTAATCCTTCTTATATCGTCCAATCATTTAGTACGTATAAAATTATAGCGGGCGGCACGGTGGTGTAGTGGTTAGCTCTGTCGCCTCACAGCAAGAAGGTCTGGGTTCGAGTCCCGTGGCCGGCGAGGGCCTTTCTGTGTGGAGTTTGCATGTTCTCCCCGTGTCCGCGTGGGTTTCCTCCGGGTGCTCCGGTTTCCCCCACAGTCCAAAGACATGCAGGTTAGGTTAACTGGTGACTCTAAATTGACCGTAGGTGTGAATGTGAGTGTGAATGGTTGTCTGTGTCTATGTGTCAGCCCTGTGATGACCTGGCGACTTGTCCAGGGTGTACCCCGCCTTTCGCCTGTAGTCAGCTGGGATAGGCTCCAGCTTGCCTGCGACCCTGTAGAAGGATAAAGTGGCTAGAGATAATGAGATGAGAAAATTATAGCGCATCACGTGGTTCCCACATAGTAAGATGGCGACCCTATTCTGTATCGTATAGCGTGATGGCGACCGTGAAAAAGCGACCGCTGTTCTATTTCGGCTTTGCAGAAAAAAACTGGCAAGTCTCGCAGAAAATGCCCAGCAGTGTTCTCCATGGGTGCTTTTAAATTGGCGCACCGCCAGGTTATAATTCTGGCCTGCCACCCTTGCCCCCCAAAAAAAGTAACTTCATCAGTATACACCAAATAAATCGTAAAGTATTCGCTTTATTATAATTTTGTAACTATTTAACACACAGAAGACCATTAAATGAATACATACGGGGCTACCTGAAGTGGCCATGCGATTGTAATAGAAAGCCAGATTGAGGTCTATCCCTGCGTTACACTACACCGCACCACATTACACTATACTGACACACAGTAACGTTGGAAGCTACAAGCTGCAACTACCCAGCAGCTAAATAACTTTGCAGGTGTTTGTAGCGTTATTGTGCAACGGTTACGCTTATCTATCGTCTTTTCTAGCCATACGCAGTTACAGTACTCCTATTGGTTAAGTTCAGGTCTTTTATTTTACGTATCTGTGATGGTGTAGGTGAGAGCTGCATTTTCCCGTTGCTTCAGTGTTTGTTTACTGCAGGACTTCCGGGTTCCTGCGTCAAAGGACCCGAACTACGGAGGCCGGGGTGGCTTTGTAGTGCCGGTCTCGGGCACGCGCACCAGCTCGTGCATTGATTGGAGTGGTTTCACCCAATTAACATTGTGTATTGTAAAAAATATATGCATTTATTGTAATTGGGTATTTTGTTTATGCATTGAAGTTCATTTATTTTTCACACAGAAAAAATATAATTAATTCAGGGATGTGCAACAGGAGCATCAGTCTCAACTGAAACGTCAGATGCGTCTCACATGGACAATAAAGATATGTACAGTAAGAGTGTTAATTTTTTGTAAAATGATTTAGCATTTCCTATCCATTTATTGGCCAGTTTCACTATCAACAAAGCCCAAAGTCCATCAGCTTCAGGGGCACTTCGTCCCCCTGGTCCCCCACCAGGGTGTTGCCCTGGACCCACCTAATCTGTTACTTTTCATCTGTTGTTTTCTATACTCATGAAAACCCTGTATGCACAGTAAGGACATGTCCTCTTGCACAATGAAATTCTTAGTTTGCTGTCCACCATGAATGCCAATTACAAATTAAATAGGTGTAAGAAGTAATACAAAGTAAAGGCAATATAGTGCAAAATAAAAGCAAAAAAAACACCCAGTATAGTACAAAATAAAGGTAAATGTAGTGCAAAATAGGCAGTATAATACAAAAATAAAGCAATGATCAGATGTAGGCAATGATGAGGGATATAATGCCATTGATGCATACGCTTTCTTTCTGGTAACTAAGAAAATGGCATACAGAGTTCTTGATATTTCCAAATATCACATCACATCATAGCTGAGGGGATTTTCTGAGAGATGGGATTTCCTACATGTTAGTGTTCTGTTCCGTGTTACTAGAGCGGCGGCTACAATAGTCCATAATTATCGGCACCTATTTTACAAAGGTGAGTTTCAGTTACAACAATAATTGTTGTTATTGGTTAATTAATCAACCGGAAGACCCCCCCCACCCTTTGATCTTGTCGTCTGATGATACAGCTCGTTACCTGAGATGGAAATTTTTTCAGCACGATCAGCAGTTTGAAGAAAACTCTGACATTATTATCGCAGGTGAGCATGGTGGAAAAATCATGGACATGTTTTTACTTCTCAAATTCACCAATATTTCATGATCTTGTCAAAACCTGCTTTGTTTCTTATTCGTTCATTTGACAGTCGCCATTTTGTGTCTTAACGAGCATTTGAGAAGTCACATGAGGTGTCGATAATCGTGATCACTTTTACCGGTGTCCACCATTATCAACACCCTGTGGAATTAAGTGACATTTACAACTGTTATGTATCAAGCTTTGTATAACATTGTTGAAGTAGATGAAGTACTTAATTACAAAAATCACAGTATGTTGTTTTTTTTTTTCCTGATTCATAGAATGGACTGCAACAGAATGGAATGTTTATAGAGTATTTGGAATCCTATTGCAATAAATAGAATGAGGCCAGAATTAAATGCTTAGCATGTAAAAAAAAAAAAGTATGCTTAAAATATTCTGATTTTTCTCTTCCATTCAGGATATATAATATTGCAGTTTGTTGTAAATATCTACCACATATTACAATATCAGTAGACACTGTATATTTTTCGATGTAAAAATATAAAGTTTTGGTTGGAGGAATGACATGCAACCTTTGACCTGGATTTTCATGCGCTTACAATGTCAATTGCCTGTTGACATTTATTGGTAAACTACAAAACTAGAAATTAATACAAACAACAACAACGAACGATTAACAAACCCTGATCTATGAAAATACTTAGAAAGTGGAACAAAAAGATTTTCTGACACAGGTTAACATTATCTGTTCATTGGTTTACAAACATTAGAACTACTTCCTTATTTACGGAAGCACAGACATATATTTATATAAAATATATTTTGTACCAAATATGTCTATGTAAAAGTAATTTTAAATAAAAACTGATTTGTTCACTTAATACCACACGCTACTGACTTTTTTTTTTTTTAAATAAATAATCATCTGGATGTCAATAACTGTGGACAAAGGTGTCGCTAATTGTGGAACGGTGTCATGTGATCTGATGTGCTAAGTAATCGGGAATCAACTCTTTTTTTTTTTCCAGTTGAAGTTTGAGTAATTATTCATGCACGATTTGTGTATTGAAAGTCTTTTCTACTTTTGCAATAGCCAAAAGATCGTTAAGATGTCTAATTGTAGCCGCTGCTCTACTATATATCGACACAGGGACAAAAAATACCATCCAGTCCACCCCCCCATAGTGTGTGTGTGTGTGTGTGTGTATAAGGTACACTTTTTTTTTTCCTCTTTCATGTGATTAAGCCTCATAATTATTGTACTCATTTTAATAGCTCACTTTGCATCTAAGCATAGCTGTTTTGGTGGGATATATGAAGGGTGGATCCCTTTTCGATGTAATGAAGTTTATCAATTTTTTTATATAAAAATAATATATCCAGCTTCAATCAATTCTGTTGGTAATCAGTTTCCAAATTCAGTTCAAAACACAAATGTTCAATGGAAGAAAAGTTGAGTCAAACACAGTCAAAAAATTTAGATGACATGCATTGCACTGATGAATCACTTTGTTCAAAGTTATTACTTTTTTTTGTTGGTAGGCAAAATAGAAATAGTGGAAAAATGAAACGTCTTCATCTAAACCTTGCTTCAGTGGAAAAAAAAACCCTCCTTCACACAGAACACTTTTCACAAGAAGCGATGGTTTTATGTGGAGATGTGAAGTACCTCTGGCCAGCACAGGGTTAATCAAAATAAAACGCTATCAAGAACGTGGTTTTATCCAGAACAGGTTATGTGGTGGTGATGATGATGATAAACTGATTTTTTAGCTTTATTTTTTATTTTTTGCTTCTTGTTCTTGAGCAAGTTTGTCTTTTGAAAAGGACACAATACCCACATCCCTTATTTTAGTTTTGTGCAAAGACATGGTACACTTCAAGAATCTGGTACTGGAAATACCTTTCCATGTCACACGTACCAATGGCAATAGCCTGAAAATGGATTATGTTTAGGAATGAACAACTCTTGGTCTCCAGGCATTTACAGCCTCCTAGTGATTATACTCAAAATAAACTGACTATCAGTATGGTTCCAGAATTAATAGGTCCCAAGTTTCCAACTTCCAAAGGCTGGCCTGTTTCTGAAGTGATGCTGGAGGCCGCACAGTGCCCAGTCGACGAAGGCAATTTTTTAAATGGCATTGAAATATGCAATTTCCAAGTATTTCAGCTTATTTTTTCACTGATGCTCTGAATGCCACTTTTCATCAAAAGTGTACTGTCTGCCATTTAATATTGCAGCTGAGGTATGGATTAGACACAGCACCTCAAAAGGGACCCAGCACTTTCAAGTACACTTTCTTTTTCACTCTACAACCTTCTGCCACAAATCACTCCTGACACTGTCCTCCATCCATTCCAATGTGCTTGCATTCTCTTCTTTACTTCTCTTCTGCATTTGCCATTACTTTGTACAAAGTACTTTGCACACTGTACAGTTGACCCCAGATATTTGAACTCCTCTGCTTTGACCACCTTTATCCCTTGCAGCTGGACCGTTCCACTGTCCTCACCCTCATTCACGCACATGTACGCCCTCTTGCTCCGACTGACTTTCATTCCCCTTCTCTCTAGTGCATGCCTCTATATCTGTTTTCTTCCACTTGCTGCTACTTCTCACTACAGATCACAATATCATCTGCAAACATCGTTGTCCATGGGGCCTTTTGCCTGATGTCGACTGTCAACCTGTCGATTTCCGTGGTAAACAAGAAAGGGCTTAGAACCGCACCCTGGTGCAATCCAACATCTACCTTAAATGCCTTCATCATTCCCACTGCACATCTCACTGCTGTCGCACTGTCCTCATATATATCCTGCATCAATCTCACATACTTCTTCACCAGTCCCGAGTTCCTCATGCAGTACCACAACTCCTCTCTCGGCACCCTGTCGTATGCCTTCTCCAGATCCACAAACACACAATGCAACTCCTTCTAGCCTTCTCTGTACTTTTTCATCAACATTCTCAAAGCAAATATTGCATCTGTAGTACTCCTTTCCTGGCATGAAACCATATTGTTGCTCACTTATCTCTCCCTATCCTCTTAGCCTAGCTTCCGCTTCTCTTTCCTGTAACATCATGCTGTAGCTGGTCAACTTTATGCCTCGATGGTTACTGCAGCACTGGACATCGCCCTTGTTCTTGAATATTGGTACCAGTATACTACTACTCCACTCCTCAGGCATCCTCTCACTTTCCAAGATCTTGTTAAAAAGTAAATTGCTGTCTCTCCTAAGCATCTCCATGCCTCCACTGGTATATCATTGGGCCTGACTGCCTTACCACTTTTCATTCTCTTCATAGCTCTGTTTACCTCCTTCTTGCTAATCTGCTGTACTTCCTGATTCACCATCTTCACCTCAGCCAACCTTCTCTCTCTTTCATTTTCTTAATTAACCAGCTTCTCAAAGTACTCAGTCCATCTTCTCAACACACTTCACTTGTCAGCACATTTCCATCTGCATCCTTTATCAGCCTAACCTGCTGCACATCATTTCCAGCTTGATCTCATTCTCTTGCTAATCGGTACAGGTCCTTTTCTCTATCCTTAGTTTCTAACCTTTCATATAATTCATCGTATGACTTTTCCTTTGCCACTGCTCCCTTTGCTTTCCCTCACATCTTCTATTCTTGTCTGCTCTCTTGATCTCTTTTTATCCTTGTTTTGCTTTTGCCAACTTCTTCCTCCTTATACTCTCTCCTGAACTTCCTCATTCCACCACCAAGTCTCCTTGGTTTCCGTTCCTTGTCCTGATGTCACTCCCAGTACCTTCCTAGCTGTCTCCCTTACAGCTTCTGCCATAGTTGTCCAATCATCTAGATACCTCTTTGCCCAATGTCTGTGTCTCACTGTATCCCTAAATTCTGACTTACAATCTTCCTTCTTCAACTTCCACCATTTTTCTGGTTTAGTTTTCTTTCATCTTTTTTTTAACCTCAAAGGTCATCCTTCCAACCACCATCTGATGCCCCTTAGCTAAGCTCTCCCCTGTTATCACTTTGCAGTCTCCAATCTCCTTCAGATTCCATCTCCAACAGAAAATGTAGTCCACCTGAGAACACCTTCGTCCACTCTTTTATGTTACTCTATGCTGCAGTTTTTTCTTTTTGAAGTATGTATTCACCACAGCCATTTCCATCCTGTTTGTGAAATCCACCACCATCTGCCCTTCCACATTTCTCTGCTTTACTCTGTACCTACCCATCACCTCCTTGTCATCCCTGCTCCCATCTCCAACATGCACATTTAGGGCTGCTCCAAACACCACTCTTTCCGTTTTTGGTATACTTTCAACCACATCATCCAGCTCACTCCAGAATTCTTCTTTCTTCTCCATCTCACACCCCATTTGAGGGGCATATGCACCAACAATGTTAATCCCCCCCCCCTTCGATTTCCAGCTTTACGCTCATCACTCTGTCACTCACTCCGTTTACCTCCAACACACTCTTAACATGCTCTTCATTCATGCTCTTGACCAGTCTGGTGTGAAATTCCTCTTCATCATCTGCATAGTTGATTTGGAATGAGTTTTACGCTGGATGCCCTTCTCTCCTCATTTATCCAGGCTTGGGACTGGCACGAAGAATGCACTGGCTTGTGTACCTCAGTGACTGGATTAGGTACAGTGGTGCTTGAATGTTTGTGAACCCTTTAGAATTTTCTATATTTCTGCATAAATATGACCACAAACATCATCAGATTTTCACACAAGTCCTAAAAGTAGATCAAGAGAACCCAGTTAAACAAATGAGACAAAAATATTATACTTGGTCATTTATTTGAGGAAAATGATCCAATGTTACATATCTGTGAGTGGCAAAAGTATGTGAACCTTTAGGATTAGCAGTTAATTTGAAGGTGAAATTAGTCAGGTGTTTTCAGTCAATGGGATGACAATCAGGTGTGAGTGGGCACCCTGTTTTATTTAAAGAACAGGGACCTATCAAAGTCTGATCTTCACAACACATGTTTGTGGAAGTGTATCATGGCACGTACAAAGGAGATTTCTGAGGACCTCAAAAAAAGCATTGTTGATGCTCATCAGGCTGGAAAAGGTTACAAAACCATCTCTAAAGAGTTTGGACTCCACCAATCCACAGTCCGACAGATTGTGTACAGATGGAGGAAATTCAAGACCATTGTTACCCTCCCCAGGAGTGGTCGACCAACAAAGATCACTCCAGGAGCAAGGCATGTAATAGTCAGCGAGGTCACAAAGGACCCTAGGGTAACTTCTAAGGAACTGAAGGCCTCTCACACATTAACATTAGCCAGTGTTCATGAGTCCACCATCAGGAGAACTTTGTACAACAATGGTGTGCATGGCAGGGTTGCAAGGAGAAAGCCACTGCTCTCCAAAAAGAACATTGCTGTTCATCTGCAGTTTGCTAAAGATCACATGGACAAGCCAGAAGGCTATTGGAAAAATGTTTTGTGGCTGGATGAGACCAAAATAGACCATTTTGGTTTAAATGAGAAGCGTTTGGAGAAAGGAAAATACTGCATTCCAGCATAAGAACCTTATCCCATCTGTGAAACATGGTGGTGGTAGTATCATGGTTTGGGCCTGTTTTGCTGCATCTGGGCCAGGACGGCTTGCCATCATTGATGGAACAATGAATTCTGAATTATACCAGTGAATTCTAAAGGAAAATGTCAGGAAATCTGTCCATGAACTTAATCTCGGGAGAAGATGGGTCATGCAGCAAGACAACGACCCTAAGCACACAAGTCATTCTACCAAAAAATGGTTAAAGAAGAATAAAGTTAATGTTTTGGAATGGCCAAGTCAAAGTTCTGACCTTAATCCAATCAAAATGTTGTGGAAGGACCTGAAGCGAGCAGTTCATGTGAGGAAACCCACCAACATCCCAGAGTTGAAGCTGTTCTGTACGGAGGAATGGGCTAAAATTCCTCCAAGCCGGTGTGCAGGACTGATCAACAGTTACCGGAAACGTTTAGTTGCAGTTATTGCTGCACAAGGGGGTCACACCAGATACTGAAAGCAAAGATTCATATACTTTTGCCACTCACAGATATGTAATATTGGATCATTTTCCTCAATAAATAAATGACCAAGTATAATATTTTTGTCACCTTTGTTTAACTAGGTTCTTTTTTATCTACTTTCAGGACTTGTGTGAAAATCTGATGATGTTTTAGGTCATATTTATGCAGAAATGGAAAATTCTAAAGGGTTCACAAACTTTCAAGCACCACTGTATTTTGTCTCAAATAAGATATTTTGTTAACACTTCCATATTAGTTAGTCTGTTCTTTTATTTATTCTTTTGTATTGTATTGCATAATTGTCTGGGGCAAGACATGTAAATCCAGTATTCAACCAATTTTTATCCTTTGGAAAAAAGCTGTGAGAATTATCATCTTTTCAAAAAGATACCAGCACAGTCTACCTCTGTTTAAGAAATGAGACATATTGAGCATGATGTTATGTATATCCAGGATGCTCATTTCATGTACCAGTTTTGTCATAACTATCTGCCAGCAGCTTGCTTGCTTATTAATTTAAAAGAAACCATCAGTTCTGTTATGGCACCAGATGAGCAACTAAGTCATCGTTCTATCTTTCTAAAGTTAGGAAAGTTAGGAGAAATTATGGCAAATATAGTCTTTGATTTTTCGGACCACAAAATTTGAATGAAATTGATAAATTGTGAACAGGCTTTCCAGTTTTCCTTGAAACCAAAAATAGCATTTCATCTTATTGAATTCTTTTTTGCTTCTGTCCCGTGGCTTATTCACTGTTCATTTCTTGTTATTTTGTTCTCGTTTGTAATCTTAGTTTTTGATCTTGGTGTCTGGTGGTGGTGGTGGTTGTTTGACTTTTTTTCGACCTACCTTCCACCAAACTTTTTGCTTTCACTGAATTTTTCTTTATTTGTAAATGCTTAGTTGAGCCTGTAGGTTTTTCTGGGTGGCATATACCCAAGAAAAATACTTTTATATCATATTTGTAAAGTTGTTAGCAGGTATGAAATGAAGGCATTTGATTTGGTAAATGCCTGGAGACCATAAGTTCCTTTCTAAGCAGAATATAAAAGGAAAAGATTATATATTTTCAAAAAAGCACAAGTGACTTGTCAAAATGTACAACACTTGGTGAGTGACGTGATGGAAATGTGTAAAATTTGCTCCATTTGTTACAGGGATGTGGGAGAAAATGGGCTCTTATTCAGAAAACTTTGTTTTTTTGGGGGGGTAAATCTTGAATCATTTCATGTTTTCCAGATGTACCACTGCTCAGCTTGTGGGAAGAGTTTTATTAAGAGTCAGCATCTCAAAAATCACCAGCGTATCCACACAGGAGAGAAGCCATATTACTGTGGACAGTGTGGGAAGAGTTTTACTCGACGGAGTACTCTCCAACAGCACAGGCACATCCACACAAGAGAGAAGCCATATCACTGTGGACAGTGTGGGAAGAGTTTTACTCAGCAGAGTACTCTCCAACAGCACGAGCGCATCCACACAGGAGAGAAGCCGTATCACTGTGGAGAGTGTGGGAAGAGTTTTGCTTGTCAGGGTACTCTCCACCGGCATGAGCGTATCCACACAGGAGAGAAGCCGTTTTGCTGTGGACAGTGTGGGAAGAGTTTTGCTCGTCAGGGTAATCTCCAACGGCATGAACGTATCCACACAGGAGAGAAGCCGTATCATTGTGAACAGTGTGGGAAGAGTTTTGCTTCTCAGAGTCATCTCCAACAGCACCAGCGGATCCATACAGGAGAGAAGTTGGATCACTGTGGACAGTGTGGGAAGATTTTTACTTCAAAGAGTAATCTCCAACGGCATGAGCGTATCCACACAGGAGAGAAGCCATATCGCTGTGGACAGTGTGGGAAGGGTTTTACTTGTTTGAGTCATCTCCACTATCATGAGCATATCCATACAGGAGAGAAACCGTATCACTGTGGACAGTGTGGTAAGGGCTTTACTTGTCAGGGTAATCTCCAACAGCATGAGCGTGTCCACACAGGCGAGAAGCCATATTACTGTGGACTGTGTTGGAAGAGTTTTACTTGTCGGCGTCATCTCCAACTGCATGAGCGTGTCCACACAGGAGAGAAGCCGTATCACTGTGGAGAGTGTGGGAAGAGTTTTGCTTGTCAGAGTACTCTCCACAGGCATGAGCGTATCCACACAGGAGAGAAGCCGTATTGCTGTGGACAGTGTGGGAAGAGTTTTGCTCGTCAGGGTAGTCTCCAACGGCATGAACGTATCCACACAGGAGAGAAACCGTATTGTTGTGGACAGTGTGCGAAGAGTTTTCGTCACCCAAGTGCCTTCCACAGCCACCTGCAGATTCATAAAGAACAGAAGCCCTATCAGTGTGGACAATGTGGAGGGAGCTTTATTCATTCAAGATTGTTTCGGAAACACAAGTGCCCCAACAATAAAACCAACAGCTCTTGACATAAATTTCTGTTTTTATATTCCTTTTTTTTAAATGGCAATCGGAAATTTTAGCTAAAACTCTGGCCATCCATTATTGTTTTCAAGATTCAATGATTTGTGTTTTCATGAAAGACCTTTAACCTCCTAGGGCTTAGCGGTCACATGCATGGACAGCACTTTATGGAAATTCGGAACAAGAATCCACGTATGTGGACATACTTTTTCTCTAAAAGTACATCTTATCAAAAGATGATGCTTAGTTTTTATTCTAATCAGGTTCTAATAAGCCCAAATAGCAAAGAGAAATAAAAAATGCATGTAAAAAAACAGCTTGGGCCTTAGGAGGTTAAAAATGTTTTCCCATGATGAATAGATCAAGAAATTCGATGAATACACTGCTGAGACATGAGTATTTGAAGTAGTCAGATTTAACTTTTCTTAAAGTCAGAAATGAAGAAATCTGCTTGGGTAGTTTACAAACCCAATTCCAAAAATTTGGGACAACATGTGTAAAACGTAAATAACAAAATATGATGATTTTTTACAAATCATGGAAAACTTATATTTTATTGAAAATAATACAAGGACACATTTCAGAAAAGTTGGGATGGGGCAAGAAAAGACTGAAAAATGTTGTGTAATGCTTTAAAAAAACCTAATTCAGTTAATTGGCAACGGGTCAGTGACATGGCTGGGTATAAAAAGAGCATCACAGAGAGGCGGAGTCTCTCAAAAGTAAAGATAAGGAGGGGTTCACCATTCTATGAAAGACTGTGAGCAAGCAGTGCAAGAATTTAAGAATAACGTTCCTCAACATAAAATTGCAAAGGATTTGTGGATCACATCATCTGTGGTCCATAATATCATTAAAACAGTCACAGAATCTGCAGAAATCTCTGTATGCAAGACAAAGCTGAAAACTGACCTTGGATGCCTGTGATCTTCAGGCCCTCAGGCGACACTGCATTAAAAGCAGACACGTGTCTGTGGTGGAAATCACTGTATGGGCTCAGGAACACTTCAGAAAACCATAATCTGTGACAACAGTTCATTACTGCATCCACAAATGCAAATCAAAACCGGTTATAAACAATATCCAGAAACACCGCCACCTTTTCTGGGCCTGAGCTCTTTTACGATGGACTGAGGCGAAGTGGAAAATTGTCCCAAGGTCTGACGAATCAAAAGTAGAAATTCTTTTTAAAAATCATGGACACCACATCCTTCAGGTTAAAAAGGAGAGGGACCATCCAGCTTATCAGTGCATAGTTCAAAAGCCAGCATCTGTGATGGTATGCGTTAGTGCACATGACATGGGTAGCTTGTACATCTGGGAAGGCATCATTAATGCTGAATGATATCCACATGTTTCAGAGCAATATGCTGCCATCCAGACAAAACCTTTTTCAGGGAAGGCTTTCCTTCTTTCTGCAAGATGATGCCAAACTGCTTTCTGCACATACTTAAACCGCATGGCTCCATAGTAAAAGGGTCTGGGTGCTAAACTGGCTTGCCTGCAGTCCAGACCTGGCTCCCGTTTAAAACTTTTGGTGCATTACAATGTTCAAAATACAACAAAGGAGACCCCAAAGTGTTGAGCAACTGAAATTGTATATCGGGCAAGAATGTGACAACATGGGACAACATTTCTCTCTCAGAAACTATAGCAATTGGTCTCCTCAATTCCCAAATGTTTGTAGAGTATTGTTAAAAGTAGAGGTGATGCAACATCATGGTAAACATGTCCCTGTCCCAACGTTTTTGAAACGTGTTGCTGACATCAAATTCAAAATGAGCATATATTTTTCAAAACACAAAATTGTTCAGTTTCAAGATTTGCTATTGTCTTTGGGCTATTTTCAGTGAAATGTAGGGTTTCCAAGATTTGCAAATCGTTATATTCTGCGTTTTATTTGCGTTTTGCACAGTGTCTGAAATTTATGGAATTGGGGTTGTACGATATAAAGTCCTTAGCAATGCCCATTTTAAAAAAGATATCAAAATGGACACATTCATGATTGCTTCACAGATGTCCCTAATTTTTTCACTGCACCTTTTCTGAGCAGGTTTGAATGTATGCAAAACATAGAGGGGTGGGGTTTGTTTGTTTTTAAAGTATGACTTTTCCCCCTTGTATCTTCCATATATTTCAATCTCTCTGCTATGGCTATGACCATGCCCACGTCTTCACCTGCATCTGTGACCTCAACTTTGTCCTTCCTCTCCTTTATCTCCCTGCATCTTTTTTTTCTTCATCTTCTACCCCATCTGGAGGCATCACATTTGGTTTAGGGTATATTTTGTCCTTGTATGCCTCAGGAGCAAAGGCTCGGATGTGTTTGTCGAGGTACTGTTGCCTAGCTAGCAGAAGTCCAGGTGAGGGAAATGTGACTGGATGACCACCTGGATCATTTCTTTGGGTACTGTAAGAAATGGTGTTTTTGTCCAGCGAGCCCTCTGCCTTTCAAAGAGAGAGAGAACTCGTCGCAGAGGCAGAAAGAGCAAGCGGAAGCCTGAGAGACAGAAGAGGAACTACTGCCATAAGGATTACTCTTTTGAAGGCAGAGGTAGCCCAGCTGAATGGAAGCCTCCAAAAGGAGTGGATATGGCAGCAGCTCGATCGTATACTGGAGTCACTGCAAGAAATCCATTTGCATGGGAGTGAGGGCAGATCTACATGCCGAATCTAGGAGGAAATGTGCATTTGTATTTTGTGGTGATTTTATGCAGATGTAAACACGTGCGCACACATACCTTGATGTAATCACGTTTATGTATAAAATGTGACTTGTTTTATGTTGACTTTTTATGTAAAGACAATTTTTTTTGATTTTCAGTAAAGAGTAAATGAAGTCAATTCTAAAAAACAAATTAAAAACAGCTTTGATAAAACATGGGGGGAGCAAGATGACGTTGAAGAGTAAACATTTGCTGTAAGTGAGCTCCGCTGGCATTTATCAGTTTGTGTATATTTCCCATGTCTTTGCAGTAAAAATACAGAGTTTTGAACAGGAGATAGCTTAACATGAGCCTGGACAGTTATTTTCTGAAAACTCCAGACAACATGCCCACAAAACCGAAAAAATTTTCAAAGAAACCTTCCGGTACTGATGATGGTGGAGAGCTAGATGCTAGCACAGAGCTACCCAGTGTTGCTACTTTAGGTGCCATGGAGCCAGGTATGACTCAAGCTTTGGATCGGATAACAGATAACCACACTCAAGTCATTGACACCAAAATTGCCATGGTTTTGGAGGTTATTAAAGAGCAGACCTCATAGCTACAAGCAGTTGCGGCTCAGGTTGGAGAAGTCTCATCTCATCTCATCTCATTATCTGTAGCCGCTTTATCCTTCTACAGGGTCGCAGGCAGGGCTCGAAATTAACTTTTTTTCTTTGTGTCCCCCAGTGGTCCCGAATTCTGTGTTGTATTGTCCCGAATGGAAGCAATAGTGTCCCCATTTTTTTCCTCTCTGAAATAACCAGTGGTTAATATTATCATATGAAGTTACTATTATATTTGTAACTATACGATTTTGAACCCTCTATATCATTTTTACAATAAGTCACAAAACACAAGTGACACATGTCCAATACATCATCTACTTCAAAATTAGTTATTGCATTTTCAGTTTATTAAACTTTGGCGATCTCACTGTATGAATAGATACCCGTTTATTTAAAAGGGGCCAACTAGCTCATTCAGAAAATGTTTCAACTCACTACATCTGCAGTACACTTTAGCTGAAAATAAGACCCCTTTTATGTTCATTTCATCTACTTATACCTTGAATATCTGTTGGCATATATAAGGCCAACTTATCATTTTCACCATTACCGTTATCCATTTTTATGTAATATACCTGTTGCCCCATTCAGAGATGTTTTGAAAGCCATCAGCCATACCATCAATGGATGAAATGCACACCCATGTTGCAAGCAGTACAATAGAAGGTTTGACCCAAAAAACGAAATATTTTAATCCAGTCTACAGTGTAAAATAAAGGAAAAACGCCATCCAATCATATCGAGGTACCACCTCAAAATGATTGGATACTGACACGTCAATCAGACTGAAGCCCGCGACTAGCCCGGCCCTTGTGTGTGTGTGTGAGAGCGAGCAGTGTCACACAGAGCGCAGGATTCTCTCAGTGCGCTCCTTCCAAACAACGGGGATTTACACGAAAACGGAAGGAGATATTCACAAAATTCTTTCACAGTGAGCGCCACAAGGCTCTCCTGAACACACGGATGTAATTTTTTTTGTCTGTAGTGTAAAAAATGAGGTCACTAGAGCGAGTTAAAAACGAGTGACTTTTCTGCCACGTTTATAATGGGAGTCTATGGGGCTGCGCGGCTGTGCTCTCGTTACTTTAAGGCTTCTCATTCAAAAACAGTAAATCCTATCGCTCAGGTAGACACATTGTGTGAATCAGGACAAGTGTGGCTACTAGTTTTGAGAAAATTATGTGTGTGGAGTGAAAATTGGGGCTGAAAACAGTTTAAATGAGAAAGTTTGAGCTATTTTTCCAAGCTCTTTACACTCTAACTTAACGAGCTCCACTGGTGTGTAACGCAATAGACACCCATTATAAAGCCGGAATTTCTCAGGCTTTATAAGGGGGAGGAGGGGTGGAGACGCGGGGGGTGGGAGTGTTTCTTTTCAAAATATGGCTTGCGGGAACCGTTATTCCAAAATCTTGTACTGCACCTTTAATGTAGAACTTTTTTTCTAGATCTATTTTTTTTCCATTGTCCCGGAATTGTCCCAGATATGATAATTTTGTGTCCCGATGACATTTTTTATGGTCCCCGGGACATCGGGACACCGTTAGTTTCGAGCGCTGGTCGCAGGCAAGCTGGAGCCTATCCCAGCTGACTACGGGCGAAAGGCGGGGTACACCCTGGACAAGTCGCCAGGTCATCACAGGGCTGACACATAGACACAGACAACCATTCACACTCACATTCACACCTACGGTCAATTTAGAGTCACCAGTTAACCTAACCTGCATGTCTTTGGACTGTGGGGGAAACCGGAGCACCCGGAGGAAACCCACGCGGACACGGGGAGAACATGCAAACTCCGCACAGAAAGGCCCTCGCCGACCCCGGGGCTCGAACCCAGGACCTTCTTGCTGTGAGGCGACAGCGCTAACCACTACACCACCGTGCCGCCGGTTGGAGAAGTCAAGAAACGGATTGTTGAGGTAGAGGCGACGGCCACAATCTTTGAGCCTAAGATAGCATCTCTTGAGAAACAAGTGTGCGACATGTTAGAACACATCGATGATTTTGACAACTGGGGTCGTAGATGTAATATAGACCCCTTACACTGATGTCACATTTACGTTAGCAACTGTTGCTACCTTATACCTGGGGTACAACCAAACTTTGTTCACATACTGAAGCCAAGTGAAGATGTCCAGCATCTGTTGCTGTTGTCTGAAGAAAACTACAGCTAAAAAAAGCTTTACTACCGGATTACATCAGCAATTGCATGGACATCTAGTCACTCAGCTATTTACACTCCATCATTCCATTATGATAAGATATCATAATGGAATGATACTGATGTAGGTGCAATAGACTTATCAAATCAGTCTCATGTAAAAAGGGATCAGTCTCATAAATTAATCATTAATTCAAGTGTCTAATACTTTATAGCTAAACTATTAAAATCAATGGAATACTTAGTGATGTTGCTATCGTTTATTGAGTATTGTAGCTCTAATGTGATACGTTTACTCTAGATCTATATTATTTCATATAACAACCAAATGGGCGAAGGCAATTAGAATACTTGTTTGGCAGAGGTTGGCACTCAGTGAATGTTGTAGCAATAGATAGGACACAGTTTATTCCAAAGATACCGTTTATTGAAATAGCTGACATGAGTTAGCAAACTAAAACTGATCAGATATAGCAACAATAGCAGCCAAGGAAGAATTCAATATAAATGGTGATACAATGTGTTAAGGTTTTTATTGGAGTGCACAGTCCTCTACTGTGTATGGAGAATAAGCAGAACAAACTTGGATCATCTTTAGCCTCTTGGCATATTTATTTAACAATAAAGTGCAAACTGGTAGGGACGGTCACGGTGCCGTCTCCTCACCATGGCTAACACAGAACAACAACTGGTGCTCACTGGGAGCGTGGTGACATCATGTTTTTATACGTACCGTAAACATACAATACAGCAGTGCAGTACATCAATCTACCATAATACAGGGAGTAAGGATGCCATCAAATTACAACACTTAACACAATGTATACAAATAAGAATCAGTAGTGTATATGATGATTAACTAAGGTACTAATGGTGATCAGAAGTAATAAGCTATATGCAAGGGTTACAGTGTAGGGGCGAGTGGATGTTCAAATGTGAGAGGGAAATCACGTGTGTGTATGGAATGCGTGAGCCTTGTGGTCGGCTTTGCCAAGAGGGGGATGGTGTTACGTCCTCCTACCACTAGGGGCCCCCAGTACATTTTTGTATGGTTGCTGCACCTAATTGTTTTACAGTTGGCTGGTGTAGAGCCAATGATGTCTCCCCTATAAATACTAGGGTGGGAGCCTGAACATGCTCTCTCTCTCCTCGGGGGTTGGCTCCACGCCTATTTGATGCCTGCTTGTTTCTCCTTTGTGGTTGGTTTCCCCTTTGTATATACTTTAATTCTTTGTTGGTTCTCCCTTGGTTTGTTTTGTTATTATTTTACAATAAAATACCCCTAGACTTAAACGAGCCCTGTGACTTTTGTCATAGATGTTACACTGCTACATCAGTTTGTAACATTTGGGGGCTCGTCCGGTTTTGCACCCTTTTGAACTTTTTGATGGTTTTGTATTGAGAGAAGTGGGTTGTAAGTTTGCAACTTTTGGTGAGCACTTTCGTTTGGCTGTGAGTGGTTTCTGCTGTACTGTGAATAGGAAGCCGCCGGGTGGACACAGAGTCCACCACTTTTTTCATCTCATCTCATTATCTCTAGCCGCTTTATCCTTCTACAGGGTCGCAGGCAAGCTGGAGCCTATCCCAGCTGACTACGGGCGAAAGGCGGGGTACACCCTGGACAAGTCGCCAGGTCATCACAGGGCTGACACATAGACACAGACAACCATTCACACTCACATTCACACCTACGGTCAATTTAGAGTCACCAGTTAACCTAACCTGCATGTCTTTGGACTGTGGGGGAAACCGGAGCACCCAGAGGAAACCCACGTGGACACGGGGAGAACATGCAAACTCCACACAGAAAGGCCCTCGCCGGCCCCGGGGCTCGAACCCAGGACCTTCTTGCTGTGAGGCGACAGCGCTAACCACTACACCACCGTGCCGCCCACCACTTTTTTATTTTAGTTATTTGTTTTTGGTGGTAGCCCTTAGTCAGCCTGCTTCAGGGGCGTGGCATCATTCACCCCTTGAGTTTGTGGTTAAACTACACCTTTTAGGGGAACCACTGAAGACTAGTGGTAAGGTCTAGTTCAGGTTAGTTTTTTTTTTTTGACAGGTAAGTGTTCAGGTTGCAGTACAGTGCAAATTATTCCGGTCATGTGCTCTGTCGCTTTGGTGTTTTGTGTGGGTTTTTTTTTCTCTCCCATGCTACTGGTGGTTAGGGGTTCTGGTTAGACTTCAGTGCTGCTTTAGTGGGTGTTTTGCCCTTTTGGTCTGTCTAGCCTTGTGTCCTCCTATTGGTTGGGTGGTGGACCACCCTTTTGTGTGTGGGGGGAGAGCTGTAGTCGCTTTTGTGGGGAATTTTAGTGACTACTTTGTTTGCAGTTTTTTTTTTGGTCGCACATTGCAGCAGGTGCAATTTTGTGGGGTTTTTTTTTTTGTGTACACCTTTTGGAGTTGACACCATGACGTCTGCGGCACAAGGTTTTGCCGATAATCCGATGTTGGAGGCTTTTCATAGTCTCACGAAAGATCAATTGATTGAAGTAGCTGGGTTATTTGACATTTAACTCAGCGCTTCTGAGAAGCGGTTGAAGACCTCAATCAAGAGTGTAGTCCATCCCTTTTTGATTGAGAAAAGAATCTTGCCTAACGTTGATCTAACGGAGACAATCCGGTTGAAAGAGCTCTCCATTAGAGAGAAGGAATTAGATAATCGGCGGGAGGAGTTAAAATTAAGACAAACTGAAAATCAGTTGTAGCTAAAAGCACTAGAAAATGAGGCTGCTCAGGGAGGTGTTGATTTGGCGTCAGTGCCGTTTGATGTCACGAAACACATCAAATTGGTACCTCCCTTTGCAGAAAAGGACGTGGATAATTTTTTTCCGCACTTTGAGAAGGTTGCTCACACCTTGAATTGGCCGAAGGATGTGTGGCCTCTGTTAGTTCAATCTGTATTGACAGGACATGCCCAACAAATATTCGTTTCGTTGTCTCACCGGGAAAGTGCAGATTATGATGTGGTTAAAGCCGCAATTCTGCAGGGTTACCAGTTAGTACCTGAAGCTTACAGGCAGCGCTTCCGGTGCTCAAAAAAGGTAGACAGTCAGACCTATATGGAATTCGCTCGTGAGAGAGATACTGTTCGATCGTTGGTGTACAGCTAGTGAGGTGCACAGTAAAGCGCAACTGCGCGAACTGGTGCTGATCGAGGAGTTTAAGAATTGCCTCCCTCCTTCTGTTGCCACCTTTCTCCATGAGCGTCAGGTAAATACATTACATCAAGCCGCGGTTCTGGCTGACGAGTATGCGCTGACACATCGCGTGACTTTTAAAAACAAATATCGTTCTGACTCGCCTAAAACTTTGCCTGGTGGTGAACAAACCTGTCATTATTGTAAGAGGCCCGGTCATTTGGTGGCTGACTGTGTAGTGTTAAAGAAGAAGCACGGAAAGTTGGACACCGAGTGTGGGGTTAATTAAAGCTTGTCCTTCCTCCTTTGCTTTACAAGCTGTGTCTGGGTTGAAAACTGGCTATGAACCCTTTCTAAGTGATGGCTATGTGCGTCTGGCTGGCAATCAAAATCGTGTGCCAGTGAGTATCTTGTGTGATACTGGAGCTGCACTGTCGTTTATCTTAGGGGGAATCTTGCCTTTGTCTGAAAATATGAAGACGGGGACTAGTGTCCTTGTGCGTGGCTTTGAAATGGGGTCGGTGACTGTTCCACTTCACCAAATTGAGTTGCAATCTGATTTGGTCACTGGTACTGTTGCTGTGGGGGTTCGTGGCTCACTGCCTATTCCGGGAGTAACTTTTATTCTTGGGAATGATATTGCATTTGGTAATGTGTGGGCCAAACCGAATTCAAATGTGCTGCCCAAGGTTTCTGTCCCTGATCCATCTGTTGTCCACGAGTGTGTGCGGGAGCATCCCGAAGTGTTCCCCGCCTGTGTCGTCACTTTGCTATGACGAAGCGCGCAGCTTCTGAGGAGCGTAAGTGCTCACTGTCCTCCTCCACTGTTGATGCGCCCGATTTGTCTGATTCGTTCTTTGCTAATCTTGATGATTTACAGTGGTGCTTGAAAGTTTGTGAACCCTTTAGAATTTTCTATATCTCTGCATAAATATGACCTAAAACATCATCAGATTTTCACACAAATCCTAATAGTAGATAAAGAGAACCCAGTTAAACAAATGAGACAAAAATATTATGCTTGGTAATTTATTTATTGAGGAAAATGATCCAATATTACATATCTGTGAGTGGCAAAAGTATGTGAACCTCGAGGATTAGCAGTTAATTTGAAGGTGAAATTAGAGTCAGGTGTTTTCAATCAATGGGATGACAATCAGGTGTGAGTGGGCACCCTGTTTTATTTAAAAGAACAGGGATCTATCAAAGTCTGATCTTCACAACACGTTTGTGGAAGTGTATCATGGCACGAACAAAGGAGATTTGAGGACCTCAGAAAAAGCGTTGTTGATGCTCATCAGGCTGGAAAAGGTTACAAAACCATCTCTAAAGAGTTTGCACTCCACCAATCCACAGTCAGACAGATTGTGTACAAATGGAGGAAATTCAAGACCATTGTTACCCTCCCCAGCAGTGGTCGACCAACAAAGATCACTCCAAGAGCAAGGCGTGTAATAGGTCAGCGAGGTCACAAAAGACCCCAGAGTAACTTCTAAGCAACTGAAGGCCTCTCTCACATTGACTAATGTTAATGTTCATGAGTCCACCATCAGGAGAACACCAAACAACAATGGTGTGCATGGCAGGGTTGCAAGGAGAAAGCCACTGCTCTCCAAAAAGAACATTGCTGCTCATCTGCAGTTTGCTAAAGATCATGTGGACAAGACAGAAGGCTATTAGAAAAATGTTTTGGGACAGATGAGACCAAAATAGAACTTTTTGGTTTAAATGAGAAGTGTTGTGTTTGGAAAAAGGAAAACACTGCAGTCCGGCATAAGAACCTTATCCCATCTGTGAAACATGGTGGTGGTAGTATCATGGTTTGGGCCTGTTTTGGTGCATCTGGACCAGGACAGCTTGCCATCATTGATGGAACAATGAATTCTGAATGCACATGAAATCACTCGCTTCATGCAGTCAGGTAGACAGAGGAAGTCCGTGCACGCATGCATACTCTTACCTGAGCCGTCGTCGTCTTCACCTTTTGGGTTTACGGCAGCTGGCATCCAGTGTTGCATTACTGCCATCTACAGGTTTACCTTGACCGTGCACTGACAGTTCCATCATTCTGTCATTAAACAAACAGGTGATCACACCGAGGTTCTTTCTGACTGCTGATATTTATTAGTTTGGTTCCATGTTTCCTTTCCTTTGCAATACAGCATTGTTTCTTCTCACTTTCCGTTACTGTAGTCGGTCTTCCATGTTTCATGCGCACACTCACGTCCACCATTGTTCTCTCCTGTTTCAAATTTGTATCCCACAATGCATTGGGCAAACAAAGAAACCCCACTATGTCATGTACGATGTAGTATCTTGATGTGAGGCAAGTTAAAAATGGAGGAGAATTTAGGGCCATGGGGCTCTCAATTAATTAATTGTTCTTTTAGGAAAAAAGTAATAAAATCGGAAGTCTATGATTCAAATTCAGTAGCTAAAAATAATTGGGTGTCGGGGAAATTCTTTTTATGGCCTAAATAGGCCATTTTGCAGGAATTGGTCACGGTCAATTTTCCCTATAGCAACAAGCCCGTGGTGGGCAAGCTAACTTGACATTCCTTGACAACCGTAAGAGTTTGACTGGCGATGTGAAGCAATCTATTTCTATAATAGCTGTTTTTACTTTTTCTACTGTCTTTTTTTTCACCCGAATTTTCGTTTGTGGTTTTAACTTCTGTTGTAAGTTAACGCGACTCATTGGCCGTAAAAGAGATTTTTTTTGGACTCAAGATGGTCGCCGCCGAAAGAAATTCACATGCGAAATGGCGGATTTCTCAGGTATGTTTATAACTTATTTCTCCTTTTCTACCTTTCATCATTCGCTTAATGTGTGCAGATTCTTGAAAATAAATACAGTGGCACTTCACGGAATCCAGGGACACATGTCTACCGAAACAAATCCAACAAAATCGCGAAAGAAGCATATTTTTTTCGAAATTTGTGATTTTCGTTTTTTTCGATAATGTGCAAGTTGAGATCTTGAAGAATGCAATCAGTATTTCAGATAATAAATTGTTTTGTTGGAAAAGCATACAGTTTTTGTTGCAAATTGCCTCGTTTTTGTCAGGACTGTAGCCTGCTGGGGGGTGTGGGTAAATTACCATATGGGCCATTCACGTGACGATTTAAGTCTTTTGGTTTTTTTTTTCGCCAATCAGCTGTATGATACGAGTTGAGCTCGTGGCTACTTAAGCTGCATACAGGCATGTAATTTCACTATGGAATGAGCAAGCTAAACAGAGCGCAGAGGAGCTGAAACACCGCGAAGCAAACAGACGCACGGTAGTTACATCAGAGATGACCATTTCTAGCAAAAAAAAAAAACGCAACCAAAAGGAATTGTTCTAGGACTACATCTTCGATTGGAGGCATTGATGTGTGCAAGGCAACGTTTCTCTTTCTGATGGGGTAAGTTTATTAATCTAAGGTTGTGTGGTTATTTTTGCATGTAACGGAGAGTGTTGTGGTTTGGTTACATGAAACTAGTGTTGTTAGTTGTGTTATCATCGTGCTATCTTTCTTTCTTACGGTGTGAGTAATTTTTCAACCACAAAACGTTAAAGTATACTTTATGACTTATTATTGTACTTCATAATTGTGTTGGGCATACTTTGCATGGAAGGAAAATTGACGTGGTGATCTTTGTTTACATGAAAGTAGCATCGTGCTAGCTAGTAGGGGGTAGGGCTTTCCTTAATGTCATGCAAATGAGCACCATTATGTGCCCTCCCTGCACCCAGAGTAACTGAGTAAGAAAACTTTGAGGGCAATTTTCTCCCTTTCTTGTTTTAAGAGGTATGCACTTTCAAAAGGCCACACATTCTTTAAATATTGTCAGATCTCCACATGGAAGGCATCATTGGAAAGCTTAGAAACTGTACTTTCTGAATCTGTCAATAACTCAAAATGCCCCCGGGCGGACATGTGTCCCTGGATTCCATGATCTGACAGTCTGCCGATAAGAAGCAGATTTATTCCCCAATGATTTGCGTTAACTTACGACAGAAGTTAAAACCACAAATGAAAATTTGGGTCAAAAAAGACAGTAGAAAAGGTAAAAACAGCTATGATAGAAATGGATTGCTTCGCATCACCAGTCAAACTCTTACAGTTGTCAAGGAATGTCAAGTTAGCTTGCCCACCACAGGCTTGTTGCTATGGGGAAATTTGACACGTGATCGATTCCTGCAAATGGCCTAAATTTGAGAAACCTGAAAGGCAGTATACCTTTAAGAGGATATGAGGTTTTTGGCGCTCTGAGCTGCACTCCATACCTCTAGGTGGCGGTAATGCACCGATTCGTTGTTGACCAACCGTCAAACTACTCCGAAGAAGAACTAATTCCTGGACACCACTGATCTGGACTTGGAGCTTTCTGTGGAAGAGAGCGCTTCATTCTCTGTCTGGGTATTTGAAGTTGATTTTCTGTGTAGAGGTCTGCGCGGGTCGGATTTTTCAGTCCCGCTCCCGCCTGCGCCCGCATTGTGCAGTCCCGCTCCTGCCCGCGCCCGCAAAGAATTATGATTTTCAGTCCCGCTCCCGCCCGCGCCTGCCATATTTTGTCCCGCTCCCACCCGCAAATCCTGCATGATGCAGACGTTCGCGTTATTTCTCAGGAAAGTTCTTGTCTTGACACAGCGTGATGGTGCCCCGCCCCCTACTTTGAGTGGATTTGAGCATAAATATCTACAGCTCACGTTTGTTATTATTTACCTTGTTTCTGAATTCAGCATGTAGTGTCTCTAATAATAATAATAATAAGTGCTGTCAAGCGATTAAAATATTTAATCGCGAATCACACATTTTTATCACATGAGAAACCATTGTAATTCTCTGATCAGCATAAAAAAGTGAATGGGCTTGCTTTGTACCAATGTTGTGTTTTTTTTTTTTTTTTTTTTATTGCAAAGCAGAGCTAGCAAGAGAAGTGAATTGATTTACTGCTTGAGTTAGTCTACATCTCTAATCAGAGAGACAGGTTACACAGTGACGGTAGGCTTGACTCAATGCTATCCCAGAAATCCTTCCTGTAATATGCAAATTTGTCCGCCTCTGATTGGACAGCCACATTTGCATATTACAGGAAGGATTTCTGGGATAGCATTGAGTCAAGCCTACCGTCACTGTAACCTGTCTCTCTGATTAGAGTTGTAGACTAATGCAAGCAGTAAATCACTTCACTCATGGTTCTCTTGCTAGCTGGGTGTGAACTGCGAGTCATTAGAGTGCTCAAAGGATTTCCCGTTAGGGTGATCAATGGCAAATTTAAGATGCCATTCCTCACTCAATCTGGCAATCTGACTCTCTCTGCAAATTTAGGCATCTTAAAATGTTTTTATTAATGCCAAATAAAATATCCAGCACAAATTATATATGATAGACATAAATTAATAGTTTATAAATTTTATTTCAAACACGTTTTTAGTTAGTGGGACTGCAGCTTATCACTGCTCCCGCCCGCACGCGCATATGTGCACTCCCGCTCCCGCCCGCGCATGCATATGTGCACTTCCGGTCCCGCCCACGCCTGCAATGAGCTTTCAAAATTTGTCCCGCGCTGCACTGCTTTGCGGCGGGTCCCGCGGGACTCCCGCGGGAGTGCAGGGCTCTATTTCTGTGTAATATCATTAAAAGTGAGTTAATGTGAAACTTCCCACAGTCAACAGGTAGTGGAGATTTTGGACTCGTGAGTTTCTGTGTTTTTCTTCTTCCAGTGTCCGGATTCTTTTCACCTTTTATTATGAAATCAAAGTCCAGACGGCGCTCTTTAGGAAAATCTCCACAGACTCCTGCTGCTGTTGCCTCAAAGGTAAAGTTTATTCATGTGTCTGATTCTCTCTCTCTCTCTCTCTCTCTCTCTAACTCTGTGCACTTATTTATATCCTGGTGTAACCAGTTCTCGACAGTATAAGGTGTTCAAACTAATAATAAAAGACTGCTGACTTTTGCATTTATATTCTTACACAATATAATAAATGTTTAGATGGCTGAACTGACCAAATTTCTGCCAAATCTGTCTGTTTGAAAGTGCTATTCATCAAGAGGCTCCAGTTGAAATGATGGATTCTCTGAGGGGCGCCCTGAAGAAAACAGTCCTCTGTCAGTCACCTCAGAGAATCCATAATTTCAACTGGAGCCTCTCAGTGCATGGTATATTTGATTTCTCTCATTAAAAAATTCCAAACTAGAAGTGTTAATGACAAATAATTAGAAATAAATCCTAATATGTAGATCTACACACACAGAGAAATGCTTGCAGAGCTATCACTGTGACTCAAGTCCACCATACAGCTTGAAATTGTGATGTCAGTTCATGGTATATCCAGGATAGACCAAGACTGACTTGCACCATATCCATTTTTTGAAGTTTTGATGTCATGAGATGCATTACTTAATCAGTGGTGGAACTGTTTTACGTCATGTCCTTGGCCATCCCTGCATGGGGATTTATTTTTTTGATGAGTTCAAGTTCAAAGTGTTTGTCATATGCACAGGGTTTTCATTAGTAACCGATTGTCGATCGAAATCATCGGTTGTATTGACATCTGAATCGGTTATTTTTCGGCCAAATGCAATTTTCCTGTAATTGTTCGAACTTTCTTGTTGGACTTATTTGAAAAGGAACGCCGTTACTTGTGCACCGTTTGGTTTCTGAGACTGTGTACATGTGACTAGATAACAGGTGGGAACCGATTGGCTAATCCTTCATATATCATCCAGTCATTTAGCGCGTATAAAATTATAGCATATCATGTGGTTCCCACATGGTAAGATGGCAACTTACCATGTGGTAAGTCACCTTTACAAAGGTGAGTTTCAGTTACAACAGTTGTTATTGTTGGTTAATTAATCAACCAGAAGACCCCCCTCACCCTTTGATCTTGTCGTCTGATGAGACAGCTTGTTACCTGAGATGGAATTTTTTTCAGCACGATCAGCAATTTGAAGAAAACTCGGATGTTATTATCGCAGGTGAGCATGGTAGAAAGATCATAGACATGTTTTTACTTCTCAAATTCACCAGTATTTCATGAGCTCCTTGTTGAAACCTGCTTTGTTGGAAAAGTAATCAACCACATTAGTGACATTAACGGTCATTGGTTAATGGTGATTGCTGACATACATGAAGATAAAATAATTCTGATTTGTGTTTATGGCTATAATGAGAGGGGTAAAAACAAATTCATCCCAGACTTGTGTAAATTAAAGATCGTATGAGATCTTATTCAACTGACAAAATCATAATTGGAGGAGACTTCAATTTGGTGCCTGATTTTTGGTTAGACAGACACCCTACCAGGGCACAATGTCACAAATATGATTATCTAATTGCTGAATTGATAAATACTGCAAATTTAGTTGATTACTGGAGGGAGAAAAATCCCAGAACTACTTAGTTTACCTGGTTTAATGCATCTGGCATTGGTCAAAGCTCAAGAATAGACTACCGGCTCATTTCTAATCCTTTAGTAAATTATGTCACTAAATGTGATATTTCTGCTTCACCCTTGACCAATCATTGTGTTATCATGTTATTTCTTTTGTTTTCAAGATCTGAACCTGGACTGAATCATATTTGGAAATTCAGTAATGCTCTTCTGGACGATACTTATTTTTGCAAGGATGTTAGACAGCTAATAATGGAGATTGCTACCTTGGAGATGTCATCTGTTAGTAAATGGGAATGGCTAAAATTTAAGATAAGAGACCTTGCAATTGTGATGAGGAAAAAGTCCTCTAAATTGAAAAAACAGAAGCAACAAAAAACATTATTAATATTAATAATCTCTGTGAAAAAACTGAGCTGATGAGAGGGACTTGCTGAATTAAAGTTACAAAGTGAATTAGACAATTTATATTTAGAAAAAGCAAAGGGTGCCTTTACACTCTAAAAAATAAAGGTGCTTCAGTGGTTCTTCAAATCTCTGGATGGTTCCATGGAGAGTCAAAACTCTGTGATCAACTATTACATTATGCGAAAGGTTCTTCACATTGGAAATGGTTCTTCAGAGCCTGGCATTCTCTTACCATTTGCTGGTCAATGCACATAGGCTATGTTTACACAAATCTGTCTTCACTGCTCAAACAAATGGTTTAAATGGTTCTTTAAAGAACTGTTGCATGAACGGTTCTTTGAAGCCCTGAAAAAGGTTCTTCTATGGCATCGCCCTGAAGAACCGGTACTGGCCCCATTATTTTTTAGAGTGTATACGATCTAGAGCAGGGGTCGGGAACCTATGGCTCGCGAGCCAGATGTGGCTCTTTTGGTGACTGCATCTGGCTCGCGGACAAATCTGACATTTGTTAACAGTTGGTCAAAAATAATTTTGTTAGGCATATATTATCAAAGTTTAAAAAATGACTTCCTGAAATCTAAATGTTAAATTAGCTTTCAAAATATAAAATATGATCACGTATTTGCAATCCATTCCATCTGGTTTTTTTTTCACCGCTGAAGTTCACGGGTGCGTCAGATCAGCCAATCCCAGCAGGCGACACGTCAGACATTAAAAAAAAAAACGCGATTTTTATTGGACAATAAGGTGCCTACGGGGTCGTGTGAGGTAAAATTACATCCGCTTTATTTAAAATTCCAGCTAGCTACCTGTTGCATGCACAACTAACAAAGAAGATGGCGAAGAGAAAAAAGGATGACGATTACCGAACATTTCAAAATGAGTGGACAGAAGAATTCGCATTTGTGGAGAGAGGAGGCTCGGCTTCGTGTCTAATATGCAATGACAAAATTGCTTCAATGAAACGCTCGAATATCAAGCGCCACTTTGAGACACGACATGCTGCATTTGCAACCAAATATCCAGCTGGGGACAGCAGAAAGAAGGCATGCGAAGAGCTACAGAGGAAGGCCTCGGACATGTGGGTGAATAAGTTCAAATCGCTGAATGAAGATTTGGAGAAACTTGCACGGCAGCAAGCAGAACTGGCCAGCCAACACAAGTGGACAGAAATGAAAAAACTTCCACATGCAGACGAACTGATTGTGAAAACATGGAACGCGCTTCCAGTCACATACCACACACTGCAGCGAGTGAGCGTTGCTGTGTTGACCATGTTCGGATCTACGTATACATGTGAGCAGTCCTTCTCTCATCTAAAACACATCAAGACCAACCTAAGATCACGTCTAACTGATGAAAGCCTCAACGCCTGCATGAAGCTCAACCTCACCGCATATCAGCCAGATTACAAAGCCATCAGTAAAACGATGCAGTCCCAGAAGTCTCATTAATGGTGAGAAGTGGTTTTTTTCCCCTTCTTGGCTTCAATATAAAAACGTAATTAAAAATAATACATTCGTACACACTAAAATTGTTTGGTCTTTTTAAAAATACATAGGCCTACATTTAATTGTATTCATTTTTTTAATGGTATGGCTCTCACGGAAATTTTATTTTTTAAAAATGGGCATTTATGGCTCAGTCAGCCAAAAAGGTTCCCGACCCCTGATCTAGAGCCTGCTGGATTGAAGGAGGGGAAAAACACCTATTTTTTCAACCTTGAGAAACATGGTCAAAAAAGAAAATTCATTGAAACTAGATGGATCCATTGTCGAAGACCAAGCCCAAATTAACAATGAAATAAAATATTTTTATAGCAAATTATACCAATCTAATCACTCTGATTTGGATTGTCTTTTTCATTTAAATACCATCCGGGAATGTAATAAAATCATTGATAATGATTTTAAACAGTCTTTGGAAAATAATTTAAAAATTGAAGAGTTAGATAAAGTTTTACTGAAGATGTGCTCTGGAAAGTCACCTGGCCTGGATGGTTTAACAACTGAATTTTATAGATTCTTCTGGAAGGACATCAGAGTGACGTTATACGAAGCTCTCTCAGAATGTATCTCAACTCTTTCTACTACAATGAAACAAGGAATAATCACCCTAATTCCAAAACCTAACAAAGACATTCTCCTCCTGGATAATTGGAGACTTTATTGTGTAATGATTATAAAATTTTGGCTCATGTTTTGGCTGACCGACTGAACAGTGGATTAGAGAAGATATAATTGACGAATGTCAGTCAGCATTTATTAAAGGAAGAAACATACATAATCATATTCGGTTAATACTTTGTTAGATTGTGATTATTATTTCTTGATTTCTGCAAGGCATTCGACACAGTTAAGTATTCCTTTCTGCTAGAAGTGTTAAAATTCATGGATTTTGGTGATAATTTTTGTAAGATGATTAAGATGATGTATAGTGATATGTATAGCTCAGTGTCCTTAAACCCAGGACTTACTTCTAGATTTAAAGTCCAGCGTGGTATTTGGCAAGCAGTGTTGTGTGTAACGCATTACAAAGTAATGCATTACAGTAACGTAACTACTTTTTTCGGGTGAAAAGTAGTGTAACGCGCTACCACCGAAAATTTGGTAATGAAACGTAATTCCTTTTTCCAATTTGGCACAACATTACTTTCCGTAGGGACATATTTGACGGCAACACTGCTTCTCAGCTTCACGCTTGCGCAATAGTCTCTCATTTCACATAGCTGTCATTTCACACAGTAGGGCATAAGTATGATGATGGCATGATGAAGAGAGCAAGCAGCGAGAAGCAGCCAACAATAACTTTTGAGGGATGGAAGTATTCTCATTACTTTGAACTCATTGAAACAAAGGGGAGGAATGTGAGTGTTAGGTGTAAACTCTGCCCTGGCCAGAAAGTTTTATCCATGGCCATTAATTCAACTGCTAACCTTTCTAAGCATTTGAAAGGAAAACATGCTAACGTGAAGCTTGTAGCTCAGGATCCCTGGGGAAATGATGATGGGCCAAGCCCAAATAAGCAGCTAAAACTTCATTTTCACGAGGTAACTAAACAACAGTTGGACAAACTTGTCGCTTCATTCATCGTTGAAGAAATGTTGCCCATCAATACTGTCGAATCTCCCGCTTTCAGAAAGATACTTAGCAAGATACCGATAACAGGAGACAGACGCCCATGGTCAGATCATAAAACTTTTACACACTATCTGGATGAATGTTATCTGAAAATGGAGACTGAATTAAAGACATCTTTCGAGAGTTTGCAGTATGTGTCAACCACAGTGGATATATGGAGTAGCCGTAACAGAAGCTTTTTGGGAATCACTATGCACTGGATCAATCCACAAAACTTTGTGAGAAAGCTGCCATCGCTTGCAGAAGAATTAAGGGAAGGCATACATATGATGTTATAGGCTTTAAATTGGAACAAATTCACTCAGCATTTGGCCTTTCACATAGGATCACTGCCACCGTTAGACAACGGGTCGAATTTTGTTAAAGCTTTTAAGATGTATGCAAACCCCCCCCCCCCCCCCCCCCCCCCCCCCGAGCCTGACAAGGAGGAAGATGAAGAGCAATGTGTAGTTTTCACAGATATGGAAGAGTTGCTTGGCACCACAGAGGGTCAGTTTTCTCTTCCTCCGCATTTTAGGTGTGCCTCGCATACGCTCAACTTGATCTCATGCAATGACATCGACAAATGGCTGTCATCAAACAGTGACTCAAATTGTGTACAGGAGTGCCACAGTGAAGTGCACTGCTCTTTGGACAAAGGCAAGCCGTTCTACCGTGGCTTCTAAGACTGTCGATGAAATACGTGGGAAAAAAATTATTGTGCCTACATCAACAAGGTGGCATTCATACCACGATGCCTTGTCCCGTATCATTGACATACCGGCCCAGGATTTGAATACGCTTTGTACGAGACTGGACTGCAGAGCCCCGACAGAGCGCAAACACCTATTTCTAAAAGAATACTGCACTGTTTTGAAACCGCTGACGGTAGCACTTGACATCTTGCAAGGCGAAGATAACTGTTACTATGGGAGTCTTCTACCAACCTTGGAGATCCTGATGACCAGGACGCTGGCTCTTCAAAATGGACTCTCGAGGATGACCGCAGGCCTACCGGGGGTAATTGTACAGGTAAGCCAATTCTTAATATTCTAACTTAAAGTTAGTAGCCTAGACATATGCTTATCCATAACGTGCATTTCTTCATAAATATTCTAAATTTTGATACATGCATTAATTACGCTTCGATAGAGTGAGTCATGTGCCTGAAAATAGGCTTAGGCTATGTCTTTTCATTTTGTCCTAGGCTATCAAGACACAATTTGCACCAGTGTTGGAGAGCAGCGAAGCTTTATTGTCTGCCTTGACGTTGCCGAAATTTAAAGTACGATGGATAGGGGCAGCGGAGCGGAGAGAAGAAGCACGTGCGCTTCTCGTCGCGGAGTGTCGCACTATACCACAGGATGCAGAGCCGGCCGAGAATAAAAACCAAGAAGTTGCCGCACACAGCAGTGCCAATGAGAAGGACTTTTTTTCTTTTGATGATGAGGAGGATGAAATCATGTCCTTTAGCACAGATGCAGAGGTACTTGAGTACATGAGGTCAGGCTCAGAGTTAGGAGTCCTCAACCGTTTCCCCCGAGTGAAAGCTGTGTTCATGAAATGCAACACTGCCACACCATCCAGTGCACCAGTGGAAAGGCTGTTCAGCCTGGGAGGTCTTGTGCTGACCCCCAGAAGAAACAGACTTTCCGATAAACGTTTTGAAAGACTACTCCTGATGAGGTATAATCACACATTTTGTGCTGATCTAGAATAAGTTGACTGCCACCCATGCTATAGCTTTGGCCTTTGCACAATACTTTTTTTTTTCTATCTTTTTCTTGTCATGATCAAACTGTGAAGAAGGGTAAGCAGTAGCCTTTTTTAATGTTGGGGCTAGTTTTGTGTTAAGTTGTAGGCCTATTATGCCATTTTATTTACTCAAGCCATCAACATCAAACTATTTTGAGGTTATTCTATTTTTCTGTTGGATTTATATGAGGCATGTTTTATTTTGAGACATAGCCATTTTGAGGTTGTCATCACGTTCCTAAGGAGCCTATATTGAGGCTGTTATTTGCTGCTGTTTCACAGGGCTTTGGTGGTGAAGCCTGTAGCCAAATATGTTCATGTCAAGTGCAGAATAAAGAGCATAAAAGAAATGCCTGTTATGTCATCAGTAGAACTTTCTGTAGGTGGCCTACAGTAGGCCTACACATTAAGGAACAATGTGGAGTACTACCCAGACTCAAGCAACACAAAAGTAACGTAAAAGTAACGAATAACATAAAAAGCTCTTCCTGGTTTACGCACTTCCTGTTTCCTGAGTTGTTCGCGCCGAGTCCTTTTTCCCGCGAGTGCCGGCGTTAATTACTAATCCTTTTTTAACTTTTTTTCTATAAATACATTTCCAGTATCCTCTTCATTTTTATTATACTGTCGCTTTCATTTTTGTACTTTTCACTTTCGCTTTCCTTTTTCCGGTTTTTTTCCCGTTTTTTTTCTCTTTCTTTTTTCGGAAGAACGCCGAGACCGGAAGCTTTCTTTTTCTCTCCTCCTGTGTAAAGTCCACAAGCGGAGGCCATCTGATCTGCTTTAATATCAACAGATCTTCATTTAAGGTACGTGAATCTTTTCATCATGGCACACCTTCAGCCTGTTCAGTGTGCTGAGTGCAGGATGTTTAGTCATTCTTCCTCCGTCACTAGCGATAGCTCTATTAGCTTTACTTGTGATAAGTGCAGATTAGTTAGCTCTCTGACGGAGAAGATTTCAGTGCTAGAAGCGCGTGTCCAGGCTTTAGAGCAGGTTAGTGAGCGTGAGAACAGTGTAGTTTCTGTTAGGGAAAGTCTGGACACCCTAAGTGGAGTTAGCAATCCCCCAACTCCGGCATTAGAGCCCTTACAGCGGGGCGAATGGGTGACGGCTCGGCGGCATAAGCGTAGAGCCAAAGCTACCGCTGAGGCTCGCCCACGGGAGCACCACTCCTCTCCGCGTCACGTGTCGAACAGGTTTGCTCTCCTTAGTGATGCACCCACTGAGAAACCTGAAAGAGCTCTGGTTATAGGGGACTCTATCATACGGCACGTGAAATTAGCTCAGCCTTTAGGGGCACCAGCAGCTTTAGTCAGGTGTATACCGGGAGCCAGGGCGCCGGACATAGCAGGTAATCTTAGGGTCCTAGGCAAGCACAGGTTCTCAAAGATAGTTATCCATGCAGGAGCTAATGATATACGCCTTCGTCAGTCTGAGGTTACCAAGAGTAACTTTGTAGAGGTGTTTAAATTAGCGAAGGCGATGTCCGATGCTGTAGTATGCTCTGGCCCCATCCCAATGCGGCGTGGCGATGTAGCTTACAGCAGGTTATGGTCGCTGAACTGCTGGCTGTCCAGGTGGTGCTCTGAAAACAGTGTGGGCTTTATAGATAATTGGGCTAATTTTGAGGGCACTGCTGGCCTGTTAGGGCGGGACGGTATCCATCCCACTCGGGAAGGTGCTGCTCTCATTTCCTGCAGCATAGGTCATAGTCTCAGAACAGGCCTAGTTAATTTCTGACAATCCGGAGCCAAGGCCAGGGAGCAGACGAACAGGCTAAACCGACTGTCTGCTAGCTGCACAGAGTCGTCACTCAGGGCCCACTACATCGAGACTGTGTCTGTTCCCCGAGCTCAACAAAAAGGTAGAAATTTTCAGAGAGTTTGTTCCAGTAACCTAATCAATATAAAATTAGATCAGACTGACTGTACAGCTGCTGCCAGCACCTTTGATCTAAAGGTGGGGCTATTAAATATTAGATCTCTTACATCTAAAGCGCTAATGGTTAATGAACTCATTACTGATCAGGAGTTTAATGTACTGTGTTTAACAGAAACATGGATTAAGCCAAATGAATATATAGCATTAAATGAAGCGAGTCCTCCTGGATACAGTTATATACACCAGCCTCGTCTAACTGGCAGAGGAGGAGGCATCGCGGTTATTTATAACGATTATCTAGGTGTAACACACAAACCTGGTTATAAATTTAATACATTTGAAGTTCTTCATACTCGTATAATGTATGTAGCCTCGAAAAATAAGTCTACCCAGTTAATTCCATTGCTTATTATTTACAGGCCCCCGGGGCCATATTCTGAGTTTCTTTCTGAATTTGCAGATTTTATCTCAGATTTGGTTATTTCCTTAGACAAAGCTTTAGTTGTCGGAGATTTTAATATTCACTTCGATAACCCAGAAGACCCTTTAAAAACAGCGTTTGTGTCCATCTTAGATTCAGTCGGGATTAAGCAGAATGTCATAGGACCGACCCACAATGGTGGTCACACCCTTGGTCTAATACTAACATTCAGATTAAACGTAGACAATATAGTCATACTTCCACAGTCTGAAGTTATCTCAGATCATTGTCTCATCTCATTCAAAACATGTCTGAGTAATAATATATGCACCTCACCACGCTACTGTATTAAACGTACTTTCACGTCAACTACTGCACAGAGCTTTATAAATGATCTCCCAGAGCTGTCAACTTTGACTGGGTCACTGTCAGCCCCTGCAGAACTTGATCAGGCAACTGAATGCTTAGAGTCAACATTCCGCCATACTTTAGATAATGTAGCTCCTCTAAAAAGGAAAATGGTCAGAGACAAAAAATTAGCACCCTGGTATAATGATGACACTCGCACATTAAAACAGACCACTCGAAAATTGGAACGTAAATGGCGTCAAACAAAATTGGTAGTGTTCAAATTAGCTTGGAAGGAGAGCTTCCTAAAGTATGGAAAAGCTCTTAGTGCTGCGAGATCAACATATTTCTCCTCCCTAATAGAAGATAACAAAAATAATCCTAGATTCCTATTTAATACTGTAGCAAAATTAACCAGGAATAAGTCCACTATCAACACATGCACACCTGCAGTATGCAGTAGCAACGACTTTATGAATTTTTTTAATGACAAAATTGAGAATATCCGACAAAAAATTCAAACTACTAATTTAAGGTTAGACAATGAAAGTGACCTTGTAGTTAACAATATAACTGTATCAGATCATCAGTTAGAATGTTTTACTCCCCTAAAAGAAACTGAATTACTTTCATTAATCTCTACATCAAAAGCCTCAACTTGCGTACTAGATCCCTTACCGACACATCTATTCAAACAGATAATGCCTGGAGTAATTGAACCGCTTCTAAAAATAATAAATTCTTCTCTTATGATTGGCTATGTACCCAAATCCTTTAAACTAGCAGTTATCAAACCCCTGATTAAAAAACCTGACCTTGATCCCTGTCAGCTGTCCAATTATCGGCCAATATCAAACCTCCCCTTTATCTCCAAGATCCTTGAAAAAGCTGTGGCACAGCAGTTATGCTCATATTTACATAGGAATAACATCCATGAAATGTATCAGTCAGGATTTAGACCTCATCATAGCACAGAGACAGCACTGGTTAAAGTAGTAAACGACCTACTGTTGGCGTCTGATCAGGGCTGTGTCTCACTACTTGTGTTGCTTGACCTTAGTGCAGCATTTGATACCATTGATCATTCCATTCTTCTGGATAGACTAGAAAATGTTGTGGGAGTTAAGGGAATGGCCCTCTCCTGGCTCAGGTCTTATCTAACTGATCGTTATCAGTATGTTGATATAAATGGTGATATTTCTAGACGTACCGAGGTAAAGTTTGGTGTTCCACAAGGTTCTGTCTTGGGTCCACTGCTTTTTTCTCTATATATGTTACCTCTGGGCGATATTATTCGTAAACATTGTATTAGTTTCCACTGTTATGCTGATGACACACAGTTGTATGTCTCTGCAAAACCTGATGAGAGACACCAGCTTAATAAAATTGAGGAATGTGTTAAGGACATTAGACACTGGATGCTTATAAATTTCCTTCTGCTTAACTCTGACAAGACTGAAGTACTTGTGCTAGGACCACATACAGCTAGAAGTAAGTTTTCTGATTACACAGTAACTCTGGATGGCCTTTCTGTTTCTTCACGTGCAGCAGTAAAAGACCTCGGAGTGATTATTGACCCCAGTCTTTCATTCGAAACTCACATTGATAACATCACCCGGATAGCTTTCTTTCATCTCAGAAATATTGCAAAGATAAGAAATTTAATGTCATTGCATGATGCAGAAAAACTAGTCCATGCTTTCGTTACCTCCAGGTTGGATTATTGTCATGCCTTACTGTCTGGATGTTCCAATAAGTGCATAAACAAGCTCCAGTTAGTTCAAAATGCCGCAGCAAGAGTCCTTACTAGAACTAGAAAATATGACCACATCACGCCTGTCTTATCCACACTGCATTGGCTCCCAATCAAATTTCGTATTGATTATAAAATACTACTATTGACCTTTAAAGCACTAAATGGTCTCGCACCACAGTACCTGAGTGAACTTCTGCTCCTCTATGACCCGCCACGCCTACTTAGATCAAAAGGTGCAGGCTATCTGCTGGTACCTCGTATAGTGAAGGCTACATCAGGGGGCAGAGCCTTTTCTTACAAAGCCCCACTGTTATGGAACAGCCTTCCAAGTAATGTTCGGGAATCAGACACAGTCTCAGCATTTAAGTCTAGGCTGAAAACATATCTGTTTAGTCAAGCCTTTTGTTAATGGTGTTTATGAGGTAAAGGAGTAGATCTGGAGGGTCCTCAGACATAGAGTGTTTTGGTAAACTGGGATGTATGGATGCTGTCAGTCCCCACTCGCTTGCTCACTCGAGTTTGTTGACGGTGTAGTGGCTGGCTGCTTTATGTCCCGGGGCTCCCTCATGCCTGTGTTACCTTCTGGCTCTCTCCTTTTAGTTATGCTGTCATAGTTAGTTGCCGGAGTCCCTGCTTGTACTCGGTGCAATATGTATACTGTTCCTACTTATTCAGGTGACATTGGGCATACCTAACCACCTGTGTTTTCTTTCTCTCCCCCCCACCCCAAATCTGTCCCTCTGAGTTACATGGAGTCAAGAGGAAATCTTTTGGTGGAGACGGTGGGGACCTCGACTGGCTATCGTAGCCTGCAGGGAATCGGCCGTCAGACATTCTGTCGCATGTCCCAGACCCGGTGAAATGTAACTGAATTGTCTTGGCCAGGCCTAAGGGTCCCATCTGCATCTCATCATTGCTGAGGAGTGTGCTCCCATCACCCAATCAAGCATCCAGCCAGAGCAGGTCATGATATATTTTTTACCATATTAACATGCCATTGTGTGTTATGCCTGATGTAAAGACTCTCGTCTCTGCGAGCCTACCACACAGATTTAATACTTGTCATTTTTAGGGCATACCTAACAACGTGTTTTCTTTCTCTCTCTCTCTCTCTCTCTCTCCCCCCCCCCCCATCTGTCCCTCTGAGTTACATGTTGATCCTGGGATTGAGATGCTGGCCTCTTCTGCCCCTCGGATCTGCTTGATCCATCCTGGTGCCCTGTGTCTGGTCGGAGTTTTATCGCCCCACTCCTGTGAAGGACGGCCCCATGAGGACAGTTGAGGGTTATATCTGTTAAAACTGTTAATATTATAGTCAGGCTGTCTGTTGTTGCCCAAATGAGGATGGGTTCCCTTTTGAGTCTGGTTCCTCTCGAGGTTTCTTCCTCATGTCATCTGAGGGAGTTTTTCCTTGCCACCGTCGCCACAGGCTTGCTCATTGGGGATAGATTAGGGATAAAATTAGCTCATGTTTTAAGTCGTTCAAATTCTGTAAAGCTGCTTTGCGACAATGTTTATTGTTAAAAGCGCTGTACAAATAAACTTGATTTGATTTGACTTTACATAGAACAGGGGTTTTCAAAGTGTGGGAGAGTCAGCCCCCCCTCGGAGAGCAAATAAACAACAGCACCCCCCTTACAATTTTTGTTGTTGCTATACTTAATGTTCCATTCGTATTTTTAAAAAATGGTTGTTGTACACATTTTTATTTTTTTCTTTTTCACATTTTAAACATCTGTGCTTTTTAAAACATCTTGTTTTTACACATTTTAAACATCTCATAGCATCGTTAGCTAGCACCTCTTGGCAGACAACACACTGTGGGAGTGGAGCATCTTCAGATCCAGTCCATGAAAATCCAAACTTTAAATAATCGTGGTCATACTTCCTTCTTTTTTCAGTCCCCCCAGGATTCCGCAGGCCTTTTTTGTGATTGTTGCAGGCTAAAATGTCTGTTGCGGGGGTTTTCGAAAAAATTGCGATGAAAGTTGCGGTGTGTTTTTTTAGGTTTTTGTTTCGATTACATTGTGAGAGGTAGTGAAAGTTGCGAGAAATTGTTGTGATTTTCTCTTTTTGTGATTCAAATTTAGTAATATGTTAAATATTAAGTTATTACTGAAAAACTATTGATTAAAAAAACAAAGACACTGAGAAATGGTCCTATAAACAACTTTACCAATATAAAAGATTACCAGGACTACAAAAATGCAGAAAAATAGGCTTTACTTATCCAAATGCACCTGTTGGTTCAAAAGTTAAAGTGCATAGAACCTCACAGCACAACATGAAGTTACCTTAAAATATAACATAAATGCCTCAGCTTTCATGTAAGAAAAAAAACTATTAATACTAGTACTGTGTGCAGGCAGTCTCTCCTGAAGACTAAATTAAACAATTATAAACTAATAAAATAAATGGCTCAGGCTTCATAGAAGAAAAAAAACAATTTGAACAGAATCTCACAGTATGATGCTGAAGCTGCCTAAACAATGGAAAATAAAATACCATTTTGGCAAAAATGTTGGCATCCATTAATTTCTTGTATTAAGTAAAAAATAAATAAAGTGCATACAGTCCTTCACTGTAAACATAACACATTTTCAGTAACAGAATTTAAGCCTATATAAATACTGACTCGCACATCATGCAATGGTTGCCAGATACTGCTGACGTTTTCCAGCCCAAAATATGTTCAAAACCTGCCAAAATGCACTTGAAACCGCCCAATCTGGCAACACTGCGCGCATGCTGCTTCTCTTGAACGTATACACGGAAGTAAGGCGGAAGGTAGTTTGTCGACGTCACCTCAAGACGACGCCAACAATTGGTCAAATTTGCGGGAAAGTTGCGGTGATTGGATATAATTGCAACACTGCCCTGAATTCGCGGGGATTGGTTGAATTTGCGTTGAAGTTGCAAATCGCGACATCGCGAAATCCTGAAGGCTCTGTTTTTTTGCTTGGCCCAGACTCTGTCTCCTCACTCATTGTAGCTTTAGGTACTAAAAATCGATCCATTTTGTCTCTGGTAAAGGCTAGCTGAAGTTTGCTAAATGTCCGCAATAGTAACTTATTCTGGTTTATTTTTCCTCACGTTGCGCACCCCCTTAAGACCTCACCCAGGGGGGGGGTGCGCCCCACACTTTGAAAAGCCCTGACATAGAAGGTAACTAAGTAAAGTAACGGATTACTTTTTAAAGGAGTAACGAGTAACAAGCAAACACTACTTTCTAAAAGTAACTTCCCCAACACTGTTGGCAAGGCTGCCCCATCCCCCTGGATTTGTTTATTTTAACTACTCAGTTACTGGCCTCACTCATTAACAATAACCTTGAATTACAAGGTATTAAGATTTTTGATAGAGAATTTAAAATTAGTCAGTTTGCTGGTGATATGGCAATCTTTTTAAAAATCATTTTATGATTGAAAAAGCCCTTAATACAATTTCCTTATTCTCCAAGTCCTCAGGTTTACAATTAAATATTAAAAAGTATGAGATACTTCCCATTCATACTTGCGTTCATAAGAACATTGCATCAGTCAGAGTTGAAAATGAAATAAAATATTTAGGAATATTGCTTTCTAAAAAATGCAATTAAAAGAGATGATGTTAATATCTCAAGTCAATTACTAGATATGAAAAAAGTCTTAGCCATTGGTTAGCTAGGGACTTGACTATTTTGGGGAGAAACCTGCTGAAACCTGAAACGTCCAGGGTATTTCCAAGGTTATTCATCCTTGTCATTCTATGTATATATCTCCCAAAAATATAAAGAAAGCTAACTCGATCATTTTTCAGTTCTTATGGAAAAATATTAAAAGGTCCCGATTTAGTTAAAAATTTTGAAAATGGTGGCATTAACGCTTTGGATTTTGAATCAGTGGTTGGTGCGTTTAAGATCGAATGGTTGAAAGCCTTTTTCATGCAACCACATTCCATGTGGCTTCACATTCCGGGTTCCATCTTTAAGCAGCTAGGAGGGCTTGAATTCAAAAGAAAAAAAAGAAAAGAAACCTTTATTCGTCACATGCACACTTCAAGCACAGTGAAATTCATCCTCTGCATTTAACCCTTCTGAAGCAGTGAACACACGCACACACTCAGAGCAGTGGGCAGCCACACCAGAGCACCCGGGGAGCAGTCAGGGGTTCAGTACCTTGCTCAAGGGCACCTTAGCCCAAGGCCGCACCACGTCAACCTAACTCAAATCAAATCAAGTTTATTTGTACAGCGCTTTTAACAATAAACATTGTCGCAAAGCAGCTTTACAGAATTTGAACGACTTAAAACATGAGCTAATTTTATCCCTAATCTATCCCCAATGAGCAAGCCTGTGGCGACAGTGGCAAGGAAAAACTCCCTCAGACGACATGAGGAAGAAACCTCGAGAGGAACCAGACTCAAAAGGGAACCCATCCTCATTTGGGCAACAACAGACAGCCTGACTATAATATTAACAGTTTTAACAGGTATAACCCTCAACTGTCCTCATGGGGCCGTCCTTCACAGGAGTGGGGCGATAAAACTCCGACCAGACACAGGGCACCAGGATGGATCAAGCAGGTCCGAGGGGCAGAAGAGGCCAGCATCTCAATCCCAGGATCAACATGCAACTCAGAGGGACAGATGGGGGGGGAGAGAAAGAAAACACGTTGTTAGGTATGCCCTAAAAATGACAAGTATTAAATCTGTGTGGTAGGCTCGCAGAGACGAGAGTCTTTACATCAGGCATGACGCACAATGGCATGTTAATATGGTAAAAAATATATCATGACCTGCTCTGGCTGGATGCTTGATTGGGTGATGGGAGCACACTCCTCAGCAATGATGAGATGCAGATGGGACCCTTAGGCCTGGCCAAGACAATTCAGTTACATTTCACCGGGTCTGGGACATGCGACAGAACGTCTGACGGCCGATTCCCTGCAGGCTACGATAGCCAGTCGAGGTCCCCACCGTCTCCACCAAAAGATTTCCTGTTGACTCCATGTAACTCAGAGGGACAGATTTGGGGTGGGGTGGGGGGGGGAAGAGAAAGAAAACACAGGTGGTTAGGTATGCCCAATGTCACCTGAATAAGTAGGAACAGTATACATATTGCACCGAGTACAAGCAGGGACTCCGGCAACTAACTATGACAGCATAACTAAAAGGAGAGAGCCAGAAGGTAACACAGGCATGAGGGAGCCCCGGGACATAAAGCAGCAGCCACTACACCATCAACAAACTCGAGTGAGCAAGCGAGTGGGGACTGACAGCATCCATACATCCCAGTTTACCAAAACACTCTATGTCTGAGGACCCTCCAGATCTACTCCTTTACCTCATAAACACCATTAACAAAAGGCTTGACTAAACAGATATGTTTTCAGCCTAGACTTAAATGCTGAGACTGTGTCTGATTCCCGAACATTACTTGGAAGGAACATTACTAACTGCATGTCTTTGGACTGTGGGGGAAACCGGAGCACCCGGAGGAAACCCACGCAGACACGGGGAGAACATGCAAACTCCACACAGAAAGGCCCTCGCCGGCCACTGGGTTCGAACCCGGAACCTTCTTGCTGTGAGGTGACAGCGCTAACCACTACACCACCGTGCCGCCCCTTCCGTACCGAATTCCTTTTGAAATGTGATTTTGAGATAAATAAGATTCCAGTTAAATTATCAAACTTTCACAGACAAATTCTTCTTTTCTGGAAATTGATATTCAACCATAATTTCTCTCCTCATGGGTCTACTCTCTGGAATAACAGAGTAATTACAATTGGTAACGAATCAATATTTAGAAAGGATTGGTATGAAAAAGGTGTTATATTTGTGAAAGGTTTATTAGATCGTTATGGAAATTTTTTTGTGCGTTTCTCAGCTTTTGTAGAGAAATATAATACATGGTGTTCCTATAGGGATTTCAATAAGGTTTGCAGAGTGATCCTTTTATCTCTGGTTCAGTTAATCAGAAATACCCTTTTATACTCTGATGCGACTACATCATTACCAGCTTTAAAAGTGAATGACTGCAATTTAATAGATGGTAAGTGCAACAACAAACTACTTAATGATGCTATAAAACAAAAGATTTACCATGATTGTAGCAGAGCTTTTTTCAAGAAATTGAAAAAATATAGACAATCAATCCATTATGACTAACGCTCATTCAAAATTCATAAAGTGGCCTATTCCACCTAAAGTCAAAGAGACTCACTTTAAAATAATCAATAAGACATATAACCAGTAGCCCAATTAAGAGAAGATTTAAATTTGTCGTTGATTTGTGCAACCCTGGAGCATTTGTTTTTTTTTTCATGCCATTGGACTCAACTTTTTTGGTTGAATGTCAGAAACTGGTTCTCTCTTAAACATAATATTCCTTCATTGAGTATTACTCACATTTTATTTTATATGGATCATTTAAGCCCATCTAACTCCAATATTGTTAATATAGTCTTACTTTTAACCAAATATCACAACCATTGTAGCAAATGGAGAGGAAACAAACCCTCATTTTCCTGTTTTATGAACGAATTCAAATTGTACTATTCTGTATTACTTAGTTTAAAAGACTGGAAGGTGGCTGGAAGATATTTCTCATCAGATTTCTAAGTCACTATTGTTTTAACCTATTTCCAGTTGTATGGTGTAGCCCCTTTTTTTTCTTTTTAAATAAAAAATATTATGCCCCCTTTTTTTCTGTTTGTACTATTGTACTATAAAAAAAAGTCTGTGAAATATGGTTGTTTTTTTTCCTCTAGGAGAGGATTTATTGTATTGTAGTGTTCTTGTATAAATAAAATACAAAAAAAAAAGTTTGAGAATACTTCTTGTCTCGTCTTCTTCCGCTTTATCCGGGACTAGCACAGAAGTCCAATAACAAAACACCACTCGGGTTCAGATAGGGGAGGCTGTTCCTCCCAACCACGCCCCTCCAGGTGTCACTGTCGTCGCCCACATGAGCATTGAAGTCCCCCAGTAACACAATGGAGTCCCCAGTCTGAGCACCCTTCAGTACCTCTCCCAGGGACTCCAAGAAGGCCGGATACTCTATACTGCTATTTGGCCCGTAGGCACAAACAACAGCAAGAGCCCTCTCCCCAATCCGAAGGCGCAGAGAGGCGACCCTCTCGTTCACTGGGGTAAACTCCAACACATGGCGGCTGAGCTGGGGAGCTATAAGCAAGCCCACACCAGCCCGCCGCCGCTCACCATGGGCGACTCCAGAGAAGTGGAGAGTCCAACCCCTCTCGAGGAGCTGGGTTCCAGAGCCCAAGCTGTGCATGGAGGTGAGCCCGACTATCTCTAGCCGGTACCTCTCAACCTCCCGCACAAGCTCAGGCTCTTTCCCCCCCAGCGAAGTGACATTCCATGTCCCAACAGCTAGCCGCTGTGTCCGGGGATCAGGTCGTCGAGGCCCCTGCCTTTGACTGCCACCCAATCCACACTGCACCAGTCCCCTACTGCTACCTCTGTGGGTGGTGAACCCACAGGAGGTCAGGCCCACGTCACCTCTTCGGGCTGAGCCCGGCCGGGCCCCATGGGCAAAGGCCCGGCCACCAAGCACTTGCATACGAGCCCCAACCCCAGGCCTGGCTTCAGGGTGGGGCCCCGGCTGCGCCATACCGGGCGACGTCACGGTCCTTGATGGTCTGGCCTGTCACCTAGGACCTGTCTGCCTTGGGAAACCCTGACAGGGGCATAATGCCCCCGACAACATAGCTCCTAGGATCATTCAGGCACACAAACCCCTCCACCACAATAAGGTGGCAGTTCTAGGAGGGGTTTGAGAATACTTGATGCCTACAAATGAGTATTCTCAAATGCCTACAAATGAACTAAGCTTACTCAAGCTTAACTTCCAAGCCTTTCTCCACAAGGCTTGGAAGTTAAGCTTGAGTAAGCTTAGTTCATTTGTAGGCATTTGAGAATACTTGATGCCTACAAATGAACTAAGCTTACTCAAGCTTAACTTCCAAGCCTTGTGGAGAAACTGGATTATTTAAGCTTGTTTGTTTGTTTGTTTGTTTGTTTATTTATTTATTTTTTATTACTCCATTCAGGTTAATTTTGTGCCATTGCAAATATGTTAGTCATACACTCATCGGGAGCTCCATTTTTAGGATTTTAGTAATGTTAAATGTAACACAATGATATTGGGAAAATTTATTCTCAGCAGTTCTGCAGCTGAACACAGGGATTCTTTAGTGGTGGATAAAATATTAACAGTAGAAAAATTACATTCCTTGAATGTATGCATTGTGTAAAACTGTTGCAGAGACAATCACTTAAAATGCCTTTGTTAGAATTATTGACTGATAATGTCACTTTTAATAAATAAGTAAGTGTGGGTTTGGGTGTTTTTTTTGGGGGGGTGGATGTTTCTATATAATAATAATAATTCAAAGATTCTTTGTCAATTCACTATATATCCAGGACACATAGGAGAATTGAAATGCCATTTCTCTCTCACCTTACTTGTAAAAAAAAACAGATAAAGATTAACAAGAAAAGAAAAACAATAAATATTTTTAATCTAGGTGGCACGGTGGTGTAGTAGTTAGCGCTGTCGCCTCACAGCAAGAAGGTCCGGGTTCGAGCCCCGTGGTCGGCGAGGGCCTTTCTGTGCGGAGTTTGCATGTTCTCCCCGTGTCCGCGTGGGTTTCCTCCGGGTGCTCCGGTTTCCCCCACAGTCCAAAGACATGCAGGTTAGGTTAACTGGTGACTCTAAATTGACCGTAGGTGTGAATGTGAGTGTGAATGGTTGTCTGTCTCTATATGTCAGCCCTCTGATGACCTGGCGACTTGTCCAGGGTGTACCCCGCCTTTCGCCCGTAGTCAGCTGGGATAGGCTCCAGCTTGCCTGTGACCCTGTAGAACAGGATAAAGCGGCTAGAGATAATGAGATGAGATTTTTAATCTATCTATTTCTATATAGATAGATAGATAGATAGATAGATAGATAAAATTTATATATATATATATATATATATATATATATATATATATATATATATATATATATATATACTACCGTTCAAAAGTTTGGGGTCACCCAGACAATTTTGTGTTTTCCATGAAAAGTCACACTTTTATTTACCACCATAAGTTGTAAAAATGAATAGAAAATATAGTCGAGACATTTTTCTGGCCATTTTGAGCATTTAATCGACCCCACAAATGTGATGCTCCAGAAACTCAATCTGCTCAAAGGAAGGTCAGTTTTATAGCTTCTCTAAAGAGCTAAACTGTTTTCAGCTGTGCTAACATGATTGTCCAAGGGTTTTCTAATCATCCATTAGCCTTCTGAGACAATGAGCAAACACATTGTACCATTAGAACACTGGAGTGATAGTTGCTGGAAATGGGCCTCTATACTAGCCTAGTAAACTAGACCCACCCACCTAGCGGCCAAAAATATTTTTGCCTAGCGAGTGGGTCTAGCCTCACACCATATAAACAAAAACACCCCGGGCATCAAATCGTGCCCGCCAATCACAACGCAAGGTTTTTGTTTGGATTCTTTGGGCGGGCTTTTGCAGGAGTGATGACAAAGCTGCGTGACGCTGGAGAAAGCACAACAGGAAAGATGGCTACGGGCTAGTGAACAGCGCGCATTTGACTCCGCTTTGGAATCAGTTTTAGAAGAATTAGACTTGGAGTTTTCGTTGAAACATGAGCAGGAAGAGACTCTCCGCTCATTCCTTTTCAAGAAGGACGTTTTCGCTGTTTTGCCGACCGGCTATGGCAAAAGTCTGATCTACCAGCTGGCTCCGCTCGTAGCCGAAAGGATGGGGCTAGTTTGTGCAGTACGAAGAATTAATAAACAGCTTTGAAACATTACTTTTTGATTGTTTCTTATTTTCCCGTTATTTTAAATTTAAGGGAAATTATTTCACCAAACACCACTAAATAAAAACTCTCAAAAACAGTTTAAGCAAACCCTTGAAAAACACTTGAAAAAAATAAGAGTTATGTGGTACAGACTCCAAACTTGTGGTCATTATCTCCAAACTTCTTCATATCTAGAACCTGTTTATTAATTAATACGCATTTTGAAAAATTATTTATTTCAAGGTCTCCCCCACTGCTTTCTGTCGCTCTGACTACGTCACAGTCACTGTTGCGCTGATTGGTCAGAGCGTTGGCCTATACGCACAGAGACAGTTTGAAAGACAGCGGGTTGTTCCACCCCCACCCGTCGGAAATGTCTACGGATCGAGGCCAGACTAAATATTCACATTTAGTCTGGCTTGCCAGGCTACCTCTATACACCTATGTAGATATTGCACCAAAAACCAGACATTTAGTAGAATTTAGCTAGAATAGTTATTTACCACATTAGCAATGTATAGAGTGGATTTCTGATTAGTTTAAAGTGATCTTCATTGAAAAGAACAGTGCTTTTCTTTCAAAAATAAGGAAATTTCAAAGTGACCCCAAACTTTTGAACGGTTGTGTGTGTGTGTGTGTGTGTGTGTGTGTGTGTGTGTGTGTGTGTGTGTGTGTGTGTGTGTAAATTTTCTTTATATATATATGCCTGTGTCTGTGTCAGCCCTGTGATGACCTGGCGACTTGTCCAGGGTGTACCCCGCCTTTCGCCCATAGTCAGCTGGGATAGGCTCCAGCTTGCATGCGACCCTGTAGAACAGGATAAAGCGGCTAGAGATGATATGAATTCCACCATATATACAGTCAAACCATCAGTAGCTCTCTGACTAATTTCCACCTGGTAACTGGGCACAGTAATTTGAGAACCTGTTGCATCTGTTTGCGAATCCTTTGAACCATCTGTAAAGATCTGAATACTGTCCTTATAACTATAATATTCACTAATTAGATCTGCATTCTTATTAGTGAACTTAATCCTCAATATTTCCATATCTACACATGGGTTTCCTAACATCCAGATAGGTCTAACAGGCCACACCACAGTTGAGCAAAACTCTGTCATATACTCCCAAATCTTCAGCTGTTTGATCTCCTGTCCAGCCAAAGCTCTCTTTTGGTGTCCTTTCCTTCTCCCAGCATGATTGCAGAACTTTTTTTGTAGGATGGTTATTTCCTTGTCCTCTTAGATTGATCCAGTAGTTGGTCATTAGCTGTTTCCAACATAATACGAAAGGCATTTCACCTGCTTCAACTTGGAGTGCACATACTGGGGAGGTTCGAACTGCTCCTAGACACACCCTTAGAGCCTGAGCTTGTATTATATCTAACTCTGTGAACACAGATTTTGCTGCTGATCCATATGCAATACTTCTATAATCTAACCTTGATCTAATTAAGGCTACATAAATATATTTCAAAGATGCAAAATCAGCTCCCCATTTCAATCCTGCATTACCCCTCATAACATAACATTCTTACATTTATTAACAACATATCAGATATGTTCCCTCCATGTTATTCTTTAATCAAAATAAACTCTCAAAAAACAAAAACTTTCAACTTTCTCCAATTCATTTTCATATAGTTTTAACTTGTTTTCCCAGTTTCTTTCTTATGAAGAACAGTTTTTTTCCCTCATTTCTCAACTAGATTGATTCCATCTTCCATTTTCTTAACAATGTATTCAATATTTCTCCCTCTTTTTTTCCACAGTGCTTCATTATCCACAAACAGTGATTTCCCAATATCTACTGGAATATTTAAAAACTTATCATTAATCATAATAGAAAATAAAGTTGGACTAATTACACTCCCCTGAGGCATCCCATTTTCTACAACACATTGGCTTGATACCTTTGCCCCTATCTTCACCTGAATGGTTCTTCCATCGAGAAAATCCATAATCCAATGAAACATTTTCCTGCCTGTTCCCATTAAGTGCAAGTTAATTAGAAGCCCCTCTTTCGATAACACATCATTTGCTTTCTCAACATCAAGAAATATCGCAATCACTGTCTCTTTATTTACTTGAGCTTTCTTTATTTCATCCTCCAGGCACAGTACTGGATCCATAGTATTCCTACCTTTCCTAAATCCACTTTGGTCCATCGCCACCATACCTCTATATGCCAAGATGTACATTAACTTCTCATTTATCATGCGCACCATTAGTTTACAAATGTGTGAAGTCAAAGCTATTGGTCTATAATTTCCAGACTTGCGAGCATCTTTCCCTGGTTTCTTTATCGGAATAATTATAGCCTCTTCCCACACTTTGGTATACAGCATCAGTAGCTTCTCCAGACTTTCTATACTTAGATGTTTTAGCATGCTGTAGCATATTTCATCTTTACCTAGTGCAGACTTTCCCGTTTTATCTCGTGCCCTCTTGAATTCTCCCATGCTAAAACGGCCATTTTGCCCATCATTATTACTTTTCTTATATAAAGCCTCTATGTTTTCTGATTTTGTTCGCCCTCTGCCTCTCCTTCCTTCTTCAGACTGATTATTAGAGCTATGAACCTTGACAAAGGTGTTAGCTTGTATTATAACTTTGTATATAATATAATATTGTATTACAACTCTGCCTTTTCCTCATTTGTTAATGCAGTCTTGTTTCCATCTACCAGAGCCGGATAGTTCCACTCCCTCCTGTCTCCTTCCATCTTTCTTATTCCTCATACTTCTCCGAACGGAGTTTTGTTTTCAAGTGTATCGCAGTATCTCCTCCAGTGCGTCCTTTTTGCCTGTCTGATCATCTTCCTTACTACCGCCTGAGCCTGTTTGTACTGACTCATATGTTGATAGAGTTCTTTTAAGTACGGTAGCTTAAATGCCTTATTTCTGCGTATTCATTACTGCTTCTTTATATTGGTCATTCCACCATGGCATTACTTTCTTTATTCTTCCCTTAGTTTTAGGAATGGATTCTACTGCAGCCTTGTTTTATTTCGCAGTCAAGCGTATCTATATTCATTCCTTCATTCACTTGTTCCGGATATCGATCACTTTTTCCCAGAAACAACTTCTAATTAGCTTTCTCAAGGATCCATGTTCCACCTGCTCTCTCTGTTTTCAGTGAGGTATTAATATTTATCTTGCACCACACTGGGTAATGGTCACTCCCTTATAGTTCCTTTGTGATATACACTTTCCAATCGCATATTGCAGCAATGGTGCTTGATACTAATGTAAGGTCAAGAACCGACTCCCTTCCTGTATTCACATCTATTCTCGTGTTACTGCCCATCTAAATTCTTCTCATCTAACAACTTTTCTATTACTTGACCATTAGTGTCTGTCCTATCACTCCTCCATAATGTGTTGTGTCTATTAAAATCACCACACCAAGCAATATTTTCATTATGGCCTTCTATTTCCTCACATTTATTTAATTCTAGTTTTTTACATGGATTATAATAATTCACAGTCACCAATTCTTTATTATCAGCCCACACTTTCACTACTACGTATTCTTGTATACTTCCTATTTCCAGAACTCTATAAAGAATGGCTTGCTTTATACGGTAAAGGTGGCACATCCTCTTCTTCCTCCTCCTCTCCTGTCTCCCCTCACTGCTCGATAACCATATAAAACAAAATCCAGTTGAGGTTTTAACCAGGTCTCTTGAACGCACACAATGTCTGGTTTTTCTCTTCTACTAACTATAAACTGTTTGAGTTATTGTCCATTAGCAATCAGACTTCTTGTGTTCCACTGAATAATTAAATTATTTGTATAATTAACCCATACATGCTGTCTCTTGACTTGATTGTACCCTGAGCTCATCCCTTATTTCTTCCCATTTTAAGCCCATGTCAAGGTGGTGTTCTGTAGCTTTCACAATAATCTGAATCCTCTCAGTTTTAGATTTGATCTCATATGTTGCATTTATTACTCCTGCTATAAAGGACGCAAATTTATTTTTTTCTATCTGTACATTCATCTTATCTTGCTGTTCATTTGTTTCTACTTGTTCTTTATGACATTCCCCCTTCTTTTCCTGTCTAACCAGCTTTACTGCCTCAGCATATGAGACCATTTCCTTCACTCTTATATGTTGCACCTCCACCTCTTTTTTCAACACTTCACATCCCCAGTAAGCTACACTGTGATTTCCTCCACAATTGCAGCATTCTCGTTTTACTACTTCTCCACATTTTCCATATTCATGTTCCCTACCACACCAAGCGCATCTTCTCTTTCCTCCACTGCTCTCCAAAAAAACCCATTGCTGCTTGTCTGCAGTTTGCTAAAGATCACGTGGACAAGTCAGAAGGCCACTCGAAAAATGTTTTGTGGACGGATGAGACCAAAATAGAACTTTTTGGTTTAAATGAGAAGCATTATGTTTGGAGTAAGGAAAACACTGCATTCCAGCATAAGAACCTTATCCCATCTGTGAAACGTGGTGGTGGTAGTATCATGGTTTGGGCCTGTTTTGCTGCATCTGGGCCAGGACGGCTTGCCAGCATTGATGGAACAATGAATTCTGAATTATACCAGCAAATTCTAAAGGAAAATGTCAGGACATCTGTCCATGAACTGAATCTCAAGAGAAGCTGGGTCATGCAGCAAGACAATGACCCTAAGCACACAAGTCGTTCTACCAAAGAATGGTTAAAGAAGAATAAAGTTAATGTTTTGGAATGGCCAAGTCAAAGTCCTGACCTTAATTCAATCGAAATGTTGTGGAAGGACCTGAAGCGAGCAGTTCATGTGAGGAAACCCACCAGATTCCAAAAAAGTTGGGACAAAGTACAAATTGTAAATAAAAACGGAATGCAATGATGTGAAAGTTTCAAAATTCCATATTTTATTCAGAATAGAACATAGATGACATATCAAATGTTTAAACTGAGAAAATGTATCATTTAAAGAGAAAAATTAGGTGATTTTAAATTTCATGACAACAACACATCTCAAAAAAGTTGGGACAAGGCCATGTTTCCCACTGTGAGACATCCCCTTTTCTCTTTACAACAGTCTGTAAACGTCTGGGGACTGAGGAGACAAGTTGCTCAAGTTTAGGGATAGGAATGGTAGCCCATTCTTGTCTAATGTAGGATTCTAGTTGCTCAACTGTCTGTAGTTGCTCAAATGCTGTAATTGATGCAGTATGTGGTTTGGCATTGTCATGTTGGAAAATGCAAGGTCTTCCCTGAAAGAGACATCGTCTGGATGGGAGCATATGTTGCTCTAGAACCTGGATATACCTTTCAGCATTGATGGTGTCTTTCCAGATGTGTAAGCTGCCCATGCCACACGCACTAATGCAACCCCATACCATCAGAGATGCAGGCTTCTGAACTGAGCACTGATAACTTGGGTCGTCCGTCTCCTCTTTAGTCTGAATGACACGGCGTCCCTGATTTCCATAAAGAACTTCAAATTTTGATTCGTCTGACCACAGAACAGTTTTCCACTTTGCCACAGTCCATTTTAAATGAGCCTTGGCCCAGAGAAGACGTCTGCGCTTCTGGATCATGTTTAGATATGGCTTCTTCTTTGAACTATAGAGTTTTAGCTGGCAACGGCAGATGGCACGGTGAATTGTGTTCACAGATAATGTTCTCTGGAAATATTCCTGAGCCCATTTTGTGATTTCCAATACAGAAGCATGCCTGTATGTGATGCAGTGCCGTCTAAGGGCCCGAAGATCATGGGCACCCAGTATGGTTTTCCAGCCTTGACCCTTACGCACAGAGATTCTTCCAGATTCTCTGAATCTTTTGATGATATTATGCACTGTAGATGATGATATGTTCAAACTCTGCAATTTTACACTGTCAAACTCCTTTCTGATATTGCTCCACTATTAGACCTATTGCCAATTGACCTAATGTGTTGCAATTTGGTCCTCCAGCTGTTCCTTTTTTGTACCGTTAGCTTTTCCAGCCTCTTATTGCCCCTGTCCCAACTTTTTTGAGATGTGTTGCTGTCATGAAATTTCAAATGAGCCAATATTTGGCATGAAATTTCAAAATGTCTCACTTTCGACATTTGATATGTTGTCCATGTTCTATTGTGAATACAATATCAGTTTTTGAGATTTGTAAATTATTGAATTCCATTTTTATTTACAATTTGTACTTTGTCCCAACTTTTTTGGAATCGGGGTTGTATTTGGAACTTCTGAATACACCAGAGATGCGAAAGGCTTATGAAAGTACAGACAGCTACCAATACTTCGAGGCTGGTTTCATGCCAGGATGTTATGGGAAATTCCCGATAAAGAAAAATACCTTATTATGACAAAGGTAAGCTCAAATGTAGACTACTACTACTACTAATAATAATAATACAACCCCAATTCCAAAAAAGTTGGGACACTGTGTAAAACATAAAAACAGAATGTGAAGATTTGCAAATCATGGAAACCCTGTATTTCATTGAAAATAGTACAAAGACAACATATCAAATGTTGAAACTGAGAAATTTAATTGTTTTTTGAAAAATATATGCTCATTTTAAATTTGATGTCAACAACACGTTTCCGAAAAGTTGGGACAGTGGCAACAAAAGGCTGAAAAAGTTGTGTAATGCTTAAAAAATTAATTTGGTTATTTGGCAACAGGTCAGTAACATGACTGGGTATAAAAAGAGCATCCCAGAGAGGCGGAGATAATGAGATGAGATGAATAAGCCAAAGCTTAGATCTAGCATATTTTATGGTGTTTAGCCGAGTCTACATTATCAGTACATAACAAACATGCTGCTAGTTTCATAAATCATTAGGTGTAATAAAATATATCACATCCACATCCAGATATCCAGTCGTGATGTCATGTAAAAGCAACCATGATGCTGTGACCTTTTCGTTCTGTTCATTCTTGCTTTGTTTGTGAAACAACATAATCTAACAGATTTGCCAAGGCAATTGGGAGAAATTCTTCAAGTAGGATTCCTGCATCCTGGGACGCATTAAAATTCTGAAACTACTTTTTTTTTGGCATTTTTCTGCATAAATATGCACGAATTCTGCATTAATGTGATCCTTGTTAGACCCGGTCCCAAGACCGGATAAATGGGGAGGGTTGCATCAGCAAGGGCATTCGGCATAAAACTCATGTCAAATCAACAATGCAGATGACTTTCATACTGGATTGGTCGAGGACCAGGTGAACCTGGGTGACCGGATGAACAGTTATTCCATGAAATTGAGTCGGATATGCATTGATCGCTGACGAGGTGCATAGCACCAAGTTGGCTATAAGCCATTTACAACAAAACTGAGTGGAATAACTGTTTCATTCTAACCACATTCAATGGACTTTGAGAAACAGAGCATTTTCATTTTGATTTTTTGCAAATTTGATAAATAAAAACTTTATACAAACGTCCGACAAAATAATTTCCACTGAGAATGTAAACAAACCGGCAAAATGACAGTAGGAATTTGTGAAAAATGTGATAATTCTTGAAAAATAAAAAAGATACCTTCTTCCCATCAAATATTTTTATTCCATATTTTGTTGCTTTTTTGGGGTTTTGTTTTCGAGTAGAGTTTTTATTTCATCCTTGGTTGGTTCAATCGGTCCGCTATTTTCTTCTTCTTTAGGGTTTTTGGTGGGTTGGCGCCACTGTAAATGAATGCAGAGTTCCAGGAATGGATGTGGAACTTTGGAAATGAACATTGCTTTTAAGAACTTTGTGGTGTTGTCATTGTTTTTGTTTCCACAGGGCTCGGACAGGTAAGTCAAGCACACTCATACACTGCACACCATGTAGTGAACCAATTGTCTTGAAATCCTAAGGAAGAGGTGAGTGCCACCCCCTGTACTTAATTTAGTGAGGGAAGACTCTGGTAGTAGCCATCTTTTTTTTTTTTGTGTGTGTGTGTGTAAATGAAAAATAGGGAAGAGTTTTCTATTCTATTTTTCTTTTCTTTAGCTGTACCAGAGTCTAGCCCCTGTTTGGTGCTGAAGCCCCACCATGTTTCCTTGTTGCACTGAGGAAAGTTATACAAGTAACTCTTTGTAGTACCAACCTGTGATTGTGGAGTCGTCATAGTTTGACTCAAAGTCTAGCATCCCCCTTGTCACATTGGCAAGTAAGCTCCTGTTACAGACCCTGAGTCACACCTGGACCTACCTTAGGATTGCATCTAGCGGGGGCTCATTCAGGAGACCTATATTTCCCATATATGTGGTTGTTATTCTTCGTGTGATAAGTGAGGTTGAAAATGGGCTGATAGTTTTATATATTGCGACTGTAATATGTATTTATATATTACTACAGTATTAGTACTGTTGGCGAAGGCTACTTTTGACTTGCAGTTATTCTTAAGTGACCCATCTTGAGAGAAAATGGATAACTGCATGCAACAGCAAGACTACACAGAAATACCCAATATACCAGTCCAGATAGATACACCTGAAGTTGCATTAAGTTTGTTAAAATACACAACAACTTCCTTCTCTAAACTCCCTTGTATACCCCTCACTGCATGTGGGCATGTGTTGACATTTTTTTAAGTAGATTCTGGAGCGGGACACTCAGTCATACAACATGGGGTACTTCCAGTAGACTCACCGCTCTGCACAAATTCTATTCAGACGATGGGCATCTCGGGACGACCTGTAACCTAAACTTTCTCAGTCAACCTCCTGTGTAAAAGCGAGGGAGGAATAGTTACGTCCCACTCATTCCTCATCTCACATACATGTCCAGTAAATTTGTTAGCACACGAGTTAATGTGCAAATTAGGAGTAAATCTCACGTCCACTCCAGATGGACTAACTATTGAAGTAAGTGAAATGTGTGGTGTGCAGTATGGTCTTGGAAGCCCCCTGTATGTGTATGTCTGGCGGCTCTGCTCAGATCAACTCTCTCAAACTCCCAAACACCTTGTACAGCTCACACACTTGAACAACACCAGTTGACACAGATTATATGAAGGGGGGAGATTTGCATTGCACAGCACATGCTCACCAAGGGCAAGATGTCGAGTTTGAAAAGACTTGGTTTGCAGACCCCCACGCACGTGAAAGATTGACCCTCAAAACTACATATGGGTCTAAACATTATTGCACCGCGCAGGTTCATCTTACTCATCCGAACAGCTGCATCAATGTTCATCGCAGTGTTCTCAAACATGCTATGCGCAGCCTTGTGTCAGAGGACTCTGAGGTCAGCTGCTGCCAGCATGATTTCTTTGACCTCGTTAATTCCATACCCCATGTCCCATTAGCAAAGCCACGAACCGCCCATTGGAAAGACGTGGGGAACTGGGTCAAGAAGTGCACAGCCAATGGCAATGAATGGTCCCAAACAGAGGACCCTAGTGTGTTTTTGCCAAAAGCTTGGGGTCTACAGTCATGCTGTGTGTGCATGTTAAGCGCAGTGTAATATTAGCAACTGATGACCAGGGTCCTGGGGACCCCGGCCATAGTGGCCTGTTTGTCTGTTTCCACAGGCATAACTCCAGCAGAGGTGCACCACAAATTGGTGGGAGTTCCAAATTCCGTTTGGGCAAAGGGTAAACATGATGTAGGCCTAATAAAGAATGCTGAACCAGTGGTGAGCACCCCCAAATCAGATTTCAGGCCTAAACAGACCCAGTGCCCACTCAAACCAGAAGCAATCGCAGGTATAAGACTGGTCTTTGAGTTGTTGCCAAAGGCAGGTGTAATTGTCCCTTGTCTGGACTCTCCAGTGCGCACTCCTATTTTCCCAATTAAGAAGGCAAGAAAACCGTCCCAGCCCGATGAGTGGAGGTTTGTCTAAGATCTGCCAGCAGTCAATGCTGTGGTTGTTCTGTGCGCGCCTGACGTCCCTAAAGAGCGCTTTGCAGACCACACCCGCTCTGGGATTGCCTAACCCCAATAAACCATTTGTTCAAACTGTAGATGAAAAGATATTGTGGGGTATTCTAAACCTCACCCTTCTGGTCCCACATGCTGTCTCCCTGCTTCTGTTGGAGAAAAAGACGTCACATTTGTCAACACAGAGATAAAGTACAACACTGTCATACTTGATATGCCTAACATCATTGTGAAACGTTGTGCTGTTCTGAATCCTGCCTCTCTTCTCCCTACAGAGGATGATGGAGAACCACATGACTGTGTCACTCTCACTAATGATTTTTGTTCCCCTGGGGCAGACTTGGAGTGACCCTTTGGAAAATCCAGACATGGTCCTCTATGTGGATGGTTCAGCCTCCAGAGACCCAGAGATGGGGAAAGAACAAAGTAGGTTTTGCCGTAGTCTCAGATCACGAGGTCCTCAAGGTGTCGTGTCTGCCCTCAAACCTGTCGGCACAGGCCGCAGAGCTCTGTGCCCTCATTGAGGCATGCAAATTGGCTGCAGGGCAATCTGTCAATATTTTTATGGACAGCAGGTATGCATTTGGTGTTGTACACGATTTTGGCACCATTTGGAGAAACAAATTCTTACTAGCACAGGATCTCCCATTGCACATCATAAACTGGTCTCTGAGTAGTCTATTCTACTCCCTAGAGCCATTGCTGTGTGTAAAGTGTGCTGCCCATACTAACAATACTGATCTTGTGTCTCAAGGAAATGCCAGGGCGGACGCAGCAGCTAAGTGTGCAGCCTCAGCTTCCAGTTCACCCTCTAACCTTGTTTTTCCTCAGGTTTTTGCCCCCTGTTTACAGCTAGCGGACCTTCAAAGCACTGCCACTCAGGACGAGAGACGAGTCTGGAAACAGGCCGGCTGTATCTTTACAAACTCGGTCTGGATTTGTCCCTCGGGCTGTCCCTGTCTACCAAAACACATGTTCCCTTTCTATGCAAAATTGGCCCATGGGCTCACCCATGTGTCAAAGGGGGGGGGGGATGGTAGCAGAAGTAACAAAGATGGTTCACAAAGGGGTTTTCAAATTATGCTGTGAAATTTTGCAAGCAATGCTTGACACGTGCACAACATTATGCAGGTCAAGGTATCAAACTAACTCAAGCAGCACACCAATACCAGACAAACTGTTTGATCATCTCCAAATGGACTTCGTTGAACTGACACCTAATGAGGGGAAAAGGTACTGCCTGGTAATAGTTGACATGTTTTTGAAATGGATTGAAGTATTCCCCACAGCTAAACAAGACTCGGAGAAAGTAGTCAAAGCACTCCTGAGAGACATAATTCCTAGGTGGGGTATACCTAGCAAAATCTCAAGTGACAATGGAACACCCTTTGTTAATGCAACCCTAAAGAAAATAGGAGCATTCCTAGGGATAGACCTGAAACAACGTTGTGCCTACCATCCTGCCAGTGCGGGAGCAGTGGAGAGGGAAAATGGGTCCCTTAAAAATAAACTAAGCAAAGCTTGTGCAGAAACAGGGCTAGGATAGACGAAGGTCCTCCCTGTAGTACTCACACAAATGAGGATGCAAACTAGGCCTAAACATGGGTTAAACCCATTTGAAATTCTGTTTGGACGAGTACCCAACACAGGGATAGGGCCAGCCCAAGGAACACTGCCGGACACCACGCTGTGTGACGATGCAATGCTGAATTGCTGTCCTCTGCTTTGAAATCTATCCACAAACAGGTAAAAGAAGCGCTTCCCAAGCCTGCTGAGGGACCTCTGCACGAACTACAACCAGGGGATTGAATAGTGGTGAAGGACTTCTGACGAACCAAGTGGAACAAGCCACGGTGGAATGGCCCATTCCAGGTCCTGCTCACGACCCCAGTGGCAGTGAACGTCACAGGCAGAGTGACGTGAATCCATGCTAGCCACTGCAGGAGGGTTCCTGAACTGGCTGAGCAGGAGGAAAAGGAAGGCCTAAGTGACCTGTACGTTGACTAAAGTGCGTGAGGAAGAAAGGCACCACTGCATGGAACAGTGCAAGTATCACATCAATCACGCATGCACCCTCAATAGGGAAGAGTATTTCAGTGTCTAGCCGATAGAGAAGTCTTAGGGTTTCGAGTTTCCTCCGAGTCCTGGTGAGGTGGGACGAGGGCTGATAGGGCGTGCCTGCCCTCTGAGCACCAATACACGTCAAGAAGGGCAAGGGTTAACTTGGTAACATCACTGAGGCACTGAATAAGATGCACAAGGTTGCTGAACAGTTACGAGCAGATGAACATGGAGTCAAAGACTGTTGATGGCATTGGTTCAGTGGATGGAAGACTCTGATTCCATCCACCATACTGGTCCTGGGCTTAGTGATTGTGATATGTTTGCTCCCTGTTTTCTGTCAATGTTGTATGTCTGTGTTTCAGAGGCAGCTGACAAATATTGGTTACCAGATGGTGAAAATAGACCCAGACAACTTGCTTGACTGGCCTCCAAACCCACATGAAGACTATAACCCACCGTTTAATGATGTCAGCACAGCTGATATGAAATTAGCCCTAGCTTAAAACATTCTCGTTTGTGGTTGTTTTCTGTTCTATTGTTTCTTGATCTATGTATATAGCTTGCTAGCATTAACTTAAGATGTCTCTTACAAAACAGCTTTGTCATTGAGTGTACAGGGATAATGCTGTGTTAAGTCGAATCTCTCCGGGAACTCTTGCCACTGAAATTGTGTACACTTTTTCTTTCTTTTAGCAATTATTATCCTGTAGGATAAAAAGGGGGAAAATGTGAAGGAAATTTAGTGAATGAACATTCCTATTCTGTGTTTGTGTCCTTGGCTCAAGGGCTGGTGAGAAGCATACTGCCTTATGCCTGACCATGCGTCCGGAGTGCTTAATTAGAGCACACCGGTTTGTCTGCTTTAACAAAGAGCTGATATCTAACTTCAAGGCCAAGCCTCGAGCCAATCGCGTACAGACGCGAGCAGTAAGCGAATGCCTTTAGAGTATAATAGATAACAGCCGCTAAGACACAACTGAGTGCGCACTCTCGGCATCACTTGAGGTGGTGTCTTCTTTCCTTTTCCTGTTTTTATAGCTGTTTCAATAAATAACTGAAAAGACAACTGCTAAGTGTTCTGAAGTGTTTATTAGAAGTTTCCATTACTTTTTTAATTTATATACTTGGTACTTTTTGCACTACTCTGCCTTGTCCTTTTCTCTTTCCATTTTTTGCTGCTGTAACAATGTAAATTTCCCCTTGTGGGATAATAAAAGGCTATCTTACCTTAATAGTGCTAAGAGCAAACAAAGAAAAATACCCAAGTATGTATTTTTTTTTTTGGGGGGGGGGGGAGTACTTTTCCTCACCCATGCAGGGTGTGCACATGTTCTTAAAGCAGGAAATATAAATGCACACTTCAAACTTCCTCACACATTGTGTGCCTGGAACTGCACTCACTCCCACACAATCGAACCACCCCTTTTGGAGGCTTCCTCTCAGCTGGGCTATCAATACCTTCAAAAGAGTAATCTTCTGGCAGTAGTTCCTCTTCTATCTCTCATGCTTCCACTTGCTCTTTCTGCCATTGTGATGAGTTCACTTTCCCTTTGAAGGAGAGGGGCTCATTGGATGAAAACACTTTCTTACAGTACCAAAATAAATGATCCAGATGGTTGTCCACTTCCCTCACGTGGACTTCTGTGAGCTAGGCAACAGTATCTCAAACACATCCAAGTATTTGCTCCTGAGCCCTACAAGGACATGATGTGCCCTAAACCAGATGTGCTGCCTCCAGATGGGGCAGAGGATGAAGAGATACAGATGCAGGTAGATAAAGGACAGCATCAAGGTCACAAGTGCAGGCAAGGATGTGGGTGAGGCTGAAGGTGTGGGCATGTTCACAGGTATGGCCGTGGCAGAGGGATTGAAGCGGGGAGGTCTTTTGTTGCTATACATGAACTATCAACAGTGTTTTCAAGGAACTTCCAAATTTTGGAACTTCTGACCTGTAGAGTGAAGTGGGGCAAATACATGGAGGATACAAGTGGGAAAAGTCTCTCATCTCATCTGTAGCCGCTTATCCTGTTCTACAGGGTCGCAGGCAAGCTGGAGCCTATCCCAGCTGACTACGGGCAAAAGGCGGGGTACACCCTGGACAAGTCGCCAGGTCATCGCAAGGCTGACACATAGACACAGACAGCCATTCACACCTACGGTCAATTTAGAGTCACCAGTTAACCTAACCTGCATGTCTTTGGACTGTGGGGGAAACCGGAGCACCCGGAGGAAACCCACACGGACACAGGAAGAACATGCAAACTCTGCACAGAAAGGCCCTCGCCGGCCACGGGGCTCGAACCCGGACCTTCTTGCTGTGAGGCGACAGCGCTAACAACTACATCACCGTGCCGCCCTGTGGGAAAAGTCCTGTGTTAAAAAAAAAATATCTGCATTTTGTAAATATGTTAACATGCTTAGAAGAAGGTACAGTGAAAAAAATTGTGTGTACCATCTATGAAGCTATCGTGAATGTGCGCCCCAAATTTTATTTTCATATCTTTTTAAAGTGTGCATTCCAAAGGACTTTATACAGTAAACTTTACTAGCACATTTCTTCATTTCTGACTTTTCTTAAAAAGTTAAATCTGACTACTTCAAATACCCATATCTCAGAGGTGTATTGATCAATTTCTTGATCTATTCATCATTGGAAAGCTTTTTTTTAAATGGTCTTTTCTGAAAACACAATAATTCAATCTTGAAAAATTGACTCACCTGACGGTTTCTGTAAGGGTCACATAGTTTTAGCCAAAATTTAACATTACCTTTTAAAGGAAAGTAATATTAAAAACATGCATATATTGTAATTTGACAAATTCACATGTCAAGAGCTGTTGGCTTTATTAGAGCACTTGTGTTTACTAAACAATCTTGAATGAGTAAAGCTCCCTCCACATTGCCCACACTGATACGGCTTCTGTTCTTTATGAATCTGCAGGTGGCTGCGGAAGGCACTTGGGTGACTAAAATTCTTCCCACACTGTCCACAATGATACGGCTTCTCTCCTGTGTGGATACGCTCATGCTGTTGGAGAGTACTCTGCTGATTAAAACTCTTTCCACACTGTCCACAGTAATATGGCTTCTCTCCTGTGTGGATGCGTTCATGCCGTTTGAGATTACTCCGATAAGTAAAACTCTTCCCACACTGTCCACAGTGATATGGCTTCTCTTCTGTGTGGATACGCTCATGCTGTTGGAGAGTACTCTGCTGAGTAAAACTTTTCCCACACTGTCCACAGTGATACAGCTTCTCTCCTGTGTGGATGTGCTCATGCCGTTTGAGATGACTGCGATAAGTAAAACTCTTCCCACACTGTCCACACTGAAAAGGCTTCTCTCCTGTGTGGATACGCTCATGCTGTTGGAGATGACACCGCTGGGTAAAACTTTTCCCACATTGTCCACAGTGATACGGCTTCTCTTCAATGTGGATGCGCTGGTGATATTCCACATGGTGACTCTTCATAAAACTCTTCCCACAATCTGAGCAGTGGTACATCTGGAAAACATAATGAAATGATTCAAGATGCTTCAATAACTTTACTTTTTGTCCCCATATTTTGATGGAACGGTCCTTGGAAATTTATCTTACAGTACTGTAATACAGCTTGACCACCAAAATCCCCCACCTTTAACTTATGCATTACCCCAAATTTTAGGGTTGCATATGGAGCTGCTAAAGTTTATGAACATGCTTACACCCACCCACATACACACACCAATCAGCCATAAAATTAAAAACACTGTCAGGTAAAGTGAATTACATTGATTATGTTGTTACAATGATACTTGTCAAGGAGTAGGATATATTATGCAGCAAGAGAACAGTCAGTTCTCAAAGTGGATGTGTTAGAAGCAGGAAAAATGGGCACATGTAAGGATCTGAGCAACTCTGACAAGGGCCAAATTGTGATGGCCAGATGACTGGGTCTGAGCATCTCCAAAATGGAACATCATCTGGGGTGTTTCTGGTATGCAGTGGTTAGTATCTACTAAAATTGGTCCAAGGAAGGACAACCAGTCAACCTATGAAAGGGTCATGGGTAGCCAAGGCTCACCGATTTACTTGGGCATGAAGGCTGTCCCATATGATCCAATCCCACAGAACAACTACTGTAGCACCAACTGATGAAAAAGTTAATGCAGACACCTTTCTGTTTCAGCCAGCATTAACTTTTACGGTACATACATGATTAGACTTTTCTTGACAATCATCTCAAGGCTGCAGTCATCCCTGTTGCTTGTGCATAGCGAGCCTTTTCAGCAATGACCTTCTGTGGCTCACCCTCCTTGTGGAGGGTGTTGATCATCTTCTGGACAACTGTCAAGTCAGTAATTTTTTTCCCATGATTGTGGTTGCACGTACTGAAGTAGACAGAGAGATACACAGTATTTATACTGTTTTACTCAAATTCAAAATGAAATATTCTAATATTTTGAGATTTTTTTTTGTGCTGTAGCCCATAATCATCTCATCTCATTATCTCTAGCTGCTTTATCCTGTTCTACAGGGTCGCAGGCAAGCTGGAGCCTATCCCAGCTGACTACGAGTGAAAGGCGGGGTACACCCTGGACAAGTCGCCAGGTCATCGCAGGGTAGAGGTCTGCGCGGGACAGAATTTTCAGTCCCGCTCCCGCCTGCTCCCGCATTGTGCAGTCCCGCTCCCGCCCGCTCCCGCAAAGAATTATGATTTTCAGTCCCGCTCCCGCCCGCGCCTGCCATATTTTGTATCGCTCCCGCCCGCAAATCCCGCATGATGCAGACGTTTGCGTTATTTCTCACGAAAGTTCTTGTCATTGGCTTGGGGAATTAAACATGCTGAGCTTAGCTGAGCTCTCCACTGACCGATCCTTCACCTAGCGCTCGTAGCGAGGGTGCGCATTGCCAGGATGCATGCGTGGCTGAGGCTTTACAGAGATACCTCATTGTGAGCTTCACTAGAGGAGCTCTGCTCTTCTGCCATGATCGGAGATCTCAAACACGGGAGAGTGGAAAGGAATCGGAAACGTACGTGAGATTAGACCACTGTGGCAGTGGGGGCGTGGCCAAGCAGCAGTCTGTGAATGGAGGGCGGGGTCGGGGAAAGTAAGTGGCTAGGTCATTACACCTGATGTCAATTTGTGTGTGTGTGTTTGTTTGTTGCAGGGATGGAGTATAAAGGGAGGGGAGAGAAGAGGGATTCACTCCCCGACCACAACACGTGTGTGTGTGTGTGTGTGTGAGAGAGAGAGTGAGTGAGTGAACGAGTGAAAGAAAGAAAGCTGAAAAGCTCAATAAAGTGAGTGGGTGTGAACACGAACTCTCGCCTGCCGTGCTCCTGTGCTCCACCCACATCGGGGATTACTACAGTGGTGCTGAAACCCCGCCCTCCATTCACAGACTGCTGCTTGGCCACGCCCCTGCTGCCACAACCACATCCGCAAATTTAGGCATCTTAAAATGTTTTTATTAATGCCAAATAAAATATCCAGCACAAATTATATATGATAGACATAAATTAATAATTTATAAATTTTATTTTAAACACATTTTAGTTAGCGGGACTGCAGCTTATCACCTCTCCCGCCCGCTCCCGCATTGTGCACTCCCCCTCCTGCCCGCGCCCGCAATGAGCTTTCAAAATTTGTCCCGCGCCGCACTGCTTTGCGTCGGGTCCTGCGGGAGTGCAGGGCTCTATCGCAGGGCTGACACATAGACACAGACAACCATTCACACTCACATTCACACCTACGGTCAATTTAGAGTCACCAGCTAACCTAACCTGCATGTCTTTGGACTGTGGGGGAAACCGGAGCACCCGGAGGAAACCCACGTGGACACGGGGAGAACATGCAAACTCCACACAAAAAGGCCCTTGTCGGCCACAGGGCTTGAACCTGGACCTTCTTGCTGTGAGGCAACAGCACTAACCACTACACCATCATGACGCCCCCCCATAATCATCAAAATAGAAAAATGCTTGAAACATTTTAGTTTGTGGAATGAGTCTGGAATATATTAAAGTTTCACTTTCTTAAAAGGTACCAGGGATGTGAGTGACAAATTTTAAAAAAAGAGGAAAATTTTTAGGCTCAACAGACGACCCCGAAGTTGTCGTGGGGAGGGTATGGGAGGGTGCGCCCTCCCATTGGTGGGGGTCTGGGGGGTCTCCCCCACGAAAATTTTTGTAAAAAGGACTTAAAATGGTGACATTTTAAGCACATAAAATGTAAAATTTCTAAATTAGCACATTTCAGTTTAAAAAATGTTTTGGTCAAATTTCATGGTGCTTTAGTGATACATGTTTCAGAACTTTACAAAAAAATTTTGAAAATGAGAAAAAAGTGTCATGTTTCAGGTTTGGGGTGCCGTGTCTGGCCTTAAGTCTGAAAAATGTTACCATTGATACCAAACTACCACCACTACAAATGTCATGTTAGGCCATATGAAAATAATTTCTTGTTTCTCATCACTATTTTTCCTCAAAATGGGTAGGACGGGCTTATTTTATTTTTATTTTGTTTTATTTTTCTGCTATGTGGGGGATAAAACACGAAAAATTGGAATGGTTGGAGCAGACTCTGGTTTCAGAGGCATGACGCTAAATTACCAGTGTAAAAAAAAAAAAAGTTTATGGTGGGTCAATTTTTTTTGGTTCGGGCTGTAATGATTATGAGGAACAAGAATATAATTTTATGTGGCCTTACATAACTAGCAATAAAATTTAAACCCTGCCACCAGTTCATAGTACATGTACTTAGGCCCAATCCCAATTCTAATTTCTACCCCTTCCCCTCCCCCTTCCCCTCCCCCTTCCCCTTGAAACTGAGCTACAAGGGATAGGGCTTGAAATTCAACCCCTACGTATTGGGATAGCCCTTCAACGATCGCATACGTCATCGCGTACCTCCGTCAGCGTTTACGTTAGCAAAACGCGACCAAATGCGTCATTGGCTGCGACCAGCCGCTACAGTCAGAGCCAGAGGCAGAACCAGAAATCTCTGCTGGCAGGGTGTGATTTGTTAACTAACACCACTGAATGGGATATCTTTGGCGCTTCGTGCACTTCATCCGACAGAATGAGGTGTCAGAACACTCATGTAAACAATAAAAGCGAGAATAACAGAACAAAACGTACGCAGTTAAGCAACCGAAAACAATACTCACTCCCAAAGCTTTTTAGCAGCAGCTTGGATTTCAGAAATCGCTGCTCATTCTCAGCTCGAAAGCGAATCAAGCGGCGTGTTTCCTCTGGATAACAACTTAAAACACGTAAATAATGGAGAAAATACATTTATGACAATCTTTCGCCGCGGGAACCGCCATCTTTCTGAAATCCGCATGAAATCTCGCTGAAATCCGCATGGCATTGTGGGAAATCACTCAAACCCCTTCGTTCGGAGTCAGCTCCAGGAAAATCTCCGTTTGGAGGGGTACAGAAGCCCTACCCCTTCCCCTACCCCTCCGCGTTAACTGGGATTGGGATACCCCTACCCCTTCACATGAACGCGCAAAATGGAGGGGAAGGGCCAAGGGGTGAAATGGGATTCGGCCGTAGCAGTGCATGTACAATAGCGACTCCTCTCCACACAGCGATAATGATCAGATCGCTGTAAGGAGCTTTCGTCACTTCCGCTTAGTAAAATCCGGAAAAGTTTCGCGCCAGACTTTACCGAATATTTTTTTATTTATTTTTTTTAATTTTAGAAAACGCGGAAAACGATTTTTTACGCGGAAAGGCAATTTGAAAAACGCGGATTTCCGCGGAAACGCGGAGATTTCACATCCGTGGGTACTGACTGCAAAGTCATCTGAAATTAAAAAAAAAATAATAATAATAATAATTTTTATTGTGCATGGCATTTTCCTATGTCCCACAAGAACAACATAATGCGGACGAGGTGTAAACATTGACACACTGAGGGTCGCTTTCCTCCATTTTGGGACCAAAGATCTTGGAGCCAAACAGTATGGCCTTGCAGAAACAGCCAAATGGAAGGAGCTTGAACTAATTAGCATAATTCTGGAACTGGGTTACACCAAGGTAGTGACGCATGGAAAACGTTGTGACTGCATCAACTTGAGGATTTTGGAGGTGCAGGTATGTAATTTGTGGTTGACATTCGCAAATACATCTTTTATTTCTGTTACTGCTTTTGTGTTGATCTCTCAGTTATCATCTGGAAGTTATCACCTCTTCCACCTTTTCATCTCCTCCTTTGAATTTCAGTTGGTTTCAGTCGCTTCTCCTGTAAACCTTTTTTGTCATTGCTGTTTATTGTCCTCGTGGCCCTGTGAGATGTTTCTTTGATGAACTGGACATCCTACTCAGCTCCTTCCCAGATAATGACACCCCACTGATGCTCCTGGGAGACTTCAACCTCCACCTCAAAGCCTCCCACTCTGCTGCCTTCCTTCTACTAATTCACTCCTTTGAACTCTCCCTGCTGCACTCACCTACAACCCATAAAGCTGGCAACCTTCTTGACCTGGTCTTCCTCAGAAACTGCTCGGCCTCAGATCCCACAGTTACCCCTCCCCATCTGTCTGACCACCATTTAATTTCATTCTCCCTCACATCCCTCCTCCGCCCAACTGACCTTTCCCTTTCTCTCTCTCCTCTCTTGCCTGCTCCGTCACTGCTTCCCTCCTCCTCTTTGAGTCCTTCTCCAAGCTTGCCACTGAATATGCTGCATCTTTTCTGCTCTCCTCTTGATACATCATCTCCTCTAGTCTCCATGCTAATAAGATCTTCCCCTCCTAGTCCCTAGATGTCTGAAAACACTTCACTCCAACAGAAGCAGTCTACATGCAGCAAAGAGGAAGTGAAGAAAATCCAGGGCCCCCACCAACCTGTCTTGCTACCAATCCCTCCTTGCCAAGTTCACAGCATCGCTCAAATCAACCAAGATCAAGTTTCATCACTCTAAAATTTAGACCTCCATCTCAAACCTTTATCAACCATTTTCTCTTCTCTCCTCAGCTCTCCACCAGCTGCATCTCAGTCCTCAAATACTGCAGAGGACTTTGCAGTCTTTTTTGAGGAAAAGATCATGGCCATCTGCAACTCTTTCACCATACCTGCCTCCCCTGCCCACCCCACCCTCTGTCTCTTCACCCTTGCTCTCTGCTTTCCCCCCTCTTTCCACTTCTGATGTCTCCCAGCTCCTGCACTCTCAACATCCTACCACCTGTGCCCTTGACCCTATCCCCTCATCTCCCCTCCAGACCATCACTTCTGACATTCTCCCATTTATCACCTCCCTTGTCAACACCTCCTTGTCATCCGAATACTTTTCCTCCATCTTCAAATGGGCCCACATCACTCCTCTGCTGAAAAAAAATGACCTCAGATCCCTCGGTCAGCCAGAACTACCACCCCATTTCTCCTCTCCCCTTCTTATCAAAGACACTTGAATGTACTGGTGCTTACCAACTCTCCTCTTTTCTCTCACGGAACAACCTCCTGGATCCTCACCAGTCTGGCTTCCAAGCTAGACACTCAACTGAGACTGTGCTTTGATCAGTCAGTGAGACACTATGTGCAGCACGTGCAACCTCCCTCTCCTCTGTCCTAATTCTTCTTGACCTTTCTGCTGCATTTGACACTGTTGATCACCCCATCCTCCTGTCATCCTTATCAGCTCTGAGGATCTGCCGGACAGCCCAAGACTGATTCAAGTCCTACCTCTCTGGTCGCTCCTTCCAGTTTACCTGGTCTGGTACTGTATCAGCACCACATCCACTTACCACTGGTGTCCCTCAAATGTCCAGTCCTTGGTCCGCTTCTCTTCTCCCTCAACACCCAGTCTCTCGGCCCAATTATCTCTGCTATCCTGCAAAGTCTATCCTACCACTATTATACTGATGACACCCAACTGTTTCTGCCTTTCCCTCCTTATGACACAGATCACATCTCTGCTTGCCTGCTTGACATCCAGTACTGGATAGACAAACATCACCTGAAGCTCAACCCAGGCAAGATATCTCCATCCTCTCCACCCCTGGATATCGTCATCTCCCTGGGGGACATCTCTTGATCACATTCACCCAGTGCAAAGAACCTTGGGGTTGTGTTTGACAACAAATTGTCCTCCTCAGCAAACACTGCTGCAGTGACCCGGAATGTGTAGATTCCTCCTTTACAACATCCAAAGGATCTGCCCCTTCCTCACCACCTACTCTACCCAGCTCCTGGTCCATGTACTGATTCACTCCTTGCTGGCCTTCCAGCATCTGCCATCAGACCCCCTGCAGCTCATCCAGAATGCTGCAGCTCGCCTAGTCTACAACCTCCCTCGTTTTTCCCATGTCATCTCTCTGCTTGCTGACCTACACTGGCTACGTATCACAGTCCGCATCAAATTTAAGACATTGCTGTGAGCTTACCAGGCTCACAAGGGGTTAGGGCCAGAATACCGCTCAAGTCTGAGCCGCCCCTACATGCCAGCCAGATCCCTCCACTCTACTAATACTGGTCATCTGGCCCCTCCTCCTCTCTGCTCCTGCCCAGCCAGCTCAAGACTGCCATCTGTCCTGGCTTCCCCTTTGGTGAAATGACATCAGATGTCAGAACTGCCGATTCCCTGACCACCTTCAAGCACAGACTGTAGACTCACCTATTCAGGCTGCACCTCTCCCCTGTCCACTGTGCAACTGCGTATTGGTCTAGACCAACCCAGGCTATGTACGGTCTGGACTGGGGTTAGCTGTTGGAGTTATGTTCTCCATTTAGTTGTACTTTTTCAGTTCATTTGTAAGGTTGGTTCATTTATTTGGCTGTTTGCAGAGTTTTTGTACTTCAAAAGAATGTTATACTAAGTATTATTCTGTCAGTTGTTCAGTTGGCATGGGAACTTTCTTGTCTAGAAGTTCAGCACTTCGTGTACTTGACTTTTGCACTCCTTGTATGTCACTATGGATAACAGTGTCTGCTAAATGTAATGCGTTATTGTTTCTTTTTCTGTAAGATCAAAACATTAGATATGCATAACTCCAGACTCATCAATTCAAGAAAAGCAATGTTAATTCATCAGATCTCGAACCCGTTTCATCCTTCAGTTGATTCCAGCAGTCAATCTGTCACTTCACGACAACATTTTGGTTCTGGCATGCTTTCCAGGTGATTCGGTTTCATATTTTCCTTCCCTTTTCCACTGGCAGGAGAGCAGAATCTGCCATGTTTGCCCATGCCGACTTGTTTTGGTTAAAATTTGGTCAAACTCACCCCACGGTGGTCACGGAATATTGTTGCTCACTTGTTTCAGCAATGTCCGGAATTGTAAAATTAAAATTATAAAATTGTAAAATGCATTTTATCTTGGCAAAACATTTACACATAGGATACCCAGTGTGTGCAGCAGTGCAACTCCTCAATTTCAACTCAAATCAACTTCAAAACATCTCGAAACTCCAACAGCAATAAAAATAGAACATGCTTACCCAGAATTCAAATTTGCAGTCAGAACCTTTAAATAACTGATGGAAAATATTGAAAATTTTTACGATACTCAAATTGTTTACAATGCACTAGTAAATCTGGTTTTCTGTGTCCTGGAAGAACACAGTGTGCACATTAATAAATGTGAAAACTGTGAACATACAGTGGTGCTTGAAAAGTTTGTGAACCCTTTAGAATTTTTTTATATTTCTGCATAAATGAGACCTAAAATAACATCAGATTTTCACACAAGTCATAAAAGTAGATAAAGAGAACCCAGTTCAATAAATGAGACAAAATTATTATACTTGGTAATTTATTTATTGAGGAAAAAGTGATCCAATATTACATATCTGTGAGTGGCAAAAGTATGTGAACCTTTACTTTCAGTATCTGGTGTGACCCCCTTGTGCAGCAATAACGGCAACTAAAAGTTTCTGGTAACTGTTGATCAGTCCTGCACACCGGCTTGGAAGAATTTTAGCCCATTCCTCCGTACAGAACAGCTTCATCTCTGGGATGTTGGTGGGTTTCCTCACATGAACTGCTTGCTTCAGGTCCTTCCACAACATTCCGATTGGATTAAGGTCAGGACTCTGACTTGGCCATTCCAAAACATTTAACTTTATTCTTCTTTAACCATTCTTTGGTAGAACGACTTGTGTGCTTAGGGCCCTTGTCTTGCTGCATGACTCGCCTCTTGAGATTCAGTTTATGGACAGATGTCCTGACATTTTCCTTTAGAATTCACTGGTATAATTCAGAATTCATTGTTCCATCAATGATGGCAAGCCGTCCTGGCCCAGATGCAGCAAAACGGGCCCAAACCATGATACTACCACCACCATGTTTCACAGATGGGATCAGGTTCTTATGCTGGAATGCAGTGTTTTCCTTTCTCCAAACATGACGCTTCTCATTTGAACCAAAAAGTTCTATTTTGGTCTCATCTGTCCACAAAACATTTTTCCAATAGCCTTCTGGCTTGTTCATGTGATCTTTAGCAAACTGCACACGAGTAGCAATGTTCTGTTTGGAGAGCAGTGGCTTTCTCCTTGCAACCCTGCCATGCACACCACTGTTGTTCAGTGTTCTCCTGATGGTGGACTCATGAACATTAGCCAATGTGAGAGAGGCCTTCAGTTGCTTAGAAGTTACCCTGGGGCCCTTTGTGACCTCGCTGACTATTACATGCCTTGCTCTTGGAGTGATCTTTGTTGGTCGACCACTCCTGGGGAGGGTAACAATGGTCTTGAATTTCCTCTATTTATACACAATCTGTCTGACTGTGGATTAGTGGAGTTCAAACTCTTTAGAGATGGTTTTGTAACCTTTTCCAGTCTGATGAGCATCAACAACGCTTTTTCTGAGGTCCTCAGAAATCTCCTTTGTTCGTGCCATGATACACTTCCACAAACAAGTGCTGTGAAGATCAGACTTTGATAGATCCCTGTTCTTTAACCTTCATCCTACCAAGTGGGGTCCATCTGGACCCCGCACCTATATGTTTGTTTGCCATTTTAAAAATATGTGACATACTGCCTCACCGTTTTATGAATTTGTCGGAATTTGTCTTAATTAAAACACTAAAGCACCGGAAGATCAGCTTTTTGCATTGTGAAGGTATAATTAATTTGTTACTGGGGTCCAACCGGACCCCAGAGTAAAGTTTATCTGTCTTTCATTTTATAACTGAATAGCACACTGAAAGTTAACTTCTTTTATTTCTTTTATGTTCCATAATGAAACTACCAAGGCATTCCTTCTTGGGGTCCGTGTGGACCCCACTGCTGCAATAAGCACAGGCTGCAAAACAAAAGCCCTAAATTATTTTACAATTACTTTTTTGTTTTAAATTCTGTAAGAAAAGACCTAAGTTGTAATCCAGAATGTTTTACAGCTGCATGAGCTGCAAAAATCATGTATATAATGCCAATTTTTTTTGTGGCGCTATAATTTGCTACATGTATGCTAGTTATTGCAATATTATTGCAATGTTATTGCATTTATAATACATCATTGATATTCAGCCATAGTGGATTTTGTTCTTCAATAAAGTTATGTCTGTTTGCTGCATTGAATTGGTTCTTACTGCATTGGTTTCAAGGTATTCCCTCCTGGGGTCCATACGGACCCCGCCTGGTAGTTTGTGTATGTAAAATTGGCTGGTAGGATGAAGGTTAAGTGTGTTCTTTATGCCTTGGGCCCTTTAGTGTATTGCTGTTATTAATACAAGATGTTCTGAACAAAACTTATCTGGTGATTTTGTCTTTATAAGCTTTAATTTTAAAGAAAAGTATTGGGGTCCAAACGGACCCCACATGGTAAGATTAAGGTGTAAAATAGCATGGTAGGATGAGGGTTAAATAAAACCAGGTGCCCACTCACACCTGATTGTCATCCCATTGATTGAAAACACCTGACTCTAATTTCAACTTCAAATGAACTGCTAATCCTAGAGGTTCACATACTTTTGCCACTCACAGATATGCAATATTGGATCATTTTCCTCAATAAATAAATGACCAAGTAAAATATTTTTGTCTCATTTGTTTAACTGGGTTCTCTTTATCTACTTTTAGGACTTGTGTGAAAATCTGATGTTTTAGGTCATATTTATGCAGAAATATAGAAAATTCTAAAGGGTTCACAAACTTTCAAGCACCACTGTATCTTTTTTTTTTTAATCCAGTTGTGACGGCAGCCCCAGAAAATCACTGCCAAAGCAGTGCACTGCTCCTTGCACAACCACTACCATGGTGCTGAAGAAACAGCAGCGTTTCAGCACCATTGTTTTGGACAGCCAAAAACAGTGTTACCACAGGGTGGGGTCTGCTTGCCACACAAGCCTGGAGCAACATAATCAGCACCTTAATTCACGCTCAATAACCAGAAGAGTATAAAAAGGCAGTGTGGCTGTCAGAGGAGAGTCAGAACTCGAATGTGCTGGCTGGCTGGAGGGATGGTGTGATGGAGGAGTGAAATTTGGAATGATGGTTGAATGGAATAACAGAGGGATGAACAGATGAGGTTGGAGTAACAGGAGTGGATTGGTGATTTTTTTTCTCCAATTAGCCTCCAGAAGATAATGGAGAGAGAGAGAGAGAGAGAGAGAGAGAGAGACTGAATGACCACAAGTTTGCCCTTCACCTGTTTCTCAATCAGCCTGATAAGCGTTTGGTCTTTCTCGGTCTCTCTCTCTTGCTCTCTCCCTTGTGCAGGCAACCTTGCTGACATAGTGGATGATGACGACCTCAAGCTCGAGCCTCATGCACACTTTGCTAGTGAACACCCCTGCAATCACTGCCTCTGGGACGCTGACCGAAAAATCCACTTTTAAGGACCAAAAAGATAGTAAAAAGTGGTTGACTGGTGACATCCTCAATTTACTAGTGTACAAAAAGCCTCTAAAAAGACAAAAAGTCTGTTGTAGATCAGAATTTCTCAACCAGTGGGCTGCGAAGCACCATCTAGTGGGCCACAAATTTTTTCAAGCTTGAAGCCAAATACTAAATAGTTGAGCATGTCGTTGTGCCCCAAATCTGGTAGCTGGTTTGACATACACTTTTCAAGTGGAATAAATACTGTACATGTGTGGGTATATTAAGAACAAGCCTTTATTTTTGTCTCATTCCTCCTTTGCATTGCATCTGCACGCGTGCACACGGCCCGCATACACACGCGCGTGCGCACACAGTGCATGCACAGTGGGCAGAAGAAATAAATGCGTCTGTGGGTTAATTATATTGGTCTGTGATGCCTGCTGGAAGAGAAGAGCAGGAAGGAATGAGAATCGAGCAGCTGTGGTTTGTTTACACTGAATACTAAAACTTCCAGCGTCCTAGCAACCATCGCAAAGACGCATAGAAAGGCCAGAAATTCCTCTTTACCTGGGCAAAAATGATACAGGATTTATCTGCTTTTGAGCCCCAGATCTTTAACACAGCCACATATAAAAAGTTGTTTGCCTTCATGCTCTCCCAGGTTTTCATCTGTTTGTCCGTGTAGAACAATGTCTGCAGCACCAGGTAGTTTGAGATGTCGGTGAACTCAATGGATGGATAATTTTCCAACTCGTAATGAATGAATAACTTTATTTAAAACTAGTGCTGTCAAAGTTAACGCGATAATAACGCGTTAACGTGATCTCAATTTAACGCGATTAAAAAAAATAGTACCGTTAACGCAAATTCTAATTTGGCCCTGCGAGTCACCCGTAGTTCCTGCTGAGGCTTGTTGCGCGCTGCGTTTAACTGTACCAACAGGTTTACCGTCCAAACGAGATCACATGGGATTACCTTTCACAGGTGAGACTGGAAAAATACTTTCCAATACTTTTCCTTCAGTCTTCAGTTTCCCAGCTCATCTCCACCGGGTAGGTGTATAGTTATAAGCAGTGAGCATTAGATAATACAGTCCCACACTATGATGAACGTTTTTGAACATATGATGAATGTTTTTATTTTTGTTATCTGTTTTTTTCTTCTTTTATGGCAAATACTTCTCTTCAAAAGAAACTAATGAAGAGTAAAATAAAACATTTTTTTTATTTTCACAGTGATATGCACTTTATTTTTCATCCCTTGGTTTTCTCATCTAATATGGAAGTTATGGATGTCAGTGGCTGTGACAAGACGTGTTATGCTCTGCAATTAAAAAAAAAAAAACATTGGTACAAAGCAAGCCCATTCACTTTTTTATGCTGATAAGAGAATTACAATGGTTTTTCATGTGACAAAAATGTGCGATTAAATTGCGATTAATCGCGAGTTAACTATGACAGTCGCGACATTAATCGCGATTAAATATTTTAATCGCTTGACAGCACTATTTAAAACACGATAAGTTGATCAGAAGAGCTGGTGGGGTTGTGTCTATCCAGATACAAATAATTACAAATACAAAAGACTAATAACCATAAACATATCTTTATAATAAAAAAATAAATAAAATGAATAATAAAAAAAAAAACTTAAAACCTGATTTTCTGTTAATGATCTTCACATTAAGTTAATGCACAGTATGCATAACTATTGTCTTTGTATTTAGTTATGCTACAATCGGATCAAAATTTATTCGACTATCAAAATTGGCTAGTAAATTTTTCTTTCATAGGAAAAATCCTTCTTTGTTAGCATGTAAAGATCTATCCCATTGAGTGGTTTCTATAACCACTTCGAGTGTACTTCTTGCTTTTAATAACTTGCTTGTTTGCTGTACACAAACATGGCAATAAGTTTTTTTTTATATATAACTGTTTTTATTTAATTCTTGGGCTCCCATCTGTAACAAGGAGTGATGTTGCATTCCATTAATACACTTTACAGTAGATTATTAGATTCTAATAGAATAGATGAGCCAAAAATAATTGAGGATCTTTTTTAATGGGCCCCGACTCGGTACAAGTATGAACAGGTGGGCCTTAAAGTAGAAAATGTTGAAAACCCCTGTTGTAGACAACATACTTAGATTTAACGGAGATATTTAGAGTAGCCTGTTGCAGCTAAATACTGTATTGGGGTTTGAGAAGCAATGCGACTTCTTGTGTGATATATAGGCAGCATTGTGGAATGTGATGAGGAACAGCAAGATATTCTGTTTTCTTTCATCATCCAGACTGGTAGTTCTAGATATTTCAAATGGCCTATGCTAGTGGTTCTCAAACTGTGGTACGCGTACCACCAGTGGTACGCGAGCGCTCTCTGGTGGTACGCGGGGGAAAGTCATATGTTTGCATTAAAATTATCATATAACTTCAAAATGAGCGTTTCAGGATCACTAAAAGTGTGGCTACAAAGTGGAACGTTTAAAAAGACGGAGAAAAGGAAGATTGTCGATCAGGACGCAGAGGATAATGTTTCGAGCAGTGTTGAAAAGGAAGCAGAACCTAGCACAAGTGTTAATGAAAACGCAAGAGGCAGTGCTGCCCCTGAAATGTCCACAGCCTCTGCGAACACAAATCGCCGCAAACCAGTGCAAAAATATGACCCAAATTATCTCAAGCTTGGGTTCTTTTGGAGCGGGACCGAGGAAGAGCCAAGGCCACAATGTGTGGTGTGTGCCGAAGTCCTCAGTAATGACTCCATGAAACCAGCGCATCTCAAACGGCACCTCTATACCAAACACTCAGCCTTGAAAGATAAGCCTGTGGATTTTTTTCTAAGAAAACGGGAAGAACTGAAGCAGTCCAAGTCCACGATTCAGCCAAAGCACAGGAGGCGTCGTACAGTGCTAGCCTGCTCGTAGCTAAATCTGATCAGCCACACACAATCTGTTCGCAACTGTGTCTGCCGCTAGCTAAAAAAATAACACATCATGTGTGGGGAGAAGGCTGCCAAAAAGTTAGACTTAGTGCCACTTTCGAATGATACTGTCTCTTGGAGAATACGGTCAATGTCCGATGACGTTCTGAAGACACTAATTGAACGAATTAAAAGAAGTTGATTTTGTTCCCTTCAATTAGATGAGACGACTGATGTTGCAGATTTGGCAAATTTGCTTGTGTATGTGAGATACGAGTATGAAGGTGCAGCTCATGAAGATTTTCTGTTCTGTAAGCCCCTGGAGACTAGAACTACAGCTGAGAACATATTTCAGCTACTGAACGCATTTATCGAAGAAAATGGGATTGATTGGAAAAAGTGTATCGGTGTGTGCACAGACGGTGCAAGAGCAATGACTGGACGTCACAGTGGAGTAACAGCCCGGATTCGCGACGTAGCACCTGAGATGCAATGGACACACTGCAGCATACATCGCGAGGCGCTTGCTGTGAAAAAGATGCCCGATGAGTTGAAGTCTGTTCTAGACTCCGCTGTAAAAACTGTGAACTTTATTAAGGCCCGACCGATGCACTCTCGTCTGTTTCACGTACTGTGTGATGAAATGGGCAGTGAACACGTCCAGCTCCTGCTGCACACTGAAGTCACGTGGTTATCAAGAGGCAAAGTGCTCTCAAGACTTTACGAGCTGCACAAAGAGGTCCATGTGTTTTTACAGGACACAAACTTCCCCTTGTCACACCTTTCTGAAGACACTATATGGCTGAGTGAGCTTGCGTATTTGTCAGATATATTCTCACGTTTGAACGACTTAAATTTGGGATTGCAGGGACTCTCTGTCAACGTTTTTGACGTGCAGGACAAAATCAGCGCAGTGATGAAAAAGATGGAGTTGTTCGAAATCAGAGCCAAAGCAGGAGATGTTTCAGCTTTCCCTTCTTTGGAGAGTTTTTTGTCCAACAACGACTTGCAACTTGATGACAGCATCAGAGATAACATCATTGCGCACCTCATCTCCCTCAGGCAGCAGCTCAGGGAATATTTCCCAGTGACACCCAAAGAAAAGAACTGGATGAGAAACCCATTCAAGATCGAAACCTCGGACATGCCCACTGACTTAACTGTCGGTGAGCAGGAGAGTTTAATTGAACTGTCTTGTGATGAAACACTGAGATGTAACTTCAAAAAACAGTCGCTACTGGACTTTTGGATACAGCAACACAGGGAATATCCAGCGCTGTCGGACAAGGCCGTGCGCGTTCTCATGCCTTTTGCAACGACCTATCTTTGTGAGAAAGGTTTCTCTTCACTGGCTGCCATAAAAACAAAATACAGGTCCAGGTTGGATGCTGAGCCAGACCCAAGACTGAAGCTGTGCTCGATTGAGCCAGACATCAAAGGACTGTGCACAGAGAGACAGACACATCCCTCTGATTAGGTAGGCTATGTAAGTTCTTCATTCAGCGACATGCTGGTTATTCCTGAGTGGTTCATTGTTTCTGTTATTCTGATATAGATGTTGGAGGGTGTTAACAATAAACCTGGTTTAAGGAGGACTATTACTCAAAAAACTCTAAACAGGTTGCTTTTGATCTCGTGTGTGCAAGTGTCTTGACATTGGATTCTTTTTTTTTCCTTTTTTGTGCTGAGATGTTTGATGTTTCACATACCTTCTGCTGAGAAAAAAAAGACTTGATGTTTGTGTTATTTGTGGGCCAGATTAGGAGCATAATTTTGTAGAGGTCGAATATGTACTGTATGGTTCTGTGCCATTTTCATTCAGTTGCAATTTGAGTGTGTATTGCGCTGTGTATGTAGGAGTATGTGAGAATTGTTGGACAGAGTTGTAAATGTCTGATTCGGTGTTAACAGCTATCAATAAATAACCATAATAAGGAATAAACATCTCTCCTGTGTGGCTGAAGCTAAAAGGGAAGGCCTATGCTGCTGTATTATAATGTTGGTCATCATGGTGGTACTCAGAGAGCTCAATATTTTCTCAGGTGGTACAGAGTATAAAAAGTTTGAGAACCACTGGCCTATGCCATTTGTGCTGGGTCCCTATTGAGGAGATGCTGTGTCTAATCCATACCTCAAGCTGGAATATTAAATGGCAGACAGTACACTCTTGATGAAAAGGACATTCAGAGGATCAATGAGGCATTTCTGATTTTTGTGCATTTCTGAATGTGTTCTTGGACACAATTTTAGGATAAAAAAAAAAGTTAATAGTGTTCAAACAGCTTAGAAAAGAATAGGTTTGTCAAAGATTGTTTTACATTTAGTGCAAAAATGGAACAATGACATTTTGCACAATTAATCCCCCTTCCATCTTGCAAAATAGCCACACACAACAAATTTTGTACTCATGAAAAATAGAATTTTGCTTTGACAATCTTCATATTTATTAACCTACACAACACATGGGGGGGGGGGGATTTATGCCTTGCGCCCCACATTTGGATTTCTTCTCTGAGATGATCAATTTAACAATTTAATTCTGGAACCATATTCATATTTGGTTTGAGTGTAATCACTAGGAGGATATAAATGCCTGGAGACCAAAATAAGTTCATTCCTCAGCATAACCCATTTTTAGGCTATTGCCATTGGTACATGTGACAATGAAAGGTATTTACAGTACCAGATTATTGAAGTGTACCATGTCTTTCCACAAAACCAAAATAAGGGATGTTGGTACTTCATGCCATTTTCAAAGCCTCAAATGTGCTCCAGAATGAGAAGCAAAATTGATGAACTGAAATATCAGTTTCTTTACTATTAATAATCTGAAGGGCACAAAAGTGTGAACTCTGACCCGAAGGTTTCTGCTTGTTGTATTTAGTGCTGTAATGATTACTCAGTGTTGCAGCAAATTAATTTTACCAGGACACCATGCCCTGCCCTCCAGAACTCATTTATATGCACCCTGCTCATAATTTTCCAGAACTTTCCAAGAATTTTCCAACTTTTCCAACACTTACATGGGTGCAAGTACACAATTTTCAAAAACCTGAAAAGTCTGACAAAGTCAGATGTGCATGGTGCAGCCATGCAGGGGGGGGGGTTACAAAGGGGGGGGTGAGCCCCCCTTAGGGCTCGAAAAAAAATTTAAATTACAAGTTAAAATGGTTGTCTCTCATGCAATCTCATGCAAACATTTATAATAGTTATATGATTTGCATATTCACATCAAATGAATACATTTCATCAATTCATCTGAAATAATATTTCAAGTACAAGGCTTGATATTTCAAAACATCTAGCAACTACTAATTTAAATGTTGAAACAACCATTTTTAATATGCTTTTGCTGTGATACCTTTTTTACAATATATACACAGCTTGAGTTAAAATAAGGGGCCACATGTCTTGATGTCCTCAGAAACTCCTGGATTTTAGCAAATAACAAGATTCAGCTTTTTCCATATACAAAAATATCTATATTTTATAACCCATTACTGACTACAAATGAGTTTTCAACCTAACAACCACATTAGAAAAGATGATTAAAAAAAAGCTAACAAACTTATTTCAAGACCTACCTTACTTTTACTTAATAATTGAAAGGTAATCAAATGTCAAAAAAAAAAAAAGTTTATAAAAGCAGATACATGTGTGAAACATGATCTCACGTATGTATAACACCATGAAACAACGGTCTAGTCAGGACCGCTCGTTGGTGAGCAGCGTATAAATTGAATGAGGTTTGAGGCGAAGACGAGATGAAAAGATTTGTCTCATGCAGAGACTGTACCGCGGTAACCCAGTAATACGCTGAGAGTGAGACAGTGAGAGGGCCACCCCCCCCTGAAAATCTCAAGGGATTTACACGATTTGGAAAAATGACTTTTTCAGAACCGAAAAAAACAGAGCTTCCGGCACATGCCGGAAAACTTGCACCTATGCACTTACTGTACATTCTGACACAGAATGTTTGCCCTAAAGAATGTTGCCGACTTCCAGTGAATGTAATGCATGTTGACCCATCACAGCACACTATTAGCATGGGTCATAGTCATGATCTGTTGACCAGTTTGTCTTATTAGCATAGCATGTGTGGAGTAAAGCTCCATACTTAAGAGAATATGGTAATACTTCAAACTGATTTTTGATGGCTTTTGTGATCACAGGGTACCAGTTTACAAGTCCAAGGCAACGTCTCTCAAACACTTGACCACCGAAACATGCAATTTGTATCTTTACTTCCAGAAGATAGATGGGTTTTTCCATTCAGTGCTTATTTTAATTTGCTTTTCCAAAAATAATGTGGGATTATTTACCCACACATTTTACAGAAAATATTCATGACAGTTTGTTTTATTTTACAAATTTCCATCATCATATGCTGGAAGAAAAAAAGTTTTAACTCGATACCCTGTGCTTTTGGCGGGATCCCCCAACACGCGCGCATCCAGGTCAGTAACAAAACCAGAACGTCAAGGACATAGCTCATCTGGCCTGCCATCAAAACAACCAACAGAATCAAAATGTGACAATGAGAGAGAGGACCAACCCCTACGACAAACTGTTTACAAGAGGCAAAATCAACAAAGGACTACTTTGTTCCCCAAGGGAAAATCTACCCAAAACATCAATCACAACTGAATTTGCATGACAAACAAGGAGATACAATTCTAGTGAGAGAAGAAAATATATATATATGTTGACCTAATTACTACTATGTTATTAAAAATGACAATACAATGACAAATTTTTGTACAGAAGGACTAGTTCTTTCAAACAAAACCAGAACTGAAATCCATTGAGAACTAAGGGAGGAGATATATGATTTAACTGGAAATAAACAAAGTTGTAAACAAACGGTTTACAACAGGAAAATCAACAAACAAATGACCACGTTTTGTTCCTCAAGAGAAGATCTACCCAAAACATCAATCAGAACTGAAATAGGAACAACTGAAATACTTCTAGTGAGAGGCCTGGAAAATTTGTTAATATGGCCTAATTACTAACTTGTTAGCAAAAAATTTGACAAAACAAACAACCAGAATGGAAATCCGTGGAGAACTGACGGAGGAGATACGATTTCACTGAATTGTGGACGATGGATGCCAGGCCATGACAACAGCTCATTGGCATTCAGGTCAGATGAGCGAATTAGTTTTGATACTTTTTGTTTTAGTACTTATAAGCTTGATACTAAAATACTTCTACTATCTTGCTTTCTTACAATCACAATGATACCTTTGAAGAAAAAAAGTCTGTAGCCATTTTGGAATTGTTTGAGGAAAAGTCGCAATGAAATGCCAAGTTACCACTTTTTTATCCTTTGACATTGCAATTTGAGAATTCTTGATGCCTACAAATGAACGAAACTTACTCATGCTTAATTTCCAAGTCTTGTGGAGAAACTGGATTATTTAAGCTTGATTTTGTGTCATTGCAATATTTTGTTCATACACTCACCGGGAGCTCTGTTTTTAGGATTTGAGTAATGTTAAATGTAATACAGTTATACTGGGCCTGGTACAGACAGAGATCTTAATTGGCAGCAAGGCCTACATTCAGAATTAGTCAGTTTTTTATATAAATGGCCTGTACTGCTTTGAAAATCTTATAAATAGTTAGCTTGTTTAAAAAAAAAAACAACTCAGGTAATTAAATTTATTCTCAGCAGGTCTGCAGCTGAATGTAGGGCTTTTTTTTAATGATGGATAAAATTAATCACAGCAAACATTAACAATATATTAATTACATTCTTGAATGTATGCATTGTGTAAAACTGTTGCAATCACTTAAAATGCCTTTGTTAGAATTATTGACTCTGATAATGTCACTTTTAATAAATTAATGTGTGTGTGTGTGTGTGTGTGGGGGGGAGTTCTATATAATAATACTACTACAATAGTATTACGAAGTATTGTATTAAACTGGTTAACTAAGAAGTATCAGATTTGCTGACTTTATTTTACAAAAGTAAACTGCCTTACACAGTTGCCCAGTATGGCTAATCTTGCATCATAGACTCTTTATCTGTATTGATGTGCATAAACTTGCCCGTGGCAATCATTGGCACCCTGCCCTCTTGAAAGCTAGCTGGAACACTGTTACTCAATTATAAATAAGTTCACAGAGTGTAAAAAATAAAGAAGAAATCAGACACATGAATAAACTTTACCTTTCAGGCTGTAGCAGCAGGAGTCTGTGGAGATTTTCCTAGAGAGAACTGTCTGGATTTTGATTTTATTAAGGGGTGAAAAGAATCAGGACACTGGAAGAAGAAAAACACAGAGACTCATGAGTCCAGAATCTCCACTACCTGTTAACCCAACAGCTCAGGTGGGAAGTTTCACATTAACTCACCTTTAATGATGTTATGCAGAAAATTAACTTCAAAACCTGTGTAGTGAAGGAAGTATCGGAGGATGTTCTTTTCTCATCTTTTCTTCTTCTTTGAGGTTTATTGGCAGTTGTCCAACAACAAACTGGTACATTATCACCACCTACTGGTATGGAGTGTATATCAGAATGTCTGCTATTGACAATGTTCAAAATTTGAATAACCATTTTGAGAAAATTATTTGGGATGAGATTTGGACCTACAATAAAAATATATATATTTTGTCAACAATAAAGTTAGGATTATACATTCCCCCCCCCCCCCCCCCAAAAAAAAAAAAAAATAATAATAATAATTCAAAAAACCATTCAAGTTATCTTTCTGAATGCTGTGTAGCTATTGTGTAATACTGGAACAAAAACAATTAAAAGTTTATTTTATGCATAAATAGAAATATGTTATATTTTATGATGGAAAATGGACAGAAGTCATGTTTTTATTTTCAAACTTATTTTGTTAATGGTGTAGATCTGGAGGGTCCTCAGGCATAGAGTGTTTTGGTAAACTGGGATGTATGGATGCTGTCAGTCCCCCACTTGCTTGCTCACTCACTCGAGTTTGTTGATGGTGTAGTGGCTGCTGCTTTATGTCCTGGGGCTCCCTCATGCCTGTGTTACCTTCTGGCTCTCCCCTTTTAGTTATGCTGTCATAGTTAGTTGCCAGAGTCCCTGCTTGTACTCAGTGCAATATGTATACTGTTCCTACTTACTCAGGTGACATTGGGCATACCTAACAACCTGTGTTTTCTCTCTTTTCTCCCCCCCCCAACCCCCAAATCTGTCCCTCTGTTGGTCCTGGGATCGAGATGCTGACCTCTTCTACTCCTCGGACCTGCCTGATCCATCCTGGTGCTCTGTGTCTGGTTGGAGTCTCATCACATTGCTCCTGTGGAGGGCGGCCCCATGTGGACAGTTGGGGGTCGCGCCTGGAGGACGCTCTGGACTCTTGCAGTGGTGCTTTTGTGGCTGGGGACTGCAGTTGACTTGCTGACTTTGGGACTGCGGTTGTTGTGAACAGTTTTGCGCTTGGGTTTCCATCGGTGGGGGGTTTATAGCATCAGCGAAGCTGACTTTATGTTACGACTGTTAATGTTATAGTCATGTTGTCTGTTGTTGCCCGGATAGGGATGGGTTCCCTTTTGAGTCTGGTTCCTCTCGAGGTTTCTTCCTCATGTCGTCTGAGGGAGTTTTTCCTTGCCACCGTCACCACAGGCTTGCTCATTGGGGATAGATTAGGGATAAAATTAGCTCATATTTTAAGTCGTTCAAATTCTGTAAAGCTGCTTTGCAACAATGTTTATTGTTAAAAGCGCTATACAAATAAACTTGACTTGACTATTTTAGATGGCAAGTTCTATATAAATTTATGCAAATGCTCCGAAAGGAAACCCAATATTCACCAGTTCAAGACTGTAATGAACATTTACTTTGAAACTCTACAAGGACAAGCAAATCACAAAGGTACTATGGATTATGCCTTTGTGATTTGATTATGCCACAAAGGACTATGATTATTTACAATGTCTTAAAACCACTTTTTAAATTAAATATGAATATACCCCTTTTTCTTTCCATTTCTTTTCAAATTCACATGTCAAGAGTTGGCTTGATGTTAGTGCAGTTGTGTTTCCTGGGGTGCGTGGTGGTATAGTGATTAGCACTGTTACCTCACAGCAAGAAGGTTCTGGGTTCAAGCCCCGTGGCTGACAGGGGCCTATCTGTGGGGAGTTTGCATGTCATCCCCGTGTCTGCCTGGGTTTCCTCCCAGTGCTCTGGTTCTCTCCCCCCCCACAGTCCAAAGACATGCAGTTAGGCTAACTGGCTACTCTAAATTGTCCATAGATCCAGCGTAGAGACAGATGGGCTCTGCCAAGTTTAAATGCCCTAGACACACCAATGATAGACTGTAAAAATGCCCTGGCAAGGGCTATGGGATGAAAAAATGACCTGTGTTTCCTAAAAGATCTTGAATGAGTAAAGCTCTGTCCACACTGATACAGCTTTTGTTCTTTAGAATTCTGCAGGTGGGCGGCACGGTGGTGTAGTGGTTAGCGCTGTCGCCTCACAGCAAGAAGGTCCTGGGTTCGAGCCCCATGGCCGGCGAGGGCCTTTCTGTGTGGAGTTTGCATGTTCTCCCCGTGTCCGTGTGGGTTTCCTCCGGGTGCTCCGGTTTCCCCCACAGTCCAAAGACATGCAGGTTAGGTTAACTGGTGACTCTAAATTGACTGTAGGTGTGAATGTGAGTGTGAATGGTTGTCTGTGTCTATGTGTCAGCCCTGTGATGACCTGGCGACTTGTCCAGGGTGTACCCCGCCTTTCGCCCGTAGTCAGCTGGGATAGGCTCCAGCTCGCCTGCGACCCTGTAGAAAGATAAAGTGGCTAGAGATAATGAGATGAGATGAGAATTCTGCAGGTGGCTTTGAAAGGCACTTGGGTCACTAAAACTTTTCCCCACACTAAGTGCAGCGACGTGGCTTCTTGCCTGTGTGAATGTGCTGTGCTGTTGGAGACAACTCTGACAAGGAAAACTCTTCCCAAACTGTGTGTTAGACTGTGAACTAAATGTTTGGTTTTCCCCTTCAATAAAGATTCAAGCAGGCACAGACTTCGAGGAAAGAAGATTTTATTGAAGCTTCAGGTTCATACACAGTCCGAGTGCAAGTCCTCTGCTCTCACTTTCACACCTCAAAACAAAAGATTCTTTCCCATAACATTTAAACTAAGTTTCTCACCCCAAGTCATAAAGAAAAAGATGTTACTGTGGGCAACTCTGAGGCCCTGAAAACACACACAATCTTTCTCCAGCAGCCAGAGAATTATACCAGACCTAAAAATAAATAAAAAAGATTTAAGAAACCCTTCACCATTCTTTATTGTGAGCATTCAGACGGCTTCTCTCCTGTGTGGATGCGCTCGTGCTGTTGGAGAGCACTTTGCTGAATAAAACTCTTCCCACATTGTACACAGTAATACGGCTTCTCTCCTGTGTGGATACGCTCATGCCGTTTGAGATTACTCTGATAAGTAAAACTCTTTCCACACTGTCCACAGTGATATGGCTTCTCTCCTGTGTGGATATGCTCATGCCGTTTGAGATTACTCTGATACGTAAAACTCTTTCCACACTGTCCACAGTGATATGGCTTCTCTCCTGTGTGGATACGCTCATGCTGTTGGAGAGCACTCTGCCCAGTAAAATTTTTCCCACACTGTCCACAGTGATATGGCTTCTCTCCTGTGTGGATGCGCTCGTGCTGTTGGAGAGCACTCTACTGAGTAAAACTCCTCCCACACTGTCCACAGTAATACGGCTTCTCTCCTGTGTGGATGTGCTCGTGCTGTTTGAGAGTACTCTGTCGAGTAAAACTCTTCCCACACTGTCCACAGTAATATGGCTTCTCTCCTGTGTGGATGTGCTCGTGCTGTTTGAGAATATCCTGTCGAGTAAAACTCTTCCCATACTGCCCACAGTAATACGGCTTCTCTCCTGTGTGGATGCGCTCATGTCACTGGAGATGACTCCGCTGAGTAAAACCCTTCCCACACTGTCCAAAGTGATACGGCTTCTATCCCGTGTGGATGTGCTTGTGCTGTTTGAGAGTACCCTGCTGAGTAAAACTCTTCCCACACTGTCCACAGTGATATGGCTTCTCTCCTGTGTGGATACGCTGGTGATTTTCGAGATGCTGACTCCCACATTTTCTCCCACATCCCTGTAACAAGTGGAGCAAATTTTACACATTTCCATCACGTCACTCACCAAGTGTTATACAAGTCATTTGTGCTTTTTTGAAAGTGTACACGTTTCAAAAGTATAAAATATATAATCTTTTCCTTTTATATTCTGCTTAGGAAGGAACTTATGGTCTCCAGGCGTTTACCAAATCAAATGCCTTTATTTCATACCTGCTAACAGTTTTACATATATTATATAAAAGTATTTTTCTTGGGTATATGTCACCCAGAAAAACCAACAGGCTCAACTAAGCATTTACAAATAAAGAAAAATTCAGTGAAAGCAAAATTTTGGTGGAAGGCAGGTCGAAAAAAAGTCAAACAAAACCACCACCACCAGACACCAAGATCAAAAACTAAGGTTCCAAACGAGAACAAAATAAGAAATGAACAGTGAATAAGCCAAGGGACAGAAGCAAAAAGAACTCAGTAAGATGAAATGCTATTTTTGGTTTCAAGGAAAACTGGAAAGCCTGCTCACAATTTATCAATTTTGTCCGAAAAATCAAAGACTATTTGCCATAATTTCCCCTAACTTTCGAAAGATAGAAGGATGACCTAGTTGCTCATCTGGTGCCATAACAGAGAACTGATGATGGTTTCTTATAAATAAATAAATAAATAAATAAGCAAGCAAGCTGCAGGCAGATAGTTATGACAAAACTGGAACATGAAATGAGCATCCTGGATATACAATTTCCAGGATGATATACATGATATACATCATGCAATTTCAATATGTCTCATTTCTTAAACAGAGGTGGAGTGTGCTGGTATCTTTTAGAAAAGATGATAATTCTCACAGCTTTTTTCTGAAGGATAAAAATTGGTTGAATACTGGATTTGTGTCTTGCCCCAGACAATTATGCCATACAATACAAAAGAATAAATAACAGACTGATTAATATAGAAGGTGATAAAATATCTTATTGGAGACAAAATACAGTGGTGCTTGAAAGTTTGTGAACCCTTTAGAATTTTCTATAGGATCATTCCATGTCAATTCACACACCCTCCCCAGTGACACCTCTTCAATTTGCCTGATATTTATTTTATTAGTGCCTTATGATGTCAAAATAAAGAATCCAAAATTTTAACTTCCTAGCTGGAACGGTTTTTGAATTTTGGCCCTTCAAAGTTTGGGTGCCATGCCCACTTTTGGGGTCCAGGAATTGTACACTTTATTTGCAAGCATTTTTGGAGGCCCATATCTTTTGTTCTAAGGGGAATATAGACCTGTAAATTGCTATATCTATGTATTCTGGCCCTGTCTATCTGATTCTGCACCTAAAAATAGCACAAGTTTACTAACTTTAGAGATATTAACCCCTTAAAAGTGGATTTTTTTTAATGACAAATTTTTTTTGACATTTCATGGGTCCATATCTTGGAAAGTTTTTGTGTTGATAGGGTTTAAACTGATTTATCATCATATTTGGGAACTCTACTGTGTACTTAGAGAGTTTCAGGGCACTCAGAGGTTTGGTGGGGGTACAGGAGGGCCCCAAATATGGCTTCGGGACAAAATTACCGTTTGGTACGTCCTACTTCAGGCCATTAGTTGGCCGTGTGGGCACATGATGACTGGAATGAGCCTTTAACCCTATCAACAGACACCCTTTATCAAACTTTTAAGCCAATAAAAACTTTGATTACCCAACTCCTTCAATATAAACTAAGCATTTGTATATGGTACTGTTTTTGCATATTCCAGTAGTCTCCTATCAGATGCAGGAAAACTGGCAACAGTAAAGAGACCTTTCTGCCTAGAATATACAACTTTATGGCAGTCATCATTTAGTGACAAACCAATCTTGCAAGTATTTTGTTCCATCTTCCATGAGCAGGGGATTTTTTGGTTAACACACTGACACCGAATGTTGGTGCCTTCCCCTCCCTACAATGACCTTATTGAAACAATCCTCTTTTCTCTGTGAATTCAGTTTAGATATTTATAAGCAAGCAAATACTCAGCTTGGGAGCCTTTGTGTGATGTCACAGTTTGTTACAAATTAATTTTACTTTGTATACAAAATAATTGTTACAAAAGTGAAACATTTGTTTACAGATATCTCTGATTTTTTAATGCTAACTGTTCATGAAAATACCAGTGGGCTTGAGCCATATGCTCAAGACTTTGATATTGAAACAACCAATTATTGTAAGTAATGAACACATAGCATAAAACCGTTAACATTTAGATGTCTTTATGATCAATACTTTAAAAACAATTGTATAGAAGAAAGGTATGTATCAAATATATATATATATATATATATATATATATATATATATATATATATATATATACACACACACCGGTAGAGTTCCTCATGAATACCCTTGCCTCCTTCATGTTTATAATGATTATAATAAAATAATCTTATATATATATATATATATATATATATATATATATATATATATATATATATATACACACACACACACACACAGTTGTGTTCAAAATAATAGCAGTCCAACATGACTAACCAGATCAATCACTGCTTTTGGTAGAAATTATATTACTACATGGCAAATAATTTACCAGTAGGTGTAGTAAAGTCGTAGAAAACCAACAGACCCAACATTCATGATATGCATGTTCCTGAGTCTGTGTAATTGAATAATTAAGTGAAAGGGGCGTGTTCAAAATAATAGCAGTGTGGAGTTCAATTAGTTAGGTCATTCAGTCTGTGAAAAAACAGATGTCAGTCAAGTGGCACTAATTTAAGGATGAAGCCAGCACATGTTGTACATGCATTTCTCTCTGAAAACCTGAGAAAAATGGGTCGTTCCAGACATTGTTCAGAAGAACAGCGTGTTTTGATTAAAACATTGATTGGAGAGTGGAAAATGCATAAAGAAGTGCAGAAAATGATAGGCTGCTGGGCTAAAATGATCTCCAATGCTTTAAAATGGACAGCAAAACGAGAGAGACGTGGAAGAAAATGGAAGACTACCACTCGAATGGATCGAAGAATAGCCAGAATAGCAAAGACTCAGCCAATGATCAGCTCCAGGGTGATGAAAGACAGTCTGAAGTTACCTGTGAGTACTGTGACAATTAGTAGATGCCTGTGTGAAGCTAATCTATCGGCAAGAAGCCCCCGCAAAGTCCGACTGTTAAAAAAAAGATGTGCTGAAGAGGATACAATTTGCCAAAGAACACATTGACTGGCCTAAAGAGAAATGGAGAAACATTTTGTGGACTGATGAAAGTAAGATTGTTCTTTTTGGGTCCAAGGGCCGCAGACAGTTTGTCAGACGACCCCCAGACAGTGAATTCAAGCCACAGTACACTCTGAAGACAGTGAAGCATGGTGGTGCAAGCATCATGATATGGGGATGTTTCTCTTACTATGGTGTCGGGCCTATTTATCGCATACCAGGGATCATGGATCAGTTTGCATATATCAAAATACTTGAAGAGGTCATGTTGCCTTATGCTGAAGAGGAAATGCCCTTGAAATGGGTGTTTCAAAAAGACAACGACCCCAAACACACCAGTAAGCGAGCAGCATCTTGGTTCCAGACCAACAAAATGAAAGTCATGGAGTGGCTATCCCAATCCCCGGACCTTAAGCCAATAGAAAACTTGTGGGGTGACATCAAAAATGCTGTTTCTGAGGCAAAACCAAGAAATGCAGAGGAATTGTGGAATGTTGTCAAATCATCCTGGACCGGAATACCTGTTCACAGGTGCCAGAAGTTGGTCAACTCCATGCAACACAGATGTGAAGCAGTTCTCAGAAACCGTGGTTATACAACTAAATATTAGTTTAGTGATTCACAGGAATGCTAAATCCTAAAGATTTTTTCAGTTTATACAGTCAATATTTGAGTTTGTAATGAACAATGCAGACACTGCTATTTTTTTGAACAGCCCAAAATTCATTTTTCTTCATTTTCTGTAAAGTAATTAAAACATTGATACATTTTTCTTCATGTTTTGATGTAGAATATAATGTGCAGTGTTCCCAATGCATGGAAATAAAAACTATTATAAGGATTTTGAGCTTTACTCACGTTTTTAAACACACTGCTATTATTTTGAACACGACTGTGTGTATATATATATATATATATATATATATATATATATATATATACACACACACACACACACACACACACATATATACACACATACACACACAACCCCGATTCCAAAAAGTTGGGACAAAGTACAAATTGTACATAAAAACAGAATGCAATGATGTGGAAGTTTCAAAATTCCATATTTTATTCAGAATAGAACATAGATGACATATCAAATGTTTAAACTGAGAAAATGTATCATTTAAAGAGAAAAATTAGGTGATTTTAAATTTCATGACAACAACACATCTCAAAAAAGTTGGGACAAGGCCATGTTTACCACTGTGAGACATCCCCTTTTCTCTTTACAACAGTCTGTAAACGTCTGGGGACTGAGGAGACAAGTTGCTCAAGTTTAGGGATAGGAATGTTAACCCATTCTTGTCTAATGTAGGATTCTAGTTGCTCAACTGTCTGAGGTCTTTTTTGTTGTATCTTCTGTTGTATGATGCGCCAAATGTTTTCTATGGGTGAAAGATCTGGACTGCAGGCTGGCCAGTTCAGTACCCAGACCCTTCTTCTATGCAGCCATGATGCTGTAATTGATGCAGTATATGGTTTGGCATTGTCATGTTGGAAAATGCAAGGTCTTCCCTGAAAGAGACGTTGTCTGGATGGGAGCACATGTTGCTCTAGAACCTGGATATACCTTTCAGCATTGATGGCGTCTTTCCAGATGTGTAAGCTGCCCATGCCACACGCACTAATGCAACCCCGTACCATCAGAGATGCAGGCTTCTGAACTGAGCACTGATAACTTGGGTCGTCCTTCTCCTCTTTAGTCCGAATGACACGGCGTCCCTGATTTCCATAAAGAACTTCAAATTTTGATTCGTCTGACCACAGAACAGTTTTCCACTTTGCCACAGTCCATTTTAAATGAGCCTTGGCCCAGAGAAGACACCGGCGCTTCTGGATCATGTTTAGATATGGCTTCTTCTTTGAACTATAGAGTTTTAGCTGGCAACAGCGGATGGCACGGTGAATTGTGTTCACAGATAATGTTCTCTGGAAATATTCCTGAGCCCATTTTGTGATTTCCAATACAGAAGCATGCCTGTATGTGATGCAGTGCCGTCTAAGGGCCCGAAGATCACGGGGACCCAGTATGGTTTTCCAGCCTTGACCCTTATGCACAGAGATTCTTCCAGATTCTCTGAATCTTTTGATGATATTATGCACTGTACATGATGATATGTTCAAACTCTTTGCAATTTTACACTGTCCAACTCCTTTCTGATATTGCTCCACTATTTGTCGGCGCAGAATTAGGGGGATTGGTGATCCTCTTCCCATCTTTACTGCTGAGAGCCGCTGCCACACCAAGATGCTCTTTTTATACCCAGTCATGTTAATGACCTATTGCCAATTGACCTAATGAGTTGCAATTTGGTCCTCCAGCTGTTCCTTTTTTGTACCTTTAACTTTTCCAGCCTCTTATTGCCCTGTCCCAACTTTTTTGAGATGTGTTGCTGTCATGAAATTTCAAATGAGCCAATATTTGGCATGAAATTTCAAAAAGTCTCACTTTCAACATTTGATATGTTGTCTATGTTCTATTGTGAAGACAATATCAGTTTTTGAGATTTGTAAATTATTGCATTCCGTTTTTATTTACAATTTGTACTTTGTCCCAACTTTTTTGGAATCGGGGTTGTATATATAGGTGCAATGGGTCTTAAGTGATCAGTCTCATTAAATCATTCTCATTAAATCAGTCTCATTAATAATACCATTAATTTTGGTGCTTAATAATAAATTACCAAACAGCTAAATTATGGTATATTCCAAATTGTTATGATCACTACCAATGCAGCAATAATGGATTACTTACCGTATCATATAAATCATATACACCTTGGAATTCTTTGAGATTGGATGACTTCAAGGATATCGGCAAAAACAGGCAATCACAGTTTTCAGAATAATTGAATTTATTATAACAATGATAAAAAATTGAGTAATGGCAGTTTAGAATACACTCAATAAGTCAGCAGCAAAACCGTGAGGTATTATGTGTGTGTGTGTGGGGGGGGGTAGCGTGCATGTGTGCGTGTGTGTGTGTTGGGGGATGGGTCACCACATGTTTTTAGACAATGGGATTAGCCATGGTAGCTAACCCACTAGCATATAACATTACTAAATCTACTGAAATCTTGATGAGGTCAAAATATGTATAATAATGAAATTAAAGGTTAGAAAGGATAGCAAGAGCATGCAAAAGCCTATCTATTAACGACTGAGAGATCAACACAAATAGAACAATAATCAATTCAGCACCCTGAGTGTCTACAGTGTACACAATTAAACCGTTCCTGAGTTTAAATTCACACTACTTCATAAAGCTAATTCCTAAGACTAGTCTTTGTGCCCAAAAATGCCAGTCTTACTTCCAGTATCTTGCTTATGCAAGATTATAGAGACGTTCCAAAACTTCTGAGTCCACCGGAGCACGTGGGTCGTTTCCGTGGAAAGCAGAGAATTTCTTGGTCCAAACTTCAGCGTTCGTGAGGAAAAGTCTCTGATCAAACAATGTGCACAGCGCTTTAGTCAGAAGGAATCCGATCGCTTCTAACTTTTAATTAACTGCCTTGGGCTGCAGTCGTAACGTTACTTATAATGAACAAATGAAAAAGAAACCGGTTGTACTCAATCTGAGTTAAATCGCGCGATTCTGGATTTTTACCGTGGCCAGTGGTAAACAAAAGAAAATGCACTAAATCTCTTCTACGTCTTTATCATGGATGTTCTGAGAGCAGATGTCTCCTTTGTCTGTTACCGCGTGGTTCACAGAGCCGAAGAGATAGTGTCTCTTTATGTCTACGGATCCAAGTCCTAGAGCCAAAGAGGAAGGCGGAAGTGTTGCTCAGTTACTTATGGCTTCATGGAGGATGTGATGTAGGAAGTCCCGCCCAGGCGTGACGTAGGTCATCGCGAAAGTTGGTTGATGGGATCTGTAGTTCTTAGACGGGACGGTGGCGCTGTACTTACATTCCCCCTTTTGGTCTCAGGGGTATGATGGAGTCGTAGCACTGAGAGCACAGTACCGTACAGTCCACATGTCCATAGTCCTTGAAGTGGCTTTTCTCTGTACAGTCCAAGGTGTCCTGTGAAAACTGTGTAAACTCATGAGTCCCAGTAAGACAGTTGGAGGCAGAGGCATTTGGGCATATAATCACTATCTAACCAAATCACAATCACATCTTTAAAAAAAAAATTATTAAACATTAACGCTACATATATACTTCATTTCCTATGCATAAAAACAAGAAAAGAGAAGGAATGAGGGAAAGAAAAGAAGTATTAGTGCTTGGGTTAGTAAGCCTAATCTTCTGGAAAGGTAATAGCAGCAGGTGGTCTAGCCAGAAAGCGTGCGCTACTGTGGCTAAAGCTGTCAGGGATGCAGACCATCTTATCCAGCTTGGCGTGTAGTGTTATGCATTTGTGTAGCATGTGTGCGATGCCAGCAGTTAAGACCCAGCCACTGAGAAGAAGTCCCAAAGCAATCAGACTTATAGTGGATCTTAGATCAGATGACTCTCTGACCTGGTTGCGGGAGACCATAGTCGAAATTCCAGTCTGATCTAAACTAAATTTCACCGTTTTGGTCCCTTCAACCAGTAGTTGCTGTTGGAGGGTGTTATTGATCTCAAGATCATAACCTTGAAATGCGTCTATCATTTCAATCTCAGAATCGTACCTGTCAGTACTAAGATGGTGTAGGGTGATATCACCTACGTGAATGGTGGCTCCCTGTGGTACACTAAGGAACACCATTTGGTTTGGGATTTTCATTCTGGTGGCTGTGTCGTGCTGGTCGTATGACATCAAGACTTCAGTTTTTGGAGTGTTAACAACCCACCGATTACCAGCTCTCTCTACTCTAGTTTCCATATCCTCGTCCTTTACGGACATTTGACCTACACACTTTTGTTCGGGCGCTTTTGCCCTCAAACCACACAGGCGATCTGTAGTGTCTCTAATGAATGGGTTGCTTGGGCAGACCCAGTGGATGTCTTTAGTGGAGGTGCACATCTCTAGGTTGGGAATAAAGTAGACAGAGGGGCTGTCGTCATGGAATGCTACCATGGGTGGTGTCTGTATGCGTATACGGACATTGTTTTTCCAGAAACCCACGTTGAGGACAGACTTGAGTCTATATATGTTGTTTTCTCAATGATGGGTAGATTCAGCATGAATCCTAAGTCTTGTGGATTCACAAAAATGGGGATAGCACTGCCAAGACTATAGGCCAGGTGTATTTGCAATGAATACACATTAGTAATAGTAGCGGATTTTAGTATTTTATCTACCATGACATACAGAAGGGTTATTACTTTATTGGGTTGGTAAATCTGACTGGGAATGTTAGTGTACGCTTATGGGTGAGTGAGGCGTACAAGCTAGGTGGACAGGATGGGCCTAGCTATCGTCCCCCCCTTTTGGAGTGAGGACTGTTCAAAAAGGCTTGATTTGATCGCTATAGATCCATCGATATGAGGGCGTTTGATTAGGCCTGGATGTCCTAATGCGATACGCGACGGGGAACAGTTTTCCCACGATCGAAAGGTCCCGACCAGTACGGTAGGAACTTCGAGGTTCGGTCGTAGTAGGCCTTTTGTCCTTCTACGTTCAGTTCGAGATTCTTTTGGGCACATGCAACGGTTGACTGTAGGTGGCGTTGTAGGTCGGCGACATATTGATGTGCGGTGTATGCAGTTGCGATGCTCATGTCCTCTGGTCTGTACAGGAGATGCAGTGGGAGAACCATCTCCCACCCAGTCATCATCCCAAAGGGTGTGACTCCAGTGGTGCGATGAGGGGTGGACCTAATGGCCATTAGCACCAAGGGAAGTTTCACATCCCAATCTTTACCATAGTGGGTGACATACTTTCGCAGCATGCTCACAATGGTTTGACTGGCTCGTTCAACCTGACCAGAGGATTGAGGGTGGTACGCGATATGGAATTTCGCCTCAACGCCTAGCATGTTCCACAGCGCAGCCATTACACCAGCAGTGAAATGGGTGCCTTTGTCTGAGTCGATGGATAGAGGGAGGCTTTTCTGCACAAATACGGGGCAGGAATGGCTTTGACACAGCATGTCAAACGAAGTCTGGCTGATTTCTCAGACCAAAGCGTCAGAGCTGCATTGAGGACCGTGGTCCCATTGACTCACGCTTCACCTGATAGGATAGGGCAGTACATAGCTGAGGTTGAGTTACTCAAGGAACAGAGGAAAAAGGTCTGGTTTTCAAAATAATTGTGGCCACTAGGGGGACTTGCGATGTCGGGTGTTTCGACACCAGACTCGGTGCACAAAGACATGAACTGAAGTTCATCGGAAATTTGGTCTCCCGTAGCACTTGGTTGGTCGGTGTCTGCACTACTCTCATCACAATGGGCTTGTGCATGTTTTGTGGGATCCAACGGCTGTGGGGTCGTGATTTGGGCCCACAATTGACTGCGATGACAATCAATGAGTGGCGCCAACCTGTCGAGTAGGTTTTGGCCAATCAGTAGTTTTTCCATACCCACATACATACAATATACATACATATATATATATACACACACACACACACACACATATATAAAATTTCCCCTTTTTACTAATTGATATGCTAATTTTCCCCACATGAGTGGCGAGGGGCCCCTTCCCCTTTTCTTGAAAAAAAAAAAACCTGATGAGGCTAGGTTTAACTTCCAGATCGGATGTCAGAACAAATGTAGTAAAGCAACCAGGATGTTTTTCTTGGGATCATCCCCTTGTTTGCATCTTTCCCTTTCCTGTTTGAAAGATGCATTTAACTATTAAGTGTATAGTGGTCAGAGTTTGGTTGGATACAGGGAAAGGTGTCAAATGTAAAAAAAAAAAAAAGAGCATCGTGAAACAGCCGGGAAAGGGTTTATCCCTTGTAATTGTCAATATAACTAATGGGGTATTGGGTATAAATAATCTTCCCATAGATTAAAATCACTATATGGGTGTGCTTTTACTACCTTAAACATGAATAGGTAGTCAAAACAACAGTTGACCTACTTTCCGGACTTAGGATTTTTCAGAAAATATGCAAAAATAGTACCATATACAAATGCTTAGTTTATATTGAAGGAGTTGGATAATCAAAGTTTTTATTGGCTTAAAAGTTTGATAAAAGGTGTCTGTTGATAGGGTTAAAGGCTCATTCCAGTCATCATGTGCCCACATGCCCAACTAATGGCCTGAAGTAGGGCGTGCCAAATGGTAATTTTGTCCCGAAGCCATACTTGGGGCCCTCCTGTACCCCCACCAAACCTCTGAGTGCCCTGAAAAACTCTAAGTACACAGTAGAGTTCCCAAATATGATAAATCAGTTGAAACCCCATCAACATAAAAACTTTCCAAGATATGGTCCCCCAAAATGTCAAAAAAATTGTCATTAAAAAATCCATGTTTAAGGGGTTAATATCTATAAAGTTAGTAAACCTGTGCTACTAAAAGTAGATAAAGAGAACCCAGTGAAACAAGACAAAAATACAACCCTGATTCCAAAAAAGTTGGGACAAAGTACAAATTGTAAATAAAAACGGAATGCAATGATGTGGAAGTTTCAAAATTCCATATTTTATTCAGAATAGAACATAGATGACATATCAAATGTTTAAACTGAGAGAATGTATCATTTAAAGAGAAAAATTAGGTGATTTTAAATTTCATGACAACAACACAGCCCTGTGATGACCTGGCGACTTGTCCAGGGTGTACCCCGCCTTTCGCCCGTAGTCAGTTGGGATAGGCTCCAGCTTGCCTGCGACCCTGTAGAAGGATAAAGCGGCTAGAGATAATGAGATGAGATGAGACAACACAGCCCTGTGATGACCTGGCGACTTGTCCAGGGTGTACCCCGCCTTTCGCCCGTAGTCAGTTGGGATAGGCTCCAGCTTGCCTGCGACCCTGTAGAAGGATAAAGCGGCTAGAGATAATGAGATGAGATGACAACAACACATCTCAAAAAAGTTGGGACAAGGCCATGTTTACCACTGTGAGACATCCCCTTTTCTCTTTACAACAGTCTGTAAACGTCTGGGAGCTGAGGAGACAAGTTGCCCAAGTTTAGGGATAAGAATGTTAATCCATTCTTGTCTAATGTAGGATTCTAGTTGCTCAACTGTCTGAGGTCTTTTTTGTCGTATCTTCCGTTTTATGATGCGCCAAATGTTTTCTATGGGTGAAAGATCTGGACTGCAGGCTGGCCAGTTCAGTACCTGGACCCTTCTACGCAGCCATGATGCTGTAATTGATGCAGTATGTGGTTTGGCATTGTCATGTTGGAAAATGCAAGATCTTCCCTGAAAGAGACATCATCTGGATGGGAGCATATGTTGCTCTAGAACCTAGATATACCTTTCAGCATTGATGGTGTCTTTCCAGATGTGTAAGCTGCCCATGCCACATGCACTACTGCAACCCCATACCATCAGAGATGCAGGCTTCTGAACTGAGCGCCGATAACAACTTGGGTCGTCCTTCTCCTCTTTAGTCCGAATGACACGGCGTCCCTGATTTCCATAAAGAACTTCAAATTTTGATTCGTCTGACCACAGAACAGTTTTCCACTTTGCCACAGTCCATTTTAAATGAGCCTTGGCCCAGAGAAGACACCGGCGCTTCTGGATCATGTTTAGATACGGCTTCTTCTTTGAACTATAGAGTTTTAGCTGGCAACAGCGGATGGCACGGTGAATTGTGTTCACAGATAATGTTCTCTGGAAATATTCCTGACCCCTTTTTGTGATTTCCAATACAGAAGCATGCCTGTATGTGATGCAGTGCCGTCTAAGGGCCCGAAGATCACGGGCACCCAGTATGGTTTTCCAGCCTTGACCCTTACGCACAGAGATTCTTCCAGATTCTCTGAATCTTTTGATGATATGTTCAAACTCTTTGCAATTTTACACTGTCAAACTCCTTTCTGATATTGCTCCACTATTTGTCGGCGCAGAATTAGGGGGATTGGTGATCCTCTTCCCATCTTTACTTCTGAGAGCCGCTGCCACTCCAAGATGCTCTTTTTTATACCCAGTCACGTTAATGACCTATTGCCAATTGACATAATGAGTTGCAATTTGGTCCTCCAGCTGTTCCTTTTTTGTACCTTTAACTTTTCCAGCCTCTTATTGCCCCTGTCCCAACTTTTTTGAGATGTGTTGCTGTCATGAAATTTCAAATGAGCCAATATTTGGCATGAAATTTCAAAATGTCTCACTTTCGAAATTTGATATGTTGTTTATGTTCTATTGTGAAGACAATATCAGTTTTTGAGATTTGTAAATTATTGCATTCCGTTTTTATTTACAATTTGAACTTTGTCCCAGCTTTTTTGGAATCGGGGTTGTATTATACTTGGTCATTTATTTACTGAGGAAAATGAGCCAATATTACATATCTGTGAGTGGCAAAAGTATGTGAACCTCTAGAATTAGCAGTTAATTTGAAGGTGAAAACACCTGACTCTAATTTCAATCAATGGGATGGCAATCAGGTGTGAGTGGGCACCCTGTTTTATTTAAAGAACAGGGATCTATCAAAGTCTGATCTTCACAACACATTTGTGGAAGTGTATCATGCACGAACAAAGGAGATTTCTGAGGACCTCAGAAAAAGTGTTGATGCTCATCAGGCTGGAAAAGGTTACAAAACCCTCTCGAAAGAGTTTGGACTCCACCAATCCACAGTCAGACAGATTGTGTACAAACAGAGGAAATTCAAGACCATTGTTACCCTCCCCAGGAGTGGTCAACCAACAAAGATCACTCCAAGAGCAAGGTGTGTAATAGTCAGTGAGGTCACAAAGGACCCCAGGGTAACTTCTAAGCAACTGAAGGCCTCTCTCACATTGGCTAATGTTAATGTTCATCAGGAGAACACTGAACAACCATGGTGTGCATGGCAGGGTTGTAAGGAGAAAGCCACTGCTCTCCAAAAAGAACATTGCTGCTCATCTGCAGTTTGCTAAAGATCACGTGGACAAGCCAGAAGGCTATTGAAAAGTGTTTTGTGGGTGGATGAGACCAAAATAGAACTTTTTGGTTTGAATGAGAAGCGTTATGTTTGAGAAAGGAAAACACTGCATTCCAGGATAAGAACCTGATCCCATCTGTGAAACATGGTGGTGGTAGTATCATGGTTTGGGCCTGTTTTGCTGCATCTGGGCCAGGACGGCTTGCCATCATTGATGGAACAATGAATTCTCTATTATACCAGCGAATTCTAAAGGAAAATGTCAGGACATCTGTCCATGAACTGAATCTCAAGAGAAGGTGGGAAGGTCATGCAGCAAGACAACGACCCTAAGCACACAAGTTGTTCTACCAAAGAATGATTAAAGAAGAATAAAGTTAAATGTTTTGGAATGGTCAAGTCAAAGTTCGGACCTTAATCTAATGGAAATGTGGTGGAAGGACCTGAAGCGAGCAGTTCATGTGAGGAAACCCACCAACATCCCAGAGTTGAAGTTGTTCTGTACGGAGGAATGGGCTAAAATTCCTCCAAGCCGGTGTGCAGGACTGATCAACAGTTACCAGAAACGTTTAGCTGCAGTTATTGCTGCACAAGCAGGGCTCGAAATTCGCGGTGGTCCGGTCACCCAAGGCGACTTAATTTGTCATTTGGCGAATAATTCCTGTCACTAGCCAGCCCGGCTGGCTAGTTGAAAATAAAAAAGCTATATGAAGCGAAGATTCAGACACACCATCAACTAAAGCCACCACATATTAAGTGCGTGCCGTGTCTGTGTTAATCGATGTGTTCATCGGCAGGACGGTCAGACTGTCAGTTTTTTCACTACTGCGTATGCATATAACAGACATCCCAAGTCTCCCGCATGTTCCGGGAGTCTCCCGCATATTGATAGTGGCTCCCTGATGCCCGCAAATTGGATAATATCTTCCAGAATCTAGAGCAAGCGAGCAAGAGCGTGCATGCGAAACATTAATGTCTGCATCACGCATATGACAGAATGCGCAAGAGAGATTGCGCGTGTGCCAGTTCATGAAGCGCATGCTAGACAAAGAGCATCCTGATTGGTTTCCAGACATCCCAACCTGCAGACCCCCCCCCCGCTGATGGGGAAAAAAGTCCAATATATTATTATTTGTTGATATTATATTATGGTGCTCTGTGTTGTTCTCATTTATGTATTTAACAACAGTATCAAAATACTCCGGTTCTTGAAATAAATGCACATTAGTCATGAACAATGGTAACTCCTCTATTTTGTGTTATTTTTGACTAAGTAAAATCAGGGGTGAAAGTAAGCCGGTCCTGGCCGGTCCGGCGTACCACTAAAAGATTTGGCCGTACCGGAAAGAAAAATATACTGTCTCTGAAAAAAAAAGTACTTTCAGCATAACACACCTGCTAACGTTAATTTACCAAAAGCAACACGTTTTCCTCAATATACATTGCATATAACTCGTTCTGACCTGTCTCTGAATTATGTCTGAAGTGAATTCCTTCCGTGTTTCACTCGACAGACAATGTGCGAGATAGTGCGCGTAGCCCACTGCTTAACCATCTTGCGCCAACGTGCGCAGCTGGTATCCAGTGTTTTAGTAGACAGAATGTCCAAAATGAAAAGTTAGTTTTCAACTGTTCAGCTAAAAAAAATGTTATTAAAACGATTGCATTGTTGAAATGATGTGCTTGCAATTTATTTATAATCAAAAACTGATACAGGTGGATGAAAGAGTGATAGTGTGATAAAGTACTATACTAGTACTACTGAGTGATAAGAAGTCTTAGTGAATGCTTGATAAGTAGACAATAATAAATAATTAGGTGTATTTTTCGGCGCTCGCTGCGCACGCGCACTATGACTCAAAATAATAGTAACGGCAAGAAATAAAAGTTACTTTCACCCCTGAGTAAAATTCATACAAGAACAAATTTTGGCGAGTTGATTTTCTGTTTGGTTAGTTACTTTGGAAGGTAACTAGTCCAGCTGGCTGGTGAAAAAATATACGAATTTTGAGCCCTGACAAGTATGTGAGATTGGTACAGGATATGTATGAGGACAGTGTGACAGCAGTGAGATGTGTAGTGGGAATGATGGAGGCATTTAAGGTAGATGTTGGATTGCACCAGGGCAATCCAAGCCCTTTCTTGTTTACAACGGAAATCGACAGGTGGACAGTCGACATCAGGCAAGAGGCCCCATGGACAACGATGTTTGCAGATGATATTGTGATCTGTAGTGAGAAGTAGCAGGAAGCAGAAGAAAACAGATATAGGAGGCATGCACTTGAGAGAAGGGGAATGAAAGTCAGTTGGAGCAAGAGGGTGTACATGTGTGTGAATGAGGGTGAGGACAGTGGAACGGTCCAGCTGCAAGGAATAAAGGTGGTCAAAGCAAAGGAGTTCAATAACTGTACAGTGTACAAAGTACTTTGTACAAAGTAATGGCAAGTGCAGAAGAGAAGTAAAGAAGAGAATGCAAGCACATTGGAATGGATGGAGGACAGTGTCAGGAGTGATTTGTGGCAGAAGGTTGTAGAGTGAAAAGGAAAGTGTACTTGAAAGTGCTGGGTCCCTTCTGAGGTGCTGTGTCTAATCCATACCTCAGCTGCAATATTAAATGGCAGACAGTACACTTTTGATGAAAAGTGGCATTCAGAGCATCAGTGAAAAAATAAGCTGAAATGCTTGGAAATTGCATATTTCAATGCCATTTAAAAAATTGCCTTCGTCGACTGGGCACTGTGCGGCCTCCAGCATCACTTCAGAAACAGGCCAGCCTTTGGAAGTTGGAAACTTGGGACCTATTAATTCTGGAACCACACTGATAGTCGGTTTATTTTGAGTACAATCACTAGGAGGCTGTAAATGGCTGGAGACCAAGAGTTGTTCATTCCTAAGCATAATCCATTTTCAGGCTATTGCCATTGGTACGTGTGACATGGAAAAGTATTTCCAGTACCAGATTCTTGAAGTGTACCATGTCTTTGCACAAAACTAAAATTAGGGATGTGGGTACTGTGTCCTTTTCAAAAGACAAACTTGCTCAAGAACAAGAAGCAAAAATAAATAAATAAATAAATAAAGCTAAAAATCAGTTTATCATCACATAACCTGTTCTGGATAAAACCACGTTCTTGATAGTGTTTTATTTTGATTAACCCTGTGCTGGCCAGAGGTACTTCACATCTCCACATAAAACCATCACTTCTTGTGAAAAATGTTCTGTGTGAAGGTGGGTTGTTTTTTTTTTCCACTGAAGCAAGGTTTAGATAAAGACATTTCACTTTTCCACTATTTCTATTTTGCCTACTAACAAAAAAGTTATATCTTTGTTCAAAGTGATTCATCACTGCAGTGCATGTCGTCTGAAAGTTTTTGACTGTGTTTGACTCAACTTGTCTTCCACTGAACATTTGTGTTTTGAATTGAATTTGGAAACTGATTACCAACAGAATTGATTAAAGCTGGAAAATAAAATGGTTTCAGAAAAAAAAAAAATTATGGATAAACTTCATTACATCGAAAAGGGATCCACCCTTCATATAACCCACCAAAACAGCTATGTTTAGATGAAAAGTGAGCTATTAAAATGATTATAATTATGAGGCTTAATCACATGAAAGTAAAAAAAAAAGTGTATACATAAGAATTTAATTTTTTTTTCTGAAAAAGGAAATGTGAACTACATTCAATATGGGGGGGGGGGGGAGGGGGACTGGATGGTATCTTTTGTCCCTGTGTCGATATATAGTACAGCAGCGGCTACAATTAGACACTTTAACGATCTTTTGGCTATTGCAAAAGTAGAAAAGACTTTCAATACACAAATCGTGCATGAATAATTACTCAAACTTCCACTGGAAAAAAAAAAAACCCGAGTTGATTCCCGATTACTTAGCGCATCAGATTACATGACACCGTTCCACAATTAGCGACACCTTTGTCCACAGTCATTGACATCCAGATGATTTGTTTTTTTTAAATTAAAAAAAAAAAAAAGTCAAAAGTTAACAAATCAGTTTTTATTTAAAATTACTTTTACATAGACATATTTGGTACAAAATATATTTTATATAAATATATGAATGTCTGTGCTTCCGTAAATAAGGAAGTAATTCTAATGTTTGTAAACCAATGAACAGATAATGTTAACCTGTGTCAGAAAATCTTTTTGTTCCACTTTCTAAGTATTTTCATAGATCAGGGTTTGTTAATCGTTCGTTGTTGTTTGTATTAATTTCTAGTTTTGTAGTTTACCAATAAATGTCAACAGGCAATTGACATTGTAAGCGCATGAAAATCCAGGTCAAAGGTCGCATGTCATTCCTCCAACCAAAACTTTATATTTTTACATCGAAAAATATACAGTGTCTACTGATATTGTAATATGTGGTAGATATTTACAACAAACTGCAATATTATATATCCTGAATGGAAGACAAAAAATCAGCATACTTTTTTTTTTTACATGCTTCTGGCCTCATTCTATTTATTGCAATAGGATTCCAAATACTCTATAAACATTCCATTCTGTTGCAGTCCATTCTATGAATCAGGAAAAAAAAAAAAAAAAACACAACATACTGTGATTTTTGTAATTAAGTACTTCATCTACTTCAACAATGTTATACAAAGCTTGATACATAACAGTTGTAAATGTCACTTAATTCCACAGGGTGTTGATAATGGTGGACACCGGTAAAAGTGATCACGATTATCGACACCTCATGTGACTTCTCAAACGCTCGTTAAGACACAAAATGGTGACTGTCAAATGAACGAATAAGAAACAAAGCAGGTTTCGACAAGGAGATCATGAAATATCGGTGAATTTGAGAAGTAAAAACACGTCCATGATCTTTCCACCAGCGCTCGAAACTAACGGTGTCCCGACGTCCCGGGGACCATATAAAATGTCATCGGGACACAAAATTATCATATCTGGGACAATCCCGGGACAATGGAAAAAAATAGATCTAGAAAAAAAGTTCTACATTAATATTATTTACAAAGCCGTAAACCATACGTAGACATTCACCGAATTTGTCAATTTTAATTTTAAAACGTTAACAGCGAAAAATACATAGTAGCTACACTTTCGATGCACCTGCGTCCGTAGGCTACAGAGCAGCGCATTCTGTTCTAGAATCTTCGACCGGAGTCCGCATTATATGGACTTGGAATGGAATTGCTACCGCACACGCTGCGCCGACTCTTGCCAGAACAAAAATGCTTAAGTGGTTGAAGCGGACCGACCGCGGGGAAGAAACTGAAAGCCCAGACATAACGTCTCCGGGACCTTCAGGATCCAAAGTGTCATCGCCTGGTCTGCAGGCAACGCTAGCAACTGAATGAACTTAATGAACACTGTTAGACACGTTATAAAATACAACAGGAATGATGTGGATGATATTGACGGAAGATACCGTTCAACAGAATAAGTGAGTTTTCTTGGTGTCTTTCTAGTTCAGAAAGTTTAGTCAGTCAGCAGCACAACTAGGCTCAGACCTGGCACTATGCTGATGTTGCTAACATTTGCACCCACGTTTCGGCAGCGAAAGTTCATAAAATGGATAACGGAAAAGTTCATAAAAATGGATAACGGTAATGGATAACGGAAAGTTCATAAAAACGCATAACGGTAATGGTGAAAATTATAAGTTGGCCTTATAAATGCCAACAGATATTCAAGGTATAAGTAGATGAAATGAACATAAAAGGGGTCTTATTTTCAACTAAAGTGTACTGCAGATGTAGGGAGTTGAAACATTTTCTGAATGAGCTAGTTGGCCCCTTTAAATAAATGGGTATCTATTCATACAGTGAGATCGCCAAAGTTGATCTCATCTCATTATCTCTAGCCGCTTTATCCTGTTCTACAGGGTCGCAGGCAAGCTGGAGCCTATCCCAGCTGACTACGGGCGAAAGGCGGGGTACACCCTGGACAAGTCGCCAGGTCATCACAGGGCTGACACATAGACACAGACAACCATTCACACTCACACCTACGGTCAATTTAGAGTCACCAGTTAACCTAACCTGCATGTCTTTGGACTGTGGGGGAAACCGGAGCACCCGGAGGAAACCCACACGGACACGGGGAGAACATGCAAACTCCGCACAGAAAGACCCTCGCCGGCTGCTGGGCTCGAACCCAGGACCTTCTTGCTGTGAGGCAACAGTGCTAACCACTACACCACCGTGCCGCCCGCCAAAGTTTAATAAACTGAAAATGCAATAACTGTAATTTTGAAGTAGATGATGTATAGGACATGTGTCACTTGTGTTTTGTGACTTATTGTAAAAATGATATAAAGGGTTCAAAATCGCATAGTTACAAATATAATAGTAACTTCATATGATAATATTAACCACTGGTTATTTCAGAGAGGAAAAAAAATGGGGACACTATTGCTTCCATTCGGGACAATACAACACAGAATTCGGGACCACTGGGGGACACAAAGAAAAAAAGTTAATTTCGAGCCCTGCTTTCCACCATGCTCATCTGCGATAATAATGTCGGAGTTTTCTTCAAACTGCTGATCGTGCTGAAAAAAATTCCATCTTAGGTAACGAGCTGTGTCATCAGACGACAAGATCAAAGGGTGAGGGGGGTCTTCCGGTTCATTAATTAACCAATAACAACAACAACAACAACAACAACTGTTGTAACTGAAAATCACCTTTGTAAAATAGTTTATTGGTAAATCCAAAAAGGTGTCGATAATTATGGACTATTGTAGCCGCTGCTCTAGTAACACGGAACAGAACACTAACATGTAGGAAATCCCATCTCTCAGAAAATCCCCTCAGCTATGATGTGATATTTGGAAATATCAAGAACTCTGTATGCCATTTTCTTAGTTACCAGAAAGAAAGCGTATGCATCAATGGCATTATATCCCTCATCATTGCCTACATCTGATCATTGCTTTATTTTTGTATTATACTGCCTATTTTGCACTACATTTACCTTTATTTTGTACTATACTGGGTGTTTTTTTTTTTGCTTTTATTTTGCACTATATTGCCTTTACTTTGTATTACTTCTTCCACCTATTTATTTATTTGTAATTGGCATTCATGGTGGACAGCAAACTAAGAATTTCATTGTGCAAGAGGACATGTCCTTACTGTGCATACAGGGTTTTCATGAGTATGGAAAACAGATGAAAAGTAACAGATTAGGTGGGTCCAGGGCAACACCCTGGTGGGGGACCAGGGGGACGAAGTGCCCCTGAAGCTGACGGACTTTGTTGATCGTGAAACTGGCCAATAAATGGATAGGAAATGCTAAATCATTGTTAAAATCATTTTACAAAAAAATTAAACACATTCCTGGGTCAAAGGACGCGAACTACGAAATACATATAAGTTATTACTTCTTAGATAAGTTATTACTTCTTCCTAATCCTTTCTGAACATTGTTATGTTATTGCCTTGTGGCTATGCTATTCTGTTTGTTTATGATGATGTTTTGATTATTGTATTTTTTATTTAAATTTTTATTTTTATATCTTTTCTTCTTTATTGTTCAGAATAAAGTAATCAATCAAAAAAAAGTAATCAATATATTTTGGTCAATGTGAGACTCAGTTGACATTTCAGTTGAGACTGATGCTCCTGTTGCGCATCCCTGAATTAATTATATTTTTTTCTGTGTGTGAAAAATAAATGAACTTCTATGCATAAAGAAAATACCCAATTACAATAAATGCATACATTTTTTACAATACACAATGTTAATTGGGTGAAACCACTCCCATCAATGCATGAGCTGGTGCGCGTGCCCGAGACCGGCACTACAAAGCCACCCCGGCCTCCGTAGTTCGGGTCCTTTGACGCAGGAACCCGGAAGTCCTGCAGTAAACAAACCCTGAAGCAACGGGAAAATGCAGCTCTCGCCTACACCATCACAGATACGTAAAATAAAAAACCTGAACTTAACCAATGTGTGTGTGTTCTTGTATGAGTACTGTAACGGTGTATGGTCAGAAAAGACAATAGATAAGCATAACCATTGCACAATAACGCTACAAACACCTGCAAAGTTATTTAGCTGCTGGCTAGTTGCAGCTTGTAGCTTCCAACGTTACTGTGTGTCAGTATAGTGTAATGTGGTGCGGTGTAGTGTAACGCAGGGATAGACCTCAATCTGGCTTTCTATTACAATCGCATGGCCACTTCAGGTAGCCCCGCATGTATTCGTTTAATGGTCTTCTGCGTGTTAAACAGTTACAAAATTATAATAAAGCGAATACTTTACGATTTATTTGGTGTATACTGATGAAGTTACGTATTTTTTTTGGGCCAAGGGAAGGGTGGCGGGCCAGAATTATAACCTGGCGGTGCGCCAATTTAAAAGCACCCGTGGAAAACACCGCTGGGCATTTTCCGCAAGACTTACCAGTTTTTTCTGCAAAGCCAAAATTGAACAGCGTTCGCTTTTTCGCAGTTGCCATCACGCTATACCATACAGGACAGGGTCGCCATCTTACCATGTGGGAACCACATGATACGCTATAATTTTATACGTGCTAAATGATTGGATGATATAAGAAGGATTAGCCAATCGGTTCCCACCATTTATCTAGTCGCATGTACACAGCCTCAGCAACCAAACGGCGCGCAAGTAACGGCGTTCCTTTTCAAATAAGTCCAACAAGAAAGTTCGAACAATTACGGGAAAATTGCACTTGGCCAAAAAACAACCGATTCAGATGTCAATACAACCGATGATTTCGATCGGCAATCGGTTACTAATGAAAACCCTGTGCATATGACAAACACTTTGAACTTGAACTCATCAAAAAAAATCCCCATGCAGGGATGGCCAAGGACATGACGTAAAACAGTTCCACCATTGATTAAGTAATGCATCTCATGACATCAAAACTTCAAAAAATGGATATGGTGCGAGTCAGTCTTGGTATATCCTGGATATACCATGAACTGACATCACAATTTCAAGCTACAGTGCTCAGCGTAAGTTAGTACACCCATTTTTGAAAAAGTTAAAATTTTAAACAATATCTCAATGAACACAAACAATTTCCAAAATGTTGAGAAGTTTAATATAAACATCCGTTTAACTTATAACGTGAAAGTAAGGTTAATAATATAAACTTAGATTACACATTTTTCAGTTTTACTCAAATTAGGGTGGTGCAAAAATGAGTACACCCCACAACAAAAACTACTACATCTACTACTTTGTATGGCCTCCATGATTTTTAATGACAGCACCAAGTCTTCTAGGCATGGAATGAACAAGTTGGCGACATTTTGAAACCTCAATCTTTTTCCATTCTTCAACAATGACCTCTTTTAGTGACTGGATGCTGGATGGAGAGTGATGCTCAACTTGTCTCTTCAGAATTCCCCATAGGTGTTCGATTGGGTTCAGATCAGGAGACATACTTGGCCACTGAATCACTTTCACCCTGTTCTTCTTCAGAAATCCAACAGTGGCCTTAGATGTGTGTTTAGTCATGTTGGAAAAGTGCATGACGACCAAGGGCACGGAGTGATGGTAGTATCTTCTCTTTCAGTATAGAGCAATACATCTGTGAATTCATGATGGCATCAATGAAATGCAGCTCCCCGACACCAGCAGCACTCATGCAGCCCCACATAAGGACACTGCCACCACCATGTTTCACTGTAGGCACCAGGCATTTTTCTTTGTATTCCTCACCTTTGCGACGCCATACTGTTTTGAAGCCATCAGTTCCAAAAACATTTATCTTGGCCTCATCACTCCAGAGTACAGAGTCGCAGTAGTCTTCATCTTTGTCAGCATGGGCCCTGGCAAACTCTAGGTGGGCTTTTTTGTGCCTGGGCTTTAGGAGAGGCTTCTTTCGTGGACGGCATCCATGCATGCCATTCCTCTGCAGTATACGCCGTATTGTGTCACGGGAAATAGTCACCACAGTTTGGCTTTCTACTTCTTTAGATAACTGCAGTGAACTTGCATGCCGATTTTCTTCAACCCTTCTCATCAGAAGACGCTCCTGTCGAGGCGTTAACTTCCGTGGACGACCTGGACGTCTCTGTGAGATGGTTGCAGTTCCATCTTTCTTAAATTTCTGTATCACTTTTGCTGACTGATAAGTAAAGCTTTGCTGATCTTCTTGTAGCCTTCACCTTTGTGGTGAAAAGAAATTATTTTCTTTGGGGAATTCTGAAGAGAACAGTTGAGCATCACTCTCCATGGTCACTGAAAGAGGTCATTGTTGAAGAATGGAAAAAGACTGATGTTGCAAAATGTCGCCAACTTGTTCATTCCATGCCTAGAAGACTTGGTGCTGTCATTAAAAATCATGGAGGCCATACAAAGTACTAGATGTAGTAGTTTTTGTTGTGGGGTGTACTCATTTTTGCACCACCCTAATTTGAGTAAAACTGAAAAATGTGTAATCCAAGTTTATATTATTAACCTTACTTTCCCGTTATAAGTTAAACAGATGTTATATTAAACTTTGTCTTGTCAACATTTTGGAAATTGTTTGAGTTCATTGAGATATTGTTTAAAATGTTACTTTTCAAAGGGGGTGTACTCATTTACACTGACCACTGTGTATGGTGGACTTGAGTCACAGCGATAGCTCTACAAGCATTTCTCTGTGTCTGTGTGTAGAGCTACATATTAGGATTTATTTCTAATTCTTTGTCGTTAACGCTTCTAGTTTGGAATTTTTTAATGAGAAAGAGAGAGAAATCAAATATACCATGCACTGAGAGGCTCCAGTTGAAATTATGGATTCTCTGAGGTGGTGTTTACATTAGACCGTATCCGTATTGTTTTCGTTGCGGATGCACTGTCCGTGCACATTAAAACGCCGGGAAACGACTCCACAGGCGGAACAATTTGAATCCGCCAGGGCCCACGTATTCAACCCAGTACGTATCTGATCCGGTGCTGTGTAAACATTGAGGAACGAGGATACGCAGTGCTGAGCTCAAGCTGACGTCGTCATTGGACAACGTCACTGTGACATCCACCTTCCTGATTCGCTGGCGTTGGTCATGCCACGTTGGTCGTGTGACGCGACTGCTGAAAAACGGCGCGGACTTCACTTCCTGCTATTTGTGTACGCGAATCGTTTTAAAAACGTTAATCTGATGATCCGCTGATTCGAAATAATGTAAACAGGGCCTGACAGAGGACTATTTTCTTCAGGGCGCCCCTCAGAGAATCCATCATTTCAACTGGAGCCTCTTGATGAATAGGACTTTCAAATATAGACAGATTTGGCAGAAATTTGGTCAGTTCAGCCATCTAAACATTTATTATATTGTGTAAGGATATAAATGCAAAAGTCAGCAGTCTTTTATTATTAGTTTGGACACCTTATGCTGTCGAGAACTGGTTACACCAGGATATAAATACAACCCCGATTCCAAAAAAGTTGGGACAAACTACAAATTGTAAATAAAAACGGAATGCAATAATTTACAAATCTCAAAAACTGATATTGTATTCACAATAGAACATAGACAACATATGAAATGTCGAAAGTGAGACATTTTGAAATTTCATGCCAAATATTGGCTCATTTGAAATTTCATGACAGCAACACATCTCAAAAAAGTTGGGACAGGGGCAATAAGAGGCTGGAAAAGTTAAAGGTACAAAAAAGGAACAGCTGGAGGACCAAATTGCAACTCATTAGGTCAATTGGCAATAGGTCATTAACATGACTGGGTATAAAAAGAGCATCTTGGAGTGGCAGCGGCTCTCAGAAGTAAAGATGGGAAGAGGATCACCAATCCCCCTAATTCTGCACTGACAAATAGTGGAGCAATATCAGAAAGGAGTTCAACAGTGTAAAATTGCAAAGAGTTTGAACATATCATCATCTACAGTGCATAATATCATCAAAAGATTCAGAGAATCTGGAAGAATCTCTGTGCGTAAGGGTCAAGGCTGGAAAACCATACTGGGTGCCCGTGATCTTCGGGCCCTTAGACGGCACTGCATCACATACAGGCATGCTTCTGTATTGGAAATCACAAAATGGGCTCAGGAATATTTCCAGAGAACATTATCTGTGAACACAATTCACCGTGCCATCCGCCGTTGCCAGCTAAAACTCTATAGTTCAAAGAAGAAGCCGTATCTAAACATGATCCAGAAGTGCAGACGTCTTCTCTGGGCCAAGGCTCATTTAAAATGGACTGTGGTAAAGTGGAAAACTGTTCTGTGGTCAGACGAATCAAAATTCGAAGTTCTTTATGGAAATCAGGGATGCCGTGTCATTCGGACTAAAGAGGAGAAGGACGACCCAAGTTGTTATCAGTGCTCAGTTCAGAAGCCTGCATCTCTGATGGTATGGGGTTGCATTAGTGCGTGTGGCATGGGCAGCTTACACATCTGGAAAGACACCATCAATGCTGAAAGGTATATCCAGGTTCTAGAGCAACATATGCTCCCATCCAGACGACGTCTCTTTCAGGGAAGACCTTGCATTTTCCAACATGACAATGCCAAACCACATCCTGCATCAATTACAGCATCATGGCTGCGTAGAAGAAGGGTCCGGGTACTGAACTGGCCAGCCTGCAGTCCAGATCTTTCACCCATAGAAAACATTTGGCACATCATAAAACAGAAGATACGACAAAAAAGACCTAAGACAGTTGAGCGACTAGAATCCTACATTAGACAAGAATGGGTTAACATTCCTATCCCTAAACTTGAGCAACTTGTCTCCTCAGTCCCCAGACGTTTACAGACTGTTGTAAAGAGAAAAGGGGATGTCTCACAGTGGGAAACATGGCCTTGTCCCAACTTTTTTGAGATGTGTTATTGTCATGAAATTTAAAATCACCTAATTTTCTCTTTAAATGATACATTTTCTCAGTTTAAACATTTGATATGTCATCTATGTTCTATTCTGAATAAAATATGGAATTTTGAAACTTCCACATCATTGCATTCTGTTTTTATTTACAATTTGTACTTTGTCCCAACTTTTTTGGAATCGGGGTTGTAAGTGCACAGAGTTAGAGAGAGAGAGAGAGAGAGAGAGAATCAGACCCATGAATAAACTTTACCTTTGAGGCAGCAGCAGCAGGAGTCTGTGGAGATTTTCCTAAAGAGGGCCGTCTGGACTCTGAGTTCATTATAAAAGGTGAAAAGAATCAGGACACTGGAAGAAGAAAAACACAGAAACTCACGAGTCCAGAATCTCCACTACCTGTTAACTGTGGGAAGTTTCACATTAACTCACCTTTAATGATATTACACAGAAAATCAACTTCAAATACCCAGACAGAGAATGAAACTGCTCTCTTCCACAGAAAGCTCCAAGCCCAGATCAGTGGTGTCCAGGAATTAGTTCTTCTTCGAAGTAGTTTGACGGTTGGTCAACAACAAATCGGTGCATTACCGCCACCTAGAGGTATTGTCGTGTATTGGTTGTAATACTGTAGTTACCAAGAGGTGGTGCTGTATATAATGAAGCTGCACCAGTAAACGTTGTTCATTCTGCTACCAGCTGTCTCTTCCTTGAGTCACATACATTACATGGTGTCAGAACTAAATTAACCCAGAATTAAAAAATAAAAAAAGAAAACATGGAGCTGCAAAAACCTCCAGTGATGTTGAGCTTAGAAGGTAATCTAGCTGAAAACTGGAGAGTCTGGAGTCAAAAGTTCGATATATATCTCATCGCTAGCGGAATAACAGAGAAGTCGGAGAAAGTAAAATGTGCTATTTTTCTCCATGTTGCCGGAGATGACGCCGTCAAAGTATTCAACACATTTCAGTTTGACAACGACGTTGATGATCTGGATGTATTGAAAGATCTGTTTAAAAACTACTGTGAACCTCGAAAAAACCTGACAAACCAGAGGCATTTGTTTTTTACAAGGGTGCAAGGCAGTCCATTGATGCATACGTCACTGATCTAAAAAAACAAAGCGAAAGACTGCGAGTTTGGAGAGTTAACCGAGTCATTAATAAGAGACAGAGTTATATGTGGGATCATAAATGATCAGATCCGAGGCAGATTGTTAAGAGAGCCGGAGCTGACGCTACAGAGAGTAGTAGACATTTGCCGTGCTAGCAAGGTGAGCCAAAGCCAGCTAAAAAAAGCTACATGAAGAAACTGAAGTGCCGGTTCAGAAATTACACAAGCAAAAAACACATGGAAAAAAGGAGAGACCACAACCACAATCAAAGAAAGAAAAACCACAAGTAGACTGTAGAAAATGCAGGTATAAGCATGATCCAAGGAAGTGCCCTGCATATGGCCAAACCTGCAACTCTTGTCACCGAAAGAATCACTGTGCAAAAATGTGCACAAGCCATGGACAGGCAGAAATCCAACGGAAAATACGAGGTATTGGATGTGACATGGCAAGTGACGATGACATGTTCATAGGGAAAATTGAACTGAAACAAACAGAAATAAGCCATGTGAACAAGCTAGACAAAGTGGATGTGCAAACAAACAAAGATGACTGGACTGTAACGCTGAATATAAACAACCAGACACTCACTGTACAGATAGATACAGGTGCTGACTGTAATGTCATATCCAAGAGAGAATTGGATGCACTGAAACTGAGTGAAAAGAAACTGGACAAATCTTGCTATAAATTAGTGGGGGGTTTTGGGCAAAAAGAAAAGCCACTAGGGCAGAAGACCATTAAATGCCAATACAAGGACAAAGAGCTTGATGTGGACTTTCAAGTAATAAAGCATGATGCTAGAGCAGTACTTGGAAAAGAGTCTAGTGTTGCACTTGGAGTGGTGAAGAAGATATATGGAGTGGGAGAAAAAACAGACAGACATCTCATCTCATCATCTCTAGCTGTTTTATCCTTCTACAGGGTCGCAGGCAAGCTGGAGCCTATCCCAGCTGACTACGGGCGAAAGGCGGGGTACACCCTGGACAAGTCGCCAGGTCATCACAGGGCCGACACATAGACACAGACAACCATTCACACTCACACCTATGGTCAATTTAGAGTCACCAGTTAACCTAACCTGCATGTCTTTGGACTGTGGGGGAAAACCGGAGCACCCGGAGGAAACCCACGCGGACAACATGCAAACTCCACACAGAAAGGCCCTCATCGGCCACGGGGCTCGAACCCGGACCTTCTTGCTGTGAGGCGACAGTGCTAACCACTACACCACTGTGCCGCCCCACAGACAGACATATTGAGTGAATATGAGGATTTATTCACAGGACTGGGCTGTGTTCTGAGAGTTCACCATATTCAGGTAAACCCAGATGTTACACCAGTGATTCATCCTCCCAGAAAGGTCCCAGTGGCCCTGAAAAAAAGACATTGAAAAGGAACTAAAAAAGATGGAAAACCTTGATGTCATAGAAAAACAAACAGAGCCCACAGAATGGGTCAGCAGCATGGTGACAGTAAAAAGAGAACACTATCCTCTGAAAACAGTGGAGGAGGTTGTTGCTGAGATGCCGAAAGCAAAAGTCTTCTCAGTTGTGGATGCAAACCAAGGCTACTGGCAAATCCAGTTAGATGAAGAGAGCTCCAGACTATGCACCTTTAACTCACCCTCAGGCAGGTACAAGTTTAAGAGACTTCCCTTTGGAATATCTTCAGCCCCTGAGGTGTTTCAAAGGTGCCTTTCACAGCATCTAGAAGGACTGGACGGAGTCATCAATGTGATGGATGACATTCTTGTGTGGGGTGAAGACAGAGAGTCACATGACAAGAGGCTGAGGAAGTTGTTTGATAGACTGAGGAACATAAACTTGAAACTAAACAGAGACAAATGCAAAATTGGACTGAGTGAAATCAGCTGCATAGGGCATGAACTGAGCAAAGATGGACTGAAACCTGACATGGACAAAGTGAGAGCCATACAAGAAATGACAGAGCCAACAGACAAACCAGCACTACAGAGATTCATGGGTATGGTGCAGTATTTGGCCAAGGTCATCCCAAATCTCTCAGAAGTACCTGCACCACTCAGAAAACTGCTGGAAGGTGAAACCTCCTGGCATTGGGAGTGTGAACAACAAAGGAGCTTCACACATCTGAAAGAGCTTGTGAGTAACGTTCCAGTGCTAAAATATTATGATGTGGAAAAGCCTGTCACACTGTCAGTCAACACCAGTTCAGGTGGTTTGGGAGCTGTGATCCTGCAAGAACAACAACCTGTGGCGTACGGCTCAAGGTCACTAACAGAGTGTGAACAAAGGTATGCACAAATAGAAAAGGAGCTGCTTACAATTGTGTATGGATGTGAAAAATTTCACCAATATCTGTATGGAAGGCATGTTCAAGTAGAGTCAGATCACAGACCGTTGGAGACAATTTTCAAAAAGCCACTCCACAAAGCTCCAGCAAGGCTGCAGAAAATGTTAATGAGACTACAGAATTACAGCCTGCAGGTGACATACAAACCTGGTAAGGAAATGCACATTGCAGATGCATTGAGCAGAGCCAGCCTGAAAGACCACACAAATGGCAGGAAGGAAGACGAGTTGGATGTGAGCTACAGTGGTGCTTGAAAGTTTGTGAACCCTTTAGAATTTTCTATATTTCTGCATAAATATGACCTAAAACATCAGATTTTCACACAAGTCCTAAAAGTAGGTAAAGAGAACCCAGTTAAACAAATGAGACAAAAATATTATACTTAGTCATTTATATATTGAGGAAAATGATCCAATATTATATATCTGTGAGTGGCAAAAGTATGTGAGCCTTTGTTTTCAGTATCTGGTGTGACCCCCTTGTGCAGCAATAACTGCAACTAAATGTTTCTGGTAACTGTTGATCAGTCCTGCACACCAGCTTGGAGGAATTTTAGCCCATTCCTCTGTACAGAACAGCTTCAACGTTGCTGGGTTGCTGGATGTTGGTGGGTTTCCTCACATGAACTGCTCGCTTCAGGTCCTTCCACAACATTTTGATTGGATTAAGGTCAGGACTTTGACTTGGCCATTCCAAAACATTAACTTCATTCTTCTTTAACCATTCTTTGGTAGAACGACTTGTGTGCTTAGGGTCGTTGTCTTGCTGCATGACCCACCTTCTCTTAAGATTCAGTTCATGGACAGATGTCCTGACATTTTCCTTTAGAATTCGCTGGTATAATAGAGAATTCATTGTGATGGCAAGCCATCCTGGCCCAGATGCAGCAAAACAGGCCCAAACCATGATACTACCACCACCATGTTTCACAGATGGGATAAGGTTCTTATGCTGGAATGCAGTGTTTTCCTTTCGCCAAACATAACGCTTCTCATTTAAACCAAAAAGTTCTACTTTGGTCTCATCCATCCACAAAACATTTTTCCAATAGCCTTCTGGCTTGTCCACGTGATCTTTAGCAAACTGCAGATGAGCAGCAATGTTCTTTTTTTAGAGCAGTGGCTTTCTCCTTGCAACCCTGCCATGCACACCATTGTTGTTCAGTGTTCTCCTGATGGAGGACTCATGAACATTAGCCAATGTGAGAGAGGCCTTCAGTTGCTTAGAAGTTACCCTGGGGTCCTTTGTGACCTCGCCGACTATTACGTGCCTTGCTCTTGGAGTGATTCTGTTGGTCGACCACTCCTGGGGAGGGTAAAAATGGTCTTGAATTTCCTCCATTTGTACACAATCTGTCTGACTGTGGATTGGTGGAGTCCAAACTCTTTAAAGATGGTTTTGTAACCTTTTCCAGCCTGATGAGCATCAACAACGCTTTTTCTGAGGTCCTCAGAAATCTCCTTTTTTCATGCCATGATACACTTCCACAAACATGTGTTGTGAAGATCAGACTTTGATAGATCCCTATTTTTTAAATAAAACAGGGTGCCCACTCACACCTGATTGTCATCCCATTGATTGAAAACACCTGACTCTAATTTCACCTTCAAATGAACTGCTAATCCTAGAGGTTCACATACTTTTGCCACTCACAGATGTGTAATATTGGATCTTTTTCCTCAATAAATAAATGACCAAGTATAATATTTTTGTTTCATTTGTTTAACTGGGTTCTCTTGATCTACTTTTAGGACTTGTGTGAAAATCTGATGATGTTTTAGGTCATATTTATGCAGAAATATAGAAAATTCTAAAGGGTTCACAAACTTTCAAGCACCACTGTATGTAGTCCAACAGTTACCTGTTTCAGAAGAAAGGTGTCAGCAATTCAGAGATGCAACAGAACAGGATGAGGAACTGAGACTAGTCAGACAAGCAGTACAGGATGGATGGCCTGAGTCACAGAGTCAAGTTCCCAAGACAATCCAAAAGTACTGGACTTTCAGAGAGGAGCTGACTTATTCACAAACTCAAAACTGGTTGTTCCGACAAAGATGAGAGAAGAGATGCTAGACAAAATTCATGAAGCACATATGGGAATTGTAAAGAGTAAAGCAAGAGCAAGAGATATCCTGTTTTGGCCAGGCATGGCAAAACAAATTGAGGAAGTTGTGCAGAAATGTACAGTGTGCAACAAACACAAAAACAACAATCCCAGAGAGCCTTTGATATCTCATCCAGTTCCTGAGAGAGAGTGGTCAAAAGTTGGAATAGATCTCTTTCATTTCAATAATGCAGAGTATATTATGTGTGTCAACTACTAAATACCCAGAGATTTCCAAGTTGAATGGTACTACAAGCAAGCACATCATTACGGCTCTAAAGTCTATTTTTGCCAGACATGGTGTACCTGATGTACTTTATTCGGACAATGGGACACAGTTGGTAAGTGCAGAAATGCAAGAATTTGCGGCCAGCTGGGAGTTTAAACACACTACATTGAGTCCGGAGTTTCCACAGTCAAATGGCCAAGCTGAGAGAGCCATTCAAACAGTGAAGAATCTGCTGAAAAAAGCACAGGATAGTCTCAGAGACCCATATATTGCTCTGTTGGAGTACAGAAACACACCACTGGATGGAATAGGATACTCCCCTGCGCAGCTGCTTATGGGAAGGAGGCTGAAGACAAAAATACCTGTGTCAAAGTACCTGTTAAAACCAGGAGTATATAAACATGTGCAGAGCAGATTGATGAACAGACAAAGTATGCAGAAACGCTATTTTGACCGTGGAACTAGGAAACTCCCTGAAATGAGAGAAGGAGAAAGGGTACGAGTCAGACAGCGGAACCAATGGCAACCTGCTATCATTCTGAAAAAACATGATCAGCCAAGGTCGTACTTGGTACAGACTGACAATGAGCAGATCTACAGAAGGAACAGGAGACACATTATGAAAACCAAGGAAACCTTGAATGCTTCATAACAAGAACAACATGAGACTGCTGAAAGTGTTCATGAGTCACTGCCACTGATGGAGAATGGACAGCAGCCTGCGGGGACTGAACCAGAGCAGGACTACCAAGAAAGTCACATGTCTGCAAGGTCACCACCGCGAGCACCAAAATCATTGGTGAGAAAAGAGACTGTGAGCACTGACAACAGTGTAAAAACTTCACGTTTTGGTAGACCTATAAGAGTTCCTCTTAGGTACCGGGAGTAATAGCAGAGACTGCTTAAGTCAAGTCAACTTTATTGTCAAATATGCTATACATGCTCGACATACAGCACAGATGAAATTTCTTTTTTTTTTTTAAATGATTTATTTAAGCAGGAAAGCTCCAGGTACAATGTCTGGGTGACCAGACCCTGGGTGCAATGCTTTTCAAAACTAAAGTCAAGAATTTAAACAAAAACACCCTACTTACAATCTCCAGGTTGATCCTCTTCAGGAGGGATTAAAGAACAAAAAACAAAACACTCCTGACCATGCCATTGATTTGAAAGCATGTTAAACTTATCAGGATATACACTCACAGATAACCAACACATGGCCATCATATGTTACCAGATTTACCTCCTGACCACAGGTCCAGGTACACAGTAGATGGTGACTGGCCTTCCTCTCACAGATAACTGATTAAAAGGGATGTACAGTGCAGAACACTCCTGTATACATTTTCCTGTGGAACTGCACATCATGTAGGAGGTTGGTTGGTTATTTCTTTGCAAACGAGATCTTCATTGCATTAGTCTGTGTGATCTTGAAACCCTGTAATGCTTCCCTGGCTGCACCAGCCTGCACTTCATTATCAAACTCCACAAAGGCAATGTCGTGATGACTCGGAACAAGACGCACCTCTTTGAACCCTGGGAACTGATTAAATAGCATGGAGAGCATGAGCTCATTGGTCTCCTCTGGCAGGTTGGTGAGGAACAGGATGTGATTAGGCGGGTTCTCGGAGACCTGCTGAGGCATCTGTCCTGGCATTTGCCCAGGCATCATCTGACCTGGAGGCATGGCACCTGGTGGCATCTGTCCAGGGCCCATACCTGGGGGTGGCATCATACCAGGAGGTGGCATGTAAGGAGGCTGACCTGGCATTGGCATCATACGAGGATCTTAACTCATAGGAGGCATTCCAGGCATAGCAGCAGGAATTCCAGCCATGCCAGCAGCAGCACCCTTCTTTGACCCTCCTGACTCCACAGCTTTAGGCTTCTTCTTCTCCTTCTTACGATCCCGCTCCACATATGTGCCCTTCATCTTGGCGATAATGTCTGAGTCTTGCTTGGCATACTGAATACGCGTGGGTTTATCATAAAAAGGAAAGCACTGCATGGATCTCAGAGCATTGGAGGCGCTGTTGACCTCTTTGAAGATTACAAAGGCCTGCCCTCGCATTTTGACCGTCCGGGAAACAAGGATATCCAGGATTTGGCCAAACTGTGAGAAAATGGCGTAAAGAGACTTCTTCAGCTCATTTTTTACATTTTTTCATTCAGGTTGTTGATGTAAATTGTGTGGTTTAGGCGCAACTCCTGGCCAGACATAGCTAGCAGCTAACAAAAACAGCACCAACGTTTGTGAGTCGCTGAAACAGGAACACACTCCAACAGTTCTCCACAGATGAAATTTCAGTCCTCTCTGGCCCACGGTGCAAACAGGCAATGCAATAAATAAAAATAGAATAACTGAAATAAACAATATAAACAGTATAAACACTCTAGATAAGAAATAGACATAGACTAAACACTCACAGGTATATACAGGTAGTCGTCGACTTACGACCTATGTGACTTATGACCGATCAACTTTATGACCGTCTGGTTATGACTGGTAAGTGTTTCCCAGCTGAGCTAGCTGAGCGTACGACAGTTTCCGCCCCAGCTCCCGGCAGCGCCTCTCGCCACGTACAACAGTTTCCGCCCCAGCTCCAGGCACATGCACGGTCTCTCTCGCGCACCCTCGCGCACTCCGTCATACAGTTTCCGCCCCAGCTCCAGGCACATGCACAGTCTCTCTTGCACGCCCTCGCGTGCTCCATCATACAGTTTCTGCCCCAGCTCCAGGCACATGCGCAGTCTCTCGCGCGCGCCCTCGCACACTCCATCATACAGTTTCTGCCCCAGCACCTGGTTTATGAAATGAGCAAATGCTCCCACCAGCCCGAGCGCTGCAACAGCTGATGATGACGTAGATGAGCCACAGCCAAGCACCAGTGATGCCAGCGGTCACTAAATTTTGTATTTTGCTATGTTTTACATTTGTATTTTGGTATGTTTCAAACTAAAATGTTTTCTATTTTTCACACCTGTATTTAATATTTTTTGTTTTGCACATATTAAACGAATTGTACTGTATGCAGTGTAGTATGCAGTGTTTGACTTAAACCAAATAATGAGCCATGTCATGGTCCTACCTGTGGGCTTCTCTCTTCAGGTAACATCTCCACTCAGCATTACCGGCCATGCCCGCACTCACTTCCTCTTATTAACTCCCAGTGGCTGTCATTGGCTGTTACTGATCACCTGTTTCCCCCCTGTGTGTATTTAAGCTGCAGTCCTCCCAAGCTTCTGTGTCAGATCGTCTGCAACTCTCAGCCTGATAGCCTGCTTTGTGTTCCTACTACTCTGACTCCTGAAATTGTTCTGTTCGACTCTGTCTGCTCTCCAGCCCCGGTACCCTGACCTGCCTTCTGTTCCGTTTGACTCTGTCTGCTCTCCAGCCCCGGTAACCTGATCTGCCTTCTGTCCCGTTGACTCTGTGTTCCAGTTTGCTCTCTAACTCCTGCCTGCTGAGGGACTGCTTGCTTGGAGACTGCCTGAAACCCAAGGTCTGTCTGCCTACAGCCACAGCTCTCTGACTATGCCAGATTGCAGCTGCTAAGCAGGGTCAGGCCCAGCCAGTACTTGGATGGGAGACCTCAGATGTCACCACCAGCCATCCCTGCCTCTCAGTTCTCCTGCCTCTGGACTTCACACATTCTCCCTTTTCCCCTATTATTAATAAACTGTGGTTTGAGCGCACTTGATCTCCTCTCCTGTCTGTTCCGTGACAGAACGATCTGACCACAACATGGAGCCAGCGCCTGAACCCTCTGCCCTAGACCGGCTGCAGCGCATCGAAGATGATGTCAGTCGGATGTCTGCCGACATTGCAGCCCTGATCCAGCTTGGTCATCAGCAGCAACAATGACTGGACCAAGCACTCCAGCTGCTCACCGCCCAACCACCGCAGTCCCTTGTTGCAACAGCCCCTGCCATACCCGCTGCTGACGTGCCAGCTCCGGGAGGTGCTCCTACTACACTTGAGGCCCCGGAACCCAAGGTCGGCAGCCCGGGGTGTTTTGACGGTGACCCCTCCCAAGTCCATGCCTTCCTGACCAGTTGCCGGTTGTTGTTCGACCTGCAGCCCAGAACCTTTGCGTCGGAGGCAGCGAAGGTGGCCTTCGTCATCACTCGTCTGATTGGCCACGCCCACCTGTGGGGGACTGCTGAGTATGAACACCGGACACCGGTGTGTGCCTCCTTCACCTTGTTTTCAGCGGAAATGACTAAGGTCTTCGACCTGGGCTCATCGTCAGTAGAGGCATCCGGAGGACTGATGAGTATTCGCCAAGGCAGACAAACAGTGGCTGACTACTCGATCGATTTCCAGACCTTGGCCCGGCGCAGCAAGTGGGGCACGCAGGCGCTGGTGGACACCTTTCTGCACAACCTGGCCGACTACATTAAGGACGAATTGGTCTTGCACAAACAACTGTCGACACTCGATGAGGCCATTGCCCTGGCCGTCCACATTGACCGCCGGGTCCAGACCCGTTGACGAGAGAGGGCCCACCAGACTCAGTCAGTCACCAGCGCACGGAGTAACCCAGCCCCTTCTACGTCTCCTGCTGCTTCTCCGCCGAGCCTTCTGGACCAGGCAGAGCCCATGGAGATCGGCCATGCTTCCCTCAGCCCGGCAGAGAGCCAGCGTCGGATCACCTCCAATCTGTGCCTGTACTGTGGGGGTGACGGTCACCGTGCTGCCTCTTGCCCAGTAAAAGCAATGAGCTCACTGGACATGGGAGGGGTCCGGCTGGGCTCAATGATTATCCAGTCCTCCACCAGCCAGAAACCTATGCTCCAAGTTCGTCTTCGTCTGTTGGATTCCACCCACACCCTGGCCACCCTGGTTGACTCTGGCGCCGAGGTGAACATCATGGACACTGAGCTTGCGCGCCAGTTGGGTCTGCAAAGCCTTCACTTATCCTCTCCCGTTCCAGCCAGGGTGCTGGATGGCCATCTTCTTGGCACCGTCGCCCGCCTCACCGCCCCTGTCCTGATGACTCTGTCAGGCAACCACCACAAAACCATCCAGTTTCACCTGCTCCGTTCCCCCGACCAACCTCTCATCCTGGGCTATCCATGGCTCCACCAACACAATCCTCACCTCGACTGGGCCACTGGCACGATAAGAGAATGGGGCAAGGACTGCCACCGGACCTGCTTACGAGCCGCCACTCTAACCCCCATACTCCACCTGCCAGCTCTGCCCCTTCCAAGGACCTGCCCCTCCAGGTGGAGTCTCGTGAGCTAGCACCTCGGTTCGTCGGACCATTCCCTGTCCAGAGGATAATCAGCCAGTCTGCTGTCCGGCTCCGACTGCCCAAGTCCATGAGAGTGCACCCCACCTTCCACGTCTCTAAGATCAAGCCAGTACATGAGAGCCCGCTGGTCCCAGCTGCACCTCCTCCTCCTCCTCGTCTCATCGACGGTGGCCTGGTCTACTCCGTCCAGTGACTGCTGAAGTCACGACACAGGGGCAGGGGCCTCCAATACCTGGTGGATTGGGAGGGCTATGGTCCTGAGGAGAGGATGTGGGTTCCTGCTGGAAGGATTCTGGATCCGGCCCTCATCGCCGACTTCCATCGGCTACACCCCGACCAGCCCTCCATCCGACGGGGCCGACGTAGGGGTTCTCACCATGCGGATCCACTCCCGGACCCTGCCCCTGCTCCAACGCCTGAGCCTGACACCGAACCGAATCCTGGGCGGGGGTCCTGGGATGACGATTCTTCTGACGGTGAAGAGGGTGCGGAGGCTATGGACACTGACCGGTCTGAGGAGTTCTAACCCTCCACCGGTATTCCCCCTCCTCCCGCCCGTCTTTGGTGATCTGTGGCTAGGGACTTCTGGGGCCGTCCCTTGAGGGGGGGGGGGTTCTGTTATGGTCCTACCTGTGGGCTTCTCTCTTCAGGTAACATCTCCACTCAGCATTACCGGCCATGCCCGCACTCACTTCCTCTTATTAACTCCCAGTGGCTGTCATTGGCTGTTACCGATCACCTGTTTCCCCCGTGTGTATTTAAGCTGCAGTCCTCCTAAGCTTCTGTGTCAGATCATCTGCAACTCTCAGCCTGATAACCTGCTTTGTGTTCCTACTACTCTGACTCCTGAAATTGTTCTGTTCGACTCTGTCTGCTCTCCAGCCCCGGTACCCTGATCTGCCTTCTGTTCCGTTTGACTCTGTCTGCTCTCCAGCCCCAGTAACCTGATCTGCCTTCTGTCCCATTGACTCTGTGTTCCAGTTTGCTCTCTAACTCCTGCTTGCTGAGGGACTGCTCGCTTGGAGACTGCCTGAAACCCAAGTTCTGTCTGCCTACAGCCAAAGCTCTCTGACTATGCCAGATCCCGTCAGATCTCAGCTGCTAAGCAGGGTCAGGCCCAGTCAGTACTTGGATGGGAGACCTCAGATGTCACCACCAGCCATCCCTGCCTCACAGTTCTCCTGCCTCTGGACTTCACACATTCTCCCAACTCCCTTTTCCCCTATTATTAATAAACTGTGGTTTGAGCGCACGTGATCTCCTCTCCTGTCTGTTCCGTGACAAGCCAAGGTAATGAAATAAGAAAATGTTGATAAAATAAGACTTTAAGATGATTACAATATCATTACACATCACAATATACTTACATTCATTTAACATAGGCCGACTTATGACCGGTCAGTCATAACCAAACACAGTCGCAAATCGACGACTACCTGTGTGTATATATATACACACATACACTATATATATTGAAGCAAAAGGACATAAAATAAACAGTCAAGGGCACTTGAGGTATAGAAGGTAAACAGCAGTATAAACAATAAACTAATGGCTGTTAAGGTGAGGTAGCGCGGAATAGTGCAAATGAGCAAGATAAAGTGAAATGTGCAGTCTCTGAGTTCAGTGTGCGAATGAATGTTGAGAGTTTGTGTGTGTTGGGGGGGCTGTGAGGGTGACATGATGTCAGATGCTGAAGGGGGGGCAGGGGTGTGTGCGGGCAGAATCTGTGGCAGGGGGCAAAGGGGAGACAAGGGGCAGAACAGGGAGGGAGTTGAGCCTCCTGACCACCTGGTGAAAGAAACTGTTCTTGAGCCTGCTGGTTTTGGCCCGAAGACTCCGCAGTCTCCTCCCCGACCGCAGCAGACTGAAGAGGCTGTGAGATGGGTGGGTGGGGTCACTTGCAATCCTGATGGCTTTGCGGGTGAGGCGGGAGTTATAGATATCCATAAGAGAAGGGAGAGAGACACCAATGATCCTCTCAGCTGCTCTCACGATGCGCTGCAGAGTCTTGCAGCAGGACACGGTGCAGGCGCCGTACCACACGGTGATGCAGCTGGTCAGGATGTTCTCGATGGTGCCTCTGTAGAAAGTGTGGATGATGGGGGCCGGGGCTCTTGCTCTCCTCAGTTTGCGGAGGAAGTACAGATGCTGTTGGGCTTTTTTGGCCAGTGATGCGGTGTTGTTGCTCCAGGACAGGTCTTCAGAGATGTGCACACCCAGAAACTTGGTGCTGCTCACCCTCTCCACTGCAGCACCGTCGATAGTTAGTGGAGCATGCTGGGTGTGCTCTCTCCTGAAGTCCACAACAATCTCCTTCATCTTCTCCACGTTCAGGCAGAGATTGTTGTCCTTGCACCACATGGCCAAGAGGCTCACCTCACTCCTGTAGATTGTCTCATTGCCATTGTTGATGAGACCTACCACAGTCGTGTCATCCGCAAACTTAATGAAGAGGTTGGAGCTGGATGTTGGTGTGCACTCATGGGTCAGCAGAGTGAAGAGGAGGGGGCTCAGCACACATCCTTGGGGGGGCCCCCGTGTTCAGTGTGATGGTGCTGGAGGAGTTGCTGCCGACCCGTACAGCCTGTGGTCTCACCGTCAGGAAGTCCAGTAGCCAGTTGCACAGGGAGGTGTTGAGTCCCAGCTGGTCCAGTTTATGAATGAGCTGCTGAGGAATGATTGTGTTGAATGCTGAGCTGAAGTCTATGAACAGCATTCTGACACACGAGTCTTTTGTCTCCAGGTGGGTGAGGGCTAAGTGGAGGGCAGTGGAGATGGCATCATCGGTCGAACGGTTGGACTGATATGCAAACTGGAAAGGGTCCAGGGTGGTGGGGAGGGCAGACTTGATATACCGCATGACTAGCCACTCAAAGCACTTCATGAGGATGGGAGTGAGTGCGACCGGGCAGTAGTCATTGAAGCAGGAGGGAGACGGCTTCTTTGGGACCAGGATGATGGTGGTGGCTTTGAGGACAACAGCCTGGCTCAATGAGATGTTGAAGATGTCTGTAAAGACATCTGTGAGCTCCTCGGCACAGTCAGTCTCTCAGGACACGACCAGGAATGTTATCAGGACCCGGGGCTTTCTGTGCATTTGTCGTCCTGAGAGCTCTCCTCACTCTGTCTGGGGACAGCGTCAACACCTGGTCACCAGGAGGTGGTGGGGTCTACTGTGCCATGGTGCTGCTGTCTGCCTCAAAGCGAGCGAAGAAGTCGTTCAACTGATTCAGCAGAGAGGTGGAGTTATAACAGGTCTGCGGCGAGGGCTTGTAGTCTGTGATGGTCTGAATCCCCCACCACAGGTTCCTGGTGTCTCTGCTGTCATTGAAGTAGTCAGCAATGTTCCTGGAATACTGTCTCTTGGCCACCCTGATGCCTCGTGACAGGTTGGCCCTAGCTGTCCTCAGGCCAGGGCTCGAAATTAACTTTTTTTCTTTGTGTCCCCCAGTGGTCCCGAATTCTGTGTTGTATTGTCCCGAATGGAAGCAATAGTGTCCCCATTTTTTTCCTCTCTGAAATAGCCAGTGGTTAATATTATCATATGAAGTTACTATTATATTTGTAACTATACGATTTTGAACCCTTTATATCATTTTTACAATAAGTCACAAAACACAAGTGACACATGTCCAATACATCATCTACTTCAAAATTACAGTTATTGCATTTTCAGTTTATTAAACTTTGGCGATCTCACTGTATGAATAGATACCGGTGTATTTAAAAGGGGCCAACTAGCTCATTCAGAAAATGTTTCAACTCCCTACATCTGCAGTACACTTTAGCTGAAAATAAGACCCCTTTTATGTTTGTTTCATCTACTTATACCTTGAATATCTGTTGGCACTTATAAGGCCAACTTATCATTTTCACCATTACCGTTATCCATTTTTATGTAATATACCTGTTGCCCCATTCAGAGATGTTTTGAAAGCCATCAGCCATACCATCAATGGATGAAATGCACACCCATGTTGCAAGCAGTACAATAGAAGGTTTGACCCAAAAAACGAAATATTTTAATCCAGTCTACAGTGTAAAATAAAGGAAAAACGCCATCCAATCATATCGAGGTACCACCTCAAAATGATTGGATACTGACACGTCAATCAGACTGAAGCCCGCGAGCAGCCCGGCCCTTCTGTGTGTGTGTGAGAGCGAGCAGAGTGTCACACAGAGCGTAGGATTCTCTCAGTGCGCTCCTTCCAAACAACGGGGATTTACACGAAAACGGAAGGAGATATTCACAAAATTCTTTCACAGTGAGCGCCACAAGGCTCTCCTGAACACACGGATGTAATTTTTTTTGTCTGTAGTGTAAAAAATGAGGTCGCTAGAGCGAGTTAAAAACGAGTGACTTTTCTGCCACGTTTATAATGGGAGTCTATGAGGCTGCGCGGCTGTGCTCTCGTTACTTTCAGGCTTCTCATTCAAAAACAGTAAATCCTATCGCTCAGGTAGACACATTGTGTGAATCAGGACAAGTGTGGCTACTACTTTTGAGAAAATTGTGTGTGTGGAGTGAAAATTGGGGCTGAAAACACAGTTTAAATGAGAAAGTTTGAGCTATTTTTCCAAGCTCTCTACACTCTAACTTAACGAGCTGCACTGGTGTGTAACGCAATAGACACCCATTATAAAGCCGGACTTTCTCAGGCTTTATGAGGGGGAGGAGGGGTGGAGACGCGGGGGGTGGGAGTGTTTCTTTTCAAAATATGGCTTGCGGGAACCGTTATTCCAAAATCTTGTACTGCACCTTTAATGTAGAACTTTTTTTCTAGATCTATTTTTTTTCCATTGTCCCGGGATTGTCCCAGATATGATAATTTTGTGTCCCGATGACATTTTTTATGGTCCCCGGGACATCGGGACACCGTTAGTTTCGAGCGCTGCCTCAGGCCCACCTCATCCCCAGCTCTGAAGGCAGTGTTCCGAGCCCTCAGGAGCCTGTGGACTTCCCCTGTCAGCCATGGCTTCTGATTTGCCCGAATGGAGATGGTTCTGGTGACTGTAATGTCATCCATGCACTTCCTCATGTAGGCAGTGACCGTCTCCATGTACTCCTGGAGATCTGTGGTGGCCACCTGTCTGAACATGCTCCAGTCAGTGGTGGAAAAACAGTCCTGGAGTGCCTCTGAGGACCCCTCTGGCCACACACGTACCTGCTTTTTAGCTGGTTTGGTGACTTTAACCAGTGGCCTGTATGCTTGCATTAGCATAACAGTGGAGTGATCTGAGGCCCCAAGGTGGGGGAGGGGTAGGGCTTTGTAGGGGCGTCTATGCATGGTTTAAACATTGTCCAGAGTATTGTTTCCACGTGTGGGAAACTTGATATGTCCATAGAGTTTTGGAAACACGCTCTTGGGGTTTGCATGATTGAAATCCCCAGCCAGGATGAGGAAAGCATCTGGGTGGGCTGTCTGCTGCTCACTGATGTGCTGATAGAGTTCATTCAGTGCTTCATTCCTGTTGTTATTGGAGCCGGGAGGGATGTATATTGCTACCAGCAATATGGCTGTAAATTTCCTTGGCAGGTAGAATGGCCGGCACTTAATAATTATAAACTCCACCAGTGGTGAGCAGTGTTTGCAGACCACAACAGCATCACGGCACCAGGCATCACTGATGTAAACACAGAGTCCTCTGCTGTGAGTCTTCCCCCCTCGACTAGCGCTCTGTCTGACCAGTAGCATGTTAGCCAGGCTAGCTGAATGGCACAGTCTGGGACGCTGTCGTTAAGCCATGTTTCCACAAACACAAGGACACAACACTCACTCACAGACTTAGATGATGAGCAGAGTAGGCAGACATAATCCAGCTTGTTGTCCAGCGAGCATACGTTGGCCAGAGTGATGGTAGGGGTAGCTGGCCGGTGAGGGCTAGCCGCTAGCCTATCCCGGATACCTCCGTGCTTGCCCCTCTTCTGCTTCCGCATGTTCCGCCTGTGGCGCCTCCACTGTGGGCTGGATGCAGGAGTGGGGGTCGGTGGTTGAGCAGGCCTCTGGAGTAAACCGTAGTCGCATAGCACTTCTGCGTCTGCTGGATTTATATCCGTGAATATGGTTTTGCGGATGTCGAGCAGAAACTCACGGGAGTATGTGCGCCTTAAGACTGATGGACGCGAAAAAGATGAACAGATGGATGCTATTTTAAAACACAAAAAACATGAAAACACCGTTCTGTTGGGACGGAGAGGAGCCGCTGCATGTACGCGCCGCCATTATCACATTAAGGAAGTGACGTAATTGTGTTTTGTTAAGTTTTACCTTGTTTAGCGAGAAGATTTGAGTTACACATAATAATAATAATAATAATAATAATAATAATTTTTAAAAAATCAAAAGAAAGGGAGATGTCGTGTATTGGTTGTAATACTGTAGTTACCAATAGAAGGTGCTGTGACATTACAAGGCTGTGCTGTATATAATGAAGCTGCACAAGTAAATGTTGTTCAGTCTGCTACCAGCTGTCTCTTCCTTGAGTCACATACATTACAGGTATAGAGTGTAGCTCAGAGCGCCAAAAACCTCATATCCTCACACTCTGAGGTCCTGGGCCTGTCAGACATTCTGTGGCAGTCTGATAAACCTTGACATTTTTAAGTATTTCATCTAACTAAAAACATCCACGCAAAAGTGACACACATGGTTATATTCTGGACACCCTCAGCAATAATAATATGAGAGTAAAGTGAATGGAATGAAATTTGTTTTTATTTAAATTAAGTGCAAACACAACCTTACAAAAAACTATTTTCAGAGTCTTCAAACCTTGTAAAAAAACACTATAAATATATCTGCACAAGACCTTTGAAGTCTGAAATTTGTAAACATAGGTATTGGCGACATAAAAGTAAGAACAGTATTCAGAAATGTTCTGTAGTTTCAATACTAATTGTAGAAACTTCAGACTACCTATGTTTTCTCCAAAGTCAGTTGGCCTTTCAAATGAATATTGATGAGGTAGGTGTAATTCACCTGTAATCCCCCCTCCCCCATCACTGTCAATTTGTCAAAAGACAAAAGTCCATTTGTCAAAGACAAGGACCCTGGCCCTGGCCCCTGTACCTCCCTGCCTCCACACCTCTCTGCTTGGAAAGTTACTGCAAAGAAAAGAAGCCCTAAAAGCCAAAGCTACATTTTATAATCTTATGCATAGACTTATGCACGGACTATAATAAATCTAAAGTTAGCAATGAAGATAAACTATGATTATGCAGGGCATGTTGACTTAGGTAACTAATTACTGTAAATCAGTACTCAGTAAATCAGTGAAATAGTTTGGCAACAGAAAAATGTTTTCAAAACTTGACGAAAATAACACAGCACGTTTCAATCAACTAGTTCTTTCTCTTCAAAGAGCACCTCCTTTCCTAACAACCCACTAACCATCTAACATGCACTCTCTTCTTACTCTATGATTTCCTGTGTTTTACTGTAGCTTGATTGTTTTTCTCATTTGTAAGTTGCTTTGGATAAAAGTATCTGCGAAATGTAATGTAATGTAGTTCTCCCTATACGCTAACCAAAAAAGCATGAAAACAACTGCTAGTGAGACATCTTCCTTGCATTGGCCATTCCGCAAAGTTCCTTAGTTGGTATGGAAACAAGTGAACATGTGCACTTGTTTCTACCGGTGAAATGGGGCATGTTCTCACCTCCCCTTGCAATACAATGAGCGAATGACGACACTGATGTTCCATGCGCTTAACATGTGAATAGCTGATGGGTGTGTCGTTAAGAGGCTGTTGCTGGCTGAAGTACTGAAATTTGTAAGATTTGTTTTTATTCTCTTTATAAAGTGCTAAAGATAAAGGTTGTTTTAAAGATAGATATATTTGAAAATTAGAAGATTCAAGGTTTCTAGTGGGGCGGCACGGTGGTGTAGTGGTTAGTGCTGTCGCCTCACAGCAAGAAGGTCCGGGTTCGAGCCCCGTGGCTGGCGAGGGCCTTTCTGTGTGGAGTTTGCATGTTCTCCCCGTGGGTTTCCTCTGGGTGCTCCGGTTTCCCCCACAGTCCAAAGACATGCAGATTAGGTTAACTGGTGACTCTAAATTGACCGTAGGTGTGAATGGTTGTCTGTGTCTATGGCTACGTTTACACTAGACAGTATCTGTCTCATTTTCTTCGTGCATACACTGTCCGTTTACATTAAACCGCCTGGAAACGGGAATCCGCCAGCGTCCACATATTCAATCCAGATCGTGTCAGCTCCGGTGCTGTGTAAACATTCAAAATACGCGGATACGCTGTGCTGAGCTCTAGCTGGCATCTCATTGGACAACGCCACTGTGACATCCACCTTCCTGATTCGCTGGCGTTGGTCATGTGACGCGACTGCTGAAAAACGGCGCGGACTTCCGCCTTGTATCACCTTTCATTAAAGAGTATAAAAGTATGAAAATACTGCAAATACTGATGCAAATACTGCCCATTGTGTAGTTATGATTGTCTTTAGGCTTGCCATCCTTTCACTTGCAAGTAGTAAGTGATATGCGCTGGGATCTCACACACAGCGGCTCAGTCCCGAATCGTGGCTTGTGCACTTCACTTGCGTGCTGTGTGAGCTGCGCAGGGCCGGAGTGCGCACCCTCCAGAGGGCACTCGCTGTTCAGGGCGGAGTGATTTGGAGCGCAGGATGCCTGCGGAGCCGAGCGTATCTGTGTATTGGCGTTGCTGTCTGCACGGCTAACGGTTTTAGTGTAAACGCGAATCGTTTTAAGAACGTTAATCTGATGATCCGCTGATTCGATGTAATGTAAACGTAGCCTATGTGTCGGCCCTGTGATGACCTGGCGACTTGTCCAGGGTGTACCCCGCCTTTCACCCATAGTCAGCTGGGATAGGCTCCAGCTTGCCTGCGACCCTGTAGAACAGGATAAAGCGGCTAAAGATAATGAGATGAGATGAGGTTTCTAGTGGTGTTACTTGAATGTTTCTAGCACAAAAACTCACAGAGCTTTAGATGTGTGTTTACTAACAGTCCTAAAAGTCCCCTGTGGGGGGTCGACGACCTGAGAGTGTTAAAGGTTTACTGCCTTTCAGGTTTCTCAAATTTAGGCCATTTGCAGGAATTGATCACGTGTCAATTTTCCCCATAGCAACAAGCTCTCTCTCTCTCTCTCTCTCTTAAACTCTGTGGACTTATTTGTATCCTGGTGTAACCAGTTCTCGACAGCGTAAGGCATTCAAACTAATAATAAAAGACTGCTGACTTTTGCGTTTATATTCTTACACAATATAATAAATGTTTAGATGGCTGAATTGACCAAATTTCTGCCAAATCTGTCTATATTTGAAAGTGCTAGTCATCATGGGCGGTATGGTGGTTAGCACGGTCGCCTCACAGCAAGAAGGTTCCGGGTTCGAACCCAGCAGCCGACGAGGGCCTATCTGTGTGGAGTTTGCATGTTCTCCCCATGTCTGAGTGGGTTTTCCCCCCCCATACAGTCCAAAGATATGCAGTTAGGTTGACGGGCGGCCTTGGGCTGAGGTGCCCTTGAGCAAGGTACCTAACCCCTGACTGCTCCCCACTGCTCTGGGTGTGTGTGCGCGCGTGTGTTCACTGCTTCAGATGGGTTAAATGCAGAGGATGAATTTCACTGTGGTTGAAGTGTGCATGTGACAAATAAAGGTTTCTTCTTAAGCCTGTGGTGGGCAAGCTAACTTGACATTCCTTCACAAGCGTAAGAGTTTGACTGGCAATGCGAAGCAATCCATTTCTATAATAGCTATTTTTACCTTTTCTACTGTCTTTTTTGACCCGAATTTTCGTTTGTGGTTTTAACTTCTGTCGTAAGTGAAAGCAAATCATTGGGGAATAAATCTGCTTCTTATCGGCTAAAAACACATCTACAGATATATCTGTATTTATTTTCAAGAATCTTCACAAATTAAGCAAATGACAAAAGGTAGAAAAGGAGAAATTATAAGTTAGAAACATACCTGAGAAATGCGCCACATCACACGTGAATTTCCTTCGGCAGCGACCAACTTGAGTCCAAAAAACAATCTTTTGTGGCGAATGATTTTTAACTTACGACAGAAGTTCAAACCACAAACGAAAATTTGGGTCACAAAAAAGACAGTAGAAAAGGTAAAAACAGCTATTATAGAAATGGATTGCTTCGCATCGCCAGTCAAACTCTTACAGTTGTCAAGGAATGTCAAGTTAGCTTGTCCACAACAGGCTTGTTGCTATAGGGAAAATTGACACGTGACCAATTCCTGCAAATGGCCTATTTAGGCCATAAAAAGAATTTCCCCTGACACCCAATTATTTTTAGCTACTGAATTTGAATCATAGACTTCCGATTTTATTACTTTTTTCCTAAAAGAACAATTAATTAATTGAGAGCCCCATGGCCCTAAATTCTCCTCCATTTTTAACTTGCCTCACATCCAGGTACTACATCATACATGACATGGTGGGGTTTCTTTGTTTGCCCAATGCATTGTGGGATACAAATTTAAAACAGGAGAGAACAATGGTGGACGTGAGTGTGCGCATGAAACGTGGAAGACCGACTACAGTAAAGGAAAGTGAGAAGAAACAATGCTGTATTGCAAAGGAAAGGAAACATGGAACCAAACTAATAAATATCAGTGGTCAGAAAGCACCTCGGTGTGATCAGCTGTTTGTTTAGTGACAGAATGATGGAACTGTCAGTGCACGGTCAAGGTAAACCTTGCATCTTCTCCCCGTGTCTGCGTGGGTTTCCTCCAGGTGCTCCGGTTTCCCCCACAGTCCAAAGACATGCAGTTAGGTTAACGTGGGGTGGCCTTGGGCTGAGCAAGGTACCTGACCCCTAACTGCTCCATGGGCACTCTGATGTGGCTGCCCACTGCTTTGAGTGTGTGCATGCATGTGTTCACTGCTTCAGATGAGTTAAATGCAGAGGATGAATTTCACTGTGCTTGAAGTGTGCATGTGACAAATAAAGGTTTCTTCTTCTTCTTGAAACCTGTAGATGGCAGTAATGCAACACTGGATGCCAGCTGCCGTAAACCCATAAGGTGAAGAAGACGACGGCGGCTCAGGTAAGAGTACGCATGCGCGCACAGACTTCCTCTGTCTACTTGACTGCATGAAGCAAGTGATTTCATGTGCATTATTTGCTAGGGAATCCCCTCAAATTAAATAACTTTCCAGCCACAGAATGGCCTGTTTTTTTAAAGATATTACAGAAATAAACATATACTAAGTAACTTTAAAAACGCACAATGGAATTCAACACGATATCACTTTAGATCCATGCATATATTTGAAATTTATGATATTGTATGTAATGCACACACATCTTGAAACATCGATAAAGGACATTTATTGTCAAACTCAAGAATTAATTCACAATAAAAAAATTCAAAGTGACAGTTGGTCCATGTTCGGACCGTCATGCTGGAGATTCTGGGTCTGTGTCGTCCAGGGGTCTCAGCAGCAGTGACTGAGGGTGTCAGGAATCTGTCACGGAGGTGAGCTAGCCTGATGTGCTGATCCTGAACTGGCGTCGTGACTCGAGGCTGACCAGGGCGTGGACGATCCCTGGTGCTCCCTGTCTGTCTGTAACGCTGACTCAAACGGGAAATGGTCGAATGATGAACACCGAAGTGCCGGGCGACCTCTGTCTGTGTACTTCCGGCACGCAACATCCCGATGGCCTGTTCACGTTGATTTTGGCTTAGGCGTGGCATCTTCAATAATGACAATTTTCCCATCATTTCCCCCGGGTATTTATAGGCAAGATTGTGTGTGTACAGTGTATGCAAAATTTGTTTGAAAATTAAAGCCTGTCCATGTCATTGACTACCCGAGTCATATTGTACGTTATTGAGTACAACTCCCTTAAATTCTGATTTGAGCACAGATTTGGAACTTATTCGGGCGGAACGAAGTTATTTTTCCATTGTGATATATTTCTTTTCTTCTTGAGATAAACTCAGCACGAATTCAGCAAGTTTTATCAATGTGCGTTTTTAAAGTTACTTAGTGTATATCACAATGACCAAATTTCAGAGGGAACTAAACTTCACCGATTTTATGAAATCGAAAGGCCACCTCACTTTAAAGGTAGACTGCCTTTCAGATTTTTCAAGTGGAGGTCATAAAAAGAATTTTCCCTGACGCCCAATTATTTTTGTTTAGTGGACCAAAAGCTACTGAATTCAAATCACAGACTTCCAATTTCATTAGTTTTTTTTTTTTTTTTAAATAGAACAGTTAATGAATTTAGGGCCACAAGGCCCAAAATTCTCTGCTATTTTTTCCTGCTTCAGCATGACCCAATTCAAGATACCACATCATGCATCACATGGTGGGCTTCCCCATTCATCAAGGCATTGTGGGATACAAATTTGAAACAGGAGAGAAAAATGGAGGACGTGAGTGTGCAAACGAAATGCGGAAGACTGACTACAGTAACGGAACGCAAGAAGAAAATACATTATGTTGCAAAGGAAACACAGGATCAAATGAATAAATATCGGTGGTTAGTGAGCACCTTGGTGTGATCAGCTGTTTAACAACAAAATGATGTCAATGCACAGTCAAAGGTAAACCTTTGCACACGGACTTCTTCTGTCTGTGAGTGATTTCATGCGCATTATTTGCTTTAATCCCCTCAAATTAAATAACTTCCCAGACACAGAATGGCCTATTTTGAGATATTACAGAAATAAACATATATCACTATGACCCACATTTCAGAGGGAACTAAATTTCACCGATTTTTTGAAATCGAAAAGCCATCTCGCTTTAATCGAATTAGATGTTCTGCATTCCTGATCACACTCATTTCTTGAACTGTTTTGTAGAATGTCTATTAGATCAAAGTGTACTTTTATCTTTGAGGTTTTGAATCAGATGTTTCATTTCTGCCTCATATTTCTCACAGTGCAACATAAAACACTCCACTGTTTCTTCTTGCCCACAGTATTCACATCTGCTTGTGTTCTGTTTAGGCCCGTGTATATTCTGATCATTTGGTTGCGAAGTGAAAATGAAAAATGGGAAAATGAAAAAACTGATGCATTTTCCATCTTCACAACAGGAAATTAAAGGTTCATGATGTAGGACTTAGGAGAATAGTACTCCTAAGTATGTTTTCATGAGTGTGCAATTACCTGTCACTACGAATGAGCCCTTTATATCTACATAAGATGGGTGTCCACTTCTGCAGAGCCGCCATTTTGCGCCGCAACAGTAATTCAGAATGGACAGACCTTGAGAGAGTGCATTCCATGTTTTGCATTTCTACAAATGGCAGTATGAATCCAGAAGGAAGACGAACAAGAAAGAAGAGGAATCAGTGTTTGCTGGTGCTGGCTAAGAAGTTTGAGAACACAAATTTTGTAGAATGGAGGAACATAAATATTATCTAGTACAAGAAAAAGCAAGGGAGTGTGAATGTAAGTGTTGGAAGTACACTATGGGAACCTGACAGTCATACGTTCAAAAATGTGCTTGGAAATTGATGGTAAAAGTAAATGCATTCAGCTGGTTGCAATCAGTGGACCTTAAAAAACAGTGAAATGTCTTTTCTTTATATTTTGATTGGTTACAACTGCAAGAAAAGTAGAAATTAAACCCTTGAACTATATTTTGGAAATATGGTTTCCGTTTCCAAAATGGAAATGGTTCAGGAATGACAATTAGCATTGTCATTCTTGTTTTCTTTATTAAGACTCCATGGTGACTCTGTAAATTATATTATACCTGTATTATATTTGATGTTAAAAGGATTTTAGTGGGCTCTAGCTTCATACCAATGTTGTGAATTGCCCTACAAAATCAAAGAATCCTGAGCAAATTTTATTGGTCTAATTTTAAACATTTTACAAACAGTTTTGTTTGCGAAACAACTATCTGTGACTATGGTCACAGGTGGCTGGGCTCCCAGAATCTGTACCGGTGTAACGCCATGGGGTGTTTCTCAGTATCATTCCATTATGATATCTTATCATGGAATGATGGAGTGTAAATAGCTGAGTGACAAGATGTCCATGCAATTGCCGATGTAATCCGGTAGTAAAGCTTTTATTACCTGTAGTTTTCTTCAGACAACAGCAACAGACGCTGGACATCTTCACTTGGCTTCAGTATGTGAACAAAATTTGCTTGTGCCCCAGGTATAGGGTAGCAACAGTTGCTAATGTAAATGTGACATCAGTGCAAGGAGTTTATATTACATCTGCGACCCCAGTTGTCAAGATCATCGATGTGTTCTGGTACGTCGCACACATTCAAGAGATGCTATCTTAGGCTCAGAGGTTGTGGCCGTCGCCTCTACCTCAGCAATCCGTTTCTTGGCTTCTCCAACTCGAGCCGCAACTGCTTGTAGCTATGAGGTCTGCTCTTTAATAACCTCCAAGACCGTGGCAATTTTGGTGTCGATGACTTGAGTGTGGTTATCTGTTATCCGATCAAAAGCTTGAGTAATACCTGGCTCCATAGCACCTAAAGTAGCAACACTGGGTAGCTCTGTGCTAGCATCTAGCTCTCCACCATCAGTACCGGAAGGTTTCTTTGAAGATTTTTTCGGTTTTGTTGGCATGTTGTCTGGAGTTTTCAGAAAATAACTGTCCAGGCTCATGTTAAGCTATCTCCTGTTCAAAACTCTGCACTTTTACTGCAAAGACATGTGAAATATACACAAACTGATAAATGCCAGCGGAGTTCACTTACAGCGATGTTTACTCTACAGCGTCATCTTGCTCCCCCCACGAATATGTTTTAACAAATCTGTTTTTAATTTCTTTTTTAGAAGAATTGACTTGATTTACTCTTTCCTGAAAATCAAAAAAGTATCTTTAAATAAAAAGTCAACATAAAACAAAAGTGACATTTTATTACATTTTATACATAAATGTGATATCAAGGTGTGTGTGTGGTTACATCTGCATAAAATCACAAAATACAAATGCACACTTCTTCATAGATTGTGTGTGTAGATCTGCCCTCACTCCCATGCAATCGGATTTCTTGCAGTGACTCCAATATACAATTGAACTGCTGCCATAGCCACTCCTTTTGGAGGCTTCCTTTTAGCTGGGCTACCTCTGCCTTCAAAAGAGTAATCTTATGGCAGTACTTCCTCTTCTGTCTATCAGGCTTCTGCTTGCTCTTGCTGCCTCTGCGACGAGTTCTCTCTCTCTTTGAAAGGCAGAGGGCTCGGTAGACAAAAACACCATGTCTTATGCCGCTTTTCCACTACAAACGCGGCTGAGCCGTGCCGTGCCGAGTCGAGCTGAGCGGGGCTGTTGGAGTTGCATTTCGACTACAACCGCGCTGAACCGTGCTGGCTGGAAGTGGGTGGACACATTGGGTGGAGTTAGCGAAAGTGGGTGGACGTCATGTGATGTCGTTAAGCAGCGCAAACAGTGACATCAGTGACAGTGGCGGAACAAGTCAGAGCCGGGCCGGGGGCGGGGCAAATGACCGGGCCCTTTATTAAAGCTTATCATAACATCATTTTAGGCTACAAAATGTCCGCAACTGCGGTGTTTACCAATTTCAACACTACCGGGTGCAACTATGTTATTTAGTACATCAAGTCCTTCAAACGAACATGTAACTCAGAAACAAAAAACATTAGGATACTGTACATGGCTCATAATAAAACATCAATAGCCTATACTGCGCACATTATTTGAAGGGCATACGAATGAGCGCTCAGAGGTTGCAACGGTGACAGGAAGAGTCAGAAATAAAAGGAGGGCGGTGCAAACCTCACTGAATGCACTGTGTTTACCAATTTCAACACTACGGGGTGCAACTATGTTATTTTGTACATTAAGTCCTTCAAACGAACATGTAACTCAGAAACAAAAAAACATTAGGCGACATACTGTACATGGCTCATAATAAAACATCAATAGCCTACTGCGCGCATTATTTGAAGGGCATACGACGAGCCTTGCGCTCCGCGAACTCGTCCACGATGCTCTGTATGTCACTGATTCAGTGAGCTTTTAAGCGGTAGTCTCACGACCCGAATAGTAAACAATAAACATGGAGGACATGGAGTCGTTAGTGTTGCTGGTCTTGGTGCTGTGGCTTGTTGTCACCGACAACGCCAACAGATACTGGCAAGAGCGTATAGATGAGGCGAGGCGCATAAGGCTTCAGAAATTCTCGTAATTCGTAATTCTTCTTCTTCCGGGTTTGCGGTGTTTACAGATCCCAGCGCGCTCGCGGGGCGTGTGTGGGCATGTGAGGACACTCCTCCTCACCAATCAGTGCACAGGGGAGTGTCTGCTCACGCCCCCAGACTCACTCGGCACGGTTTGGCTCGCTTCAGCCCCACTCCAAAACGGTGCGAGTTTTAGGGGCTAAGCAGGGCTGAAGCGAGCTGAGTCGTGCTGGTTTTTGGTAGTCGAAACGCGAGCCGTGTCGGGCTGAAGTGAGCTGAAGTGAGCTGAAAAAGGGTAGTGGAAAAGGGCCATTACAGTACCCAAAGAAATGATTTAGGTGGTCATCCAGTCACATTTCCCTCACCTGGACTTCCGTTAGCTAGGCAACAGTACCTCGCCAAACACCTCCGAGCCTTTGCTCCTGAGCCCTACAAGGACAAAATATGCCCTAAACCAAATGTGATGCCTCCAGATGGGGTAGAAGATGAAGAAAAAAAGATGCAGAGAGATAAAGGAGAGGAAGGACAGAGTTGAGGTCACAGATGCAGGTGAAGACGTGGGCATGGTCATAGCAGAGAGATTGAAATATATGGAAGATACAAAGGGGAGAAAAAGGTCATACTTTAAAACAAACAAACAAACAAAAACCCCACCCCTCTACATTTTGCATATATGCGAACCTGCTCGGAAAAGATACAGTGGAAAAAATTGTGGACATCTGTGGACATGAATGTTTCCATTTTGATATCTTTTTTAAAATGGGCATTACTAAGGACTTTATATCGTACAACCCCAATTCCATAAATTTCAGACACTGTGGAAAACGCAAATAAAACGCAGAATATAACAATTTGCAAATCTTGGAAACCCTACATTTCACTGAAAATAGTCCAAAGACAATAGCAAATCTTGAAAATGAGCAATTTTATTGTATTTTGAAAAATATATGCTCATTTTGAATTTGATGTCAGCAACACGTTTCAAAAAAGTTGGGACAGGGGCATGTTTACCACGATGTTGCATCACCTCTAGTTTTAACAATACTCTGCAAACATTTGGGAACTGAGGAGACCAATTGCTATAGTTTTTGAGAGAGAAATGTTGTCCCATTCTTGCCCGATATACAATTTCAGTTGCTCAACACTTTGGGGTCTCCTTTGTTGTATTTTGAACATCATAATGCGCCAAAAGTTTTAAATGGGAGACAGGTCTGGACTGCAGGCAAGCCAGTTTAGCACCCAGACTCTCTTACTATGGAGCCATGCGGTTTAAATATGTGCAGAAAGCAGTTTGGCATCATCTTGCGGAAAGAAGGAAAGCCTTCCCTGAAAAAGGTTTTGCCTGGATGGTAGCATATTGCTCCGAAATGTGTGGATATCATTCAGTATTAATGATGTCTTCCCAGATGTACAAGCTACCCATGTCATGTGCACTAACGCACCCGCATACCATTACAGATGCTGGCTTTTGAACTGTGCACTGATAAGCCGGATGGTCCCTCTCCTCTTTAGCCTGAAGGACGTGGTGTCCATGATTTTTAAAAAGAATTTCTACTTTTGATTCGTCAGAACTCGGGACAATTTTCCACTTCGCCTCAGTCCATCGTAAAAGAGCTCGGCCCCAGAAAAGGTGGCGGTATTTCTGAATATTGTTTATAACTGGTTTTGGTTTGCATTTGTGGATGCAGTAATGAACTGTTGTCACAGATTATGGTTTTCTGAAGTGTTCCTGAGCCCATACAGTGATTTCCACTGAAGACATGTGTCTGCTTTTAATGCAGTGTCGCCTGAGGGCCTGAAGATCACAGGCATCCAATGTCCGTTTTCAGCCTTGTCTCTTGCATACAGAGATTTCTGCAGATTCTCTGACTCTTTTAATGATATTATGGACCATAGACGATGTGATCCCCAAATCCTTTGCAATTTTATGTTGAGGAACGTTATTCTTAAATTCTTGCACTGCTTGCTCACAGTCTTTCATAGAATGGTGAACCCCTCTTTATCTTTACTTCTGAGAGACTCCGCCTCTCTGTGATGCTCTTTTTTATACCCAGCCATGTCACTGACCCATTGCCAATTAACTGAATTAGGTTTTTTTTTAAGCATTACACAATGTTTTTCAGTCTTTTCTTGCCCCATCCCAACTTTTCTGAAACGTGTCATTGTGTTATTTTCAATTAAATATAGGGTTTCCATGATTAGCAAAAAATCATATTTTGTTATTTCCGTTTTACACACACTGTCCCAAATTTTTGGAATTGGGTTTGTAAACTACCCAAGCAGATTTCTTCATTTCTGACTTTTTAAGAAAAGTTAACTCTGACTACTTCAAATACTCATGTCTCAGCAGTGTATTTGTCGAATTTCTTGATCTATTCATCATGGGAAAACATTTTTAAAGGTCTTTCATGAAAACACGATCACTGAATCTTGAAAACAATAATGGGTGGGCAGAGTTTTAGCTAAAATTTCAGATTACCATTTAAAAAAAAGGAATATATATATATAAAAAAAGATATCTTAACTTGACAAATTTCCATGTCAAGAGCTGTTGGTTTTATTGTTAGGGCACTTGTGTTTCCGAAACAATCCTGAATGAATAAAGCTCCCTCCACATTGTCCACACTGATGGGGCTTCTGTTCTTTATGAATCTGCAGGTGGCTGTGGAAGGCACTTGGGTGACGAAAACTCTTCCCCCACTGTCCACAAATGATACAGCTTCTCTCCTGTGTGGATACGTTCATGCCGTTGGAGACTACCCTGACGAGCAAAACTCTTCCCACACTGTGCACAGCAATACGGCTTCTCTCCTGTGTGGACACGCTCATGCAGTTGGAGATGACTCAGACCACGAAAACTCTTCCAACACTGTCCACAATGATACGGTTTCTCTCCTGTATGGATACACTCATGATAGTGGAGATGACTCCATCAAGTAAAACCCTTCCCAAACTGTCCACAGTCATGCGGCTTCTCTCCTGTGTGGATTCGCTCATGCCGTTGGAGATGACTCCGACAAGAAAAACTCTTCCCACATTGTCCACAGCAATATGGCTTCTCTCCTGTGTGGACACGCTCATGCTGTTGGAGATTACTCCGACAAGTAAAACCCTTACCACACTGTCCACAACAATACGGCTTCTCTCCTGTATGGATACGCTCATGATAGCGGAGATAACTCCAACAACGAAAACTCTTCTCACACTGTCCACAGTGATATGGCTTCTCTCCTGTGTGGATAAGCTCATGCAGTTGGAAATGACTCTTAGAAGTAAAACTCTTCCCACACTGCCCACAGTGATACGGCTTTTCTCCTGTGTGGATGCGCTCATGCTGGTGGAGAGTACTCTTACAAGCAAAACTCTTCTCACACTGTCCACAGTGATGCGGCTTCTCCCCTGTGTGGATGCGCTCATGCTGGTGGAGAGTACTCTTACAAGCAAAACTCTTCCCACACTGTCCACAGTGATACGGCTTCTCTCCTGTGTGTATGCGCTCATGCTGGTGGAGATAACTCTGCTGAGTAAAATTCCTCCCACACTGTCCACAGTGATACGGCTTCTCTCCTGTGTGGATATGCTCATGCTGTTGGAGATAACTCTTAGAAGTAAAACTACTCCCACACTGTCCACAGTGATAGGGCTTCTCTCCTGTGTGGATGCGCTCATGCTGTCGGAGAGTACTCTGCTGAGTAAAATTCCTCCCACACTGTCCACAATGATAGGGCTTCTCTCCTGTGTGGATGCGCTCATGCTGTCGGAGAGTACTCTGCTGAGTAAAATTCCTCCCACACTGTCCACAGGGATGCGGCTTATCTCCTGTGTGGATACGCTCATGCTGTTGGAGATGACTCTGCTGAGTAAAATTCCTCCCACACTGTCCACAGCGATACGGCTTCTCTCCTGTGTGGATACGCTCATGCCGTTGGAGAAAACTCTTAGAAGTAAAATTCCTCCCACACTGTCCACAGTGATATGGCTTCTCTCTGATAAGGATGCACTGGTGATATTTTAATTGGTGACTCTTCATAAAACTTTTCCCACAATCTGAGCAGTGGTACATCTGGAAAACAATGAAATGATTCAAGATGCTTCACTCACATACACATATTATATACACATACACAGAGAGAGAGAGAGAATTACTTGGTTGCACAAAGATATGAAGTTTATCTTTGAGTAGTGACTGTATCACGCAGAGGGAACGAGTGATATTTTTCAGTATGAGAAAACAAGCTTCATCACGCTACCATGAAAATGTTGTATCAGAGACATATACACAAAAAAATATTCAATTTAATTAAAAGAATTTAAATTTTGAACGAGGTCACCATACTGTCAACATGCCAAGTCAGCAGGAAAACACTGGGAGTGAAGATATTGACAAACGTCACTCTGATCCGCAATGTATTTTGGATGAAAAACGCGAGTTTTTCAACAAGAATCTAAACTTCATACCTTCAAGCCAACATGATTTTTTTTTTTATCATACAGACACATTTACAAAGTACCCAAATTTATCAAAACAATTCATTGATGCCCTCACAAGTGACATATTGAGAAATATGTCACGGTTGGAGTTCTCCATGTTCCCAATGTTTTACCGCATTTTTTTTTCATACAAACGGTGTTATAGATTTCCATTATATGGCTTCTGCATGATCAAGTCAGCACACAAACATTTTAGAGTTCCAAGCATTTGTTTTCCTGCATAAAATTAAATGTTACAAAAAAATAAAGTTTGTGTCTGAGCAGCATATTCCATAACAGAGCACTTTTCAGATTAAAAAAGAAAACATAATGAAGGCTACTGGGTTTTGCTGCAAAATTAAGAAGCGAGTGTGACAAAGTGTCCAGAAGAACTGTGGCTGCAAGATGCTCAGTCAAACCTACAACTCCTTTCTTCATCAAACTGTACTCATTGTACCTGAGGGTTTTTTTCTCTTTTTTTTTATAAACAAAGGATTGTCTTACACCAAACATTGACCGTTTTATTATTATGACTTACTGCTGTTCATAGTTGTTGTTTTTTTTAAATGTTGGAAAATTTCATTATTTTTGAAGCCGTTTTTGGTCGACATCATTTCTTTACACAGTACTACACACACAAGCCATAAAATTCAAAACACTGGCATGTAAAGTGAATTACATTGATTATGTTGTTACAGTGGCACATGTCAAGGGGTAGGATGTATTTGGCGGCAAGGGAACAGTCAGTTCTCAAAGTTGGCGTGTTGGAAGCAGGAAAAATGGGCAAGCGTAAGGATCTGAGCGACTCTGACAAGGGCCAAATATTGTCATGGTGAGATAATAATAATAATAATAATAATAATAAAAACTCAGATTTGCTTCCAACACAGAGGACGTCCTCAAAGTGCCAACAGTGACAGTACCTCCTGAGGAAGCTTAAAGCATAGACGCAGAGCCATGGACTCACTTTCATTTATAAATGCCTTGAGACCTCAAGAATGGCACAGAAAGTTTTAAGTGTTAACAATAAGTCTAATATAGTAATTTTTATGATTAAAGTGATTTATATAGGTAGAGGTCTGAGTGAATGACCTTGACATCTGTGACGTCACAACAGGAAGTCTATTGGTCTCATCACCATTTCCGCTATACTAAAACACAGCTGACTGCAACTCCGATCCTCCATTTTGAGCTAATTTATCCCCATACCACGTAGAGGTGTTGCTGCACCTGCCAGCAACATGACAGAAGGTGGATTTACATTGCATTCATGGGCCAAGAATGTTCAAACTGCAAAGATTTGGACGCGTTTTGTGAGAAGTTCACAGGCACATTGGGCGCCTACGAAGTGGTCTCTCCTCTGCTCTGCACATTTTACTGAAGACTCATATGAGACCTCTGATCTGTTGAGCATTCTAGCTCTCAGAGGTTAGTCAGAACTCAAATGTGCTCTTTAGCTCATATACACACACACACACACACACACACACACACACACACACACACACACACTCCCTTCCCTAAGTAAAGTCAAGTTTATTTGTATAGTGCTTTTAACAATAAAACATTGTCGCAAAGCAGCTTTACAGAATTTGAACAACTTAAAACATGAGCTAATTTGGTCCCTAATCTATCCCCAATGAGCAAGCCTGTGGCGACGGTGGCAAGGAAAAACTCCCTCAGACGACATGAGGAAGAAACCTCGAGAGGAACCAGACTCAAAAGGGAACCCATCCCTATCCGGGCAACAACAGACAACATGACTATAACATTAACAGTTTTAACATGAAGACAGTTTCGCTGATGTTGTAACTCTTCATTGATGGAAACTTGAGTGCAAAACTGTTCATGAGGATGACGATGACTAGGAGCTTGAGCCTCCTGCATGCTTTGCTGGCGAACACCCCAACAATCACCGCCTCACCCATCACTGCCTCTGGGATGCTGACCGATGCCAGCATGTGCTTTAGACTGGTTTGGGGTCCCTGCCACCTGCACCACCCACATGGTGCAATCTCCCTACACTCCCTGTTCTCTGATTTTTTATTAAATCACATCACTGTTTGCACTGAAGATTGGGTTTGTGCCCTTGCCCCCCGCAGCAGGAGCTTCAAACAAGTTATATTTTAAAAATCCACTTTTAAATGATCAAAAATGCAGTAAAACGTGGTCAGCTGGTGATAACCTAGATTTACTAGTGTATACTACATCTCTAAAAAGACAAAGTCTGTTGTAGACTACATGCTTAGATTTAAAGAAACTATTTAAAGTAGCCTGTTGAAGCTAAATACTGTATTGTGGTTTGTGAGGGAATGAGACTTCCTGTATGAGATCAGCCATCTGAATACAGTGTGAGAAATAAAGCTGGACCGGCAGACATTTACCGGTAATTTTCGCATTTGCCTGTCAGTATTTCAAAAGCATCAAACCAGATGGCCCATGAAAAATTGAAAAGATACAGGTCTAATCTGCTCCTAATTTTCTTCCAAATGTTACACTGGGCATTACATTACGTTGTAACACGGCCTGTGAAACGGAGGCCCCCACAGGTCTGAATTTAAAAATTCACAACTTGGCCACCAATGGTCCTCGTCACAGCAAACTTTACAGGCACTTCCCATTCCCAGAGCCCTTTCGAACCAGCCCAGGCATGGCCATGGCTCGGCCTGCTATGTGCCCCAGAGCCCCCGAAAAACATTAACTCAAGCCCTGACTTGAACCAGCCTTTAAAATTTCATAACTCTACCACACCCATCCTAGAACTGCCACCTTATTGTGTGTGCTTGAATGATCCAAGGAGCCATGTTGTCTGGGGCATTACGCCCCTGTTAGGGTCTCCCAACGCAGACAGGTCCTAGGTGACAGGCCAGAACAAGAGCAGTTCACCAAACCCCTTATGGATAACAATCGATCAAGAACCGTGACGTCGCCCGGTATGGCGCAGCCGGGGCCCCACCCTGGAGCCAGGCCCGGGGCTCGTATGCGAGCGCTTGGTGTCCGGGCCTTTGCCCATGGGGCCTGGCCGGGCTCAGCCCGAAGCGGTGACGTGGGTCCGACCTCCTGTGGGTTCACCACCCACAGAGGTAGCCGTAGGGGGTCGGTGCAGTGTGGATTGGGCGGCAGTCGAAGGCAGGGGCCTTGACGACCTGATCCCTGAACACAGCGGCTAGCTGTTGGGACATGGAATGTCACTTCGCTGGGGGGGGGGGGGGGGGAGTGCCTGAGCTTGTGCGGGAGGTTGAGAGGTACCGGCTGGAGATAGTCGGGCTCACCTCCATGCACAGCTCGGGCTCCGGAACCCAGCTCCTCGAGAGGGGCTGGACTCCACTTCTCTGGAGTCGCCCATGGTGAGCAGCGGCGGGCTGGTGTGGGCTTGCTTACAGCTCCCCAGCTCAGCCGCCATGTGTTGGAGTTTACCCCAGTGAACGAGAGGGTTGCCTCTCTGCGCCTTCGGATCAGGGAGAGAGCTCTTGCTGTTGTTTGTGCCTATGGGCCGAATAGCAGTATAGAGTATCCAGCCTTCTTGGAGTCCCTGGGAGAGGTACTGAAAGGTGCTCAGACTGGGGACTCCATTGTTCTACTTGGGGACTTTAATGCTCACGTGGGCGATGACAGTGACACCTGGAGGGGCGTGATTGGGAGGAACGGCCTCCCCGATCTGAACCCAAGTGGTGCTTTGTTATTGGACTTCTGTGCTAGTCACGGTTTGTCCATAACGAACACCATGTTCGAGCATAGGGGTGCCCATAAGTGCAAGTGGCACCAGAACACCTTAGGTCGGAGGTCGATGATCGACTTTGTTGTCATTTCATCGGATCTCCGGCCCTATGTCTTGGACGCTAGGATGAAGAGAGGGGCTGAGCTGTCAACTGACCACCACCTGGTGGTGAGTTGGATCCACTGGCGGAGGAGGAAGCCGGACAGACCTGGCAGGCCCAAACGTATGTTGAGGGTCTGCTGGGAACGTCTGGCCAAGCACTCTGTCGGGGAGATCTTTAACTCCCACCTCTGGGAGAGCTTTTCCCAGCTTCCGAGTGAGGCGGGGGACATTGAGTCTGAGTGGACCATGTTCTCTGCCTCCATTATCGACGTGGCTGTTTGGAGCTGCAGCCGCAAGGTCTCTGGTGCCTGTCGTGGTGGCAATCCCCGAACCCGGTGGTGGACACCGGAAGTAAGGGATGCTGTCAAACAGAAGGAGGAGTCCTATTGGGCCATGTTGGCCTCCGGGACTCTGGAGGCAGCTGACTGGTATCGGCAGGCCAGGCGTGCCGCAGCTCGGGCAGTTGCGGAGGTGAAAACTTGGAACTGGGAGGAGTTCGGTGAGGCCATGGAGGAGGACTATCGGTCAGCCTCGAAGAAATTCTGGCAAACCGTCCGGCGCCTCAGGAGGGGGAAGCAGTACTCTGCCAACACTGTTTACAATGCGGGTGGGGAGCTGTTGACCTCGACTGGGGACATTGTCGGGCGGTGGAAGGAATACTTCGAGGATCTCCTCAATCCCACAGTCACGTCTTCCACTGAGAAAGCGGAGGCTGATGACTCAGAGTTGGACTCGTCCATTACCCAAGCCGAAGTCACGGAGGTGGTTTGCAAGCTCCTCGTTGGCAAGGCACTGGGGGTGGATGAGATCCGCCCCGAGTATCTCAAGTCTCTGGATGTTGTGGGGCTGTCTTGGCTGACATGCCTCTGCAACATCGCATGGCAGTCGGGGACAGTGCCTCTGGAGTGGCAGACTGGGGTGGTGGTCCCTCTTTTTAAGAAAGGGGACCAGAGAGTGTGCTCCAATTATAGGGGAAAATCACACTTCTCAGCCTCCCAGGGAAGGTTTACTCCATGGTACTGGAGAGGAGAATTCGGCCAATAGTCGAACCTCGGATCCAGGAGGAACAATGCATTTTTTGTCCTGGTCGCGCAACACTGGACCAGCTCTATACCCTTCATAGGGTGCTTGAGGGTTCATGGGAGTTTGCCCAACCAGTCCACATGTGCTTTGTGGATCTGGAGAAGGCATTCGACCATGTCCCTCATGGTATTCTGTGGGGGGTGCTTCAGAAGTATGGGGTTCGGGGATCTTTGCTAAGGGCTGCCCGGTCCCTGTACGAACGGAGCAGGAGTCTGGTTCACATTGCCAGCAATAAATCAGACCTGTTCCCAGTGCATGTTGGACTCCGGCAGGGCTGCCCTTTGTCACCAGTTCTGTTCATAATTTTTATGGACAGAATTTCTAGACACAGCCAGGGGCCAGAAGGAATCCTGTTTGGGAACCACAGGATTTCATCTCTGCTTTTTGCAGATGATGATGTCCTGTTGGCTTCTTCAAACCAAGACCTTCAGCATGCACTGGGGCAGGTTTGCAGTCGAGTGTGAAGCGGCTGGGATGAGAATCAGCACCTCCAAGTCCTTAGCCATGGTTCTCGACCGGAAAAGGGTGGCTTGCCCTCTCCAAGTTGGTGGAGAAGTCCTGCCTCAAGTGGAGGAGTTTAAGTATCTCGGGATCTTGTTCACAAGTGAGGGAAGGATGGAGCGTGAGATCGACAGGCGGATCGGTGCGGCCTCCGCAGTGATACAGTCGCTTTACCAGTCCATCTACGTTCCGACTCTCACCTATGGTCATGAGCTTTGGGTAATGACCGAAAGAACAAGAGGAGTTTCCTTCACAGGGTGGCTGGGCGCTCCCTTAGAGATAGGGTGAGAAGCACAGTCACTCGGGAGGAGCTCGGAGTAGAGCTGCTGCTCCTCCACATCAAGAGGAATCAGCTGAGGTGGCTCGGGCATCTCTTTCGGATGCCTCCTGGACGCCTCCCTGGGGAGGTGTTCCAGGCATATCCCCCCGGGAGGAGGCCCCGGGGAAGACCCAGGACACGCTGGAGGGACTATGTCTCTTGGCTGGCCTGGGAACGCCTCTGTGTTCTTCCCGAGGAGCTGGCCGAGGTGTCTGGGGAAAGGGAAGTTTGGGCTTCCATGCTCAGACTGCTGCCTCCACGACTCGGCCCCGGATAAGTGGAAGAAGACAAGATGAGGTGAGACGAACTCTACCACACAGTCACAGCCCCGCCAAAATTTACAGACACATCCCACTCCCCGAGACCTTTTGGAGGAGAGCAGGCACTGCCTGATCTGACATCAGCAGCACGAGCCTTGGCTACAGCCATTCGCATGCACGAGGATTTAAAAATTCATAATTTGGCCAGCAAAAGTCCTAGCTCCACTAAAATTTACAGGCACCTTCCTCTCCCTGAGTGGCACACTCAATAAGACAATAATAATACACTCAGTATTCACTGTTTTTATTGCACGATGCAGCTGAACTCGTGCTTTAGGGTTGACAGTATCTGATTGATCCAGTCAGTTGATTAAGAGCGTAGTTTACATGTAACTTTGCAGTACAGTATTAAGTGCCAAACTGCCAATCAGTGGTTATTAAGTGCATTGTTTTTCAATCATAATAAGAATGACCGTCATAGGATGCAGATTTATATTTTAAGAATTTTTTCTTTTTTCTAAGTTCTAATCCAACAGATTTTAGTATGAATGCCAAAAATTACTACCATGTCCAATTTTGAGTCCTTTTAAAAGCCATTTTGTTCCAAAAGTTATTGGGAATCTCATAGTGTAGTGATTTTATATGTAAATCATACACATAGCTTGATGTAATTCTTAATGTAATTGCATACCTATGTAAACACGCACACATACCTTGACGTAATCACACAAGCAATAATTTGTTTTATGATGACTGTATTTTGATTCAAAGCCGGTCATGTTGAGTTGCTGTAAAGAGTTTATGAAGTTGATTTTACTTCAAAAAGAAATGACTAATAGACTGGTCAAAGCAATATTATTGTTAGAGCACCTTGAAAACATGTGTTAAACCAGAATAACCTTAAACCAAAATAAAGCCCTATTTAGAGGAATATTTTTAGTTTGCCCAGGGTGGTCCATCCTTGCATTAAGACAGTGCAGTCTGGCCTTGGAAATGTTGGGAGAACAAGACTAGGATGCATCCTTGGCTAGTGCAAACTGCCACTGGAAATATTGGTGGAACGCTATAAAAATGGATGCTTTGTGACTTGGAGCGAGAGCATTCGGCAGACTGACTCAGCTTTTGTTCATTGATTGAATAAGTCTAAACTTTTTTGCAACCTCTGAATTATTTTTGCTTGGGAGAGAGTTTCTGCAACGTACTATTGGGTGACCCTGAAGTGATTTGGAAGAAGCCTCTTGCCTCACTGCACTTGGGCATCTGAACTGCACTGCACAAACAGCGACTGCAACAAAAAGGTGAGAAATTTTTTGCTACTAGTCTGATCTATAAAAAGTTTGCGCTGTTGTGGTTTTGGTTCCAAGTGTGGTGGTAAGAGAACTAAAAGTCTCCAAATTTGAGCAACTTTTAAAAGTAGAAACATTTTTGTGAAACAGTCATTCTGAGATTGAAAGGGAAGATGGCATAGGTTTTGGCTTTTGTGCATTTTGAAATATTTTCTACTGGCTGATTTTTCCGAAACATTCCTAGTCTTTCCAAAGAGTTACAGAAAAGTTCTTGTTGTTTATGAGAAAAAGCCTCTAAGGAAGAGAGGTTGCATGTAAAATCCTGCAATACTGCTTTATTTTGGTATAAATAAAGGGCTGCATGAAGTTTAAAGTTTTGTGAAAGGTACTGCCTGTGTTTGGCGTATGGTACATGTGGATGCGATGCTATACTTAAGAGCTCTGGACAGACAGGTGTGTGTGTGTGTGTGTGTGTCTAAATAGGTAAAGCGCTGAATTGTATTGTTTGTGTGTCAGAAAAAAAAAGGCTCCAGTCTCTGAGTGTGCGCACATGCATGCTGCAGCTGTCCTTGTATGTGTGAAGTATCGTCAAAGTGGCGTCAGAGCTCGAGCAGGTGTGTAAGCTGCACCTTCTGAAACTCCCTTCTCTTTGAATCTCACTCTCTGAATTTCTCTCTCTCTCTCCCCCCCCATCTACCTCAGTGGTAATAAAATATTAAATGAGAAAAGAGGAGAGTTGGTTAGCAATAGCATGTTCAAGCATCTTTGACAGGAAGGGGAGGCGAAAAATGTGGCGGTAGTTCTGGATGACAGAGGGATCTGAGGTGGTTTTTTTCAGCAGAGGGGTGATGTGGGCTCATTTGAAGCTGGAAGGAAAGTATCCAGAGGACAAGGAAGAGTTGATGAGGGAGAATGTCAGGAGTGATGGTCTGGAGGAGAGACAAGGGGATAAGGTCAAGGGCACAGGTGGTTGGATGGTGAGAATGCAGGAGCTGGGAAACATCAAAAGTGGAAGGAGGGGAAAAAGCAAAGAGTAAGGGTGAAGAGACAGGGAAGGTGAGGCAGGCACAGTGAAGGAGTTGTGATCATCTCAAGAAAGACTGCAAAGTCCTCTGCAGTGATGGAGGACTGAGGTTCAGGTGGTGGAGAGTTTAAGAGAAGGGAAAACAGAAAACAGTTGACGAGCATAATGAAGGGAGAGAGCAGTCACCCCACCCAGCCTTGGACCCAGGTCAACGGGGTGCCAAACCTGCACCCTGACCACAACGCCTAAGAGGCAGGATCTTTGGCATGGCAGTCAGAGCACATACTCAACTGCAGTGACAGGCACTCCATCACAACAAGGGTTGGAGATGGAGCTGTGAATTTTGGAGTGATAAAACTTCATCTTGGCTGATTTGAGTGAGGCTGAGAATTCAGCAAGGAAGGACTGGTAGCAGGAAAGGTCAGCAGGGGCCTTGGATTTTCTCCACTTTCTCTCTACTGCACAGAGAAAGATTCTGTAAGAGCGAAGTGTTTCAGACATCCAGGGACTAGGAAAGGAAGATCTTGTTGGCCTGGAGACAAGAGGAGATAATGTGTCCAGTGATGAGGAGAGACAGTAGAGCAAGAAGGATACAGTAGATTCAGTGGACAGACTGGCAAAGGATTTAAGCGAGGGGGAGAAGGCAAGAGAAGAGGGAGAAATGAAGCAGAGGTTATGACAACTGTAACAGTGGACATGGGGGAATGATGAGTGAAGAGGAAGAGGGAGGGAGAATGAAATGAAGTGGTGGTCAGATAGATGGAGAGCAGTAACCGTGGGATCTGAGGCAGAGTAGTTTCGGAGGAAGACCAGGTCAAGAAGATTGCCAGCTTTATGGGTTGGAGAAGAGTTCAGCAGGAGGAGATCAAAGGAATGGAGAAGGGGAAAGAAGGCAGCAGAGTGGAAGGCTTCTAGGTGGAGGTTGAAGTCTCCCAGGAGCATCAGCAGGGTGCCATCTTCTGGGAGGGAGTTGAGTAGGATGTCCAGTTCATCAAAGAAACATCCCATAGGGCCAGGAGGGTGATAAACAAGAATGAGAAAAAGGCTAACAGGAGAGAAGATTGAAATGGAATGAAATTCAAAAGAGGAGATGGAAAGGTGGGAGAGTGGAAGAGGTGAGAACTTCCACAACTGAGAAGACAACAAACTAGTGCCACCACCAAGACAACTAGATGGGCGAGTGGTGTAGACTGGGCTCACACTAACCGATCGCCAAGTCACCACTGGCGAAAAGTATTTGTTTGGCTAAAGAAAAAATGAGTACTTTTGCCATTTTGGCGAAAACTTGAAATAATCCAATAAAGTCGACAATCCCCCTTTATTTGCATGTCAAAATAGGAGAGAAGATATGCCAAAGGCAATGACAGAAATACACCCGTAAGACAGAAATTGTTGATTTTTTTTCCCCCATCGACGGCTGTTTTGAAGAAATGTAAACAAGAGTTGCGCAACTGTAAAGCCTCGCTGTAACGGTTGTTTCTATTGGATTGTACGGAAACCGTGCAGGGTGGGCTGGACCTATCACAAGCACTGACACAGGCACGTCACCACCGCGGAAGGCGCTTGCAGCGAGTCGCAAATAATTTTATCATGTACTATATGTAGCATACATATGCACTATTTCTTAATTACATTTTAGGTTATTTTTGATTACATTATTTAGTCGTCTAGTCTTATGTATTCTAGTCTTAATTTTTGGAATAATTCATCTTAGTTCAGGTTGGTCATTAAATGTCATGTATATGCCATGTATCTTCAAATGACAAAGGAATGTTAACATAAAGGGCAAAGAAAATCTCAAATTGAATATTTTGGCACACACTGGCCATCAACAAGTTTATGACTACCATCTACAGTATATATTAAGTAATATATTGGCAAATCTTGACATGCAGGCATAACATCTATTTGGAAAGCAACAGCAACTCCTATGAAAAATATGCATCTTAAACATCAATAAATCAAATTACATCCTGATTAAAAGGAATAAAAAAAAACCAAATACTGTCAAGTTTGCATTAGAATTGGCTAAAACAAAAATTATCATTTTCGCCAAATTTGTCTAAAGGAAATACAATTTGGCTACAAAAAAAAAAAACCTTTAGCCAAATGGCTAAACAAAAATATATATGTTAGAGTGAGCCCAGGTAGAGATGAGGCGAAGGGGGTAGAGAGGGCTGGAGTTGTTGTCGTCAGGTGAAATCCAGGTCACTGTTAATGCAAGGATGTGGAGGGACAGAAGGGAGGCGTGGGCAGAGATGAAGTCAGCCTTCCATGTGGCAGACTGGCAGTTCCATAGTCCAGCAGTGATCCAGAAGATGTCAGTGGAGGTAGCTGAAGGGTAGATGAGGTTGGAGAGGCAGCATCCTTGTGATATTTAATTGAGTAGCACTTTTAGGGAGACTTTGGACCATAAACAACTTAAAAGGAGCATTAGAAGATTTGATTTACACTGGGCTAAGTTTTGTAAGAGCCCCATTTATACATCACAAACAGGTATTTAGCCCTAAGGGAGGCGCGGGGATTCAGAGGTGGTGATGGTATTTATGGGAGGAAGTTAAATTAAAGCCGCAAGCGGCCTCGACGGGCCCTCGCGCCAGCGGCCAAGGGGGGCGGGGGCATGAGTCCCGGCGAAAGACCTTCCACAGCTTCTTCGGCAAGAGACATTACTCCCACAATGGCGACAAAGCACAGAAGTGGACACAGAGTACACGGTGTGCTGAGATGTTGTCATGGACAGAACATTTTATGCCATGGCTTCCCAACCAAATTAATGTATTTACCTCATCAGTCACCAAGCTATAGCTACAGAGGATTGTCTTCTGTTAGACATCTATTAGTCTGTATGTAACGCTACAACACTTGCTCCCGACTGCCCACCCATTCCCCACAAGTCATGTGTGTTTAAGGCAACCAAAACAACATACTCCTGGAGCCTCATGACTGTAAACACCTCTCCTGCAACTGCTACAGTGCAATGAGCGCCCCCAGTGGTGAAAGTACACCAAATTTGGCATACATGTCAAGGGACCTATGAAGAGTTGTTTTTTCAAGTTTGATCAAGTTTGACCAATCAGAAGCCGAGATATAAATTGTTGCCTGAAAACAGCGCCCCCAGTGGCAAAAGTTCACAAAATTTGGCACATATGTCAGGTGACCTGGTAAGAGTGTCCGTATCAAGTTTGATCAAGATTGAGAAAATAGAAGATGAGATATTGATTTTTGAAGAATAAATTTTTTGGTTTTTCCCATGTCAGTAGGTGGCGCTATGCTGTACATGAGCGATTATGAGTTGGAAAAATAAGTGTCTACAACAGCAACGCACTATCACAAGGCAGTGGCGTGAAGGAAAAGCATTATGGAATTATTTACCAAAAACCCGTTTTGGAGCAATTGCGTCGGCCAAAAACAGCGCCCCCCATGGACGAAAATTCCCAAAATGTGGTATACATGACATGGGAGGTAGGAAGAGGGTGGCCGTGAAGTTTGACCAAATTTGAGGAAAGATTGGATTTTTTGCCCAAAAATAGCGCCCCCAGTGGCGAAATGAGACAGAAATTGGGTAACATGTCAGAAGCCCAATGAGTGATTTGCGTGTGAAGTATGAGCTGTTTTGAGCAATTAGAAGATTTGTTATGAATTTTTAAGCATGTAAAATTTTGCATCAAAAATTGATTGACGTATAACTTCTGAAAGGTTTATGCTACGTGAAACATATCTAGGAACTTTTGTCAGCCATGTCTGTAGATGATGTGTATCAATTTTGGTGACATTCCTATGAACGGTCAAGGAGGAGTTGCGCCGTCTTCGTGGCCATGCATTTCGCACAAAAGTGAAATTACCTCACTTCCTGTTGGGCGTGGCTAATGCATTGGCATTAGATTTTTGTCCGGCTTAGTGAGATACATATGCCTACCAAATGGCATGCCACTAGTACAAACTACATGGCATCCAGGCACCTTAATGCGGGAGGCCAAAATCCAAACGAGTTAGGGGGCGCTATAGAGGCCCTGAGGCCCGCCTGGATCTGGGCTTCTGGTTCTCAGTAGCGGTGGCAGTCTAAGAAAAAGGAGCCAAATTTTGTGCGTTGTCGACCATGGCAAGCGCCCCAATAAGGGTCTTGTAAAGAGTTTGCTTGCCAAGTTTGACAAATCAGAAGCTGCAATATCATTTTTGCCATAACCAGCACCCCCAGGGGCGAAAGTGCACCAAATTTGGCGTACACGTCAGGTGAGCTATGAAGAGTTGGCGTATGAAGTTTGATGACAATTGAGTAAATAGAAGATGAGATATAGATTTTTGAAGAATAAATTTTTTGGTTTTTCCCATGTCAGAAGGTGGCGCTATGCTGTACATGAGCGATTATGAGTTGGAAAAATAAGTGTCTACAACAGCAACGTACTAGCACAAGGAAGTGGTGTGAAGGAAAAGCATTATGGAATTATTTACCAAAAACCCGTTTTGGAGCAATTGCGTCGGCCAAAAACAGCGCCCCCCATGGACGAAAATTCCCAAAATGTGGTATACATGACATGGGAGGTAGGAAGAGGGTGGCCGTGAAGTTTGACCAAATTTGAGGAAAGATTGGATTTTTTGCCCAAAAATAGCGCCCCCAGTGGCGAAATGTGACAGAAATTGGGTAACATGTCAGAAGCCCCATGATTGATCTGCATGTGAAGTATGAGCAGTTTTGAGCATTTAGAAGATTTGTTATGAATTTTTAAGCATGTAAAATTTTGAAGTGAAAATTGATTGACGTATAACTTCTGAACGGTTGATCCTACGTGAAACGTATTTAGTAACTTTTGTCAGCCATGTCTGTAGATGATGTGTATCAATTCTGGTGACATTGCTATGAACGGTCTAGGAGGAGTTGCGCCGTCTTCATGGCCATGCATTTCGCACAAAAGTGAAATTACCTCACTTCCTGTTGGGCGTGGCTAATGCATTGGCATTACATTTTTGTCCGGCTTAGTGAGATACATATGTTTACCAAATGGCATGCCAGTACTACAAACTATATGGCAACCAGGCACCGTAATGCGGGAGGCCAAAATCACAACGACTTAGGGGGCGCTATAGAGGCCCTGAGCCCCGGCCAAGTTTGGGCTTTTGGTTCTGAGTAGCGGTGGCAATTCTCGGAACTGGTGCCAAATTTCGTGCGTTTTCGCCCATGGCAAGCGCCCCGAAAATGGCCCAACAGCGGAGAAAAATAAAGAAGAAGACGGAAGAAGAATAATTAAAGCCGCAAGCGGCCTCGACGGGCCCTCGCGCCAGCGGCCAAGGGGGGCGGGGGCATGCGTCCCCGCGAAAGACCTTCCGCAGCTTCTTCGGCAAGAGACATTACTCCCACAATGGCGACAAAGCACAGAAATGGACACAGAGAACACGGTGCGCTGAGATGTTGTCATGGACAGAACATTTTATGCCATGGCTTCCCAACCAAATTAATGTATTTACCTCATCAGTCACCAAGCTAAAGCTACATAGGATTGTCTTCTGTTAGACATCTATTAGTCTGTATGTAACGCTACAACACTTGCTCCCGACTGCCTACCCATTCCCCACAAGTCATGTGTGTTTAAGGCAACCAAAACAACATACTCCTGGTGCCTCATGATTGTAAACACCTCTCCTGCAACTGCTACAGCACAATGATCGCCCCCAGTGGTCCACAAGTCATGTGTGTTTAAGGCAACCAAAACCACATACTCCTGGTGCCTCATGATTGTAAACCCCTCTCCTGCAACTGCTACAGCGCAATGAGCGCCCCCAGTGGTGAAAGTTCACCAAATGTGGTATACATGTCAAGGGACCTATGAAGAGTTGTTTTGTCAAGTTTGATCAAGTTTGACCAATCAGAAGCCGAGATATAAATTGTTGCCTGAAAACAGCGCCCCCAGTGGCAAAAGTTCACAAAATTTGGCACATATGTCAGGTGACCTGGTAAGAGTGTGCGTATCAAGTTTGATCAAGATTGAGAAAATAGAAGATGAGATATTGATTTTTGAAGAATAATTTTTTTGGTTTTTCCCATGTCAGTAGGTGGCGCTATGCTGTACATGAGCGATTATGAGTTGGAAAAATAAGTGTCTACAACAGCAATGTACTATCACAAGGTAGTGGTGTGAAGGAAAAGCATTATGGAATTATTTACCAAAAACCCGTTTTGGAGCAATTGCGTCGGCCAAAAACAGCGCCCCCCATGGACGAATATTCCCAAAATGTGGTATACATGACATGGGAGGTAGTAAGAGGGTGGCCGTGAAGTTTGACCAAATTTGAGGAAAGATTGGATTTTTTGCCCAAAAATAGCGCCCCCAGTGGCGAAATATCACAGAAATTGGGTCACATGTCAGAAGCCCAATGAGTGATTTGCGTGTGAAGCATGAGCAGTTTTGAGCAAGTAGAAGATTTGTCATGAATTTTTAAGCATGTAAAATTTTGCATTGAAAATTGATTGACGTATAACTTCTGAACGGTTTATGCTACGTGAAACGTATCTAGGAACTTTTGTCAGCCATATCTGTAGATGATGTGTATCAATTTTGGTGACATTCCTATGAACGGTCAAGGAGGAGTTGCGCCGTCTTCGTGGCCATGCATTTCGCACAAAAGTGAAATTACCTCACTTCCTGTTGGGCGTGGCTAATGCATTGGCATTACATTTTTGTCCGGCTTAGTGAGATACATATGCGTACCAACGGGCATGCCACTACTACAAACTACATGGCAACCAGGCACCTTAATGCGGGAGGCCAAAATCACAACGACTTAGGGGGCGCTATAAAGGCCCTGAGGACCGCCTGGATCTGGGCTTCTGGTTCTCAGTAGCGGTGGCAGTCTAAGAAAAAGGAGTCAAATTTCGTGTGTTGTCGACCATGGCAAGCGCCCCAATAAGGGTCTTGTAAAGAGTTTGCTTGCCAAGTTTGACAAATCAGAAGCTGCAATATCATTTCTGCCATAACCAGCACCCCCAGGGGCGAAAGTGCACAAAATTTGGCGTACATGTCAGGTGAGCTGTGAAGAGTTTGCCTATGAAGTTTGATGACAATTGAGTAAATAGAAGATGAGATATAGATTTTTGAAGAATAAATTTTTTGGTTTTTCCCATGTCAGTAGGTGGCGCTATGCTGTACATGAGCGATTATGAGTTGGAAAAATAAGTGTCTACAACAGCAACTCACTATCACAAGGTAGTGGTGTGAAGGAAAAGCATTATGGAATTATTTACAAAAAACCCGTTTTGGAGCAATTGCGTCGGCCAAAAACAGCGCCCCCCATGGACGAAAATTTCCAAAATATGGTATACATGACATGGGAGGTAGTAAGAGGGTGGCCGTGAAGTTTGACCAAATTTGAGGAAAGATTGGAATTTTTGCCCAAAAATAGCGCCCCCAGTGGCGAAATATCACAGAAATTGGTTAACATGTCAGAAGCCCAAAGAGTGATTTGTGTGTGAAGTATGAGCAGTTTTGAGCAATCAGAAGATTTGTTATGAATTTTTAAGCATGTAAAATTTTGCATCGAAAATTGATTGACGTATAACTTCTGAACGGTTTATCCTACGTGAAACGTATTTAGTAACTTTTGTCAGCCATGTCTGTAGATGATGTGTATCAATTTTGGTGACATTCCTATGAACGGTCTAGGAGGAGTTGCGCCGTCTTCGTGGCCATGCATTTCGCACAAAAGTGAAATTACCTCACTTCCTGTTGGGCGTGGCTAATGCATTGGCATTACATTTTTGTCCGGCTTAGTGAGATACATATGCGTACCAAAAGGCATGCCACTACTACAAACTACATGGCACCCAGGCACCTTAATGCGGGAGGCCAAAATCACAACGACTTAGGGGGCGCTATAGAGGCCCTGAGCCCCGGCCAAGTTTGGGCTTCTGGTTCTGAGTAGCGGTGGCAATTCTCGGAACTGGTGCCAAATTTCGTGCGTTTTCACCCATGGCAAGTGCCCCGAAAATGGCCCAACAGCGGAGAAAAATAAAGAAGACGACGGAAGAAGAATAATTAAAGCCGCAAGCGGCCTCGACGGGCCCTCGCGCCAGCGGCCAAGGGAGGCGGGGGCATGCGTCCCCGCGAAATACCTTCCACAGCCTCTTCGGCAAGAGACATTACTCCCACAATGGCGACAAACCACAGAAATGGACACATGGCAACAATAGGGTCTCGCACTGAACGGTGCTCGGGGGGCGCTATAGAGGCCCTGAGGCCGGCCTGGATCTGGGCTTCTGGGTCTCAGTAGCGGTGGCAGTCTAAGAAAAAGGAGCCAAATTTCGTGCATTGTCGACCATGGCAAGCGCCCCAATAAGGGTCTTGTAAAGAGTTTGCTTGCCAAGTTTGACAAATCAGAAGCTGCAATATCATTTTTGCCATAACCAGCACCCCCAGGGGCGAAAGTGCACAAAATTTGGCGTATATGTCAGGTGAGCTATGAAGAGTTTGCGTATGAAGTTTGATGACAATTGAGTAAATAGAAGATGAGATATAGATTTTTGAAGAATAAATTTTTTGGTTTTTCCCATGTCAGTAGGTGGCGCTGTGCTGTACATGAGCGATTATGAGTTGGAAAAATAAGTGTCAACAACAGCAACGAACTTTCACAAGGTAGTGGTGTGAAGGAAAAGCACTACGGAATTATTTACCAAAAACCCGTTTTGGAGCAATTGCATCGGCCAAAAACAGCGCCCCCCATGGACGAAAATTCCCAAAATGAGGTATAAATGACATGGGAGGCAGGAAGAGCGTGGCCGTGAAGTTTGACCAAATTTGAGGAAAGATTGGATTTTTTGCCCAAAAATAGCGCCCCCAGTGGCGAAAGTGCACAAAATTTGGCGTATATGTCAGGTGAGCTATGAAGAGTTTGCGTATGAAGTTTGATGACAATTGAGTAAACAGAAGATGAGATATAGATTTTTGAAGAATAAATTTTTTGGTTTTTCCCATGTCAGTAGGTGGCGCTATGCTGAACATGAGCGATGATGAGTTGGAAAAATAAGTGTCTACAACAGCAACGAACTATCACAAGGTAGTGGTGTGAAGGAAAAGCATTATGGAATTATTTACCAAAAACCCGTTTTGGAGCAATTGCGTCGGCCAAAAACAGCGCCCCCCATGGACGAAAATTTCCAAAACGTTGTATACATGACATGGGAGGTAGTAAGAGGGTGGCCATGAAGTTTGACCAAATTTGAGAAAAGATTGGAATTTTTGCCCAAAAATAGCGCCCCCAGTGGCGAAATATCACAGAAATTGGGTAACATGTCAGAAGCCCAATGAGTGATTTGCGTGTGAAGTATGAGCAGTTTTGAGCAATCAGAAGATTTATGAATTTTTAAGCATGTAAAATTTTGCATCGAAAATTGATTGACGTATAACTTCTGAACGGTTCATCCTACGTGAAACGTATTTAGTAACTTTTGTCAGCCATGTCTGTAGATGATGTGTATCAATTTTGGTGACATTCCTATGAACGGTCTAGGAGGAGTTGCGCCGTTTTCGTGGCCATGCATTTCGCACAAAAGTGAAATTACCTCACTTCCTGTTGGGCGTGGCTAATGCATTGGCATTACATTTTTGTCCGGCTTAGTGAGATACATATGCGTACCAAATGGCATGCCACTACTACAAACTACAAGTCACCCAGGCACCTTAATGCGGGAGGCCAAAATCACAACGACTTAGGGGGCGCTATAGAGGCCCTGAGCCCCGGCCAAGTTTGGGCTTCTGGTTCTGAGTAGCGGTGGCAATTCTCGGAACTGGTGCCAAATTTCGTGCGTTTTCGCCCATGGCAAGCGCCCCGAAAATGGCCCAACAGCGGAGAAAAATAAAGAAGAAGAAGAAGACGGAAGAAGAAGAAGACGGAAGAAGAAGAAGAAGAAGAAGACGGAAGAAGAAGAATAATAATAGTGAACTCTTACAAGAACAATAGGGCCTTCGCCCATAGGGCTCGGGCCCTAATAATAGTGAACTCTTACAAGAACAATAGGGCCTTCGCCCATAGGGCTCGGGCCCTAATAATAGTGAACTCTTACAAGAACAATAGGGCCTTCGCCCAGTAGGGCTCGGGCCCTAATAAGCCAGGGGTAGAGATTTCTGTAGTGTTAAGGAGAGTTTTGTGGCTGACAGGTAAAAGAACAAGAGCTGCAGAAGGGATACATAAAATAGGCCCGACGCTGAGAAAGGTTCGAGCTGGAATCTTGCCTGACGAGGACTCAGTCACACCTGATCATTTAACAAGAGAACTGAGAAAACAGAGAGGGGAAATGGCCAATACCCCATTGCAGATGGTTTGTTTGAAAAATCCTATAGCTAAGGATAGAATAAAAAAAAAAAAAAAAATTAAAAAAAAAAAAAAAAAAACACAGAAATGGGCTGACCGAACTAACGAGATGAGAACTCTGTGGCCTTGGGATTGTTCATTTGAGGTGGGTTCGTGTGAGGAGATGGACACTTTGAATAAAAATTACAAGCCAAAAGACCAGAGCAAGAAAAGGCTTAAAAAAAGTGAGAAAATACTCAACTTCTTTAAGAAAGAAGGAGAAAACTTCTTACAAATCAGTGAAGAAAATCAGAAAGAAACCATAGGTGCTAAAGAAGGCAACTGGACTTGCTTGAAATTCTTCAAAACGTTTCATTTCTCTTCCAAAATACTTCTTTAGTTCTGACTGACTAGTGGGGAGGTTCCTGGTATTTATCTTCAAGTAGACCAAAAGCAACCCTAAGGAGAGTCATTCAGTGCGTTTACATGCACATCCAAATCGAGCTACTGTCGGTAATCGAGCTAAGGGTCCCAGCAGGGGTGCCAGAGAAATCCAATCCTACATGCACACAAGGAAATCGAGCTATTGTGTGAGGTACATTGTGCACCCGAGCCACAGGTGGCGCTACACGCCCAATCGTGTTGGTACACTTCCGGTTGTCGTCATGAAGAAGAGCTATTCAAGAATATAAACAAAGTTATCAGGTCCGTGTTCACAAGAAGAGTGTTTGTAGTTTATATGTACGAACAGAAGTGTTCCTAATAAAATGGCCACTAAGTTGAAGTTGATCTGTAATGGTGAACATATTAACTGTTAGCCTGCTAACATGCTAATAACATATCAACTAATTGGAAATGGGTGTGTACATGCCCAGACACAAGTGTTCCTAATAAAGTGGCAGCTAAGGTGAAGTGTCATGCCGACCGAGGCTGGGTTTTTTTTTTTGACCGAGGCTGTTGTGTTTCCCGCTTGTGGTCTCGTCACTCCCGGAAGGGGCAGTGCTGAAGTAAGTAGCTCGACTACGTAGCTCGATAGGGTATACATGCACTAAGTAGCTCGGCAAAAATCGCATAATCTAGGTCGTGTAGCTCAATTACGAGAAATCAAGTTCGGTTCAATTTCAGCCTAGCTAAGGTGTTTCCATGCCATTTAGAACTTCGATTTCAGTCGAGCAACGGCAGAAATTCAATTTTCTCTATGTGCATGTAAACTCACTCATTGAGGTCACATGCGTCATTGACCCTCTCAGGTCATCCTGTAGGTGTTGGGGTCACTGGAGGCGCGGTGTGAACGGTCTTAACAGCCTAGAGAGATGTTAGAGTGATCTGTGGGTCGTTGGCTCTCTCTGCCATCATGCGAGTCATTGAAGTCAGCTGAGTCTTGGTGTGGCTGTGTATTCAGTTTTCTTGGAAGCATGCCAAGGACTGCATTGTGGGTGGCTGATAAGTCGGGTCCCAGCCCACCTCCTCTGTTCAGAGATGGTCATTCCAGGTTGACAAACATGGCTTCTTTTACTCCTCTTTCAAACCACCGGTCTTCTATGGCTAAAATGCGTACTGTTAGGGCCAAACTAAATTCAAGTCTAGATGCTGTACAGTCATTACGCGCTTATCTTAAAACACTGTGTCCGGCTGTTACTCATACCCGTGTTCATAGATGGTAGAAGAGGCAGGCGGGTCGGGAGAGGGCACACGGTCAGGCAAGCAGGTGGCAAGCAGGTAGGGAAAGAGGTAGGTGACAGGCAGGCAAGCAGGTGGTACACAGTGGAGTAAATCCAAATTGTTTGTAATCCACAGGGAGAGGATTAATCCAAAGTATAAATTTCAAGCTTCAATATAAGTTCCAAAAAAGGTGAAATCCAAGTATTCTAAATTCTATTTAAGTGTAGTTCAAGGTTTAGAGTTAAAGCGATAAAAAACTATTCAACTACGGCATCTTCCATTGTCTAATTGAGACTGAACACCATGTGGAAGATGCCCTCTTTAACTTGATAGGTGACCTAAGGCTATGTCAAAATAAAAGTTCCAGGCTGAAGGCCAGCAAATCTCAAACAAAGTAAGAGTCTAAACCAAAGCAAATTTTAACCAAATTTGGCTCGAACATATCCGGCCCCTGACAACAACTACGTGTGGCTATAACAAAATATTCTCACAAAGGGAGCCAATTTATCCTTTATAGTACCAAAATAAAAAGACAGCAATTCTAATCTAAATGAATGCATGTATCAGTATGTGAATGTAATGCAAAAGGAAGCACGTGCGAATTTCGTGAGTCTCAATTCAATCTTGGCTGCCAGCTTGTACCAGGAGGTAAATCTTGCTGATGGGTCTTAGGAGCTGGTTGGTTTTAGTTTGTAGTCTTACAGTACGAACAAGGCCCTTTGAATCTGCTATAGCTTCAATGACTCTTGCCATCACCCATGAGCCTCGTGGTGCTGTAGGATTAGCCACCACAGCAATGTGTCTCCCACAAAGAAATTTGGCCTGATGCAGGACCATTTGGGTCGTTCTTGCATGAGTGGAACATATTCCTGTATCCAGCGTGTCCAGAAAAGATCAGCGATATATTGTATTTTTCGCCACCGCCTCCTGGAGTACAGATTTTCCCTTCTGAATATTCCTGGTGGTAGCATGGGTTGAACCTTAAGTTGCAGTAGGTGAGTGGGTGTCAGTGGTTCCAAGTTATAGGGGTCATTTCAAGTCAAGTCACCTTTATTGTCAAATATGCTATGTGTCATGGTCCTACCTGTGGGCTTCTCTCTTCAGGTAACATCTCCACTCAGCATTACCGGCCATGCCTGCTCTCACTTCCTCTTATCAACTTTCAGTGACTGTCATTGGCTGTTGCCGATCACCTGCTTCCCCCGTGTGCATTTAGCTGCAGTTCTCCCAAGCCTCAGTGCCAGATCGTCTGCAACTTCCAGCGTGATAACCTGCTCTGTGTTCCTACTACTCTGACTCCTGACGATATTCTGTTCCGTCTGACTCTGTCTGCTCTCCAGCCCCGGTAACCTGATCTGCCTTCTGTCCTGTCGACTCTGCCTCTTGCCTGCCTCTCCTGTACCTTTGCCTGATCTCCAGCTTGTCCAGCCCTGCTGCTCGCCTGCCTCTCCATCAGCCCGGTGTGAGCAGCCCTGCCTGGAGCCCTACTCTTCAGCCCCGGTATCCTGACCCTGCATTTCTGTCCCCTATCTTGCTATCTGATCTGTGACTCTGTGTTCCAGCCTGCTCACTACTCCAGCCTGCTGAGGGACTACTGTTGGGAGACTGCCTGAAACCCAAGTGCTGTCAGCCTACAGCCACACCTCACTGACAACGCCTGATCCCGTCTGATCTCAGAAGCTAAGCAGGGTCGGGCCCCAGACGTCACCACCACGCTCCCACCAGCCATCCCTGCCTCTCAGTCCTCCTGCCACTGAACTTCACACACACACACACACACACACACACACACACACACACAATTCTCCCAACTCCCTTTTCCCCTGTTATTATTAAACTGTGGTTCGAGTGCATTTGATCTCCTCTCCTGTCTGGTCCTTGACACTATACATGCTCGACATACAGCACAGATGAAATTTCAGTCCTCTCTGACCCACGGTGCAAACAGGCAATGCAATAAATAAAAATAAAAATAGAATAATTGAAAAAAAAACAACATAAAATAGTATAAACACTCGAGATAAGAATTAGACAGACTAAACACTCAAACAATATAAACAGTATAAACACTAGATAAGAACTAGACAAAGACTAAACACTCATACATGCATATATATACACACACACACACACACACACACACACACACACACACACACATTGGTGCAAATAAACAGTCAAGGGCACTTGAGGTATAGCAGGTAAACATGAAATAAGCAGTATAAACAAACTAGCAGCTGTTAAGGTGAGGTAGTGTGGAATAGTGCAAATGAGCGAGGTAAAGTGAGATGTGCGGTCCCTGAGTTCAGTGTGTTAATGAACAATGAGATGTATGTATGTATGTATGTATGTATGTATGTATGTATGTATGTTTGGTTTTTTTTTTTGGGGGGGGGGGGGGGACTGTGAGGATGACATGTCAGATGCTGAAGGGGGGGCAGGGGTGTGTGCGAGCAGAATCTGTGACAGGGGGCAGAGGGGGGAGGAGGGGCAGAACAGGGAGGGAGTTGAGCCTCCTGACCGCCTGGTGAAAGAAACTGTTCTTGAGCCTGCTGGTTTTGGCCTGGAGACTCTGCAGTCTCCTCCCCGACAGCAGCAGACTGAAGAGGCTGTGAGATGGGTGGGTGAGGTCACCTGCAATCCTGATGGCTTTGCAGGTGAGGCGGGAGTTATAAATATCCATTAGAGAAGGGAGAGAGACACCAATGATCCTCTCAGCTGCTCTCACGATGCGCTGCAGAGATTTGCAGGAGGACACGGTGCAGGCGCCGTACCACACGGTGATGCAGCTGGTCAGGATGTTCTCGATGGCGCCTCTGTAGAATGTGTGCATGACGGGGGCCGGGGCTTTTGCTCTCCTCAGTTTGCGGAGGAAGTACAGACGCTGTTGAGCTTTTTTGGCCAGTGATGCGGTGTTGTTGCTTCAGGACAGGTCTTCAGAGATGTGCACACCCAGAAACTTGGTGCTGCTCACCCTCTCCACTGCAGCACCGTCGATAGATAGTGGAGCATGCTGGGTGTGCTTTCTCCTGAAGTCCACAACAATCTCCTTCGTCTTCTCCACATTCAGGTGGAGATTCTTGTCCTTGCACCACATGGCCAAGCAGCTCACCTCACTCCTGTAGATTGTCTCATCACCATTGTTGATGAGACCGACCACAGTCGTGTCATCCGCAAACTTAATGAAGAGATTAGAGTTTGATGTTGGTGTGCAGTTGTGGGTCAGCAGAGTGAAGAGGAGGGGGCTTAGCACACATCCTTGGGGGGCCCCCCCGTTCAATGTGATGGTGCTGGAAGGGTTGCTGCCGACCTGTACAGCCTGTGGTCTCCCCGTCAGGAAGTCCAGCAGCCAGTTGCACAGGGAGGTGTTGAGTCCCAGCTGGTCCAGTTTATAATGAGCTGCTGAGGAATGATTGTGTTGAATGCTGAGCTAAAAAGTCTATGAACAGCATTCTGACATACGAGTCTTTTGTTTCCAGGTGGGTGAGGGCTGAGCGGAGGGCAGTGGAGATGGCGTCATCGGTCGAATGGTTGGACTGATATGCAAACTGGAAAGGGTCCAGGGCAGGGGGGAGGGCAGACTTGATATGCCGCATGACTAGCCGCTCGAAGCACTTCATGAGGATGGGAGTGAGTGCGACAGGGTGGTAGTCACTGAAGCAGGAGGGAGACGGCTTCTTCGGGACCGGGATGATGGTGGTGGTTTTGAGGCACGTGGGGACAACAGCCTGGCTCAACGAGATGTTGAAGATGTCTGTAAAGACATCTGTGAGCTCCTCGGCACAGTCTCTCAGGACACGACCAGGAACGTTATCAGGACCTGGGGCTTTTCGTTCATTTGTTGTCCTGAGAGCTCTCCTCACGCTGTCTGGGGACAGCGTCAACACCTGGTCACCGGGAGGTGGTGGGGTCTTCTGTGCCGTGGTGCTGTTGTCTGCCTTAAAGTGAGCGAAGAAGTCGTTCAACTGATTCAGCAGAGACGTGGAGTTGTCACAGGTTTGCGGTGAGGGCTTGTTGTCTGTGATGGTCTGAGTCCCCCACCACAGGTTCCTGGTGTCTCTGCTGTCATTGAAATGGTCAGCAATGTCCCTGGAATACTGTCTCTTGGCCACCCTGATGCCTTGTGCTGGTTTGGTGACTAACCAGCAGCCTGTATGCTTGCATTAGCATAACAGATCTGAGGCCCCAAGGTGGGGGAGGAGTAGGGCTTTGTAGGCATCTTTATACATGGTGTAAACATTGTCCAGGAGTATTGTTTCCACATGTGGGAAAGTTGATATGACCATAGAGTTTTGAAAACACGCTTTCGGGGTTTGCATGATTGAAATCCCCAGCCAGGATGAGGAAAGCATCTGGGTGGGCTGTCTGCTACTCACTGATGTGCTGATAGAGTTCATTCAGTGCTTCACTCCTGTTGTTATTGGAGCCGGGAGGGATGTATAATGCTACCAGCAATATGGCTGTAAATTCCCTCGGCAGGTAGAATGGTTGGCACTTAATAATCATAAACTCCACCAGTGGTGAGCAGTATTTGCAGACCACAACAGCATCGCGGCACCAGGAATCACTGATGTAAACACAGAGTCCTCCACCGCGAGTCTCCCCCCCCCCCCCCAACTAGCACTCTGTCTAACCGGTAGCATGTTAGCTGGGCTAGCTGAATGGCACAGTCCGGGACGCTGTCGTTAAGCCATGTTTCCACAAACACAAGGACACAGCCCTCACTCACAGACTTAAAAGATGAGCAGAGCAGGCGGACATAATCCAGCTTGTTGTCCAGCGAGCGTACGTTGGCTAGAGTGATGGTAGGGATAGCCGGCCGGTCAGGGCTAGCCGCTAGCCTCGCCCGGATACCTCCACGCTTGCCCCTCTTCTGCTTCCGCATGTTCCGCCTGTGGCGCTTCCACTGCGGGCTGGATGCAGGAGTGGGGGTCGGTGATTGAGCAGGCCTCCAGAGCAAACCGTAGCCGCATAGCACTTCCGCGTCCGCTGGATTTATATCCATGAATATAGTTCTGCGGATGTCGAGCAGAAACTCATGGGAGTATGTGCACCTTGAGACCGATGGACGCGACAAAGACGAACAGATACACGCTGTTTTAAAACACAAAAAACATGAAAACACCGTTCTGTCAGGACAGAGAGGAGCCACTGCATGTGTGTGCGCCGCCATCTTGGAACATCTTGGGTCATCCGAAACCGTTGTCAAAGGACAGCTGTTTAGGATGGTCGGATGGATTCAACCTCGCACATTACTGTGACTAGATAGACCGTCATCATGCAAGGATTGTTGGTTCATGATAGGTGACAAAATCTTCACCATTCTAATGCCGCTTTTCCACTACCAACGCGGCTGAGCCGTGCCGTGCTGAGTTGGGCTGAGTCGAGCTGAGCGGGGCTGTTGGAGTTGCATTTCAACTACAACCGCGCTGAACCGTGCTGGCTGGAAGTGGGTGGACACATTTGGGTGGAGTTAGCGAAAGTGGGTGGACGTCAGGTGATGTCGTTAGGTGGCGCAAACAGTGACATCAGTGACCTTTTAAGCGGTAGTCTCACAACCCGGAGAGTAAACAATAAACATGGAGGACATGGAGTAGTTAGTGTTGCTGGTCTTGGTGCTGTGGCTTGTTGTCACCGACAACGCCAACAGATACTGGCAAGAGCGTATAGATGAGGCGAGGCGCATAAGGCTTCATAATTCTCGTAATTCTTCTTCTTCCGGGTTTACGGTGTTTACAGATCCCAGTATGCTCGCGGGGCGTGTGTGGGCATGTGAGGACACTCCTCCTCACCAATCAGTGCACAGGGGAGTGTCTGCTCACGCCCCTAGCCTCACTCAGCTCGGTTTGGCTCGCTTCAGCCCTACTCCAAAACCGTGCGAGTTTTGGGTGCTAAGAAGGGCTGAAGCGAGCTGAGTCGTGCTGTTCTTAGATAGTCGAAACGCGAGCTGTGTCGGGCTGAAGTGAGCTGAAAAAGGGTAGTGGAAAAGGGCCATATTTATTCGCTCCCATATGCCCCCATGGTGGGCACCAGCTGGAGGAATGAACGTCCACTTGACACCTTTCTGTATAAGACTGCGCTCAATTTGATCCATAATCCAAGACTTCAGTGCCTCCCTTAACTCCTTCTCAGCGGAGATCAAATTAGTTCCATTGTCTGACCTTAATTCTCCTACTTGACCTCTTCTGGATATGAAGCGCCTGAACGCATTCACACAGGAGTTCATATCCATAGTGTGCCACTTCCAGATAAACTGCTGTACTAGTGAGACAAGTAAATATATCACACCACACTGCTTTACCATGCCACGCCATCTTCTCATCTCTATAGGTCCAAAATAATCCACTCCTACATGTGAGAATGGAAGGAGGTCAGGAGTCAAACGGTCAATTGGCAGATCAGCCATCTTTTGTTCACCTGCACATGCATGTTTCAGCCTGCAGGGCACACAATTATTCACAATGTTCCTCGCAAGGGAATTCGCAATGTTCCTCGCAGACGGCTCCAGTTGCAGTTGTAACTCAGTTGCAAGCATCCAGTCTATACGAACTGCCAAAACCGCAGCGGTCAGTTCAAGACGTGGGGTGGTTATTAGCTTCAATGGAGCCACTCTAGATTTTCCCATGACAAAGGCTATGTGCACTTCATCCTGACTATTGACTAACCTTAAATAGGTCACCGTGCCATATCCGGCTTCACTTGCATCACAAAAGTGATGCAACTGCACACACTCCACTTTCCCAAAATTCTTTGGTTTGAAGCAGCAGGTGATGTTGAAGTCTGTGAGAGTCCCAAGGCCATGCAACTAGTGCTTCCAGGATTTTGCATGAGCGTTAGGAATGTCTTGGTCCCAGCTAAGGTTCAGCCTGCACAGTTCCTGCAAGAGGTGTTTTGCTTTAAAGGTTATGGGGCAAGAAATCCTAGCGGGTCGTACATTGAACTGACCATAGACAGAATTCCTTGCCTGGTGCATGGTTGTTCTTTGAGAGACACATGGAACTTAAAGACGTCCTCTTCAGCACACCAATGCACACCAAGAGCTCGTTCCAGAGGTCTAGGTCCAAGTCTTTCACTCCCTTTGCCTTTTCAAGCTCAGGAATGTGAGCCAAGACTGCTCGGCTGCTACTTGACCACTTGGTGAGACTGAAACCTCTCGCTGCACACAGGGTTTTCAATTCTCAATACAGGTGAATGGCGTGAGCCTCTGTATCGACTGACTTCAGCAAATCATCCACATAAAAGTTATTTAAAACTGTGCTCACTGCTTCAGCTGAGAAGTTGTTTTTATGGTCCTCAGCAGTTCTTCTCAAGGCATAGCTGGCACAACTAGCCGATGACATTGCTCCAAAGATGTGAACCGTCATCCTGTGCTCTAAGAGAGGCTGAGAGATGTCTCCATCATCCCACCACAAGAAACACAAAGTCAACATGCTCTGAGGATATCTTGACCTGATGATACATCATCTCCACATCAGCCAGGATGACCACATTCTCAAGGCGGAAACGCAGCAGGACTCCAGTCAAGGAGTTCATAAGATTTGGACCCTGCAAGAGTTCACTGTTGAGAGATGTTCCTTGATAAGATGCAGAGCAGTCAAAAACTACCTGCAAGTTTCCTTGTTATTGAGATGGAGACAGACTGCAGAGTCCTGGCCTGAGGAACTGGATTTCCTGTGTTGAGCCATTTGTTTGTGAAGCAGTTGTTTCATTTCACCAATGTACAGGTCTGTGCATTCCTCACTGTACTGAACTGCGTACACTACATTGTCCTGTTTGTGTCCGAGTGTTACACTTGCAAGTGAGTATAACCAATTAAAGGGGAGAGGTGGTGGAGCAGAGTTTCACCAAACAATATTTATTTTACAGAAGAGCAACACTCCAAAATTCAAGCTCTAAATCTGTCCCAAAAAGTCTACGAGAACAACACGAAGCCAAAGCAATGAGTCTTCCTGCAACAGTCTCGCACAGACATTCCTGAACAGGTCTGTGCCACCGCATCCCCCAAGACAAGAGGAGTAGCCATACTGATAAAGTCTGGAGGGAAAAAGAAAAAAAAAAGAAAAAAAAAAAAAAAAAAACAAAAAAAAACACACACTTATCAGACTTTGTTAGGTCTACCTGCACAGGTTCCACCTTTTTACTGACACATGCAGTAAAAATTTCAGGGTACTGCCATGCACGCTTCAATCGTGGCACTGATGAGAGGCGCGCAGTCACCCACCACCAGAGGAGCAGACTCTTCCAGCCACGCATGTCTTCCAGTCAAGTTATTTCTGAAAATTAGCGACACGCCATCAACCGGCAGACCAGGCCGCATTCCAAACTCCACATCTCCCTGCACAAAATCACACATAAGCGTCACCTTGTGCAGTGGCACGGACAACGTGTTCAATTCAATTCCCCAAATCAATAATGAATTTCCTGTGTATGATTCAGGCAAAAAAGGCAACACTGACTCTGAAATGAACGATTCGGACGCCCCAGTGTCTCTTAAAATTTTCACAGACACTTTTTGATCGCTGCAAATAAGCAACACCAAACCCTCAGAAATAAACGGCTCAAACATCCCCTTGCAGTTAGTCACACCTGCAGAGGGTAATGTCATGTAGGAGATTCAAGGGGAATGACCAACCCAGTGGACACAGGCAGCCAGGGCCGTGGGTTTCACAGAACAACTACGGAGCTTGGTGCCAGTATATTTTGCCTTAAGGATGGGGCAATCTGATTTCCAGTGGCCCTTTCCTTGACAGTAATTACAGATCAGGTCAAAACTAGCTGACTGTCCTTTACCCACATGCCTCTCTTGATATTGTGAGATATTTTGTACATTAGCGGGGGGGGGGGGGGGGGGGGGGGGGGGACAAAAAACCTCACACCTCTCACCCCAGACCATCTCTGAACGAAATCTATGGGTAAATTCCCATTCATCAGCCAACACAGCAGCTTGAAAAGCGGTCTGAATGTTGCACCCTACAATAAAGGTGACAACACTTTAAGGGAGTGCGTTTTAATATTATTCCAACAGAACCAAGTTATTCAAATCGTTTAATGTTTGAACTTTTTCAGATGCACACCAATAAGTTAGCTGTCAGGTTTCGAACAAACTCAACGTGCGTCTGACTTGGTTTTCTCCGCAAATTCTGAAAAGACTGGTGATAAGCCTCTGGGAACCATTCATAAATCTTTAGTACAGCTGACTTAACATGTTCATACACCTGACTCTATACAAAAATTCCCTTACCCTGACTAACACCAGTCCCCCACTAACTAAGGTAGACCCAAGACTTCAGACAAATTGAGGCTGGATAATTATGCACTATAACCCATAAGCTGGAGAAAACTGCCAGTTGCTGAACAGTTTCTCAAACTTCAGACGTGCCCTCAAGACCACTGCTGCCAAACCCTGTACCATTCAAAAATGATAAACTAAAACAAAAAACAAACGTCCAAGACATGTTCTTTGCCTACCCGGGGAAAACACAGTTAAGTCCAGAAAACAGGCACTGGCAGATAAATATTTACACTTTACAAGTTTGCACTTTTATTAAAAAAAAAAAAGTTTCTTTTTTACTTTGATGAATGAAGCACAGACTGAAAAATTTTCTTGCTACCGAATTTCATTAAGCCCAACGACAAATAACTGGTTCAAATCCCAACAAACCGTCAATTACAATTTACTCGATTCTCAAATGCTCACTCACTTCACCCGCCCACAAATAAAGTGGAGGGGAAAAAAACAAACAAACACCAACAGCTAAGTTAGCAATCATGAGATGCCAGGTACATTAAAAAGGGAATAATTTTGTTATTGAAAGTAATCAATGAGGCAGTAGACCGGTCTGAAAGTGTCAAACAGCTATATTTGCGCCAAAGGTTTCTACAGAACCTATCACCACTCAGAAGGTATAGCCACACTAAAGCAACAAGTTGCCCCTTATGAGAAGTCATTATGGGGGACAAAAGGGACGGAGCTAGAGATAATAATGGGATATGGAGATCCCATGATGGTTTAATCATCATACCAGTATCCCTCCTCACTAACAGGTGCACATGGTCTAGACCATTGTGCAAGGGGGGAGGTAGTAAGAAAAATTAATAAACAAGGTTGTTACCATATCTTCAGGCCATGGTAGACGAACCATTAAGCAGATGTGATATTTGTGCTCAAAAACAATGTCAGGAAGGGAATCACAACTCCATTAGGTCACATACCAGTGCCAGAAGGACCATTTAGGCATTTAGTAATAGACTAATGCCGCTTTTCCACTACAAACGCGGCTGAGTCGGGCTGAGCCGTGCCGTGCCGAGTTGGGCTGAGTCGAGCTGAGCGGGGCTATTGAAGTTGCATTTCGACTACAACCGCGCTGAACTGTACTGGCTGGAAGTGGGTGGACACATTGGGTGGAGTTAGCGAAAGCGGGTGGACGTCACATGATGTCGTTAAGCGGCGCAAACAGTGACATCAGTGATCTTTTAAGTGGTAGTCTCACAACCCGAATAGTAAACAATAAACATGGAGGACATGGAGTCGTTAGTGTTGCTGGTCTTGGTGCTGTGGCTTGTTGTCACCGACAACGCCAACAAATACTGGCAAGAGCGTATAGATGAGGCGAGGCGCATAAGGCTTCAGAAATTCTCGTAATTCGTAATTCTCCTTCTTCCGGGTTTACGGTGTTTACAGATCTCAGTGTGCTCGCGGGGCGTGTGTGGGCATGTGAGGACACTCCTCCTCACCAATCAGTGCACAGGGGAGTGTCTGCTCACGCCCCCAGCCTCACTCGGCTCGCTTCAGCCCCACTCCAAAACGGTGCGAGTTTTAGGGGCTAAGCAGGGCTGAAGCGAGCTGAGTCGTGCTGTTCTTTGGTAGTCGAAACGCGAGCCGTGTCGGGCTGAAGTGAGCTGAAGCGAGCTGAAGTGAGCTGAAAAAGGGTAGTGGAAAAGGGCCATATGTGGACATGATCAAGAGAGTTCAAGAAAAAAAGATACATGCTAGCAGTACAACACAGATTCAGCAGATGGGTGGAAGCTGTGCCATCAAAAGATCAAGGTGCTGAAACAGTGGTTAAATTTTTGACTAGGGAAGGAATCCCTAGAATTGGCATTCCAACAGAAATAAGTTGACAATGAATCAGCTTTTATTCAAAAGTGGTGAAGTCAGTGTTACAACATTTGAGAACTGAGCAGAGGCTAGGATTGTGTGCACCATCCTCAGTTACAAGGAACAGTGGAAAGAGTAAATGGAACTCAAAGCTAAACTGAATAAGCTCTGTGTTAGTACTTAATTGAATTGGATAGATGCATTAGATTAGATAAAACTTTATTGATCCCTTTGGGCGGGTTCCCTCAGGGAAATTAAGATTCCAGCAGCATCATTACAGATAAAACAGAGAAGAGAAATAGAGAAAATTTCTAGATAAATTAAAATAAGTTAAGTATTTACATAAATATAAAAAGAATAAGATATGGGGAAGAGAGGAAAGGGGGAGAAGGGGGGTGGTGTCGGCGGCAGGAGAGATGCACATTATATTGCACGTTGTCCGGTATTGCTTATTGTTAGGCTAGGCGACTGCTTCTTCCCATCCTCTGTCCTCCTGTTACCCCTCCTCCCCCCGAGAGAGGAGTTGTACAGTCTGATGGCGTGAGGGACAAAGGAATTTTTAAGTCTGTTCATCCAGCACTTGGGAAGGAGCATTCTGTCACTGAACAGGCTCCTCTGGTTGCTGATGACGGTGTGCAGAGGGTGACTGGCATCGTCCACGATGTTCAATAGTTTGTCCATAGATCTCTTCTCTGCCACCGTCACCAGAGAGTCCAGCTTCATGCCAACCACAAAGCCAGCCCGCCTGATCAGTTTGTCCAGCCTGGATGTGTCCTTTTTGGATGTGCTGCCTCCCCAGCACACCACGGTGTAAAACAGGACACTGGTGACCACAGACTGATAGAACATCCACAGGAGTTTCCTGCAGATGTTAAAGGACCGCAGCCTCCTAAGGAAGTATAGCCTGCTCTGTCCCTTCCTGTATAAGTGTTTGGTGTTGCAAGTCCAGTCCAGCTTACTGTCCAGCCACAGCCCAAGGTACTTGTAGGAATCCACAGCCTCCACTTCGACTCCTTCGATCAGAACTAGTCATGACCTTGGTCTGGACCTCCCAAAGTCAATGACCAGCTCCTTGGTCTTTGAGGTCTTGAGCTGCAGATGGTTCCTGTTGCACCACACAGCAAAGTCCCTCACCAGGCTCCTATACTCCTCTCTGTCGTCACTGATACACCCAACAATGGCTGTGTCATCGGCAAACTTCTGAATGTGACACAGCTCCGAGTTGTAGCAGAAGTCCACGGTGTACAGGATGAAGAGAAGAGGGGCCAGCACCGTGCCCTGGGGTGCTCCGGTGCTGCTAATCACAGTGTCAGACGTGATGTCCTTCAGCCTGATGTACTGCGGCCTGTCAGTGAGGTAGCTGGAGATGCAGGTGACCAGGCAGGGGTCCACCTGCATCCTGTTCAGTTTGTCCTGAAGCAATAGGGGCTGGATGGTGTTGAAGGTACTCGAGAAGTCCAAGAAGAGGATCCTCACTGTGCCATTTCCCTTATCCAGATGCAAGTGGGCTCGGTGTAGCAGGTAGAGGATGGTGTCTTCCACACCGACACCTGCCCAGTACGCAAACTGCAAACAGTCCTGGGCATGTTGTACCTGGGGTCTGAGGAGGCTGAGGAAGAGCTGCTCCAACGTCTTCATCACATGTGAGTGACTGTCTTATCTAGAGTGTTTATACTGTTTGCATTGTTTGTTTTTTCAATTATTCTATTTTTATTTATTGCATTGCCTGTTTGCACCGTGGGTGAGAGAGGACTGAAATTTCATCTGTGCTGTATGTCGAGCATGTATAGCATATTTGACAATAAAGTTGACTTGACTGCCACCGGTCGGAAGTCGTTCAGCTTGCTGGGCCGATTCTTTTTGGGAACTGGAATGATACATGATGTCTTCCAGAGGGTGGGCACTCTCCCCAGCTGCAGGCTGAGGTTGAAGATGCATTGGAGTGGTTTACCCAGTTCAGCAGCACAGGTCTTCAGTAGTCGGGGACACACCTTGTCCAGGCCTGCTGCTTTCCTGGGGTGAAGCTTCCTCAGTTGACCTCTGACCTGGTCTGCAGTAATGCATGGAGGAGTCTGTATTGAGGTGGGGGATGAGGGGGAGGAGGGTGCTGCTGTGATGACTGGGGGGAGGTGTGTTGAGGGAAGGAGAGATGGCTGCAGCGAGGGAAAGGGTGGGGGGGACATGGGCTGGATGAACAGACTGAAAAAGTCATTCAACTCATTCGCCCTCTCCACTGTCCCCTCAACGACGCTGGTCTTTGTATTGTGGCCTGTGATGGTTTTCACACCTTCCCAGACCTAATCATGCTGTTCTCCTTCAGCTTCTGCTCCACCTTTCTCCTGTAGCTGTCCTTAGCTTCCCTCAGCCAGCGTTTTACCTCCTGCTGTGCTACTTTCATTGCCTCCCTATCCCTGCTCCTGAAGGTGACCTTCTTCCTGTTGAGGACAGCTTTGATTTCCTATGTTACCCATGGCTTGTTATGAGGGTAACACCGTACAGTATTAGCGGGGGAAACCACATCTGCATAGAAGTTACGGTAATCCGTCAGACAGTGTGTCAGCCCCTCTATGTCCTCACAGTGTAGGCTAAGCAGCACATCCCAGTCCGTGATGTCATAACAGTCCCTGAGGGCATCTTCCATTTCAGGGGACCACCTCCTGATGGAGCTAGTTGTTGCAGGCTGCCTTTGAACCAGGGGGTGTACTTCGGCTGTAGATGAACCAGGTTGTGGTCAGACTTCCTTAGTGGGGGGAGGGGTGTGACTCTGTATGCATCCCTCACATTAGCATACAGCTAGTCAATTGTCCTGTTGTTCCTTGTTGGACAATTCACAGCCTGGTAAAAAGCAGCCAAAGTAGAGTCCAAAGTAGCGTGATTAAAGTCCCCAGAAATTATGATAAATGCCTCAGGGTGCTGTGTCTGCACTTACCGTTGGCACTTATGGGTTATCGTATGCAAGTGAACAGAAATACATCTCTAACTCCACATGAAAAGCTTACTGGAAGACCTATGCCAGTTCCGCACTTGAGGGGACCTTACAAAGGTCCACTCTCCAACAACTGTAGATGGAGCTGAGGGAATACATGAGGCAATTAACTACTATACATAAGATATATTTCAAGAACAAAGCAGAGCACCAGTATTAAAGGCGGAACCAGAAAATCCAATTGTGCCTGGAGACAAGGTATGCCTCAGTGTTCCGAAGAAAGTGGAATAAGCCAAGAAGGGACAGTCCCTACATGGTGGCAAGAGTAACTCCAATGGCTGTCCAGGTGCAGGGAAGCACTACATGGTACCATCTTAACCACTGTACTAGAATACCTTACCAAGAGATCAACCTGAAGATGAAGGAACACCTGAAGATACAGCAAGTGAAGCTGATGAGGAGAGACCCTCAGACTCTGGAGATGAAGAGCCATCTGGAATGCTCCCTAGTGAACAACAGAGTCCCTGTCCCCCCAGAGAAGCAGAACTGGAAGAACCACATGAAGATCCCAAGCTATGAGATTAATTGGCCAGATTATATGAAAAAGATGACTGTACTGTAGTTGTATCAGTCACACTGAGAATTCAAAGAAGTCAGTAATTGAGGTCAAAACTGAAACTGCACAAAAGTAAAATTAGCAGATTGGAAAATCGATCAATGATTTGAATGATAAACAGTTATTTTGATTTCTAATCAGCATAATGTAAAGTGCAGAGGGTGAACTGCTGAACCCAGGCATCAAGTGCATTATCGTGCTAAGAAGCAGGTCAAGTGGGAATTCTTTGCCTCATAACATCAGGCTATAAAAAGAGATTTTTCAACCACTCCTGGGGAGTGAACAAACCTTTCTGTCACTCCGTGATTCTTTTGTTTTAGTAAGTCAAATCAGTATGTTAACCAAATTAGGGTGGTCATAATAGTAAACAGTGAAATCCATCTTGTCAAATTGTGATTTGGTTTTTTGGGGGTATTAACTTTTTGTTTTCAGGGCTCGACATTAACTTTTAGACCCACTTGCCCTGGGGGGCACGTGGGGGTAAATTTCCACTTTCCCCCCAATATTATCACTGCCCCGCGTGGGTTTCCTCCGGGTGCTCCGGTTTCCCCCACAGTCTAAAGACATGCAGGTTAGGTTAACTGGTGACTCTAAATTGACCGTAGGTGTGAATGAGAGTGTGAATGGTTGTCTGTGTGTCAGCCCTGTGATGACCTGGCGACTTGTCCAGGGTGTACCCCACCTTTCGCCCGTAGTCAGCTGGGATAGGCTTCAGCTTGCCTGCAACCCTGTAGAAGGATAAAGCGGCTAGAGATAATGAGATGAGATTATCACTGCCCCCTATTTTGCAAGTACTACTTTTCTTTTTTAGGAAAACCATAGAATAGTTGTGAATTGCAACATAAAATGAAGATCACACATTGAGTTGAAGTTTGGTTATTGATTAAGTTTACTATTAAGTTTGGCTATTGGTTACTTTTTACTTGCAACGGACAGTAACGATTTTATCCAAAATAGTTTTTCCTGCCTTAGTCAATTTATTGCCATTTCACATGCATGCAGCTGTTGTAAAGTTCAGTGTGTTTGTGTAGCACTCTCTCAGACTGTAGGTTCATTACTTGATAATGTAGAAATCATAAAATAGAAATCTATAACAAAAGTTTGTCTGAAGAAATAGGATGCCAAAACTTTTGAACAGTACTGTGTTTCAGAATATATATATCTTTTTTTTTTTGCTTTATCATCCACCTCTAGGTTTAAAAGAAAAAATAGTGCTGTGTCATGACAGACAGGATAATGTTTGAGTTTAAAATTCTTGTTTAGTGTGTAGGTTGTGGGTGTTTTGTACAGACCTGGCAACCTGTCACTGAATCAGCACTTTTTTTTTTAATAAACCTGGAGGTGGATGATATAACAAAAAAAAAAAAAAACATACATAAAAACCACGATATATTAACACTTTGCACAGGACTGTGTTCCTCTGATAAAAGAAACAATGCTCCAGCTCTCTCTGCTCTTAATCTGTTCTCTCATGATTTATCGCGCATGTCACCCCATGTTGAGTTTTTTATGTCCGAGTTGTTTGAAACCAAGCTGGGTTTTCTGGGTCAAATAAGGAAGTTGTTTCACCTGTAAGAAAATCAAACACTTTCATGAAGGCGCTAACTCAAACGCGAGCAGAAAAACATGAAACGAGATTCTTCAGCAAACTCTTCCATCCTCACTTCTGACTTTCTGTTTTGGTAAAATACATTTGAAACACAATCGTGAATTTCTCTGGAGCTTTCAGGCTGAGCTCCTCTCGTCGTGTTCTTTAACCACTCATTTCCTCGTTGCTCTTGAAGCATTTTTGAAGCATTTGCTTCTATTTGTTCACATTTTTCTTGATAGCAGGGAGACGGTAATGCCTTTTATCTATTTCTCTGTTTGAACAAGCAAAAACAGCGCAAAAATTAACCATAGTGAAGAAAGATTAAGCCTTGCTTGCATGAAAGACTGTCTGACCCACTTTTCCAACATGACAATGATCCTAAACACACATCTAAGGCCACTGTTGGATTTCTGAAGGACAGAGCGAAAGTGATTCAGTGGCCAAGTATGTCTCCTGATCTGAACCCAATTGAACACCTATGGGGAATTCTGAAGAGACAAGTTGAGCATCACTCTCCATGGTCACTAAAAGAGGTCATTGTTGAAGAATGGAAAAAGACTGATGTTGCAAAACGTCGCCAACTTGTTCATTCCATGCCTAGAAGACTTGGTGCCGTCATTAAAAATCATGGAGGCCATACAAATTACTAGACGTAGTAGTTTTTGTTGTGGGATGTACTCATTTTTGCACCACCCTAATTTGAGTAAAACTGAAAAAAAAAAAGTGTAATCCAAGTTATATTATTAACCTTACTTTCCCGTTATAAGTCAAACAGATGCTATATTAAACTTTGTCTTGTCAACATTTTGGAAATTGTTTGTATTCATTGAGATATTGTTTAAAATGTTACGTTTCAAAGGGGGTGTACTCATTTACGCTCAGCACTGTGTATGGTGGACTTGAGTCACAGTGATAGCTCTACAAGCATTTCTCTGTGTCTGTGTGTAGATCTACATATTACGATTTATTTCTAATTCTTTGTCGTTAACGCTTCTAGTTTGGAATTTTTTAATGAGAGAGAGAAATCAAATATACCATGCACTGAGAGGCTCCAGTTGAAATTATGGATTCTCTGAGGTGACTGACAGAGGACTATTTTCTTCAGGGCGCCCCTCAGAGAATCCATCATTTCAACTGGAGCCTCTTGATGAACAGCACTTTCAAATATAGACAGATTTGGCAGAAATTTGGTCAGTTCAGCCATCTAAACATTTATTATATTGTGTAAGGATATAAATGCAAAAGTCAGCAGTCTTTTATTATTAGTTTGAACACCTTATGCAGTCGAGAACTGGTTACACCAGGATATAAATAAATGCACAGAGTTAGAGTTAGAGAGAGAGAGAAAAAATCAGACCCATGAATAAACTTTACCTTTGAGGCAGCAGCAGCAGGAGTCTGTGGAGATTTTCCTAAAGAGGGCCATCTGGACTCTGAGTTCATTATAAAAGGTGAAAAGAATCAGGACACTGGAAGAAGAAAAACACAGAAACTCACGAGTCCAGAATCTCCACTACCTGTTAACTGTGGGAAGTTTCACATTAACTCACCTTTAATGATATTACACAGAAAATCAACTTCAAATACCCAGACAAAGAATGAAGCGCTCTATTCCACAGAAAGCTCCAAGCCCAGATCAGTGGTGTCCAGGAATTAGTTCTTCTTCGAAGTAGTTTGATGGTTGGTCAACAACGAATCGGTGCATTACCGCCACCTAGAGGTATGGAGTGCAGCTCAGAGCACTAAAAACCTCACCTCCTCACACTCTGAGGTCCTGGGCCTGTCAGACACTCTGTGGCAGTCTGATAAACCTTGACATTTTTAAGTATTTCATCTAACTAAAAACATCCATACAAAAGTGACACACATGGTTATATTCTGGACACCCTCAGCAATAATAATATGAGAGTAAAGTGAATGGAATGAAATTTGTTTTTATTTAAATTAAGTGCAAACACAACCTTACAAAAAACTATTTTCAGAGTCTTCAAACCTTGTGAAAAAAACCCACACTATAAATACATCTGCACAAGACTTTGGAAGTCTGAACCTTGTAAACATAGGTGTTGGCTACATACATGTAAGAACAGCATTCAGAAATGTTGTGTAGTTTCAATACTAATTGTAGGAACTTCAGACTACCTATGTTTTCTCCAAAGTCAGTTGGCCTTTCAAATAAATATTGATGAGGTAGGTGTAATTCACCTGTAATCCCCCCATCACTGTCAATATTCCATTTGTCAAAGACAAAGAACCTGGCCCTGGCCCCTGTACCTCCGTGCCCCCACACCTCTCTGCTTGGAAAGTTACTGCAAAGAAAAGAAGCCCTAAAAGCCAAAGCTACATTTCATAATCTTATGCATAGATTTATGCATGGACTATAATAAATTTAAAGTTAGCAATGAAGATAAACTATGTCTATGCAGGGCATGTTGACTTAGGTAACTCACCTCATTATCTCTAGCCGCTTTATCCTGTTCTACAGGGTCGCAGGCAAGCTGGAGCCTATCCCAGCTGACTACGGGCGAAAGGCGGGGTACACCCTGGACAAGTTGCCAGGTCATCACAGGGCTGACATATAGACACAGACAACCATTCACCCTCACATTCACACCAATGGTCAATTTAGAGTCACCAGTTAACCTAACCTGCATGTCTTTGGACTGTGGGAGAAACCAGAGCACCCAGAGGAAACCCACGTGGACATGGGGAGAACATGCAAACTCCGCACAGAAAGGCCCTCGTCGGCCACGGGGCTCAAACCTGGACCTTCTTGCTGTGAGGCGACAGCGCTAACCACTACACCACCGTGCCGCCACTATATCATATATAAATTAAATTTTAATAAGATTTAACCAAAATAGTAACAACTCTATTAAACAACTATTAAATAAATGCTGCACTGTCTTAATACTACAAAAATGCATCTCTCTCACTAAACACTTTCCAACAGAATTTTTAAAAAGCACTAGAAATACTATCAAAATCCTATCGGAATGCATCAAAGGAATTTGCTCATTTGCAAACTTTGACTGAAAGTTTTCAAACAAAATTTAAAAATGGCACTATAAATACTACCATACTATCAAAATATACTCCACAAAGGAATTCACTCGAATGCAAAATTTTAGTACTACCAAAATACACTCACTAGTAATCTTTCACTTAAACCCTCAAAACTCTATCAAAATCAAATCACTTTCCAGATAATTCGCTTGTAAACTTTCAAACATAAATTCAAAATAGCACTAAGACACTACCACACTATTCAAATACACTCACCAAACAAATTCTCTGTCATGCAAAATTTCACTTAACACTTTAGAAGTTGTACAGTTTGTTTCTGAAATGGTATGGAAGACTAGTTTAATTTCACACTCAAATGTCCATTATATTTTGATTTAAGGTATCTTTACCTTAAAATGTGGCTGGTCGAACATTTGCTTATCCATGAAAATTCATTCTCCAATGCAACCTGGTATTTGCATTCATATTTTTGCCGTTTGGTATTGGGTTTAGTGGCCATGATGAATGACTGCTTGTAAAAAATGTGGGACAGCCTGGGTGAATCCTACATTACGGAAGTGACTGTTGTTCTGTTCGTTGATTGGTTAAAAATCAGTTGACGTCAGCAGTGTTTCTCATACAATTCTGATTGGACATAATCGGGAGTATTTTTAACTTGGCGGTAGGGATTTCCCAAAACCGGGAGATTATAGTTTTTTTAACAAATATGATCAGAAGGCGGGAGACGGAGGCTAAAATCGGGAGCCTCCTGCCGAAATTGGGAGGGTTGGAAAGTATGTGGTGCATGGTTGCCTCACAGCAAGAAAGTTCCGGGTTCGAGCCCAGTGGCCGGCGAGGGCTTTTCTGTGTGGAGTTTGCATGTTCTCCCTGTGTCTGGGTTCTCCGGTTTCCCTCACAGTCCAAAGACATGCAGTTAGGTTGATGTGGGGCAGCCTTGGGCTGAGGTACCCTTGAGCAAGGTACCTGACCCCTGACTGGTCCCCGGGCGCTGTGTGTGGCTGCCCACTGCTCTGGGTGTGTGTGCCTGTGTTCACTGCTTCAGATCGGTTAAATGCAGAGGATGAATTTCACTGTGCTTGAAGTGTGCATGTGACAAATAAAGGTTTCTTCTTAAGCCTGTGGTGGGCAAGCTAACTTGACATTCCTTGACAACCATAAGAGTTTGACTGGCGATGTGAAGCAATCCATTTCTATAATAGCTATTTTTTACCTTTTCTACTGTCTTTTTTGACCCAAATTTTCGTTTGTGGTTTTAACTTCTGTTGTAAGTGAAAGCGAATCATTGGGGAATAAATCTGCTTCTTATCAGCTAAAAACAAATCTACAGATATATCTGTATTTATTTTCAAGAATCTTCACACATTAAGCAAATGATAAAAGGTAGAAAAGGAGAAATTATAAGTTAGAAACATACCTGAGAAATCCGCCACATCGCACGTGAATTTCTTTTGGCGGCGACCAACTTGAGTCCAAAAAACACTCTTTTACGGCCAATGATTCGTTTTAACTTACGACAGAAGTTAAAACCACAAACGAAAATTCGGGTAAAAAAAGACAGTAGAAAAGGTAAAACCAGCTATTATAGAAATGGATTGCTTCGCATCGCCAGTCAAACTCTTACGGTTGTCAAGGAATGTCAAGTTAGCTTGTCCACCACGGGCTTGTTGCTATAGGGAAAATTGATACATGACCAATTCCTGCAAATGGCCTATTTAGGCCATAAAAAGAATTTCCCCTGACACCCAATTATTTTTAGCTACTGAATTTGAATCATAGACTTCCGATTTTATTACTTTTTTCCTAAAAGAACAATTAATTAATTGAGAGCCCTGTGGCCCTAAATTCTCCTCCATTTTTAACTTGCCTCACATCCAGGTACTACATCGTACATGACATGGTGGGGTTTCTTTGTTTGCCCAATGCATTGTGGGATACAAATTTGAAACAGGAGAGAACACGTGTGGACGTGAGTGTGCGCATGAAACATGCAAGACCGACTACAGTAATGGAAAGTGAGAAGAAACGACACTGTATTGCAAAGGAAAGGAAACATGGAACCAAACGAATAAATATCAGCGGTCAGAAAGCACCTTGGGGTGATCAGCTGTTTAACAACAAAATGATATCAATACACAGTCAAAGGTAAACCTTTGCACATGGACTTCTTCTGTCTGTGAGTGATTTCATGCACATTATTTGCTTTAATCCCCTCAAATTAAATCACTTCCCAGCCACAGAATGGCCTGATATTTTGAGATATTACAGAAATAAACATATATCACAACGACCACATTTCAAAACGGAGCTAAATTTCACTGATTTTATGAAATCGAAAAGCCATCTCGCTTTAATCGAATTAGATGTTCTGCATTCCTGATCACACTCATTTCTTGAACTGTTTTGTAGAATGTCTATTAGATCAAAGTGTACTTTTATCTTCCTGAGGTTTTGAATCAGATGTTTCATTTCTGCCTCATATTTCTCACAGTGCAGCATAAAACACTCTGTTTCTTCTTGCCCACAGTATTCACATCTGCCTGTGTTCTGTTTAGGCCCGTGTATATTCTGACCATTTGATTGCCAAGTGAAAATGAAAAATGGGAAAATGAAAAAACTGATGCATTTTCCATCTTCACAACAGGAAATTAAAGGTTCATGATGTAGGATTTAGGAGAATAGTACTCCCAAGTATGTTTTCATGAGTGTGCAATTACCTGTCACTACGAATGAGCCCTTTATATCTACATAAGACAGGTGTCCACTTCTGCAGAGCTGCCATTTTGCACCACAACTGTAATTCAGAATGGACACACCTTGAGAGAGTACATTCCATGTTTTGCATTTCTACAAATGGCAGTATGAACCCAGAAGGAAGACGAACAAGAAAGAAGAGGAATCAGCGTTTGCTGGTGCTGGCTAAGAAGTTTGAGAACACAAATTTTGTACAACCCCGATTCCAAAAAAGTTGGGACAAAGTACAAATTGTAAATAAAAACGGAATGCAATGATGTGGAAGTTTCAAAATTCCATATTTTATTCAGAATAGAACAGAGATGACATATCAAATGTTTAAACTGAGAAAATGTATCATTTAAAGAGAAAAATTAGGTGATTTTAAATTTCATGACAACACCACATCTCAAAAAAGTTGGGACAAGGCCATGTTTATCATTGTGAGACATCCCCTTTTCTCTTTACAACAGTTTGTAAACGTCTGGGGACTGAGGAGACAAGTTGCTCAAGTTTAGGGATAGGAATGTTAACTCATTCTTGTTTAATGTAGGATTCTAGTTGCTCAACTGTCTTAGGTCTTTTTTGTCGTATCTTCTGTTTTATGATGCGCTAAATGTTTTCTATGGGTGAAAGATCTGGACTGCAGGCTGGCCAGTTCAGTACCCGGACCCTTCTTCTACGCAGCCATGATGCTGTAATTGATACAGCATGTGGTTTGGCATTGTCATGTTGGAAAATGCAAGGTCTTCCCTAAAAGAGACGTCGTCTGGATGGGAGCACATGTTGCTCTAGAACCTGAATATACCTTTCAGCATTGACGGTGTCTTTCCAGATGTGTAAGCTGCCCATGCCACACGCACTAATGCAACCTCATACCATTAGAGATGCAGGCTTCTGAACTGAGCGCCGATAACAACTTGGGTCGTCCTTCTCCTCTTTAGTCCGAATGACACGGCATCTCTGATTTCCATAAAGAACTTCACATTTTGATTCGTCTGGCCACAGAACAGTTTTCCACTTTGCCACAGTCCATTTTAAATGAGCCTTGGCCCTGAGAAGACATCTGCGCTTCTGGATCATGTTTAGATACGGCTTCTTCTTTGAACTATAGCATTTTAGCTGGCAACGGCAGATGGCACGGTGAATTGTGTTCACAGATAATGTTCTCTGGAAATATTCCTGAGCCCATTTTGTGATTTCCAATACAGAAGCATGCCTGTATGTGATGCAGTGCCGTCTAAGGGCCCGAAGATCACGGGCACCCAGTATGGTTTTCTGGCCTTGACCCTTACGCACAGAGATTCTTCCAGATTCTCTGACTCTTTTGATGATATTATGCACTGTAGATGATATGTTCAAACTCTTTGCAATTTTACACTGTCAAACTCCTTTCTGATATTGCTCCACTATTTGTCGGTGCAGAATTAGGGGGATTGGTGATCCTCTTCCCATCTTTACTTCTGAGAGCCGCTGCCACTCCAAGATGCTCTTTTTATACCCAGTCATGTTAATGACCTATTGCCAATTGATCTAATGAGTTGCAATTTGGTCCTCCAGCTGTTCCTTTTTTTGTACCTTTAACTTTTCCAGCCTCTTATTGCCCCTGTCCCAACTTTTTTGAGATGTGTTGCTGTCATGAAATTTCAAATGAGCAAATATTTGGCATGAAATTTCAAAATGTCTCACTTTCGACATTTGATATGTTGTCTATGTTCTATTGTGAAGACAATATCAGTTTTTGAGATTTGTAAATTATTGCATTCCATTTTTATTTACAATTTGTACTTTGTCCCAACTTTTTTGGAATCGGGGTTGTAGAATGGAGGAACATACTTATTATTTAGTACAAGAAAAAGCAAGGGAGTGTGAATGTAAGTGTTGGAAGTACACTATGGAAACCTAACAGTCATCATACGTTCAAAAATGTCTCTGGAAATGGATGGTTAAAGTAAGTCTGTAAAGATTCTCAGTCATCCAGGTCATAGTAAACTGTGGGTGGTAAAAGAGAGCAACTGGACTTGCTTGAAGATTCTCAAAGACGTTTCACCTCTCATCCGAAAGGGTTCTTCAGTTCTGTCTGACTAATAGGGAGTATCAGGTATTTATCCTCTCATGGATGAAAAGCTCATCTAAGGTGTCATTGAGTCATCCTGTTGGTGTGGGTCACTGGGGGCTGGATGTGAACGGCCTCGAGAGTCGTTAGGGTGATCAATGGAATGCTGATTCTCTCTGTCCTCCTGTGAGTCACTGAAAACAGCTGGGTTTTGGTGTGCATTCAGTTGTCTGGGAAGTGTGCCAAGGACTGCATTGTACGGTAGGTGGCTGATAAATGATGTCTTAGACCCCCACCTCTGTTCAGTGATGGCCGTTCCAGGTTGACAAAAATGGCTTTGTAGCAAGTGTTTAGGTGGGTGGAGCACAGAAGCATGGCAGGCCAGTACTGAGTTCTCACTAACTCTTTTATTATTAGCTTTTCAGCTTCTACACGTTTACTTAGACATACACATACGCCACACACACGTGTTCTGGTCAGGAGAGAGCCCGCTCTGCTCTCTTCCTTAAATAGGGCGTGGCTCATGGGAAGACACACAAACAGGTTAATTCACCTCAGGTGTAGTGATTCTGCCACTTACCTTCCCTGACTCCGCCTTCCGGTCACAGACCGACGCTTGACCACGCCCCCACTGCCACATACCCCCACTGCCCGACTCAGGCTGGGCAGCCGTCTGGCCTGCAGCCGACTCCCCCCCCCCCCCCCCCCCCCCCGACGGGAGAGGAAGTCCGCCACGACCATCTGCGCCCCCGGCCTGTGGACCACCTTGAAGTTAAAGGGTTGGAGTGCCAGATACCAATGGGTGATCCGCGCGTTGGCATCCTTCATGCGGTGGAGCCACTGGAGGGGCGCGTGGTCCGAACAGAGGGTGAAAGGGCATCCTAGCAGGTAGTAATGGAGGGCGAGGACCGCCCACTTGATGGCCAGGCACTACTTCTCTATGGTGCTGTAGCGCCCCTCACGCACTGACAGCTTACAACTTATGTACAGCACTGGACGATCCTCCCCCTCCTGGGACAAAACAGCCCCCAGCCCTCTGTCCAACGCATCCATCTGCAATATAAAAGGGAGAGAAAAGTCAGGGGAGTGTAACAGTGGCCCCCCACACAGTGCAGTCTTAACCTCAGGAAAAGTCCGCTGGTATTGCTCCATCCACTGGACCGGATCTGGTGCCCCCTTTTTAGTGAGATCAGTCAGCGGGCTGGTGATGTCCGAATAATTAGGTATAAACCTACGATAATAGCCAGCCAGCCCCAGGAACTGTCTCACCCCCTTTTTGGTCTTGGGCCTCGGGCAGGCCGCAATCGCTGCAGTCTTGTTAATTTGGGGACGCACCTGCCCATTGCCCAAGTGGAAGCCCAGATACTGTACTTCCACCTGCCCAATCGCACACTTCTTCGGGTTGGCTGTGAAACCAGCCCGCCTCAGCGACCTAAGGACGGACCTCAGGTGTTGTAGGTGCCGCGGCCAGTCATTACTATAAATAATGATGTCGTCAAGGTACGCGGCAGCATAGGTGGCGTGGGGGCAGAGGACCCTATCCATCAGCCACTGAAACGTAGCAGGCGCCCCAAACAGCCCAAAAGGAAGTGTGACAAACTGGTGTAAGCCAACAGTGTGGAAAAGGCCATTTTCTCTCGGGATAATGGAGTCAAGGGGATCTGCCAATAACCCTTTGTTAAAGCAAAGGATACTGTAAAAAACCTTGGTGTCCTTATTGACAGCGAACTTAACTTCAACAGTCATATGAAAGTGGTAAAAAAGTCTGCATTCTATCACCTAAAAAACATTTCTAAACTCAGGGGTCTCATGTCAAAACATGATCTAGAAAAACTTATTCATGCTTTCATCTCCAGTAGGGTTGATTACTGCAATAGCCTTTTCACAGGTCTTCCAAAAAAGACCATCAAAGAGCTTCAACTAATCCAAAATGCAGCAGCAAGGGTTCTTACAAGAACAAAAAGGGTAGTCCATATCACTCCAATCCTAAGGTCTCTGCACTGGCTCCCAGTGAGCTATAGAATTGACTTTAAAGCACTACTTCTTCTATTTAAAACATTAAATGGGATGGAACCCAGCTACCTAATGGATATGTTTCAATTATATGCACCAACTAGGTCTCTAAGATCACAGGAGAAAAACTTGCTAGTAATACCAGCTGTCAAAACGAAGTGTGGTGAAGCAGCCTTTAGTTGCTAAGCTTTGGAACCAACTTCCAGATGATATCAAAAATGCTCCTACTGTTGTTAGTTTTAAATCCAGGCTCAAGACAAAGCTGTTTTCAGATGCTTTCACTTGATTAACTTTTACCTAAAGTGTAATTAATTTCCTTTAATATAATTTCTTTTAGGGCGGCACGGTGGTGTAGTGGTTAGCGCTGTCGCCTCACAGCAAGAAGGTCCTGGGTTCGAGCCCCGGGGCCGGCGAGGGCCTTTCTGTGCGGAGTTTGCATGTTCTCCCCGTGTCCGCGTGGGTTTCCTCCGGGTGCTCCGGTTTCCCCCACAGTCCAAAGACATGCAGGTTAGGTTAACTGGTGACTCTAAATTGACCGTAGGTGTGAATGTGAGTGTGAATGGTTGTCTGTGTCTATGTGTCAGCCCTGTGATGACCTGGCGACTTGTTCAGGGTGTACCCCGCCTTTCGCCCGTAGTCAGCTGGGATAGGCTCCAGCTTGCCTGCGACCCTGTAGAAGGATAAAGCGGCTAGAGATAATGTGATGTGATAATTTCTTTTAATTTTGATTTTAATGATTTTACTTTCTTTATTTTAATTTCTTTTTAATCTTGGATTTTAATGATTTTACTTTTACTTTAATTCTTTGTTACTGTGATCCTCGTAGATTTTGTCTGCGGGACGATTTTTGGTGATCCTCATAGATTTTGTCTGCGGGACGATTTTATTTGGTGATCCTCGCAGATTGTGTCTGTGGGACGATTTTTGGTGATCCTCGTGGGAGAGCCACGGGAAGAGCGCGTTTTATGTGATCCTCATAGATTTTGTCTGCGGGACGATTTTTGGTGATCCTCGTAGATTTTGTCTGCGGGACGATTTTATTTGGTGATCCTCGTAGATTTTCTCTGCAGGACGATTTTTGGTGATCCTCGTGGAAGAGCCACGGGAAGAGTGCGCTTTAAGAGTTAAACCCATAATAATAATTAATCTCGAGGCTGATTCCTTTTTTTAACTTTTATTTCATTTTATTTCTACTATTGTTTAATTCTTATTATTTTTCTTCCCCAATTATTTTATGTAATTTTATTTTCTATTGTTTACTGTTCTGCTTTTACTTCTGTAAAGCACATTGAACTGCCACTGTGTATGAAATGTGCTATATAAATAAACTTGCCTTGCCTTGCCTCAAATCCAGTGTCGAGTAAAAGCGAGCCGTGCCTAGTCGATCTAGCAACTCATCAATACGAGGCATTGGGTACGCGTCAAATTTAGACACCGCGTTGACTTTTCTATAGTCCACACAGAACCGGACCGACCCGTCAGCCTTGGGTACCAAGACCACCGGGCTGCTCCAGTCGCTGTGGGACTCCTCGACGATGCCCATTTCAAGCATGGCCTCGAGTTCTTCCCGAACTACTTTTTTCTTGTGTTTGGGTAGCCTGTAAGGGTGGCTACGCACTACCACCCCTGGGGGCATCTCAATGTGGTGCTCTATGAGGTGGGTGCGGCCGGGCAGGGGCGAGAACACGTCAGAAAATTCTGTTTGCAACCGGGCGACCTCTGCGAGCTGGGTCGGTGAGAGGTGGGCTCCACCGGGGACCGGAGCGGGGGGTGATGCCAATTTTCCCTTTTGAACCTCCGGCCCCAGCTCCGCCTTCTCAGGAACCACCGACCAGTGCCATGGAGACCTCCTCGCTCCAACGTTTTAACAGATTGAGGTGGTATACCTGTAATGCCCCACCCCTGTCCGTTCGCCTCACATCATAGTCGACGTCCCCGACTCGCCGTGTGACCTCAAAGGGTCCTTGCCACCTAGCGACTAATTTAGAGTTTGATGTGGGCAACAGTACAAGTACTTTATCTCCCAGTGCGAACTCCCTGAGGCGCGTACCCTTGTTGTACAGGTGGGTCTGTCGTTCTTGGGCCTGCCGCAAATTCTCCTGGGTTAGGTGGGCGAGTGTGTGGAGTTTTGCACGCAGGTCAATAACATATTGGATTTCATTTTTACTTTGTGAAGGTCCCTCCTCCCAATTTTCCCGCAGCACATCTAGAATGCCGCGCGACTTACGCCCATATAAGAATTCAAACGGGGAGAACCCCGTGGAGGCTTGTGGGACCTCTCGCACTGAAAACAACAAGGGTTTGAGTCACTTACCCCAATTACGTGTGTCCTCACTTACGAATTTTTTAATTATATTTTTGAGGGTGCGATTGAACCGTTCAACTAAACCGTCCGTTTGTGGGTGATAAACGCTGGTGCGGATCGGCTTAATCCCCAACAACCTATACAGTTCCTTTAGTGTACGTGACATAAACGCAGTGCCTTGGTCAGTCAGAATCTCTTTCGGGATTCCAACTCGGGAGATAACGCAGAACAGCGCCTCCGCAATACTGCATTGCGAAGAGGCACCGCTTCCGGGTATCGCGTTGCATAGTCCACCAGAACTAATATAAAGCGGTACCCTCGTGTTGACCGATCTAATGGCCCGACAAGATCCATCCTAATTCTTTCGTACGGGGTCTCGATTAATGGGAGAGGGCACAAAGGTGCTTTTGGAATGGCCGCTGGATTTACTAACTGGTATTCGCGGCACGCCGTACACCACCTACGGACCTCGCCGCGAATCCCCAGCCAATAGAATCGGGCCATTATTCGGGCTAGTGTTTTATCCTGCCTTAAGTGTCCAGCCATGGGATTAAAGTGAGCCGCCTGGAATACCAATTCCCGGCGGCTTCTCGAAATCAAAAGCTGCGTGACTCGTTCTTTAGCCTGAGTGTCCTGCGTCACTCAGTATAATCTATCCTTCATAGTCGCGAAGTAGGGGAAGGATGGGGTGGTATTTGGCTGGAGTATTTGACCATCGATTACTCTCACTTGGTCAAATGCATGCCGCAGAGTCTCGTCTCGCGACTGCTCTAATGGAAAATCCGCGAGGGATTCCCCAGGAGAGAGAGGAGGGGCCAGCGGCTCCTCACTCTGATGCAGAGCTGACGTAGACGGCTCTGTGACAGCTGCTCCTGCCAACGCGACACCGGGACCTCCCCTTATTAAACTATTGCAGGACCCACTCTTCACTAGATGACTCATTAAATCCCGAAATCCCGGCCAATCAGTCCCCAAAATTATAGAGTGGGTGAGGTGAGGATTAACCGCCGCCTTTACTATAATTTTCTCCCCTCGAAACAGAATGTGAACTGACACTAAAGGGTAGCTGTGAACATCCCCATGCACACACAACACCTTCACCAATTGTGCTCCCCCCAATGCCTCGTCTTGCACCAGGCTTTGGTGGATTGAGGTCTGATTACAGCTGGAATCCACCAAAGCCTGATACGTATCCCCTTGGATACTCACCGGTATGCGATACGCTCCGGCCCGATCGAGGGCGGCTCCTGGCGCGTTGGGGATCCGGACCACCGTGCCCACCTCCATCACCGAGCACTGATGCTGGAGGTGCCCCGGCTCCCCGCAGTGCCAGGACACCGGCCCGGGCTCTCTCTCTGCACCGGTGTTCCGGATATCACTCACCTGAGGGGGGGAAGACACAGACACGGAAGTAGGAGAAGATAGGACACCATGGGTGCGGGGAGCAGGCTGGGGTGGAGCCGGCCCCCGTGGTGGGGGAATGGGGCGAGGGAGAGGAACAGAAGGAGAGAGAGAGAGGAGGGGAGAGGGGAGACACGCTGTTCTGCTGTTGGAATGGCCGCCATATGGTCCTCCGCCAGCTCAATGGCCTGATTCAGCGACGCCGGGCGATGGCACTGGACCCACTCCGCGGTTCCCTCTGGAAGTCGAGCGAGGAACTGCTCCAGTGCCACCAGATTGATGATCTCCTAGGCGTCGCGGTTGTCGGCCCTCAGCCACCGGCAGCAGGCGTCCCGGAGTTGCTGGCCAAACACGAACGGCCGGCCGACCTCCTCCAGGCGCAGCACGCGGAAGCGCTGCCTCTGCTGCTCCGGAGTGCGACCCACGAGCTGGAGGACAGCCCTGCGGAGGTCCGCGTAGACCAGCCGGCTGTCGGCGGGGAGCTGTAGCGTGGCCAGCACGTGAGGAGGGGGAGGAGGCGCGCCGCACGCTGTTCGACCGGCCAACCCCACGCCTCTGCTACCTGCTCAAAGAGAACGAGGAAGGCCTCGGGGTCGTCGTGCGGGCCCATCTTTGTCAGGGTGAGGTGGGAAGGGCCCGCGGCAGTGGAGGTGGTGGACCCCGCCGACGCAAGTAGGTGCCGGAATGCCCGGCGATCTTCCTGCTGCGCCAGCACCAGGGCCTTGAACATTCGCTCCTGTTTTTCCCACAGGGCGACCAGCGCCTGGTGCTGGCTCTGTTGGGCTGTGGCGAGGGCATGGACCAGGTCCTTGAAGGGGGAGGACTCCATGGGGCTGTTTTCTCCTGCGCTCCGTCCCAGGTTTCGGTACCACTGTAGCAAGTGTTTAGGTGGGTGGAGCACAGAAGCACAGCAGGCCAGTACTGAGTTCTCACTAACTCTTTTATTATTAGCTTTTCAGCTTCTACATGTTTACTTAGACATAGACATACACACACACCACACACACACACACGTGTTCTGGTCGGGAGAGAGCCCGCTCTGCTCTCGCTCTCTTCCTTAAATAGGGCGCGGCTCCTGGGAAGACACACAAACAGGTTAATTCACCTCAGGTGTAGTGATTCTGCCACTTACCTTCCCTGACTCCGCCCTCCGGTCACAGACGGACACTTGACCACGCCCCCACTGCCACAGGCTTCTTTAACTCCTCGCTCATACCAACAATCCTCTCTGGCTAAAATGCGTACGTTGCAATCCTGAAATGAGTGTCCTTTGTTGTTAAGATGAAGGTAGACAGCAGAGTCCTGGCCTGAGGAACTGGCTCTCCTGTGTTGAGCCATGCGCCTGTGAAGCGGTTGTTTAATATACGAGTCCGTGCATTCCTCACTGCACTGAATTGCATACACGACGTTGTCCTGTTTGTGTCTGGCTATTCTGTCCTTAGGGTGGACCAGTTTCTGCTTCAGGGTGTTACTGGATCTGAAATGTACCGGAATAATGTGTTTGTAGAAGATCCTCCTGAGTTTCTGAGATAGACCAGAAATGTAGGGAATGACAATGTTCTTGCGTTTGTTCCTGTTATCCTCCTTGTCCATTATGTTCCTTTTTCTGCTCTTGAAGAAAGACCAGTTGGGATACCCGCAGTTCTGAAGTGCTTTCTTGATGTGATTCTGCTCCTTCTTTTTTCCCTCTACCGTTGTAGGGATGTTCTGAGCCCTGTGTTGCAAGGTCCTAATGACCCCCAATTTGTGTTCCAGTGGGTGGTGAGAGTCGAAGAGTAGGTACTGGTCTGTGTGTGTGGGTTTCCGGTAGACCTCGATGCTAAGGCTTCTGTCTTGTTTAATGTGTACATCACTGTAGCAGTTCGTATGGGTAGGTGGAGCACAGAAGGATGGCAGGCCAGAACTGAGTTCACAAACTCTTTTACTTTTCAGTAAACTTTCACTCTCTCAGCCACACACGCACGCACACACTCCAGTCGTCTGGTTGGGGAGACAGTTCTCTCTGCTCTCACTCTCTCTCCTTAAATAGGGCACAGTCACTGGGGAAGACACACAAACACATTAATTAACCTCAGGTGCAGTGATTCTGCCACTTACCTTCCCTGACTCCGCCCTCCGGTCACAGACCGATGCTTGACCATGCCCCCACTGCCACAATCACAATCCAAGAAGGCTAGATTATTCCCACTGATGTCCTCCCGAGTGAAACTGATGTTGATATCCACTGCATTGATGTGCTTAGAGAAGGCTTCCACTTCATGGGTTTTGATTTTAACCCAGGTGTGATCCACATATCTGAACCAGTGGCTGGGAGCAACTCCTGAAAAAGCAGTCAAAGCTTTATGTTCCACTTCCTCCATGTAAAGATTGGCCACAAGAGGGAACACCGGTGAGCCCATGGCTATGAAACCTTGAGGCGGGACCCCACCAGTTGTTACAAAAAGAAAGTTATTAGCTGCCTGCAACAACTAGAAAAGGACCAAGCCATCAACCGATCTCTGTACTACAGATTGTACCCTGGGGAAGCCATTTCTCTCATATACGGACTTCCCAAGATTCACAAGGAAGGAGCTCCACTCAGACCTATCATCAGCAGTATAAACTCTGTCACCTATAACATTGCCAAACACCTAGCCACCATCCTGGCTCCTCTTGTTGGGAATATGCCACATCACATCAAAAACTCCTAAGATTTTGCTACTAAAGTTGCAGACCTCAAACTAGACTTAGATGAAACCATGGTTTCCTACAATGTCACTTCTCTTTTCACCTGCATTCCCACCACAGAAGCAGGTGAACCTGTTAGAAAACGACTCCTTCAAGACAGCACCTTACTGGATAGAACGAACCTCACCACGGACCAGATTTGCACCCTGCTTGACCTCTGCCTGACTACCACTTATTTCCAGTTTAATGAAAGCTTCTACAGACAGAAGCATGGATACGCCATGGGCTCACCGGTGTCCCCTATTGTGGCCAATCTTTACATGGAGAAAGTGGAACATAAAGCTTTGACCACTTTTTCAGGAGTTACTCCCAGCCACTGGTTCAGATATGTGGATGACACCTGGGTAAAAATCAAAACCCATGAAGTGGAAGCCTTCTCTAAGCACATCAATGCAGTGGATATCAACATCAGTTTCACTCGGGAGGACGTCAGTGGGAATAATCTAGCCTTCCTTCTTGGATTGTGATGTACACATTAGAGAAGACAGAAGCCTTAGCATCGAGGTCTACCGGAAACCCACACACACAGACCAGTGTCCCACACCAACAGGATGACTCAACGACACCTTAGGATTGCTTTTCATCCACGAGAGGATAAATACCTGATACTCTCTATTAGTCAGACAGAACTGAAGAAGCCTTTCAGATGAGAGGTGAAACGTCTTCAAGAATCTTCAAGCAAGTCCATTTGCTCTCTTTGACAACCCACGGTTAAAGTAAATGTATTCAGCTGGTTGCAATCAGTGGACCTTAAAAAAACAGTGAAATGGGTCTTTTCTTTACATTTTGATTGGTTACAACTGCAAGAAAAGTAGAATTAAACCCTTGAACTATATTTTGGAAATATGGGTTCCGTTTCCAAAATGGAAATGGTTCAGGAATGACTATCATTTTCATTCTTGCTTTCTTTATTACAACCCCGATTCCAAAAAAGTTGGGACAAAGTACAAATTGTAAATAAAAATGGAATGCAATGATGTGGAAGTTTCAAAATTCCATATTTTATTCAGAATAGAACATAGATGACATATCAAATGTTTAAACTGAGAAAATGTATCATTTGAAGAGAAAAATTAGGTGATTTTAAATTTCATGACAACACCACATCTCAAAAAAGTTGGGACAAGGCCATGTTTATCATTGTGAGACATCCCCTTTTCTCTTTACAACAGTCTGTAAACGTCTGGGGACTGAGGAGACAAGTTACTCAAGTTTAGGGATAGGAATGTTAACCCATTCTTGTCTAATGTAGGATTCTAGTTGCTCAACTGTCTTAGGTCTTTTTTGTCATATCTTCCATTTTATGATGCGCCAAATGTTTTCTATGGGTGAAAGATCTGGACTGCAGGCTGGCCAGTTCAGTACCCGGACCCTTCTTCTACACAGCCATGATACTGTAATTGATGCAGCATGTGGTTTGGCATTGTCATGTTGGAAAATGCAAGGTCTTCCCTGAAAGAGATGTTGTCTGGATGGGAGCATATGTTGCTCTAGAACCTGGATATACCTTTCAGCATTGATGGTGTCTTTCCAGATGTGTAAGCTGCCCATGCCACACGCACTAATGCAACCCCATACCATCAGAGATGCAGGCTTCTGAACTGAGCGCCGATAACAACTTGGGTCGTCCTTCTTCTCTTTAGTCCAAATGACATGGCGTCCCTGATTTCCATAAAGAACTTCACATTTTGATTCGTCTGACCACAGAACAGTTTTCCACTTTGCCACAGTCCATTTTAAATGAGCCTTGGCCCAGAGGAGACATCTGCGCTTCTGGATCATGTTTAGATATGGCTTCTTCTTTGAACTATAGAGTTTTAGCTGGCAACGGCGGATGGCACAGTGAATTGTGTTCACAGATAATCTCATCTCATCTCATCTCATCTCATCTCATCTCATCTCATCTCATTATCTCTAGCCGCTTTATCCTTCTACAGGGTCGCAGGCAAGCTGGAGCCTATCCCAGCTGACTACGGGCGAAAGGCGGGGTACACCCTGGACAAGTCGCCAGGTCATCACAGGGCTGACACATAGACACAGACAACCATTTACACTCACATTCACACCTACGGTCAATTTTAGAGTCACCAGTTAACCTAACCTGCATGTCTTTGGACTGTGGGGGAAACCGGAGCACCCGGAGGAAACCCACGCGGACACGGGGAGAACATGCAAACTCCACACAGAAAGGCCCTCGCCAGCCCCGGGGCTCGAACCCAGGACCTTCTTGCTGTGAGGCGACAGCGCTAACCACTACACCACCGTGCCGCCGTTCACAGATAATGTTCTCTGGAAATATTCCTGAGCCCATTTTGTGATTTCCAATACAGAAGCATGCCTGTATGTGATGCAGTGCCGTCTAAGGGCCCGAAGATCACAGGTACCCAGTATGGTTTTCCGGCTTTGACCCTTACGCACAGAGATTCTTCCAGATTCTCTGAATCTTTTGATGATATTATGCACTGTAGATGATATGTTCAAACTCTTTGCAGTTTTACACTGTCAAACTCCTGATATTGCTCCACTATTTGTCGGCGCAGAATTAGGGGGATTGGTGATCCTCTTCCCTTTACTTCTGAGAGCTGCTGCCACTCCAAGATGCTCTTTTAATACCCAATCATGTTAATGACCTATTGCTAATTGACCTAATGAGTTGCAATTTCGTCCTCCAGCTGTTCCTTTTTTGTACCTTTAACTTTTCCAGCCTCTTATTGCCCCTGTCCCAACTTTTTTGAGATGTGTTGCTGTCATGACATTTCAAATGAGCCAATATTTGGCATGAATTTTCAAAATGTCTCACTTTCGACATTTGGTATGTTGTCTGAGTTCTATTGTGAATACAATATCAGTTTTTGAGATTTGTAAATTATTGCATTCCGTTTTTATTTACAATTTGTTCTTTGTCCCAACTTCTTTGGAATCGGGGTTATAAGACTCCATGGTGACTCTGTACCTCGACTGGCTATCGTAGCCTGTAGGGAATCGGCCGTCAGACATTCTGTCGCATGTCCCAGACCCGGTGAAATGTAACTGAATTGTCTGGCCAGCCCTAAGGGTCCCATCTGCATCTCATCATTGCTGAGGAGTGTGCTCCCATCACCCAATCAAGCATCCAGCCAGAGCAGGTCATGATATTTTTTACCATATTAACATGCCATTGTTGTGTGTTATGCCTGATGTAAAGACTCTCGTCTCTGCGAGCCTACCACACAGATTTAATACTTGTCATTTTTAGGGCATACCTAACAACCTGTGTTTTCTTTCTCTCTCCCCCCCCCCCCAATCTGTCCCTCTGAGTTACATGTTGATCCTGGGATTGAGATGCTGGCCTCTTCTGCCCCTCGGACCTGCTTGATCCATCCTGGTGCCCTGTGTCTGGTCGGAGTTTTATCGCACCGCTCCTGTGAAGGACGGCCCCATGAGGACAGTTGAGGGTTATACCTGTTAAAACTGTTAATATTATAGTCAGGCTGTCTGTTGTTGCCCAAATGAGGATGGGTTCCCTTTTGAGTCTGGTTCCTCTTGAGGTTTCTTCCTCATGTCATCTGAGGGAGTTTTTCCTTGCCACCGTCGCCACAGGCTTGCTCACTGGGGATAGATTAGGGATAAAATTAGCTCATGTTTTAAGTCGTTCAAATTCTGTAAAGCTGCTTTGCGACAATGTTTATTGTTAAAAGCGCTATACAAATAAACTTGATTTGATTTGATTTAAATTATATTATACCTGTATTATATTTGATGTTAAAAGGACTTTCGTGGGCTCTAGCTTCATACCAATGTCGTGAATTGCCCTACAAAATCAAAGAATCCTGAGCAAATTTTATTGGTCTGATTTGAAACATTTTACAAACAGTTTTGTTTGCGAAACAACTATCTGTGACTATGGTCATAGGTGGCTGGGCTCACAGAATCCATATTGGTGTAACGCCACAGGGTGTTTCTCAGTATCATTCCATTATGATAATATCGTATAATGGAATGATGGAGTGTAAATAGCTGAGTGACTAGATGTCCATGCAATTGCTGATGTAATCCGGTAGTATAGCTTTTATTAGCTGTGGTTTTCTTCAGACAACAGCAACAGACGCTGGACATCTTCACTTGGCTTCACAGTATGTGAACAAAATTTGCTTGTGCCCCAGGTATAAGGTAGCAACGGTTGCTAACATAAATGTGACATCAGTGCAAGGGGTCTATGGTATATTACATCTGCAACCCCAGTTGTCAAGCTCATCGATGTGTTCTAGCATGTCGCACACTTGTTTCTCAAGAGATGCTATCTTAGGCTCAGAGGTTATGGCCGTCACCTCTAACTCAGCAATCCATTTCTTGGCTTCTCCAACTCGAGCCACAACTGCTTGTAGCTATGAGGTCTGCTCTTTAATAACCTCCAAGACCGTGGCAATTTTGGTGTTGATGACTTGAGTGTGGTTATCTGTTACCCGATCCAAAGCTTGAGTAATACCTGGCTCCATAGCACCTAAAGTAGCAACACTGGGTAGCTCTGTGCTAGCATCTAGCTCTCCACCATCATCAGTACCGGAAGGTTTCTTTGAAGATTTTTTCGGTTTTGTGGGCATGTTGTCTGGAGTTTTCAGAAAATAACTGTCCAGGCTCATGTTAAGCTATCTCCTGTTCAAAACTCTGCACTTTTACTGCAAAGACATGGGAAATATACACAAACTGATAAATGCCAGCAGAGTTCACTTACAGCGATGTTTAAAACGTCATCTTGCTCCCCCCAAGAATGTTTTAACAAATCTGTTTTTAATTTATTTTTTAGAAGAATTAACTTCATTTACTCATTACTAAAAATCGAAAAAGTGTCCTTAAATAAAAAGTGTCAACATAAAACAAAAGTAACATTTTATTACATTTTATACATACAGTGGTGCTTAAAAGTTTGTGAACCCTTTAGAATTTTCTATATTTCTGCAAAAATATGACCCAAAACATCATCAGATTTTCACACAAGTCCTAAAAGTAGATAAACAGAACCCAGTTAAACAAATGAGACAAAAATATTATACTTGGTCATTTATTTATTGAGGAAAATGATCCAATATTACATATCTGTGAGTGGCAAAAGTATGTGAACCTTTGCTTTCAGTATCTGATGTGACCCCCTTGTGCAGCAATAACTGCAAGTAAATGTTTCCGGTATCTGTTGATCAGTCCTGCACACTGGCTTGGAGGAATTTTAGCCCATTCCTCCATACAGAACAGCTTCAACTCTGGGATGTTGGTGGGTTTCTTCACATGAATTGCTCGCTTCAGGTCCTTCCACAGCATTTTGATTGGATTAAGGTCAGGACTTTGACTTGGCCATTCCAAAACATGAACTTTATTCTTCTTTAACCATTCTTTGGTAGAACGACTTGTGTGCTTAGGGTCGTTGTCTTGCTGCATGACCCACCTTCTCTTGAAATTCAGTTCATGGACAGATGTCCTGACATTTTCCTTTAGAATTCCCTGGTATAATTCAGAATTCATTGCTCCATCAATGATGGCAAGCCGTCCTGGCCCAGATGCAGCAAAACAGGCCCAAAATATGATACTACCACCACCATGTTTCACAGATGGGATAAGGTTGTTATGCTGGAATGCAGTGTTTTCCTTTCTCCAAACTTAACGCTTCTCATTTAAACCAAATTGTTCTATTTTAGCCTCAGCCGTCCACAAAACATTTTTCCAATAGCCTTCTGGCTTGTCCATGTGATCTTTAGCAAACTGCAGACAAGCAGCAAGTTTTTTGGAGAGCAGTGGCTTTCTCCTTGCAACCCTGCCATGCACACCATTGTTGTTCAGTGTTCTCCTGATGGTGGACTCATGAACATGAACATTAGCCAATGTGAGAGAGGCCTTCAGTTGCTTAGAAGTTACCCTGGGGTCCTTTGTGACCTCGCCAACTATTACACGCCTTGCTCTTGGAGTGATCTTTGTTGGTTGACCACTCCTGGGGAGGGTAACAATGGTCTTGAATTTCCTCCATTTGTACACAATCTGTCTGACTGTGGATTGGTGGAGTCCAAACTCTTTAGAGATGGTTTTGTAACCTTTTCCAGCCTGATGAGCATCAACAATGCTTTTTCTGAGGTCCTCAGAAATCTCCTTTGCTCATGCCATGATACACTTCCACAAACATGTGTTGTGAAGATCAGACTTTGATAGATCCCTGTTCTTTAAATAAAACAGGGTGCCCACTCACACCTGATTTGTCATCCAATTGATTGAAAACACCAGACTCTCATTTCACCTTCAAATTAACTGCTAATCCTAGAGGTTCACATACTTTTGCCACTCACAGATATGTAATATTGGATCATTTTCCTCAATAAATAAATGACCAAGTATAATATTTTTGTCTCATTTGTTTAACTGGGTTCTCTTTATCTACTTTTAGGACTTGTGTGAAAATCTGATGATGTTTTAGGTCATATTTATGCAGAAATATAGAAAATTCTAAAGGGTTCACAAACTTTCAAGCACCACTGTAAATGTGATTACATCAAGGTGTGTGTGTGTGGTTAAATCTGCATAAAATCACCACAAAATACAAATGCACACTTCCTCATAGATTGTGTGTGAAGATCTGCCGTCACTCCCATGCAATCGGATTTCTTGCAGTGACTCCAGTATACAATTGAACTGCTGCCATAGCCACTCCTTTTGGAGGCTTCCATTCAGCTGGGCTACCTCTGCCTTCAAAAGAGTAATCTTATGGCAGTACTTCCTCTTCTGTCTCTCAGGCTTCCGCTTGCTCTTTCTGCCTCTGCGATGAGTTCTCTCTTTGAAAGGCAGAGGGCTCACTGGACAAAAACACCATGTCTTACAGTACCCAAAGAAATGATTTAGGTGGTCATCCAGTCACATTTCCCTCACCTGGACTTCCGTTAGCTAGGCAACAGTACCTCGACAAACACATCCGAGCCTTTGCTCCTGAGCCCTACAAGGACAAGGACGTTTGCCCTAAACCAAACGTGATGCCTCCAGATGGGGTAGATGATGATGAAAAAAAGATGCAGGGAGATAAAGGAGAGGAAGGACAGAGTTGAGGTCATAGATGCAGGTGAAGACGTGGGCCATAGCAGAGAGATTGAAATATATGGAAGATCCAAGGGGGAAAAAAAAGTCATACTTTAAAACAAACAAACAAAAACCCCACCCCTCTACGTTTTGCATATATGCGAACCTGCTTGGAAAAGGTACAGTGAAAAAATTGTGGACATCTGTGAAGCAATCGTGAATGTGTCCATTTTGATATCTTTTTTAAAATGGGCATTGCTAAGGACTTTATATAGTACAACCCCAATTCCATAAATTTCAGACACTGTCCAAAACGCAAATAAAACGCAGAATATAATGATTTGCAAATCTTGGAAACCCTACATTTCACTGAAAATAGTTCAAAGACAATAGCAAATCTTGAAACTGAGCAATTTTATTGTATTTTGAAAAATATACGCTTATTTTGAATTTGATGTCAGCAACACGTTTCAAAAAAGTTGGGACGGGGCATGTTTACCACGATGTTGCATTACCTCTACTTTTAACAATACTCTGCAAACATTTGGGAACTGAAGAGACCAATTGCTTTAGTTTTTGAGAGAGAAATGTTGTCCCATTCTTGCCCGATATACAATTTCAGTTGCTCAACACTTTGGGGTCTCCTTTGTTGTATTTTGAACATCGTAATGCACCAAAAGTTTTAAATGGGAGACCGGTCTCGACTGCAGGCAAGCCAGTTTAGCACCCAGACTCTCTTACTATGGAGCCATGCGGTTTAAATGCGTAGAAAGCAGTTTGGCATCATCTTGCGGAAAGAAGGAAATCCTTCCCTGAAAAAGGTTTTGCCTGGATGGTAGCATATTGCTCTGAAACGTGTGGATATCATTCAGTATTAATGATGCCTTCCCAGATGTACAAGCTACCCACGTCATGTGCACTAATGCACCCACATACCATCACAGATGCTGGCTTTTGAACTGTGCACTGATAAGCCGGATGGTCCCTCTCCTCTTTAGCCTGAAGGATGTGGTGTCCATGATTTTTAAAAAGAATTTCTACTTTTGATTCGTCAGAACTTGGGACAATTTTCCACTTCATCTCAGTCCATCGTAAAAGAGCTCGGGCCCAGAAAAGGTGGTGGTATTTCTGGATATTGTTTATAACTGGTTTTGATTTGCATTTGTGGATGCAGTAATGAACTGTTGTCACAGATTATGGTTTTCTGAAGTGTTCCTGAGCCCATGCAGTGATTTCCACTGAAGACACGTGTCTGCTTTTAATGCAGTGTCGCCCGAGGGCCTGAAGATCACAGGCATCCAATGTCCACTTTCAGCCTTGTCTTGCATACAGAGATTTCTGCAGATTCTGTGACTCTTTTAATGATATTATGGACCATAGATGATGTGATCCCCAAATCCTTTGCAATTTTATGTTGAGGAATGTTATTCTTAAAATTCTTGCACTGCTTGCTCACAGTCTTTCATAGAATTGTGAACCCCTCCTTATTTTTACTTCTGAGAGACTCCGCCTCTCTGTGATGCTCTTTTTATACCCAGCCATGTCACTGACCCGTTGCCAATTAACTGAATTAGTTTTTTTTTTAAACATTACACAATGTTTTTCAGTCTTTTCTTGCCCCATCCCAACTTTTCTGAAATGTGTCTTTGTATTATTTTCAATTAAATATAGGGTTTCCATGATTAGCAAAAATCATATTTTGTTATTTACGTTTTACACACACACTGTCCCAAATTTTTTGGAATTGGGTTTGTAAACTACCCAAGCAAATTTCTTCATTTCTGACTTAAGAAAAGTTAACTCTGACTACTTCAATACTCATGTCTCAGCAGTGTATTTATTGAATTTCTTGATCTATTCATCATGGGAAAACATTTTTAAAGGTCTTTCATGAAAACACAATCACTGAATCTTGAAAACAATAATGGGTGGGCAGAGTTTTAGCTAAAATTTCAGATTACCATTTAAAAAAAAAGGAATAGAAAAAGATATCTTAACTTGACAAATTTCCATGTCAAGAGCTGTTGGTTTTATTGTTAGGGCATTTGTGTTTCCAAAACAATCCTGAATGAATAAAGGTCCTTCCAAATTGTCCACAATGATAGGGCTTCTGTTCTTTATGAATCTGCAGTTGGCTATGGAAGGCACTTGGGTGACGAAAACTCTTCCCACACTGTCCACAATGATACAGCTTCTCTCCTGTGTGGATACGTTCATACCGTTGGAGATGACCCTGACGAGCAAAACTCTTCCCACACTGTCCACAATGATACAGTTTCTCTCCTGTATGGATACGCTCATAATAGTGGAGATGACTCCATCAAGTAAAACCCTTCCCAAACTGTCCACAGTGATACGGCTTCTCTCCTGTGTGGATATGCTCATGCCGTTGGAGATTACTCCGACAAGTAAAACTCTTCCCACATTGTCCACAGCAATATGGCTTCTCTCTTGTGTGGACACGCTCATGCTGTTGGAGATTACTCCGACAAGTAAAACCCTTACCACACTGTCCACAGTGATGTGGCTTCTCTCCTGTGTGGATACGCTCATGCAGTTGAAGATAACTCTGAGAAGTAAAACTTCTCCCACACCGTCCACAGTGATACGGCTTCTCTCCTGTGTGGATGCGCTCATGCTGTTGGAGAGTACTCTTCCAAGCAAAACTCTTCCCACACTGTCCACAGTGATGCGGCTTCTCTTCTGCGTGGATGCGCTCATGCTGTTGGAGAGTACTCAGACAAGTAAAACCCTTACCACACTGTCCACAACAATACGGCTTTTCTCCTGTATGGATACGCTCATGATAGCGGAGATGACTCCGCTGAGTAAAACGCTTCCCACACTGTCCACAGTGATACAGCTTCTCTCCTGTGTGGATGTGCTCATGCTGTCGGAGAGTGCTCTGCTGAGTAAAACTCTTCCCACACTGTCCACAGTGATGCGGCTTCTCTCCTGTGTGGATACGCTCATGTTGTTGGAGATGACTCTGCTGAGTAAAATTCCTCCCACACTGTCCACAGTGATACGGCTTCTCTCCTCTGTGGATACGCTCATGCCGTTGGAGAGTACTCTTAGAAGTAAAATTCCTCCCACACTGTCCACAGTGATGCGGCTTATCTCCTGTGTGGATATGCTCATGCTGTTGGAGATAACGCTTAGAAGTAAAACTCCTCCCACACTGTCCACAGTGATGCAGCTTCTCTCCTGTGTGGATGCGCTCATGCTGTCGGAGAGCACTCTGCTGAGTAAAATTCCTCCTACACTGTCCACAGTGATACAGCTTCTCTCCTGTGTGGATGCGCTCATGCTGTCGGAGATTACTCTGCTGAGTAAAACTCTTCCCACACTGTCCACAGTGATGCGGCTTCTCTCCTGTGTGGATACGCTCATGTTGTTGGAGATGACTCTGCTGAGTAAAATTCCTCCCACACTGTCCACAGTGATACGGCTTCTCTCCTGTGTGGATACGCTCATGCCGTTGAAGAGAACTCTTAGAAGTAAAATTCCTCCCACACTGTCCACAGTGATGCGGCTTCTCTCTGATATGGATGCACTGGTGATATTTTAATTGGCGACTCTTCATAAAACTTTTCCCACAATCTGAGCAGTGGTACACCTGGAAAACAATGAAATGATTCAAGATGCTTCACTCACATACACATTATAGACACATATACACAGAGAAAGTGCAAGAGAGAGAGAGAGAGAGAGAGAGAGAGAAAGAAAAAGACTATTACTTGGTTGCACAAAGATACCGATATGAAGTTTATGTTCGAGTAGTGAATGTATCATGCAGAGTGAATAAGTGATATTTTTCAGCATGAGAAAACAAGCTTCATCACGCTACCATGAAAATGTTGTATCAAAGACATATGCATAAAAAATATTCAATTTAATCAAAAGAATTTAAACTTTGAACCAGGTCACCATATTGTCAACATGCCAAGTCAGCAGGAAAACACTGGGAGTGAAGATATTGGCAAAAGTCACTCTGATCCGCAATGTATTTTGGATGAAAAATTCGAGTTTTTCAACAAGAATCTAAACTTCATACCTTCAAGCCAACATGATTTTTTTTTTATTATACAGACACAAAGTACCCAAATTTATCAAAACAATTCATTGATGCCCTCACAAGTGACATATTGAGAAATGTGTCACGGTTGGAGTTCTCCGTGTTCCCGATGTTGTTTTACCGCATTTTTTTTCATACAAACGGTGTTATAGATTTCCATTATATGACTTCTGCATTATCAAGTCAGCACACAAACATTTTAGAGTTCCAAGCATTTGTTTTCCTGCATAAAATTAAATGTTACAAAAAATAAAGTTTGTGTCTGAGCAGCATATTCCATAACAGAGCACTTTTCAGATTAAAAAAGAAAAAACAATGAAGGCTACTGGGTTTTGCTGCAAAATTAAGAAGCAAGTGTGACAAAGTGTCCAGAAGAACTGTGGCTGCAAGATGCTCAGTCAAACCTACAACTCCTTTCTTCATCAAACTGCACTCATTGTACCTGAGGGTTTTTTCAGGGCTCCAGACTAACTTTTTGCACTGGTGCGCCTAACTTTTTTTTTTAGGTGCACCAGCCCAAAAGTTAGGTGCACCAATTTTTTTTTCAACTCTATCACATATGACATTTAACATCGGCGTTTCACAGATATTTTTTTTATTTCTGTAAAATACATTGAGAACAAATAACTTGAAAATCATTTGGCAAACAAACAGTCGTCATTAAGACAGCACAAATAAAACAACAAGACAAGGTTAACACTCCTCTCTAATAGTCATAGACATGCTGTATGTCAGCATACAATGCAAATGCATATGTAAAACAGAACAAAACATGGTAATCGATAAGAACATTACCTTTTACTCCAAGTGTGTGTGTGTGCGTGCGCGCGTGTGTGTGTGTGTTCAAGCCTCAGATGACCAACTCTTGTAATGTGGCCTTCTTGCCCTTTGGCCTTGGCTGAACCAGGCTGCCACACTCTCCCTCGCGTCAAAGTCCTCCAGACTTGGCCCCTCTACACGAATTCTTAAGTCTCCAACTGTGGATGGATGAAGGGATGCCCGTGCATCAGATTTTATTCTTTTTTGCGTGGAGAACCCCCTCTCGCACACTGCAGCTGAGACTGGGAGGACCAGCATAATTTGAACAAGGTGTAGGACGTTCTGGGAAATGCATCCAAGAAGTTAAATTCAGCAATGTTAATATAGCAAACTGACACAAACTTAAATTATATATATATCCCAGATAGCAAATGATGTTATTTCAATGTTGATATTTGGTCAAGATGGTTGATTTACAGTTATAGTTGAACACTGATGGTGGATCAACCATTAATCAACCACTGATAAAATAAAAAGTAGAAAAAATGTGTTCGAATCAATGTAATGGTTGAAGGAAACATTTGATCAATGTTGAATATATGTTGATTTTGTTGTCATCATACACTGCACCACTGGACGGGAGCCTGGGGTGCACTCTGGGTGAGACCATTTTGTGGGAGGGGGGTTTCCTATATTTCATTGAATTTCATTTATTTAATTTAGAATTTTAATAGAGCACAAGGAACTATGAAGAATAGATTATTAATTATGGTTATGTGCAAATCTTGTGAGTGCAACATGTAAGGAAAAAACGAACAGAAAATTCTACCGTACCGGCCGCTATTTGGAATGGTCCAAATAACCGTCTCTCAGAAGAACTTTCAGAAGAGCTCGAGCTCCGTTGACGATGAGACTTGTGACCATAGACTGTCCGTGCTTGCGACTGAAGAAATTTGCTTCAACAACACTGGCCAGTTCTCCTCTTTGTGGTAGTGTGGTTAAAAATAGTGGTTAAGTGAACATGTGCTTGTACACATGGTACTCTGATGGACAAGAACCCCATCCCACCTCACGCCCAGTGTTCCTGGCATAGGCTCCAGATTCACCACCATACTGAGTAGGATAAAACAGTGACTGAGGATTACTATCCAGACTTATTATGACATGTTATGTATTCTCATCTCATTATCTCTAGCCACTTTATCCTTCTACAGGGTTGCAGGCAAGCTGGAGCCTATCCCAGCTGACTATGGGCGAAAGGCAGGGTATCTACACCCTGGACAAGTCGCTAGGTCATCACAGGGCTGACACATAGACACAGACAACCATTCACACTCACATTCACACCTATGGTCAATTTAGAGTCACCAGTTAACCTAACCTGCATGTCTTTGGACTGTGGGGGAAACCGGAGCAAATATTCAAATATTTTGTTAGTCAGGCAGTTATTTGAATTGTACAGTAAATTTAACTGCTCGTACTGTATTTAGGCAATATTTTATTGTCCAGGTAAAGACTGTATAATCCTTTCTGGTTCATATCATATCTGGTTCATGTCCACAGACAGGCCTTTCCATCATTGTGTACGGTGAAACATCAACAGCAACCCAATTTCTCATGGTGGTGCAGTGGTTAGCACGGTCACCTCACAGCAAGAAGGTTCCAGGTTCGAACCCAGTGGCTGGCGAGGGCCTTTCTGTGTGGAGTTTGCAAGTTCTCCCCATGTCTGTGTGGGTTTCCTCCACAGTCCAAAGATGTGCAGTTAGGTTGACGTGGGGCGGCCTTGGGCTGAGGTGGCCTTGAGCAATTCCCAAATAGCAAAAATCAGTTGAATCAACATTGAAATAGCGTTTGGCAGAAAACATTGAAATAATGTTGAAATGATATTGAAAGTGTCCCCTTGAATTTGGGTTGAATTTTCAACCCTATCAGCATTGAATCAATAGTGATTCAACCATCATCTAAATAGAAATGTCTATTTAGATGATGGTTGAATCACTATTGATTCAATGCTGATAGGGTTGAAAATTCAATGTTGATTCAACCCAAATTCAAGGGGACACTTTCAATATCATTTCAACATTATTTCAATGTTTTCTGCCAAACGCTATTTCAATGTTGATTCAACTGATTTTTGCTATCTGGGATATATATAAAATGTACCTTGAAATCAGTGCAGTAGGGCTCCCTTGTTAGTATCATCTCCCAAAGGCTGAGGTAGGTCTTGTCCATGAAGAGTTGTGAAATCAGCAATTTGAGACCTTGAAATTCCTCCTTGGCTTGGTTTATGTCAACAGAATTTCTGAAAATAATTACACAGATAATCAGTTCACATTCACAGCATACCTATTATCAGACATATTACATTGTCGAAGTAATTCACTATCTACCTTTGAAGAACTATGGAGAAGTGATTGAGCAGAAAGTCCAGATCCTCTGCACCATAGTCTACAAGGTCTTCTCTCATTTCAGGCCAGCATTCGTGGTTAAAAATATTAAAGGCCTTGACAGCCTGTGTTGTGCTCACCAGGGAATGCTCCCCTACTGTAAGAAAAGCTACATTTTAGTAAATGCACAATGTGCATAATTAACAGCAGTTTTGTAGAGGATGTGGTAACTACACTTGCCTAGGATGCTGCTAAATCTGGCCTTCAGGTGGTTCAACGTTGACACAATTGTTGCACCCATTGCTTTTTTAATTTGGTGCCAGCAAGTCCACCCGTCAGCTCGGATGCCTCACCTTTGAGCGGTATTGTCTGTGTTGCAAACCAGATGTTTTAAATGTTGGAAATGTTTGTACAAATACACTGTTCACTGTGTAAGTGCTAGACAAAACCATCTGTATACCTGGAATGTGTATGTTGTTTCCTGTGTATGCTGCCGCTGCCTCTTCTGCTGTGTCAGGTCAGCCAAGAACTCTGCTAGTCTTCCGCCCGGCTTAGGCCTTGCAAGCATTGCCTCTGTTGTCATCAGCAGCTTGTCAAGGCCGCACACTGCCTGTTTACATTTAACATTAAGGTATTAATAACACAGCTAATGTCCAGAAACACATCTCCAGCTCAGGTTTACTTATATCTCTTACTTGTGGTAGGATGACCTCGTCTTTTTGAAGTAAGAGGCTGAAATGGCTAATTCCACTGAATAGATCAGTGATAAAATGGCAAAAGGCCACAAAAGTGGAATCCTCCATTGACTTGTTGACCTGTATCGTAAAACAATAGTCACATAGTATAATACAGATTAGCTAGTTTCATTAAACAAATTCAAGGGTATAAACAACTAATTTAGTGACAATATGTACTGGCCTTTGCAGCCCGGCCTACAATGTCTGCATTGGTAGCACTCCCGGCCAAATGGTCCATATGGTAGTATACAGCAGTGAATTGCCCTGGCTTCAGAAATGTTTCCAGTGCTCTAGACACATGTGGGAGCCACCTTGTCCCCTTCACTCCACTGGGCATCAAAGGGCTTATCCCCAAGTCAGCTCCAATGGCCCTCAGCTCCCTCATTGATTTTGGGCTGAAATGGTAGGTTTTCCAAATCAGATGCAGAAGGTCATACAACTGGCCGATTAGCGGATTTTCCCTTTGCACAGACAACATTGCCAATTCCAATCTGAAAAGAAGCACAATTTCACATGTAGCCATATCAATTCGATTCAGTAATATGACCCTTGGGTAAGTTCTAATTTGAAGAGAAAGCTGGTCTCACCTGTGAGGCATGCAGTGGAAAGGGATAATGTGGTCCCCTGCCTCCCTCTGCATCAGGGCTATGACGCCGCCTTTGCTTCCCAGATTTACTGCCGCACCATCCGCACCCAGGGCAACTGTCTTATGTAGCCAGTCACAGCACTGCTCCCCAAGAGCTTCAAATGCCTGCTTTGAGGCTGCATAAAGTCCTATGAAGAAATTATGAAGGCAAAAAATGACTAGGGTCTATGAAATCAATATTTTTAATATAATGCAATCCACTTTTGATTTTTCAATATATCCTATTTAAGTAGAATATTACACCACAATAATAATTATACTATTATATAACTATAATGATAAATATAATGTTGCAGAATATTGCTGATTGTAAATATACCGAGTTTGCGATGAAAAAATGATTAGCTATATTATTATGACGACCACTAGAGGGAGCATCTTACCTTGCGCATGTCCATGTTCAACTTCGACGTGACCGATCAACAGGTTGACAGGCTTCCCTCTCCGCAAGCAACGTCCAAAGACGATGACGCACTCTCTCGAGGAAACATCCGTGTCTCCGTCAATGAGAAGTGACATATATTGGCTGCTCGCTATCTCCACACTCGTTTTCCCCTTTAGGGTGTCTGTTATAACCCCTATAAACTGGGCGCAGGCCATGTCATTGCTATATGTTGGATTTATAGCCAGCCCATTTTTTTTGTGAAGGATAACTTCTGAACGAAACTTAGTGAACGGGAGTTCCTCTCTGGCTATGTTATATGCGATGTTAAATTTGGCAATCATCTCGGCCTCTTCAGCTGACCTATTAGCAGCTGTCTGGCGCTGAAAAGCATCGGGAAGGGGTGAAACTTGCGCAGTGCATTTATCCCGGCATGATATACAGTTGAAACCGTATATTTACATACACTTTAGGAAAAGACACAATCTTTTTTTTTCTCATAGTCAGACATGAAATCAGACATTCACTTTAACTTTTTCATGTCTGTCTGAATATTTAAAATTATTTCAATGTACTTAATGCCAAATTAATCAGAGAAGGAGTTTTTTATTTAATATTTTAATTGCTTTTATCAAATCAGAAGTTTACATACACTGCAGTTTGTTTGCCTTTAAACAATGTAGGAATGCCCAGATGATGATGTCATGTCTTTGGAAGCTTCTGATAGGTTAATTGGCAACATTTGAATTAATTGGAGACACACCTGAGACACACACCTGTGATTGTATTTTAAGGAACACCTCAAACACGGTGCTTCCTTGTACACAACATGGGTAAACCTAAAGAAATTGATCAAGATCTCAGACTAAGAATGGTTAACTTGCACAAGTCTGGCTCATCTTTGGGGGGAATTTCAAGAAGCCTGAAGGTGCCACGGTCTTCAGTTCAAACCATTATACGAAAGTATAAACAATGTGGGAATGTCGAGCCATCATACAGCACAGGAAGGAGACGGATTCTGAGTCCCAGAGATGAGCGGGTTCTGGTCAGTGCTGTGCATAAGAACCCAAGAATGAATGCAAAGGACCTCGTGAAGATGATGGCTGAAGCTGGTAAGAGTGTGTCACTGTCCACGGTGAAACGAGTTCTGCACCAACATGGGCTGAAAGGCCACTCTGCCAGGAGAAAGCCATTACTCCAACACAAACATAAACAGGCCAGATTACAGTTTGCAAATGAACACAGGGGAAAGGATCTCAATTTTTGGAGACATGTCTTGTGGTCGGATGAAACTAAAATTGAGCTGTTTGGCCATAATCAACAATGATATGTTTGGAGAAAAAAAGGAGACGCTTACAATCCTAACAACACCATACCAACAGTGAAACATGGCAGAGGCAGCATCATGTTGTAGGGTTGTTTTGCTGCAGGAGGTACTGGTGCACTTCACAAAATCAATGGAGTAATGAAGAAGGAACAGTATGTGGAGATACTGAACCAACACCTGAAAGCATCTGCCAGGAAGTTAAAGCTTGGCCGCAAATGGGTCTTCCAAATGGACAATGACCCGAAGCACACCGCCAAACTGGTCAAAAAATGGCTTGATGACAACAAAGTCAATGTTTTGGAGTGGCCATCACAAAGCCCCGACCTCAACCCTATTGAGCATTTGTGGGCAGAGCTGAAACGACATGTGCATGCAAAGCAGCCAAAAATTATGGCCCAGTTATACCAGTTCTGTCAAGAGGAATGGGCCAAAATTCCTGTCAAGTATTGTGCAAAGCTTGTTGAAGGTTATCCAAAATGTTTGACCCAAGTCAGACAGTTTAAGGGCAATTGTACCAAGTACTGATGAAGTGTATGTAAACTTCTGATTTGATAAAAGCAATTAAAATATTGAATAAAAAACTCCTTCTCTGATTAATTTGGCATTAAGTACATTGAAATAATTTTAAATATTCAGACAGACATGAAAAAGTTAAAGTGAATGTCTGATTTCATGTCTGACTATGAGAAAAAAAAAGATTGTGTCTTTTCCTAAAGTGTATGTAAATATACGGTTTCAACTGTATGTTTCGCGGATGCACTGTGTTTAAGTGTCTCAATTCGAAATGTATTGCACCCGGTAACAAAAGAAGTATTGCCTGCCATGGTCTTTCCGCACTCCTTGCAATACATGCAGAACATAATGTTCTCCTCTTTACTATGCCTCAGCCAAGGAAACTGACTAAGCCATTCTCTTCGAAACGTGTACGTCTTTTTCTTTAGCTCGGGTTCATTTACCGTTTCTGCTGTCTCTGCTGTGGTCTCGTCATCTTTGTCTTTCTGTCCCTCCACGGACACAGAGGCCCTTGCACTAGGAACAAAAAAACTATCTATAGTTCGTTTCATTGTACTAGTTCATGACTAACATTTAGCTACATGAATGAAATGTGTTCAGCTATCCCAGTCAGAGAACTCCTGCGGTCGAATTCCCGCGGTCGAACAAATGACGTACAATGCTTTGACAGGCCCCCATTTCGACTGGATACTGAAACCTTTGTTTTGAAATTATACACAATTACGGCTTGGGAATACTTTATGGTTGTGTTCTTTTTGTGGTTGACGGAAAGAGACTAGCATAGCATTGGAGCTGGACAAGGTTAGTGTGGGATGCCGTGGCGCTTCATGACTCGTAACATTTAATGATGCTTTATTATCTCGAGCTTCCATTTACTCAACGATGTCGCTGTCTAATTGTATCAGTCGGTTTGTTGCTGAATCACAGCAAAGCCGAGCGTAGCCTGTGCACCACTGCACTATGCAGAACAGTCTGCGCACACCGCTGTAAACAGTTAGGTCTGGCAACGTTCGATCCCATTGTTTTAAAGGCAGGTAGCCTACTCAAGCGGCCGAATGTTGATGTTTTGATCTACGGACGTGGTGGCTATGATATATTTGCAGCTTACAAGCATTACCCATTTGTGGGGTAAAATGGAAAGGTTAGTCTCGCGTCCCCCACGCCCACCTCTCCCTCAGACAGCTGGTCGCACCGGTGCGACCAAAGATTTTTTTAAGGCGCACCACTCCGAAATTAAGGCGCACGTGCGACCAAATTGGTCGCACTCTGGAGCCCTGATTTGGACATTTTCTCAAAATTTAACAAGGTAATCTTTGAGTGTGTGTGTTAGTCCAAGTGAATGTGCTACATATAAGTTAGTGACAACTCTACCCAAAGAGTTGGATTGATGAGACAAGATAGAAAGAAAATCTGAACGTACCGGTAGTGTAACTCTTTCCCTTTGGACGCATAATAGAACCTCCCATTGCTAGGGCTACACATGGAGTAATGCATATTTGCATAAAAGAAAACAAACTTCCACATACAAGTTATAATTTTATTGAACTGTGAAACTGTGGCCCATAACCTCTTAACAGGTACACAGATTTGCACTAAACCTTGTGTGTCAACACTTCACATTAGGTACAAGATCTGATTACATTTTGTCGGCCAACACTTTCAAGATGGCCAACCTTTTGTTTGTGGAATAATCTTTTGAACAGGTGAACAGATTTGCACAAAAAATCTTATGTGCTTAGGTACATCAACTCATTACATTTAGATCAGGTCAAATGGCAAACACGAACCCACACACACACACAAAGCGCACCAGGCGCACGCACACATGGGTGCACACACACATGACAAAGACAAGACACACACCCTAAAGATACAAAACACAGATAACTCAAGCCCTATTTTGGCAGTCTCTCAACACATTGCCACGTTTGCTTAAGATAGTCATTTGCACCAGTCCTGTAGTCGTGAAGGCCCGTGGGCAGAGTCAACACCTTCCTCCCAGAGATCAGTGTTTTAGAGGGTTAATCTTAATCATTTGAACAGTTCAACAGATTTGCTCATCACATTTTGGATGCCTCAAATGGCGTGCACACAACGCATTACATGTGCCTCAGTTGTTTGACCTTTTCTTCGATCAACTTTTCAATGAACGCCTCTCGCCGATTGCCATCTACCGCCTTTAGCCAGTCTTTAAAATCAGGTTCCTCCAGCCAGAGGTCTGAAAATTTGCATTTCCCCATTGTTTAATTATCGTGCAGATGTCGCCAGTCGGGTCAACAGATAGATTCGACTAGAGCCGTATAAACAAAGTCAGTCTCGTACTAAACAATCTCTGATATAAATTTATACTGGATTCGACCGTTATTGGAATTCAATGCGCATGCGCCACCAACTCCTCACTGCGGTCCTCCTCGATACATAAAAATAAATTCGCCCAAATGTAGTAATTTATGGATATTATGGCATGCAGGTTAATTAAACGAATTAGAAAACACATAGGCCCAGTTGGATGGGGGTCAAAAAAAAAAATTTACTACCACGTCAGATTACGTTTACTACCTTTTACTGGCCATAAGTTAGCCTATTTTAATTAACTACCTTTTACTACCTTTTAAAACCCCCCGGGAACCCTGCATGAGGATGGTGGGGCATGTCATATGATGTTAGATCAACTCCTGAAGGAATAATTAATTCAGAAAAGATATGGTTAGGTGTTTGAATTAATTTAAATCTGTTTTTCCTATATAATAGAGATACAAAAGTATTAGCCATGCACTTCATAACCCTTCTCACAATGTATTCTTCATGGGTAGTGGGTGGGATATGTCAAAATGTCAGGTCACATCATCATTAAGGTATATGCTTTCAGAAATTATATTGAGTATTATACAACAGTTAGGTCCGGTCGAACTATTTCTGAATTTCTGATTAGACGAGACGCATTCTAAGCGTCACTGGGAGTGGAGATATCCACTGATATCACACTGGTCACTCTTTACAGCTAGTAATCACTCCGCATTTTCCACTGAGCTAACTGATGAGAAAGTTCTGTTAGGACCTTTCTCCGTTTATTGTACCCTAATGAGTTTCATATTTTCTTGTATGCGTAGTGTTGTTGTCATTCGCGGTACGTGGGTTACATCTACTGGTCAATATTGATATTGCAGACAGTTTACAATCAGAAACATTAGTTTTTCTAAAACGTTAGTTTTTTGTTGGATGCAGTAGGCTATACAGTCATTGGTTGGATGTATGGAGTGCTGTCTCGCTAGGTTCCGGTAGTAGCTCTAAGTTATGTTTTACTTTCTGTGTATGCTAGGCAACAAAATGAAAGCTAATAGTTTTGTAAAGTGATAGGCTTTAGAAAGTAAACAACTTGTGTGTTAGCATTACTAGCAGGTCAGCCTAGCTCGCGTTTTCGCCTGTGTGCTATTGAGTTTAGTGATGTACTTAATTTGTTTCTTTTAGTTTTACGGAAATCGAGGATGAACACATCTGTATAAGTTTGAAGTCTTCAGTAAAGATCCACAATCTAAACCGTTCGCTATCTGTCTATTTTTTGATACATCGCTAGGGCAGAATAGTTCCATTCACTGCTTGGGAATATACTTTCAGAAAAGATGGTTTAGATGGTTGAATCCGTTTTCCTTGATGGTACAATAGCTCAATACATATTTGACAAGATGACTTGATTGTGAGTCTTTCTTGAGCGTAAGTAAAAATGACTTCTATGATTTGCTATAAAATGCTGCATCGACAACCTATGCCCCTCCTTTGTCACCCTAAGGAAAAATCTCTGGAGCCGCCATTGGCGGGGGCCTCAGAGCTGGCTGCGGCCATGGAGATGAACAAGATGCTAATAGGAAGATAAGACAGTTCAATGACAAATGAAAGTTAGGGCGAGATTGGCTAGTTCATAGCAAAACCGAAAATACCCTGTACTGCGAAGACTGAAGAAAGTCTGGCAAAGACCGGCACCAGTAATTTTAAACTCGAAACTATAAAGGACCACGAAAAGTCAAATGCACACATCGGTACTATAACATCAAAACCGGCGAAGACAGCTAGTTCACTACAGGACAGCATTGCTTTCAGTCTCTGGCTGTCACGAAGTCGGCTGAGCTGGAGAGGATGGAGCTGCTGGTTAGAAACGTTCACGCGATTGGAAAAAAGTTGATCTCGCCCCAGCTATCAACTGATGGCCTGCTGGAAGCCTCTTGTCACGAAGACCATTTTTCATGGACCATTCAGACTCATCTGATGATGAATGTAATGAGGACATTTCATGTCTCTCTCTACACATGTTCACACACACACACACACACACACACACACACACACACACTATTAATAGATAATATACATAATAATACTTGATAATACACAATACTTGCATATCAAAACATCAAATGTTTTTCAATGATAAATGTTTTGAATTGGACTTTTTAATATTAGAATCAGTTCAGTTGTACTGAATGTTATTTTTCATACTGTAAGGGGCTTGAATTTGAGTTCAATAAACAGAATACTCTGTTTATATTTTTTTCTGAATTGGTTGCATGTTTTCATCTAGGGAACTTACCTTAACAGCACTGAATACTTAAGTGCTACTGTAGAGATACATTATACGCTGCCATTCATAATTAAATTCTAGATCTTCCGAACTTTAACGTATAATGGTGAAGAAAAAACTGCGATTTCCTGGCAACAAAATTGTGGCTAGTGAAAAGGCCGAATGGCTAGTGACTCGGGAAAACCACTAGCCACGGTGGCCGGGAGCAAAAAAGTTAATGTAAAGCCCTGGTGTGTAGATGTACATATTAGGATTTATTTCTAATTCTTTGTCGTTAACACTTCTAGTTTGGAATTTTTTAATGAGAAAGAGAGAGAAATCAAATATACCATGCACTGAGAGGCTCCAGTTGAAATTATGGATTCTCTGAGGTGACTGACAGAGGACTATTTTCTTCAGGGCGCCCCTCAGAGAATCCATCATTTCAACTGGAGCCTCTTGATGAATAGCACTTTCAAATATAGACAGATTTGGCAGAAATTTGGTCAGTTCAGCCATCTAAACATTTATTATATTGTGTAAGGATATAAATGCAAAAGTCAGCAGTCTTTTATTATTAGTTTGAACACCTTATGCTGTCGAGAACTGGTTACACCAGGATATAAATAAGTGCACAGAGTTAGAGAGAGAGAGAGAGAGAGAGAGAATCAGACCCATGAATAAACTTTACCTTTGAGGCAGCAGCAGGAGTCTGTGGAGATTTTCCTAAAGAGCGCCGTCTGGACTTTGATTTCATTATAAAAGGTGAAAAGAATCAGGACACTGGAAGAAGAAAAACACAGAAACTCACGAGTCCAGGATCTCCACTACCTGTTAACTGTGGGAAGTTTCACATTAACTCACCTTTAATGATATTACACAGAAAATCAACTTCAAATACCCAGACAGAGAATGAAGCGCTCTCTTCCACAGAAAGCTCCAAGCCCAGATCAGTGGTGTCCAGGAATTAGTTCTTCTTCGAAGTAGTTTGACGGTTGGTCAACAACGAATCGGTGCATTACCACCACCTAGAGGTATGGAGTGCAGCTCAGAGCGCCACAAACCTCATCTCCTCACACTCTGAGGTCCTGGGGCTGTCAGACACTCTGTGGCAGTCTTCTTCTTCTTCTTCTTTTTAATGGCAGATTATCACAATCTGTGTATACCGCCACCTACTGTACAGGAGTGTGTGAAGGGACTGGACAGATTCTATGTCAGATTACTCATCTCATCTCATCTCATTATCTCTAGCCGCTTTATCCTTCTACAGGGTCGCAGGCAAGCTGGAGCCTATCCCAGCTGACTACGGGCGAAAGGCGGGGTACACCCTGGACAAGTCGCCAGGTCATCACAGGGCTGACACATAGACACAGACAACCATTCACACTCACATTCACACCTACGGTCAATTTAGAGTCACCAGTTAACCTAACCTGCATGTCTTTGGGCTGTGGGGGAAACCGGAGCACCCGGAGGAAACCCACGCGGACACGGGGAGAACATGCAAACTCCGCACAGAAAGGCCCTCGCCGGCCCCGGGGCTCGAACCCAGGACCTTCTTGCTGTGAGGCGACAGTGCTAACCACTACACCACCGTGCCACCTGTCAGATTACTAGGCTACAAAAAAATATATATATATATATATATATATTCTTTTCATTAGACCTGTATCATAAAGATAACTGATTAGTGCTTTAATTCTATTTCGCTGTATTCTTTCTTCCTTTAGTATGTTGTGAATGTCTGAACCTGCTTCAAGCTCCAACCATTTCTGTCTTTGATAACTGTATTTACTACAAGGAAATAAAACATGCTCAACATCTTCCTTAACTCTACATCCTTGACAAAGACCATCACTTTTACCTAATATCTGTAATGTTACATTAAGACCTGTGTGTCCCAGTCTTAATCTTGTATATACTACCTCCTCATTTCTGTTAAATCCCATTGATGTTATTCTTTTCCCCCATACCTGACTCTGCATATTAAAGTATTGTCTACCTTTGGGTTCTGTTTCCCAATCTTTTTGCCATCTTTTCATAATCTCTGTTTTAATTAAAGCTTTAGCTTCTCCTTTTCCCAGTGGAATATGAATGTCTATCTGTTCTTTATCAATGGATTCTTTGGCTATGTGGTCTGCTATTTCATTACCTTTAATTCCTATATGGGCTGGTATCCAACAAAACTCAATAGTAAGTCCCATATTCCTTATGTGAGCTAAGAGATGTTTAACTTCAATTACTAAGTCTTCCCTTGTTGAGTTACCTGATAAAAAACTTTGTAAAACTGACATTGAATCTGTACATATAACTGACTTGAGTGGTTTGATTTCTTCAATCCATCTTAATGCAGAAAGAATTCCAGCCATTTCAATTGAGTAAACTGATAGGAAATTATTCAGTCTATAGCCATATGTTTTTTTGAATTCTGGAATATAAATTCCAATGCTACATTTGCCACTTAATACATCTTTTGATCCATCAGTATAAATTTGGAGATATCCATAGAATGAAGAAGTCAAGTATTGTTTGCAAAATAATGCAAAACTCTTTTGATTTGGATAATCTTTCTTTGCCTCTAGCAGTTCTATATTAACCTCAGGGGTAGGCAGAATCCATGGAGAGACACCACTTAAAGCTAATGCAGGGCTGTATGTTAATTCCTTCAAACCATACTGGTTTGCAGTATTGTCAATGTTCCACCCAAACCCATTATGCTTCTTGTAATATTCCCAGCAATCTTTAAGTACTGATATGTCTGGATTGTTAATACTGCTCTGCAGTCTGACCCAATGCATTAAAGAAAGCTTGTTAAACCTTAAATTAAGTGGGGTTTCCTCTGACTCCACCAGAAGAGCACATGCAGGAGTTGTTTTAATAGCACCCAAAGCTATTCTAATGGCCTTTAATTGTATTCTTTCCAGCTTCAGAAGGGATGTTTTACAAGCTGAGCTATATGTAATACAACCATAATCAATAGCTGATCTTATCAATGCTTTATAAATATTCAGCAAAGATTGTCTGTCTGCTCCCCAGGTAAGACCAGATATCATCCTCATCAAGTTCAGTACCTTTTTGCATTTAGTTTCAACATGTTCAGTATGAAGTTTCCATGTCAGTTTACTATCCAACCACATACCTAGATATTTAAATGCATTCCCCATTTCAATAATATGATTATAGAGCATTACTTTAACATTTTCTGGAACTTTCTTTCTTGTAAAGTATGTGACTTGAGATTTTTGAACAGAGAACTTAAAACCCCAATCTATCCCCCATTGTTCTAGGATGTGTATGTCCTTCTGGATTGATTCAGTAATGTGCGATATGTTACGTCCCATTTTCCATATAACAGCATCATCTGCATATAGTAAACCTTCATTCATTTCACCCAATTTCTCAAAAATATCATTAATCATAATGTTAAAAAGTATTGGACTAATGACACTCCCTTGGGGTATTCCATTTTCAACAGTAAATTCTTCTGAAACAGCTTCACCCACTCTGACCCTTAAGGTACGTTGAGAAAGAAAGTCTAATATGTAGTTGTACATCTTCCCATTAATTCCCAATTTTCCTAATTTTATTAATAATCCTTCCCTCCACATGGTATCATAAGCTTTCTCTATATCTAGAAAGACTGTTACCATAGCCTCCTTCATAACCAATGCTTTTTCAATTTCATTAGTAAGTTTGATTAATGCATCAGTTGTTGATTTCTGTTTCCTGAATCCAGTTTGATAGCTGTGAAGTGAACAATTATATTCTAAATAGTAATTTAATCTTGACACAATCATTTTCTCCATCAATTTCCCTAAATGTGAGATGAGAGCTATTGGTCTATAATTCCCTGGGTTGCTTGGGTCCTTTCCGGGCTTATTAAATGGGAGGATTGTAGATCTTTTCCATACATTTGGTAGTTTACCCTCATTCCATACTTTATTAAATAGATTAAGAATCATTTGTAGAACTGCATCAGGTAATTGCCTAAACATAGCATAACATAAGTAATCACTGCCTGGAGCAGAATATGCAGTGTTATTTAAAGCCATTTTTAATTCTGATATATTAAATTCAGCATCCATGCTGGACATGTTTGGTTCCTTCATGACTAGAGGATCTTTATTTACTTCCAAGACTTCTTTTTTCCTTTTCTTAAAACATTCTTCCAGATGGTTACCTTTATGGATATCTGCAAAGGTTTTACCTAAAAGGTTCGCTTTATCAGAATCAGCAACATATTGATTATCACCTTCCATTAGCACAGGGATATGTGATGGTTTATATCTTCCGGTCATCTTTTTAATCATCATCCATACTTGGTTTATTGTAGTTTCTCTACCTATTGTTGAACAAAACTGCCTCCAGGATTCTCTTTTTGCTTCTTTAATAACTTTCCTGGCTATGGCTCTTTTCTTTTGATAATTCAAAAGATTATCAGATGTTAATGTTTTACACAGGATCTTAAAAGCTTTATTTCGTTCTTTAATTGCTTCAGTACATTTATCATCCCACCATGGTACATTTCTTTTATTCTTTTTACCTTCACTAATTGGAATACTTTGGCTTGCTGCAAAGTATATAAGAGAGCTTACGCTACTATTCATATCATTCACGTTTTGATCAACTTCTGGTATCACTGAAAGCATATCTTCAGAGATTTCTTTAAACTCATCCCAATTAGCTTTGCTAAACACCCATTTGTGATGTATATAATTTGGATCAATCTTAAACTCCATATCCATTTTGCACCATATTGGAAAATGATCACTTCCAATATTAGTTGATTGATCTACATCCCACCTACATCTATAAGCAATTCTTCTGTCAACTAAGGTTAAATCGATGCAAGATGTCTCATTCTTATAAATATTGATCCTAGTACCAGAACCATTATTTAAACAAACTAACATTCTGTCATTGGCCATTTCTTCAACTGCTAAGCCATTCATGTCTGTATGTTTACTACCCCATAAGCTGTTGTGGGCATTAAAGTCCCCACACCATATTTCAGGATGTTTTTTCTCAAAGATATTGTTTAGCATGTCAGTTGTTAAACTTTTACATGGGTTATAATAGTTAACAACACTATATATTTCCTTAGGCCCATTAAATATTTCTGTGATAATACATTCATGTTCTTTATCTATATTAATACGTCTGTAAGGAATCCCATCTTTTATGAATGTCGTACATCCACCACCTCTCTCATTACTTCTATCAAATCTAATGCCTTTAAAGCCTTTGATGATAAAATCTAGGTGTGGTTATGTCACCTGAATACATATTATATCAGGTTTATCTGTCAAATTTTGAATGTAACTTTTGAATTCTTGTCCATTAGCTAATAAACTCCTTGCATTCCATTGTAAAATGAAAAGAACCATAATTCATTCAACTACCTTGAGTCTGTCCATATTTAAGATTTATCATTTCATGAATTACATCAGCTTTGCTCATAGGCCCCCAAAAATCATTGGCAATGTCAACAATTGATTTAATCCTGTCACTTTTCCTTGAGTGTTGTAGTGCTGTGTTCATCACTGTGCAAATAAACGCAATGAATTCATTCTTATCCACAAGTAGTGTTTCTTTTGTGATTTTTGTTTTGCATTCACACTTACATGTAACTGAAGCTGAAATAGGCCTAGGCCTGTTAACATGTTGAGGATTCCCTTCTAATTGAACTCTGTTTTTCGGTCTTAGCGTGTTATCAAACTGGCTCCAAGTGGATTGTTCTGGTGAAGTAGGAACACTAGTAACTCTCTTATCCTTCTTAACTATCTTAATGGCATCTGCATAAGAAGTCTTGTATGTAACTTTGTATTTCTGTATTTCTTTGGCCTCCTTTTGCTTCTCACAACCACCATATGCAGCACTGTGTGGCCCTCCACAATTGCAATACTTTAATACAGTTTCCCCACACTGACCATATTCGTGTTCACCACCACATTTTGCACATCTTATTTTACCTCTACATTGCCCTGCCACATGACCAAATCTTTGGCATTTAAAACACCGCAATGGAGGCGGAATGTATTCACGGACCATGTAAGACATATATCCCATCTGAACTCTAGTCGGCAAGTCTTTACTGAAGCTTAATAAAATTGATGTACTTTCAGTTTTTTCTTTTCCCTTGGTCAGGCGTTTAGCATCAGTTATTGCATACCTTGCCAGATTCTCCTTGATCTCTTCCATTAAGACTGATGTTGGTATTCCTGTTATGACACCTCTAGCTTTAGATGCTGCCCCTGGAATATGTGAGGTAATTTTAAGTTTGTTAAGTGACTCCTTCATCAGGATGCTATTTCGCTGCTTTTCAGTCTTAGCAAAAATCAAAAGCCTCCCATTTCCCATGAATCTGGCATGATTTATCTTTCCTATTTCTCTCTCAATTGCCTTAGTAATGTGGATTGGATGTAAATCTGGCCCTCCTTTTTGTTCAAAAACTACCATAACTTTCCATACTTCTTCGCTTGACCCCTTAGACATCTTTCTATCAACCTTGGTTCTTTTGATAACAGATTATCCAGACTCGTCTCCACTGCTATCTCTATCTGACAGTTTCCTAATTCGACTGACTTCTTCCCAAAACATATCCTCATTCACATTAATGTCATTATTTCTTAAACAACCATCTGACTTTTCTGCCATGTCCACTTCACATTCACTGTACAGTTAAATGTCTTCCTGTGGCTTACTGCACGCCTTGTTTCTTCTTTTTCGTTGAATTGCCGCCAAACAAAACAAGTCGCCGACCCCTCCCCTCTGTGGCAGTCTGATAAACATTGACATTTTTAAGTATTTTATCTAATTAAAAACATCCATGCAAAAGTGACACACATGGTTATATTCTGGACACCCTCAGCAATAATAATATGAGAGTAAAGTGAATGGAATGAAATTTGTTTTTATTTAAATTAAGTGCAAACACAACCTTACAAAAAATATTTGCAGAGTCTTTCAACCTTGTAAAAAAAACACACTATAAATATATCTGCACAAGACTTTGGAAGTCTGAACCTTGTAAGCATAGGTGTTGGCTACATAAATGTAAGAACAGCATTCAGAAATGTTGCGTAGTTTCAATACTAATTGTAGAAACTTCAGACTACCTATGTTTTCTCCAAAGTCAGTTGGCCTTTCAAATGAATATTGATGAGGTAGGTGTAATTCACCTGTAATCCCCCTGTCACTGTCAATAGTCCATTTGTCAAAGACAAAGACCCTGGCCCTGGCCCCTGTACCTCCCTGACCCCACACCTCTCTGCTTGGAAAGTTACTGCAAAGAAAAGAAGCCCTAAAAGCCAAAGCTACATTTCATAATCTTATGCATAGACTTATGCACGGACTATCATCTCATCTCATTATCTCTAGCCACTTTATCCTGTTCTACAGGGTCGCAGGCAAGCTGGAGCCTATCCCAGCTGACTACGGGCGAAAGGCGGGGTACACCCTGGACAAGTTGCCAGGTCATCACAGGGCTGACACATAGACACAGACAACCATTCACACTCACATTCACACCTACGGTCAATTTAGAGTCACCAGTTAACCTAACCTGCATGTCTTTGGACTGTGGGGGAAACCGGAGCACCCGGAGGAAACCCACGCGGCCATGGGGAGAACATGCAAATTCCACACAGAAAGACCCTCGTCGGCCATGGGGCTCAAACCCGGACCTTCTTGCTGTGAGGCAACAGCGCTAACCACTACACCACCGTGCCGCCACTATAATATCATATATAAATTAAATTTTAATAAGATTTAGCCAAAATAGTAACAACTCAATTAAATAAATACTGCACTGCAGGCCTGGAATTTCATCATGTTAGGGGCAAGGCCACTTGGCCTTTTGTGCTGTCAATTTTTTGAGGGGACGAAGGCCAAAAGCCAGGGCACCAAGGCCATAAAATAAAACAATGATTTTAAGTTCACATCTATAATGAATTTAATTTAAAGACTAATGACTCTTCTGAGGAAGATTGGAGTCTCAGTCGAAACTATCAAGCAGGTAAAGAAACATCTCCTACACTATTATGTCTGAAGATAAGAAAATATTGAACACATCTAAACTTATCAATCCATCACTCACTTCAAAAATTGTAAAACTTATTCAACCTATATCCTCCCATAATTTTTGTTCAATTGATAACGAATGTGCAAGAGCATCTTCAGACTGTACTACTACGCAGATTTTTGATTAATCAAAATTGAGCCTGGAGTTCATTAAAATGTTTGACTGTAAATGGAACATATACTAGCATGCAGGCTACTGATTAACCCATAAAAGCCCAGACTGATTTCTCAATCAAAGAAAATTATTGAGGAAATAAAATGAACTAAATAGATGACAAAGAAAACATTTCTGTCTGACCTTTTATTTTTTAAAATAGCACTTTCATGTCTCAAGATCTGAAATATTAAATTGTGTAATGTTTATTTAATGGTAACAAACTTAAGCCCTAAATTTGCAGAACACTGCAACACTTTTACACTGTAAACCCGAAAGTTCATTCTATGCAAACAGTTTGAGTAAATACCACTTTTAAAGATTAGTTTTATTGCATTACTTAAACAGTATGAGTATATGAAGAGTATATGAGACAGTCATTGGGTGTACTCATTTTTGTAATTTAAACAAACTTAAACTATCATGTTTTACCTCAGGCCACAGTGCTGCCCTGTTGTGATTGGCTCAAAACTCAAGACAAGTCTGTGCTTGTCCGTTGACGGCTACAGAGGAAGTTGCGCCATTTTCTAATTTACACAGAGCAATTTAAGGTCTTTGCACTTTTGACAGCAAGCTAATTAGCATTTGTTACTGGCTACAGTCAGTACTCAGCACGTTAAAAGTGGGTCAACGTTGTAACGACATAACGTTACTGTACAAGCAATGCTTATTTAATGGTAACAAACTTAAGCCCTATATGTTGAAATTCCTATCTTATTCATTCGTTGATTTATCACACAGTCTTACCTCAGTCAACTTCTTCCCTCCTTCTGTGAAAATTCAACGTCTCAGATGTGGACACAAGTGGGCAGGGGATGTGTTTGATCTAAGTCTCCTGGTTGGCTGGTGATAGATTGGTGTCATTATAGCACGTCGGAGCAGTTCATGCCAGGCTTGAGTCCGATCCACCACTGATGAGTTGCCCACTAAGAATCCAGAATGTCATCAAAAGACGTATTTTTTTCTCAATAGACGCAGGTGATGTTAAAGCCTATTGGCAGTCACGAGGCAGACTACAAAATTGCAAAACCGCAGGGCATCAAGGCCACTGTGGCCTTACGGCAGATATTTTTTTCCAAGGGCACAAGGCCAAATTGAGAGGGCATGAGAGTCATGGCCCTCGTGAAATTCGTGCCCTGCTGCACTGTCTTAGTACTACTAAAATGCATCTCTCTCACTAAACACTTTCCAACAGAATTTTTAAAAAAGCATGAGAAATACTATCAAAATTCTATCGGAATGCATCAAAGGAATTTGCTCATTTGCAAACTCTGACTGAAAGTTTTTAAACAAAATTTAAAAATGGCACTATAAATACTACCATACTATCAAAATATACTCCACAAAGAAATTCACTCAAATGCAAAATTTTAGTACTACCAAAATACACTCAATAGTAATCTTTCACTTAACACCTCAAAACTCTATCAAAATCAATCACTTTCCAGATAATTCGCTTGTAAACTTTCACTTAAAACTTTCAAACATAAATTCAAAATAGCACTTATCCCATCCTACAAGCAGAAGCTGAAATCTGCTAAGCCTGTAGTTAAGATAGTGAGGAGATGGTCTGATGAGGCCAAAGTGGAACTACAAGCCTGCTTTGACTGCACTGATTGGAGTGTTTTTGAGGCTGCAGCTTCAGACCTTCATGAATTGACTGATACTGTGACATCTTACATCAGTTTTTGTGAGGATATGTGTGTGCCCACCAAGACCTTCCGCACATACAATAACAACAAACCCTGGTTCACCGCAAAACTCAGACAGCTTCGCCAGGCCAAGGAGGAGGCCTACAGAAGTGGGGACAGAGTCCTGTACAAACAGGCCAGAAACACACTGACGAAAGAGGTGAAATCAGCTAAGAGGAGCTACGCTGAAAGGATCGAAAACAGCCTTTCAGCCAACGATCCGGCATCAGTGCGGACAGGCCTGAAGAATATCACTAACTACAGGAGACCATCCCCCTACACTGCAATGAACCATCAACTGGCTGACGAATTGAATGTGTTCTACTCCAGATTCGACAAATTCACTGTTAGGACTGGGACTGTTTTGGCCTCTAGAGGCCGCTGTTATTTCCTTTTCTGGTCATGTTTGTTTTGGCCTCTAGAGGTCACCACTGTGTTCTGTGTTTTGTTTTTGTCTTATTGCCTGTTTCCTGCCCCGCCCTGTCCTTAATTAGTTTGTGTATTTATACCCCTGTGTTCAGTCCTCTAGTCACGGAGTCTTTGTGCTGTTATGTTTAGCTCCAGTTTCCTCTGTACTGTGTTCCTTGCCTTTGTCTTTTTGGTTTTGCACTTTGCTTTGCTTTTTTTGGACTTTTTGGACCTAATATTTACTGTTTTTTGGATCTTCTGAGCGTTGGTATTTTTGCCTTTTCTTTTCTGTTTTTTTGGCTTTTGTACTTTGGATATTTCTTATTTTTCCCTTCATCTTCTGAGCGTTTTGGATTATTTCTTTTGGACTGTATATATTGTAAATAAACCTTTTGATACTTTTTCTACTTCTGCCTCACGCCTCTGCATTTGAGTCATCCCCCTGGTGGCCTAGTGGGGGTTTGCTGGATTATCACACCAGCGAACCAGGTTCGAATCCCAGCAAAACCCTAACAGAAAGACTCCATCATGACCGACTCAGCAGAGGCTGCTTCAACTGTCTACCCGGCCAACCTTCAGGGAATCATGGCAGCTTTGACACGCTTCAGAGCGACCATGGACGCTCATGGACGAACGCTCACCAGCCAACATGAGGCCCTTGCTTGCCACGAGGTACTGCTTCAGCAAATTGGGAAAACCCTGGCACAACTGACACCTCTGCCTGCATCTCCTCATCCTGATCCGGCTCCAGTGCCTCCTGCCACGCTGTCTCCTTCACCTCGCGAACCCAGCCTTCCTGCACCACAGAGGTATGACGGCAAGCACGGTGAGTGCTGGGAGTTCCTTACCCAGTGCCAACTCACCTTTTGAGCTCCAGCCTACCACCTACACTACGAATCGCCGCAAGATTGCCTTTGTGATAACCTTGTTAGCTGGTAAAGCACAAGCTTGGGCAACGGCCATCTGGCAAAGAGTGTTCTGACTTCAAGCTATTTACGGAGGAGATGCTTCTGGTCTTCGATCAGGCAGACATCAGTAAAGATGCAGCCAGGAAGCTCATGTCTGCCCGACAGGAGGGAAGCGTTGCAGACTACGCCATCTCGTTCCGGACCCTCGCAGCAGTAAGTGAATGGAACGAGACTGCCCTGGTGTCAGCCTTCCACCATGGTCTGTCTGACCCCATCAAAGATGGTCTGGCTTCTATCGGATGCCCAAGTGACCTAGAAACTCTGATCTCACATTCTACTCACCTTGACAACAGGATGAGAGAACGCCGCCAAGTCCTGAGCCTCCCCGGCCTCCCTGCCTCTACCTGGAGCCCGTCTACCTCCTCCAGTGACTGTCCAGAGCCCATGCAAGTTGGCCGTACTCGTCTCTCCATAGCCGAGAGGGAGCGCAGAAGGAGGGACAAGTGCTGCATCTACTGTGGCAAGCCTGGTCACTTCCGAGCATCATGTCCCGAGCTCTTGGGAAAAGGACCGCCCCGTCCAGCCGAGGGAGGGTTGTGACGGGGCCTACCCTCTCTCCCGGACTCCCTGGCCAAGGAATCTACATCCTGGTCTCCATCTCCTGGGGTGAGTCCGTCCACTCTTGTCAAGCCTTGTTAGACTCAGGGGCAGCTGGAAACTTTATGGATATCCACTTCGCCCAAAGCATCAATGTCCTGACTGCGCCTCTTGAAGTCCTACTGTCTGTGTCTGCCCTCGATGGCCAAGCGTTAGGTGATGGAAGAGTCACCCAAGTTACTTCTCCAGTCTTCCTCCAGTCTCAAGGTCACAAGGAAGAAATATCCCTGCACCTGATTCCTTCACCTGAGTTCCCAGTTATTCTAGGTCTTCCTTGGCTTACCCGCCACAACCCTCGTATAGACTGGGTCACTAGCCAGGTTGTGGAGTGGGGTCCTGCTTGCTATGCCTCTTGTCTGCTCTCTAGCTCTCCTGTGTCTCCTGCCAAGCCTCCCGATCTCAGAGTTATCTCAAGTTCCCACAGAGTACTGGGATCTCAAGGAAGTTTTCAGTAAGAGCAGGGCCGCCGTTCTCCCTCCGCACCGTGCCTACGACTGTGCCATCGACTTGCTCCCTGGGACTACCCCTCCTCGTGGCAGACTGTTTTCCTTCTCTCAGCCAGAACACAAGGCCATGGAGGAGTACATCAAGGAGGCCTTGGCCTCTGGGTTCATTCGACCCTCCACCTCACCCGCTGGTGCCGGCTTCTTCTTTGTCGGCAAGAAGGATGGGGGCTCCGGCCATGTATTGATTATAGGGGCCTGAACAAGATCACTGTGTGCAACCGCTATCCCCTTCCGCTGATGTCCACAGCATTCGACCTGCTCCAAGGCACCACCATCTTCACCAAATTGGACTTATGGAATGCATACCATCTTGTCCGTATCCGACAGGGAGACGAGTGGAAGACCGCCTTTAACACCCCGTCAGGGCACTATGAGTACCAGGTCATGCCCTTCGGACTCACCAATGCACTAGCTGTTTTTCAGGCCCTTATCAACGATGTCTTGAGGGATATGATTAATCAATACGTTTTCGTCTACCTGGACGACATCTTGATATTCTCCAAGACCTTACAGGAGCACCGCCACCATGTCCGCCAAGTCCTCCAGAGACTTTTACAGAATAATCTGTTTGCTAAAGCCCAGAAATGCGAGTTTCATGTCCCCGAGGTCTCCTTCCTGGGATTTATCATACGAACGGGGCAACTCCAAATGGACCCAGCCAAGACCCTGGCCGTCCGGGACTGGCCTACTCCCAAGTCTGTTAAGGAGGTTCAGTGGTTCTTAGGATTCGCTAACTTCTACCGCAAGTTCATCAGGAACTTCAGCTCCGTAGCAGCACCTATGTCGGACCTCACCAAAAGGACTGGTGGTTCCTATGTCTGGTCCCCTCAGGCAGAAAAGGCATTTAATGACCTCAAACACCGCTTTTGCACGGCACCTATTCTGGTTCTCCCGGACATCTCCCAACCATTCATCGTGGAGGTGGACGCCTCAGACAGTGGTGTCGGCGCGGTGCTCTCTCAACGCTCGGAAGGGAAGCTGCACCCCTGCGCTTACTTCTCCCACCGCCTGAGCCCTGCGGAGTCCTGCTATGATGTGGGGGATCGGGAACTGCTAACGGTTAAACGAGCCCTTGAGGAGTGGAGGCACTGGCTGGAGGGAGCACAACATCCATTCCTGGTGTGGACGGACCATAAGAACCTGGAGTACCTCCAGCAAGCCAAGAGGCTGAACCCACGACAGGCTAGGTGGGCTTTGTTTTTCAGCCATTTCAATTTCACCCTATCATACCGCCCGGGCTCTAAGAACACCAAACCGGATGCGCTCTCCAGGCTGTTCTCACCCAACAACAGGGAGAGTGAAGTTGGGCCTATCATCCCTGTATCCCGGATTGTGGCTCCTGTCCGCTGGGGTATTGAGGAGACCATTCGACAAGCTCAACGCCGGGACCCTGATCCTGGGACAGGGCCACCGGGCCTCCTGTACGTCCCTCGTCAAGCCCGGGCCAAGGTTCTCCAATGGGGTCACTCTTCCCCTCTCACCGCCCACCCGGGAGCTCGGAGGACCCTGGACTTCCTGAAAAGACGCTTCTGGTGGCCTAACATGGAGAAGGAAGTAAGGTCATTCATCCTGTCCTGTGAGGTCTGCACCAGAACCAAGAACCCGCAACAGCATCCTCAGGGTCTCCTGCATCCTCTGCCTATTCCCCGGCGTCCCTGGTCCCACGTGGCGGTCGACTTCATCACGGGTCTCCCTGAGTCTCAAGGTAACACTGTCATTTTGGTCATTGTGGACAGATTCTCCAAGGCCTGCCGCTTAATACCACTGTGCAAACTCCCTTCTGCCCTTGACACTGCTAAATTGCTACTTAATCACGTCTTCCGAGTCTTTGGTCTTCCACAGGACATCGTCTCTGACTGGGGGCCCCAGTTCTCCTCCTGAGTGTGGCACGGCTTCTGCAAGCTCATTGGGGCCACTGCCAGCCTCTCCTCTGGGTTCCACCCCCAGTCCAATGGCCAGATGGAGAGGCTCAACCAAGACCTGGAAACCACCCTGCAAGGCCTGGCTATGGATAACCCGACATCGTGGAGCACCTGGCTGCCATGGGCTGAGTATGCCCACAACACCCTGCAGTCATCGGCCACCAAGCTGTCGCCGTTCCAGTGCCAATTCAGGTTCCAGCCACCTCTGTTCCCGGACCAGGAGGAGGACGCTGGGGTGCCCTCGGTCAACCAATACGTGAGACGGTGTTGCAAGACCTGGAGCAAGGTCAGGAGGACACTCATCCAGACCTCCAGTACCAACCAAACTCAAGCCAACTGCCATAGGAGACCTGCCCACACTTTCTGCCCTGGGCAGCAGGTTTGGCTGTCCACCAAGGACCTTCCGCTGCGGGTGGAGAACCGCAAGCTTGCTCCTCGCTACATTGGCCACTTCAAGGTTGTACGCAGAGTTAACCCTGTCTCCTACCAGCTCCAGTTACCACGTACGCTAAGGATTAACCCCACATTCCATGTTTCCCTGTTGCGGCCCGTACTGACGTCCATGTATGCCCCTGCCCCGAGGAACCCCCCGCCCCCCGCATCTTCCAGGGTCAGATTGTTTTCACCGTGCGCCGCCTGCTGGACTCCCGCCGGGTTCATGGGGGTCTCCAATATCTTGTGGACTGGGAGGGCTATGGCCCTGAGGAGCGCTGCTGGGTCCCAGCTTCGGACATAGTAGACAAAGAACTTTGTCGGGACTTCCATTCGGCCCATCCTGATCGTCCTGGGAACGTCAGGAGACGCTCCTGGGGGGGGTCCTGTTAGGACTGGGACTGTTTTGGCCTCTAGAGGCCGCTGTTATTTCCTTTTCTGGTCATGTTTGTTTTGGCCTCTAGAGGTCACCACTGTGTTCTGTGTTTTGTTTTTGTCTTATTGCCTGTTTCCTGCCCCGCCCTGTCCTTAATTAGTTTGTGTATTTATACCCCTGTGTTCAGTCCTCTAGTCACGGAGTCTTTGTGCTGTTATGTTTAGCTCCAGTTTCCTCTGTACTGTGTTCCTTGCCTTTGTCTTTTTGGTTTTGCACTTTGCTTTGCTTTTTTTGGACTTTTTGGACCTAGTATTTACTGTTTTTTGGATCTTCTGAGCGTTGGTATTTTTGCCTTTTCTTTTCTGTTTTTGTGGCTTTTGTTTTGACTTTTGTACTTTGGATATTTCTTATTTTTCCCTTCATCTTCTGAGCATTTTGGATTATTTCTTTTGGACTGTATATATTGTAAATAAACCTTTTGATATTTTTTCTACTTCCGCCTCACGCCTCTGCATTTGAGTCATCCCCCCTCGTGGCCTAGTGGGGGTTTGCTGGATTATCACACCAGCGAACCAGGTTCGAATCCCAGCAAAACCTTAACATTCACACCTCTCCCCCCCTCAGACATTAAAGACCCATTCACACCCCCTACTATTCTGCCTCCTCTGACCCCACACCAGCACTCAAGATCTGTGAAGAGGATGTTTGTCAGCTTTTTTGCAGACAGAAGATCAGGAAGGCACCTGGCCCAGATGGTGTGTCACCCTCCTGTCTGAAGGTCTGTGCTGATCAGCTGGCTCCCATCTTCACCCAGATCTTCAATAGATCCCTGGAGCTGTGTGAAGTCCCCTCATACTTCAAACACTCCACAATAATCCCGGTTCCCAAGAAAACCACCATCACAGGACTGAATGACAACAGGCCTGTAGCTCTCACATCTGTAGTCATGAAGTCCTTCAAGAGATTGGTGTTGTCACACCTGAAGGACATCACAGACCCCCTGCTGGACCCCCTGCAGTTTGCCTACCGGGCAAACACGTCAGCGGATGATGCAATCAATATGGGACTGCACTACATCCTGCAACACCTTGACTCTGCCGGGACGTACGCCAGGATTCTGTTCGTGGACTTCAGTTCGGCATTCAACACCATTGTTCCAGACATCCTCCACACCAAGCTCACCCAGCTCACTGTGCCCTCCTCCACCTGTCAGTGGATTACAAACTTCCTGACTGACAGGAAGAAGCAGGTGAGGATGGGGAGCATCATATCCAGCACTCGGACTGTCAGCACTGGCGCCCCCCAAGGGTGTGTGCTCTCCCCACTGCTCTTCTCCCTTTATACCAATGACTGCACCTCAAGAGACCCATCTGTTAAACTCCTGAAATTTGCAGACGATACAACGGTCATCGGCCTCATCCGGGACGGTGACGAGTCTGCATACAGATGGGAGGTTGAACGGCTGGTCTGGTGGTGCAGTCAGAACAATCTGTAGCTGAACACACTCAAAACTGTGGAGATGACAGTGGGCTTTAGGAGGAGCCCCCCCCCCCCCCACTCTGCTGCCCATCACCATCACCAACAACACTGTGACTGCCATTGAAAGCTTCAGGTTTCTGGGTTCCACAATTTCTCAGGACTTGAAGTGGGAGACAAACACAGTCACTATCATCAAAAAGGCTCAGCAGAGGTTGTACTTTCTGCGCCAGCTCAGGAAGCTCAACCTGCCTAAGGAGCTGCTGACACAATTCTACTCTGCCATCATTCAGTCTGTTCTTTGCTCTTCCATCACTGTTTGGTTTGGATCGGTCACCAAACAGGAGAAGAACAGACTGCAACGGACAATAAGGTCTGCAGAGAAAATTATTGGTGTCAACCTGCCCTCCATCCAAGACTTATACTTGTCCAGAGTCAGGAAACGAGCAAGTAACATCTCTGCGGACCCATCACACCCTGGTCACAATCTGTTTAATCTTCTCACCTCAGGGAGGCGATATAGATCACTGTATGCAAAAACAACCAGACACAAGAACAGTTTCTTCCCTCAGGCTGTCTCTGTGATGAACAGCTAAAATCCAGATTCATATATCAGTGATATCACTTGCAAAATATCTGCACACTCATACTGTCATTCTGTGCTCACTGTTACTTATATTTTTTTTACTTATTTAAATTTACTATTCATCTTTGCACTATGCACCATATTGCACCAAAAGGGAAATCCTTTCTGTGATGAACAGCTAAAATCCAGATTCATATATCAGTAATATCACTTGTAAAATATCTGAACACTTATACCGTCATTCTGTGCACACTGTATACTTTTTATTTATTTAACTATTCCATACTTGACTTACCTGGATTACTTTGCACTATGCACCTATTTTTGTTGTTGTTTGTTTGTTTTGTGTATACACTTTTTTATCTGATTTGTACTATGAGAGATAAGTGAACCGGAGTCAAATTCCTCGTGTGTGTCCAAACACCTGGCAATAAAAGTGTTTCTGATTCTGAAGACACTACCACACTATTCAAATACACTCACCAAACAAATTCTCTGTCATGCAAAATTTCACTTAACACTTTAGAAGTTGTACAGTTTGTTTCTGAAATGGTATGGAAGACTAGTTTAATTTCACACTCAAATGTCCATTATATTTTGATTTAAGGTATCTTTACCTTAAAATGTGTAACTGGCTGGTCAAACATTTGCTTATCCATGGAAATTCATTCTCCCATGCAACCTGGCATTTGCATTCATATTTTGCCGTTTGGTATTGGGTTTAGTGGCCATGATGAATGACTGCTTGTAAAAAATGTGGGACAGCCTGGGTGAATCCTACATTACGGAAGTGACTGTCATTCTGTTCATTGATTGGTTAAAAATCAGTTGACGTCAGCAGTGTTTCTCATATGATTCTGATTGGACATAATCGGGAGTATTTTTAACTTGGCGGTAGGGATTTCCCAAAACTGGGAGATTATCCAGTTTTTAACAAATACGATCAGAAGGCGGGAGACAGAGGCTAAAATTGGGAGCCTCCCGCCGAAATCGGGAGGGTTGGCAAGTATGTGGTGTAGTGGTTAGCACAGTTGCCTCACAGCAAGAAGGTTCTGGGTTCGAGCCCAGTGGCCAGCGAGGGCCTTTCTGTGTGGAGTTTGCATGTTCTCCCCGTGTCTGGGTGCTCTGGTTTCTTCCACAGTCCAAAGACATGCAGTTAGGCTGACGTGGGGTGGCCTTGGGCTGAGGTGCCCTTGAGCAAGGTACCTGACCCCTGACTGCTCCCTGGGCGCTGTGTGCGGCTGCCCACTGCTCTGGGTGTGTGTGTGTGTGCATGTGTTCACTACTTCAGATGGGTTAAATGCAAAGGATGAATTTCCCTGTGCTTGAAGTGTGCATGTGACAAATAAAGGTTTCTTCTTAAGCCTGTGGTGGACAAGCTAACTTGACATTCCTTGACAACCGTAAGAGTTTGACTGGCGATGCGAAGCAATCCATTTCTATAATAGCTGTTTTTACCTTTTCTACTGTCTTTTTTGACCCGAATTTTCGCTTGTGGTTTTAACTTCTATCGTAAGTGAAAGCGAATCATTGGGGAATAAATCTGCTTCTTATCGGCTAAAAACACATCTACAGATGTATCTGTATTTATTTTCAAGAATGTTCACATATTAAGCAAATGATAAAAGGTAGAAAAGGAGAAATTATAATTTAGAAACATACCTGAGAAATCCGCCATTTCTCACGTGAATTTCTTTTGGGGGCGACCAACTTGAGTCCAAAAAAACTCTTTTATGGCCAATGATTCGCTTTAACTTACAACAGAAGTTAAAACCACAAACAAAAATTCGGGTCAAAAAAGACAGTAGAAAAGGTAAAAACAGCTATTATAGAAATGGATTGCTTCGTGTTGCCAGTCAAACTCTTACGATTGTCAAGGAATGTCAAGTTAGCTTGTCCACCACGGGCTTGTTGCTATAGGGAAAATTGACACGTGACCAATTCCTGCTAATAGCCTATTTAGGCTATAAAAAGAATTTCCCCTGACACCCAATTATTTTTAGCTACTGAATTTGAATCATAGACTTCTGATTTTATTACTTTTTTCCTAAAAGAACAATTAATTAATTGAGAGCCCTGTGGGCCTGAATTCTCCTCCATTTTTAACTTGCCTCACATCAAGATACTACATCGTACATAACATGGTGGGGTTTCTTTGTTTGCCCAATGCATTGTGGGATACAAATTTGAAACAGGTGAGAACAATGGTGGACGTGAGTGTGCGCATGAAACGTGAAAGACCGACTACAGTAATGGAAAGCGAGAAGAAACGATGCTGTATTGCAAAGGAAAGGAAACATGGAACCAAACTAATAAATATCAGCGGTCAGAAAGAACCTCGGTGTGATCAGCTGTTTGTTTCATGACAGAATGATGGAACTGTCAGTGCATGGTCAAGGTAAACCTGTAGATCAGGGGTCTTCAATCCTATCCACAAAGGGCCAGTGTGGCTGCAGGCTTTCATTCCAACCAAGCAGGGGCTACACCTGATTTCACTTGTTTAATCATTTCACCCTCGTCTCCAGTCAACAATCAAGTGAGCCTCCAATTTGGCTGTAATGAAAGCCTGCAGCTACACCGGCCCTTTGCGGATAGGATTGAAGACCCCTGCTGTAGATGGTAGTAATGCAACACTGGATGCCAGCTGCCGTAAACCCAAAAGGTGAAGACGACGACGGCTCAGGTAAGAGTACGCATGCGCGCATGGACGTCCTCTGTCTACCTGACTGCATGAAGTGAGTGATTTCATGTGCATTATGTGCTAGGGAATCCCCTCAAATTAAATAACTTCCCAGCCACAGAATGGCCTGTTTTTTTTTTTTTAAGATATTACAGAAATAAACATATATCACAATGACCAAATTTCAGAGGGAACTAAACTTCACCGATTTTATGAAATCGAAAGGCCACCTCACTTTAAAGGTAGACTGCCTTTCAGATTTTTCAAGTGGAGGTCATAAAAATAATTTTCCCTGACACCCAATTATTTTTGTTTAGTGGACCGAAAGCTACTGAATTCAAATCACAGACTTCCAATTTTATTAGCTTTTTTTAAAAAAAAAATAGAACAGTTAATGAATTTAGAGCCACGTGGCCCAAAATTCTCCGGTATTTTTTCCTGCTTCAGCATGACCCAATTCAAGATACCACATCATGCATCACATGGTGGGCTTCCCCATTCATGCAAGGCATTGTGGGATACAAATTTGAAACAGGAGAGAAAAATGGAGGACGTGAGTGTGCAAACGAAATGTGGAAGACTGACTACAGTAACGGAACGCAAGAAGAAAATACATTATGTTGCAAAGGAAAGGAAACACAGGACCAAACTAATAAATATCGGTGGTTAGTGAGCACCTTGGTGTGATCAGCTGTTTAACAACAAAATGATGTCAATGCACAGTCAAAGGTAAACCTTTGCACACGGACGACTTCTGTCTGTGAGTGATTTCATGCGCATTATTTGCTTTAATCCCCTCAAATTAAATCACTTCCCAGCCACAGAATGGCCTGATATTTTGAGATATTACAGAAATAAACATATATCACAATGATCACATTTCAGAGGGAACTAAATTTCACCGATTTTATGAAATCAAAAAGCCATCTCGCTTTAATCGAATTAGTTGTTCTGCATTCCTCATCACACTCATTTCTTGAACTGTTTTGTAGAATGCCTATTAGATCAAAGTGTACTTTTATCTTTCTGAGGTTTTGAATCAGATGTTTCATTTCTGCCTCATATTTCTCACAGTGCAGCATAAAACACTCCACTGTTTCTTCTTGCCCACAGTATTCACATCTGCCTGTGTTCTGTTTAGGCCCGTGTATATTCTGACCATTTGATTACAAAGTGAAAATGAAAAATGGGAAAATTAAAAAACTAATGAAAATTTTTTCCATCTTCACAACAGGAAATTAAAAGGTTCATGATGTAGGATTTAGGAGAATAGTACTCCCAAGTATGTTTTCATGAGTGTGCAATTACCTGTCACTACGAACGAGCCCTTTATATCTACATAAGACGGGCGTCCACTTCTGCAGAGCCGCCATTTTGCACCGCAACAGTAATTCAGAATGGACAGACCTTGAGAGAGTGCATTCCATGTTTTGCATTTCTACAAATGGCAGTATGAACCCAGAAGGAAGACGAACAAGAAAGAAGAGGAATCAGCATTTGCTGGTGCTGGCTAAGAAGTTTGAGAACACAAATTTTGTAGAATGGAGAAACATACTTATTATTTAGTACAAGAAAAAGCAAAGGAGTGTGAATGTAAGTACACTATGGGAACCTGACAGCCATCATATGTTCTAAAATGTGCTTGGAAATGGATGGTTAAAGTAAATGCATTCAGCTGGTTGCAATCAGTGGACCTTAAAAAAAAGTGAAATGTGTCTTTTGTTTATATTTTGATTGGCTACAACTGCAAGAAAATTAGAAATTAAACCCTTGAACTATATTCTGGAAATATGGTTTCCGTTTCCAAAATGGAAATGGTTCAGGAATGACAATTATCATTTTATTCTTGTTTACTCCATGGTGACTCTGTAAATTATATTATACCTGTATTATATTTGATGTTAAAAGGATTTTAGTGGGCTCTAGCTTCATACCAATGTTGTGAATTGCCCTACAAAATCAAAGAATCCTGAGCAAATTTTATTGGTCTAATTTTAAACATTTTACAAACAGTTTTGTTTGCGAAACAACTATCTGTGACTATGGTCACAGGTGGCTGGGCTCCCAGAATCTGTACCGGTGTAACACCATGGGGTGTTTCTCAGTATCATTCCATTATGATAATATCCTATCATGGAATGATGGAGTGTAAATAGCTGAGTGACTAGATGTCCATGCAATTGCCGATGTAATCCAGTAGTAAAGCTTTTATTACCTGGAGTTTTCTTCAGACAACAGCAACAGATGCTGGACATCTTCACTTGGCTTCAGTATGTGAACAAAATTTGCTTGTGCCCCAGGTATAGGATAGCAACAGTTGCTAACGTAAATGTGACATCAGTGCAAGGGGTTTATATTACATCTGCGACCCCAGTTGTCAAGATCATTGATGTGTTCTAGCATGTCGCACACATTCAAGAGATGCTATCTTAGGCTCAGAGGTTGTGGCCGTCGCCTCTACCTCAGCAATCCATTTCTTGGCTTCTCCAACTCGAGCCGCAACTGCTTGTAGCTATGAGGTCTGCTCTTTAATAACCTCCAAGACCGTGGCAATTTTGGTGTCGATGACTTGAGTGTGGTTATCTGTTATCCGATCCAAAGCTTGAGTAATACCTGGCTCCATAGCACCTAAAGTAGCAACACTGGGTAGCTCTGTGCTAGCATCTAGCTCTCCACCATCAGTACCGGAAGGTTTCTTTGAAGATTTTTTCGGTTTTGTGGGCATGTTGTCTGGAGTTTTCAGAAAATAACTGTCCAGGCTCATGTTAAGCTATCTCCTGTTCAAAACTCTGCACTTTTACTGCAAAGACATGGGAAATATACACAAACTGATAAATGCCAGCAGAGTTCACTTACAGTGACGTTTACTCTACAACGTCATCTTGCTCCCCCCAAGAAAATGTTTTAACAAATCTGTTTTTAATTTCTTTTTTAGAAGAATTGACTTGATTTACTCTTTCCTGAAAATCAAAAAAGTATCTTTAAATAAAAATAGTCAACATAAAACAAAAGTGACATTTTATTACATTTTATACATAAATGTGATATCAAGGTGTGTGTATGTGGTTACATCTGCATAAAATCACAAAATACAAATGCACACTTCTTCATAGATTGTGTGTGTAGACCTGCCCTCACTCCCATGCAATCAGATTTCTTGCAGTGACTCCAATATACAATTGAACTGCTGCTATAGCCACTCCTTTTGGAGGCTTCCTTTTAGCTGGGCTACCTCTGTCTTCAAAAGAGTAATCTTATGGCAGTACTTCCTCTTCTGTCTATCAGGCTTCTGCTTGCTCTTGCTGCCTCTGCGACGAGTTCTCTCTCTTTGAAAGGCAGAGGGCTCGGTAGACAAAAACACCATGTCTTACAGTACCCAAATAAATTATTTAGGTGGTCATCCAGTCACATTTCCCTCACCTGGACTTCCGTTAGCTAGGCAACAGTACCTCGCCAAACACCTCCGAGCCTTTGCTCCTGAGCCCTACAAGGACAAAATATACCCTAAACCAAATGTGATGCCTCCAGATGGGGTAGAAGATGAAGAAAAAAAGATGCAGGGAGATAAAGGAGAGGAAGGACAGAGTTGAGGTCACAGATGCAGGTGAAGACGTGGGCATGGTCATAGCAGAGAGATTGAAATATATGGAAGATACAAAGGGGAGAAAAAGTCATACTTTAAAACAAACAAACAAACAAACAAAAACCACCCCTCTACATTTTGCATATGCGAACCTGCTCGGAAAAGGTACAGTGGAAAAAATTGTGGACATCTGTGGACATGAATGTTTCCATTTTGATATCTTTTTTAAAATGGGCATTACTAAGGACTTTATATCGTACAACCCCAATTCCATAAATTTCAGACACTGTGCAAAACGCAAATAAAATGCAGAATATAACAATTTGCAAATCTTGGAAACCCTACATTTCACTGAAAATAGTCCAAAGACAAAATGAGCAATTTTATTGTATTTTGAAAAATATATGCTCATTTTGAATTTGATGTCAGCAACATGTTTCAAAAAAGTTGGGACAGGGGCATGTTTACCACGATGTTGCATCACCTCTAGTTTTAACAATACTCTGCAAACATTTGGGAACTGAGGAGACCAATTGCTATAGTTTTTGAGAGAGAAATGTTGTCCCATTCTTGCCCGATATACAATTTCAGTTGCTCAACACTCTGGGGTCTCCTTTGTTGTATTTTGAACATCATAATGCGCCAAAAGTTTTAAATGGGAGACAGGTCTGGACTGCAGGCAAGCCAGTTTAGCACCCAGACTCTCTTACTATGGAGCCATGCGGTTTATATATGTGCAGAAAGCAGTTTGGCATCATCTTGCAGAAAGAAGGAAAGCCTTCCCTGAAAAAGGTTTTGCCTGGATGATAGCATATTGCTCCGAAATGTGTGGATATCATTCAGTATTAATGATGTCTTCCCAGATGTATAAGCTACCCATGTCACGTGCACTAACGCCCCTGCATACCATTACAGATGCTGGCTTTTGAACTGTGCACTGATAAGCCGGATGGTCCCTCTCCTCTTTAGCCTGAAGGATGTGGTGTCCATGATTTTTAAAAAGAATTTCTACTTTTGATTCGTCAGAACTCGGGACAATTTTCCACTTCGCCTCAGTCCATCGTAAAAGAGCTCGGGCCCAGAAAAGGTGGCGGTATTTCTGGATATTGTTTATAACTGGTTTTGATTTGCATTTGTGGATGCAGTAATGAACTGTTGTCACAGATTATGGTTTTCTGAAGTGTTCCTGAGCCCATACAGTGATTTCCACTGAAGACACGTGTCTGCTTTTAATGCAGTG